>NC_136065.1:1639452099-1640044127 GCF_964261635.1 Lissotriton helveticus | reverse complement strand
GGGTGAGGGTGAGGGTTGAAGTGTGGTGAGGTGCGTGCGGGCTGAGTGAGGGTGAGTGAGGTGAGGGGTGAGGGTGAGTGAGGGGGTGAGTGAGGGGTGAGGGGGTGAGGGTGAGGGGAGGGGTTGAGGGTGAGTGAGGGTGAGGGTTGAGGGTGAGTGGGGTGAGGGGTTGAGGGTGAGTGAGGAGTGAGGGTGAGGTGTTGAGGGTGAGTGAGGGTGAGTGAGGGAGGTGAGGGGTTGAGGGTGAGTGAGGGTGAGGTGAGGGTGGAGAGTGAGTGAGGGTGAGGGGTGAGGGTGAGTGAGGGTGAGGGTGAGGGGTTGAGGGTGAGTGAGGGTGAGGGTGAGGGGTTGAGGGTGAGTGAGGTGAGGGGTTGAGGGTGAGTGAGGGTGAGGGGTTGAGGGTGAGTGAGGGTTGAGGGGTTGAGGGTGGGTGGGTGAGGGGGGAGGGTGAGTGAGGTGGGGGAGGGTGAGGTGAGTGAGGGTGAGGTGGGGTGAGGGGTGGGGGAGTGAGGGAGGGGTGAGTGAGGGTGAGGGTTGAGGGTGAGTGAGGGTGAGTGAGGGTGTGATGAGGGTGAGTGAGTGAGGGTGAGGGTGCTGGGTTGAGGGTGAGGGGTTGAGGGTGAGTGAGAGTGAGGGTGAGTCAGGGGTTGAGGGTGAGGGGTTGAGGGTGAGTGAGGGTGAGGGTGAGGGGTTGAGGGGTGAGTGAGGGTGAGGGGATGAGGGTGGGTGAGGGGAGTGAGGGTGAGGGGGATGAGGGTGAGTGAGGGTGAGGGTGAGGGTGAGTGAGGGTGAGTGAGGGTGAGGGGATGAGGGTGAGGGGTTGAGGGTGAGTGAGGGTGAGGGTGAGTGAGGGTGAGTGAGGGTGAGTGAGGGTGAGGGTGAGTGAGGGTGAGGGGTTGAGGGTGAGTGAGGGTGAGGGGTTGAGGGGAGTGAGGGTGAGGGTGAGTGAGGGTGAGGGGTTGAGGGTGAGTGAGGGTGAGGGTGAGAGCTGAGACGGTCTTTGAGGCGCCTCTGCTGTATTTGCATTTGGATAAACAGCCTTAATGATGTGTTGAGAGGCGCCCCCTGCCATTGTTGCAGGCCGCCGTGTGGGGGCCTGCTAAGTGTACGGGAGGGGGCAGCAAGCACAATTTATGGTGTCTAAAGCGACCCTTTCCTGAGAGACAGCCCTGGAGACAGAGGATGTTTATTTCAAGGAAGTCCAGCGGCCTTCGCGTCTGGGCAGCATTTAGTAAAAAAACAAAAAAAAAAGTACAAATATTTAGAAGCATTTACATATGCATTTAATCCATCGTGCAAGTCTCTCATTGCACGCGGGTGGAATGTTTGTCTACTTGCTGTTTATTTTTGGCATCAACAGATGCAGGGAGGGTGACGCTCTGTGAAGGAGTGCAGCGTGGGACCCGTGGTGTACGTGGCTGTTAAGTAATGTTTCGGCTGAGATAACATTGCAAAGGCTGACGCATGGATGGTTCAAAACAGGCGCAATCACAAAACGTGAATAGTGCGCATATAGTAGTTACTCCAACAAAACCTACAAAACCGCATAAAACCTAATTAAAAAAAAAGAAAAAGAGACATGCTGTTATAAACAATGGAATTTACACACGTGCTTGTTGGTGATGTATTCGCCTACGCCTACATCACTTATAAAACAAGACGGATTGAAGGCAGAGAAGGGGGGGAGGAGAAATGCGACATGGCGGGCAGGGGAGGGGGCGGAGTGGGGAGAGGGTGTTAAGCAGCAGGGGCCTTTGAAGTGAAGCTAAGCTTCACTTCAAAGGTGTGGGAGGAGTGCGGCTGAGGGAACAGACGGCGATTTGGTGATGTGCACGCGCATTTTAGGTCAATGCGCAAGCGCATTGACCTAAAAGCCACTGGCACAGCACCAAATCGCCGCAGTTAGGTAAACTTTGTTTAAAGCCCTATAGTCTCGCTCTGCTCAATGCGAATGCGCATTGACAGGCGAGACCTAAAAAACCTTTATGTGTCTGTGCAGTGCAGGAACAATGGCCTAATGCATTCTTTATAATGAAACTTTCACAACGCGGTACCATTAACACGCAGGTTTTACACGCAAGTCGTTACAACGACTTGCGCTGGAGGGCGCTGTAGGATAGGGAATAGTTTAATTTACTATCCAACCCCTTCCCTACTATCCACGGGGAATGGAGTTGGAATAGTAAATTAAACTATTCACTATCCAGCGCCCCCCAACGCAAGTCGTTGTAACGACTTGCGATGTAAAACCTGCGTGGTAACGGTACGTGTTGTGAAAGAACGCGTTGTACCGTCATACATCCGTTCAATGTCCTGTAATTCTCGGCAATCTACCCCTGCCTAAAAATGTATTGGTCCTTGTATAATGTAAAGCGCTCGAGTATCTTCGGGCCGAGTACGTACTATATAAAAATGAGTTTTAAGTTACTTAGACAATGATTACGTCTTGCGCATGCTGTTTCAAATTTATATTTATAGGTGGCAAAATAAACGCATTGCAACAATTCTATTTTTCATCTCGTGGTTACTAATTTTATTGATTTGGCTCCGTATATTGAAGGCAAATCTGCATAATAACCGCAAAACGAACCGTAAATAAATGGTGCATGGGTGTTACTTCACGTTTCAATCCACTTCTGGTTCCGCTACACTGCACTTCTCATCCAGGGGCAGTGGTCAGGAGGACTCAAGAGCTCCTTGCAGGGCTTGGCTTTAGCAATTGTGGCGCCCGGCGTGCAATCACTTTTGGCGCGCCCCACACCCCATGGCCGCCTTCCCGGATTCTCTCACTACCACTGGGAAAAAGTGCCCCTCATCTCTCCAATCATAAGTTATTACTAAACCCAGCGCCACCCTGAGGTCAGCGCACCCTCCACAAGTCAGCGCACAGTGCGCCCGCACCAGTTCCACCACGGGTGGCCTTAGGCATGTGCAAGCTGTGCACCTGCACAGGGCCACCAAACCCCAGGGGCCACCACGCCAATATAGATCCTTAATATAATAATACTCTGAGGATGGATACATATTTGAGGAGCGGCCCCTGGCAGGGATTTGGCGCCCTCCGGTTCTGTTCCACTTCCAAACACCCTGACCACCCCCCCTCTTCACTGGCCTTCGCGCTCCACCCTGCCCCCCCCTTCCGGGGCCCCCTACCTACGCTCCCTGCCCAGGGCCGCCAGGAGCCTGGTCGCACTGCCCTAAAGCCGACCCTGACACCATGCATTTGAAAACCTTCAAGAAAGACTATTCCATTACGGCCTTCTTCTATGTCTGTGCCCCCTAAGTCTCTTTCCCGTATCCTTCACAAGGGTGTGTGATTCTTTGTGGTTTTTCTTTGGTGTGTTTATGTGTTACTGCAGGTATTCGGGATGTGATGTTGTCCAGTGGCCAGACCTGCCAGCCTCAAAGCTGGGAACGAACGTGGTTCGAGTCCCGACAATGGCTCAGCATTGATTGATTCTAGGCGAATTACCTAATTTCCGTCCTTCACCAAACATTGGCAAATTTAATAGTTTTCGCCTTTTTGACTTTCCCATAGACGACCTCCTGGATGTGCATTATATTTTGTGAATGCTGCAAAAAAAAAAATGTATTACCAATGCTGGGCATCTATAGTCGGTACTGAAAGTCCGTCCAAGAGAACACAGCATCTTCAGTAAACCTAAAGTAAACAATAAAAAATAATGATGGACGCCATTGGAGATTTGCTTTTCAGAACTTTAACCAATATATATAACCATAGACTTTTTGTAAATTACAGACGACGAGTCACATTAATGTCCATGTGTCATGTTAAATATAATCAAATACATGATATGGCTATTTATAAGGACGAGATGGTGCACATAATTCTTGTTTACGTCGTATTAAATATATATATATCCCAAAACAACAACCTTTTGTCTCTCGTGATAGTCCCATCCACCATAGCTACTGCCCAGAACATTTTAGAAGGCTCATAATCTTGTCATATAATTAATTAGGCTTGCGGTGATAACTGTACGCATGCACTGCACAGCGCTCCAAAGTCACTTCATTGTGCTACATGGGATATCATTGTAAGAAATCCTAATAGGCAGCCTATAACTTGACACAAGTCAAAAAATGTCCCACAATGAAGGCACAAAGTTACCCAAACTATAGACCAAAGCTAATCAATCAAGACCTTTTGGCAACTCAAAATATTATAAGGTAAAGTACGTCAGCAAAACACAATGAAAAACAGAAAAAACAATTATGTAAACAAGTTGTTACATATATTTATTAAAATCAAAAGTTTAAAAACAATTAGTACATAAAAACATTTCATAATGAAATTTTTAGAAAATGTTGACGCAGCGTTTCGGTGAGTTAGTAGATGTTCACCTTCTTCAGGACAGTTATCTCTAATCTGAGGAGGGCTATGATTCCTCCTTATAAGGATTCGAGCCAATGAAATGAAGGCACGGGATCTTAGTGGTGTCCCACAAGGTAAAACCGCTGAGTCAATGCTCAGAACAATAAGACATTCGTTGGAACCACCATCTTGTTTAGATACAAACATAAGCTCCAGAGACTGAGTCTCAGAAGGGAAGCCTGTCAAGGAGCCTGTGTAGGTCAACTTGGAAGTCGCGGCTGGATACCGACTTGGCTTGAAAAGACACCTTAGGGTTTTCTCCTCTAAAAATGATGTCTGAATCTATCACTGAGCAGGTATTGATAACATTTCTCTTGACAGGCCTTGGGGATAAAATACGGCCTCCCTGCGTCCAACAAACCAATGTGCACACTAACCGACCCGCATACATGTGCTTGAGTTGGGTGGAATGACAGAACGACTTCCCTTCGGTAACACTCTTTCTGGTGGATACTCATCCTACCTGCAGTTTCCTCACCTTTGAATATCCCAGGTGCTTGTCTGGATCTCGAAATGTCTGGCATAGCTCTGCTGTGCCGGCTCTGCCTCGATGCCAGACACGGAGTCGTGGTGACAGGTGCCTTTGACATAGGTCCAGAGCTTCTCTCTCTCAATACTTACATTTCAATAATTACCAAAATCTAGAAAAATCAATAGTTTATTTTTTTACGGTAAAGTGTAGTTTGGGCAGCACGAACGTCCACAAGCGCTGCCTTTTCCTGTGGACGATCGTGCTGCTCGATCTACACTTTACCTTACTAATTGGTTAAAATACGTTGGCAATAATCATATGACAGCGCAACAAATACATACTGTGAGCCCTGAAGAAGTCTGTTTGTGGACGAAACGCGTTGGCGGTTACAAAAAGCTTTAAAACAGAAAAATAAAGGATGAAGTTTAATACGACTACATAACATCGACTCTTCTTTGGAAAACATTTGCATTTTAAAACTGTTTATTGCTTATTACTTGACCTTTGAAGTGTGCTGGGCTAACTTCATTAACAATAAAGATGTTGAGATAACTCTGGTGAATAATGTTCCTGCTGCAGAGAGAATGGAGTTTTGTCTAGTGGCAGCTTTGACTCGTCATAAAGAAATTCAGAGGGTTAATGTGCTTGCTGCAAAGAACATGTATCATGGAGATCACAGAATTGCATTGTATGTGGATAGCTCAGTGGGTTACTGCTTTTGTCACAGAGATCCTTTTGTTACCTGTAGTTCACAAGTTGCAATCATTCTAATACAGCACAGTGACCTATGAACTGTCATCAAAGAGCTGCATGTAAACTGCAAGGTATAATTAGAACATTATGTTTTTTCCCTAAGTCTTTTATTATCCTAATGCTGCTAATAATGGTTCTTTGGGTAGAAATCCATTCTTATTAGTACAGTCAACCCCAACCACTGTGGTGTGTTTAAAATGCTGAGTCTGTGCTTCTCCAGACCAAACACTCTTAAAATATAATGCCTACTAGTATGGATGACATGTGACTCCTGCGCCTTGTAGTCCTCACTGACTTATGTACCCTTTCCAATCGACTGATGTGCACAGATTCATTGTCTCTGTATAGTGTGTGTGATGTAAAGTGCTCTGACACCTTAGACTGGTGTGAGTAGCGCTATGAAACAAACTAAATACATGTGAGAGAGAGGCTGTGGGGAGATGAGGGGCACTGGGAGAGGGTGGTAGTGAGGGAATCTGTCGACTATGAGATTGCACCACCAGGCGCTACCAGCGGATATCAGAGAGAAATACTCAATGCCTCACCAAGGTGCCACTACTCATGGTACCAGTGGAGTAGCAATATTTACAAAATACCAGTCCCTGCCAGTGGTGGCGTACAGCGACCTCCACACCGCTTCAAGGATAGCTGTAAAGATGGCGGCGGCGTGTGCGGGGTTCTCCACTGGACATGATAATGACACTTAATACTAGGATTAATGTATATTAATCTTCTATATGATAAGTGTACACTGTGTATTTTGATAGGGCACCTATTTTGACCTTCATGCTCTCACTGTTTCTAGAATACTCATACGACTCAGAAGAGGAGAGGAACGATGCGGACACCTAGTGGATTCAGGTGATCTCTGTATCGGTTTTATTGTTGGTTTTGAGCACTTTTCTTTGTTTCATTATCACTTTGTTGCAGTAGCCACTAGTATACTTGGTCCTGAAGAAAGCAATGACACAAAACGTCGACAATTGCTGAAACATGTTGACCACATAGTACATCCAGGCAGTCCCATCTATTTGACTGTTACTGACTACTTTTTAATGTTGGATAAGTGGGTAGCATCAGAATAAATTCATTATTAGTACCCCCTCATCCAATTTTATCACACTTGTTTATGTATATATATATTTTTTTTCACAATTTTTTCATGCACTGCACCATCAGTCCCCCTTTTTCTTGTGTTAATATCCTCATAATTGAGTAGCAAGATCATAGAAAGACCTGGCTGACCGGATGAGGTTTCCTTTACCATCTGGGCCCTCTTCCGTGAAAAGCATAGCGGCACTCCTACTGTTGGTCTTGAAGGAATCCTAAATGATGAAGGGCGGTTCCGTGTGGTGACTGATGGGCATCCTTACCTGACCACTGTATGGGTCTGCCTAAGGGATGACCTTGGATAGCTACATACATGGTAGGGACATTTGGTTATCCTTGATAGTTTACACTTAGTTTACACTTTTTTCTTCTCAGACCCTCTGATATTTTTTGTGTTGTTTAAGTATTGGGTTCTCCACTGGGCCAGTGTGAGTAGTCATGGCAGAGGCCAACATAATGTTTGAGGAGGAGGCTCAAAAACTCCTCGGATCCCAAATCATAGCTAGGCCTGGGCGGTAAATTCCGTTCCGTTCGCGGAATTTGGGTAATTTTGCGTTCCGCGGAGAACGCGAAATTTCCCAAAATTCTGCATTCCGCGACTTCGTGAAATGTTTTGCTTGTTCGCGTTCACAAAATGCGTGTTAGCAAGATATTTCCCCCGAGCACACAAACATCGATTGCGAACAGTAAAAAAGCTTCGCGAACAAGCAATTCCACGTGTTCGCGGAATTTCTGCGTGTTCGCAGATATTTTACTATTTTGCGGAGATTTGCGTAACGCGATTACGCAAATTCCACCCACCCCTAATCATAGCGCAGCACAGTAACATGGGGAAGGCAACCATGTCTGACCACCAGAGGCGCAACTCAGAAAGAACTATTCACAGCTACGGTCAACTTAGTTAAATAAAATGCAAACTTTGTAGATGGAAATTTCTAATCATAATTCACAGAATCAGGATTTGCTAGTTTTTTTGTAGACAAAGTGCATTATGAGAATTTCGTCTGATTTTTGAAACCTCCACATTCACACATGTGGTTGTAAGACGTGTGGATGTCCCCGCGTGGCCCCACCTCTAAAATGTAGTCAACACTCATAGTTCATAAGGTAGTGGGCCTTCGAAAAAAAAATGAGTTGATAGTTTCCAACCCTGGAAATACTTGCAAAATTACTCCTTTCCAGGGCAGGAGTAAGTGTGATTTCAAGCTGGGGCTTGGGGCAAATGTTTTCCCCACTCAGAAGAAACAAAATAAAGTTGCACGAGTTAGTAAACATTTGCAACAAATTTCAAAATAGTGTATTTTCCAACTAGTGGAAAAACAGCAATTACAAATGTTATGTATGAGGGTGCCCAGGAGAAGCTACACCTGACACAGTTTTTCACAAGGACTCCTCTTGAACCTTTACTCCAGTCCTAGGAATAAACCCACAGAAGCAAACTGCAACCCTTTTAACTTACCTATTATCTTTAGGAAATCAGGGCGTTACATTGCAGGTCCTCAAATCTTTTTTTGCTCTGGAGACATTGAAGAACAGACACTGAGCGTTCAAAATTAAAGGTGATGGGAAACATTTTATTGCATTAATTAATACAAGACTTGGGAACACTCCTCCACCTTGAGGAGACACAGGGCTTGACATACCTGCAGTGTCCTCATGGGTGTGACCCTTCGCGTACCTTTGATTTCAGGAGAACAAGATGTTATAATCAGGTTCAGACATTCAGTGTAACAAAGTGCAGTGCGACGATTGGAGAGCAGGGCTGAATCTACATTTCAGAAGTTGCTTCCAAAACATGCTACAGTGCTGTTCTTTATTTATTTGTTTTTCTTACTGTGAACAGACTTTCTTGCCCGGAGGCAGGGCCAACGATGACGTAGGCCAAAGAACGCAGAGCTCAAGAGTAAGTCCATCGATCCTTCCCTTTGCAGTTGAAACCTGTCAATGAACCGGTTTCCCAGTCGCGAAACCGGTTTCTCAGTCGCGGTCAGTGTTATGGCACAGCCTGGCAAAGGATGTGTGTCCCTTGATCTCCAAATGACAGGGGTTAGAAGCGGTGTCCTTTCTAGATACCAGAATGACCTCACAGTGTGCGTGAGTGCTGCTTCTTCAGGAGGACGTTTCGACTTCCATTTGTTTTTTTCCAGGCTTCTTCAGGGCTCATGAGCCTGATTCCTGGAGCTTGGCCTTTGCGCACGCCAGTGCAGCACACAGAATAGCGTCCACGTTGCTGGCGCTACCTGTCCCCTTGGCCACAACGTCAGAGCCACCAGCGCTTCCTTCCATCTGCCCGCAGACCTCCAGGGCCCAATCAGCTGCTGATAACCTGTGCACTGAGGCCTAGAACAGATATGAAGAGAAGAGATACTGCTTTGAAAATTGTGGATACCATGTGAACACACCTACTACTGCTATCCTAAAGTGTGCCTCTGATGCACTTTGCACTTGAGCACCCTGGGATCCCTGCATGGTTACATCAGCAGCACTAGCCTCGTGTATACTGCTTGTTTATTACCTGTAAATAGGAGGTTAATCAGTGGGTTATTGGTCCTATGCAGAGGTGTGAGTTTGTTACCTGTTTTTATTTGTCAATCATGGTCCAAGATAAAATAGTAAGTTAGTGCACCTATTTTTTTCAGAGAGTTACTTGACGTACAGCACAGGGGTGTGTTGAATACATTACAGTTGTCAGGTTTCCTCAGTGTGAGATAAGGCAGTGGGTTAGTGCACCTGCTGCAGAGAAGTTAGTATAACTGGAGGCAATTATTTAGGTATCTGCTGGAAAACATCAAACTAGGGACGAAAAGATGCACAAAAAAACAAGCAAGGCAACAAGCCTTCTCCATATCTGCACCCATAATTAAGGATGACCACCCCAAAGCTGCTCCACATAAGTAAAGAGTGGAAGACACCTCTTTGAATTACACTACATCACAGTGCGGTAGTAGTAGATAGACCATTGCTTTCAGAGACCATCTACTCCTCCAATCATACATTGAATGTATCATTTACCTTTGACCTTGTGCAGTGCTCAGCTGCCTTTACGCTAGGTTCACGCAAACACCACATACATCTATGATAAAATAACTGCTACCATGCCCATCTGACCCTACAGGTCATATTTTGTTTGTGTGATGAACAAGAGCTCAGGGTGTAAAGTGCCTGCCACACAATTACAGAAGATCTTCAGGTTACACACAGACCAAGTGCATCATTCCATCGCCTGCAGAGATATCTTTGTAAGTTGCAGCCACTCATCATGGGTGTAGTAGGTAAGATATTCTGGAGAGGTAAGGCGCCAACGGCCAGATGTACAAAGGTTTTTTTGTTCACAAATGGCCAGATTTGCAAAATCGGTTCGTTTGCGAATGAAAAAAGGCCTTTTCCAATGTACAGAGGCCCAATGTGCGATTTATTAACCTATTACTGAGTCGCAAAGTGGGTTTGCGATTTTTTTATCAGGAAAGGGTGTGTTTAGGGCATCTCTTCCAAATACCGAATCGCAGTGGTATGTGTGAATGTTTTGCAAACGAAATGCGGTCACAAAACATTCGCATTTTTTATATTTTATTTATAATTTTCAAATAACAAACATAATGCAGTAGTAGTTGTCAATTGTCATACAAGATATGATAATGTGGTCCATATCATAAACTTACATCAACCACGCAGTTTACAATAAAGTTGATCCTGGAAGCTACTTCAAGTAGGTGGTAACCCATTCGTAAACAGGAAGGGGTCCACAGGGGACCAGTTCTCATTTGTGAACGGTAGCGAATTTTTTTTTTAAAAGAGCTTCAAGAACACGCCGGGCCATGCAAAACAATTGTTTACACATGCTATTGTTGATAAATGCCTACACACGCTAATGTTTTTTTAATTGAAATGCTGCTGGAAACATGAAGCGGGTGTCCCTGAAGAGACCTTGGGAGCGAGAGAGGAAGGCGATAGGGCAGAGCAGCAAATGGCTGCAAAAGGAGAAATGAGGAAGTGTCGCCGCCTGTTTAAGGGAAAGGCCGTGTTTGTGTGCTCATAATGCGTAGCGGGATGGGAGAAGCAAAAACAGCTTTAACCCGTTCCGTGCTTCTGTCGGCCATTGGCCGACGGCAGCACTACCTCCCCAGTGCTGCCGTCGGCCAATGGCCGACGCGGCCCCGCCCGTTTTGCGGAAGTGCCGCACTTCCGCAAAATCGCAGCCGCAGTTAATGCGTTAAGGAATACTTGAGTAGACCAAAAGAGAGGCGGCTCCGCTTCAAAAAAGTTGGTTTACACATGCGACTGTTCAAAAATAGAAATGCCTACACCCGCTACTGTTTTTAAAATACAAATGCTGTTGGAAACATGAAGAGCGGCAATGCCGTGTGGGGCAATGAAGGAGGGGGAAGTGCACGGAACAGGCACCCTCGTGAGCATCTGTTCAGTCAAGGTTGGGAGGAAGTGTGTAACTGTGCTTGCAGCGTAACAAACAGTACTGCTGACTTTGGCCCTGGGGAACTAGGTTCTAGTCTTGCCGTGGACTGTAGAAAACATGTCTGTGATAAAAAATGTAATTAAACTTATAATAATTATTGTTAAACAATATTAAACAATACCACCAAAAGAAAACAAGTGGGAAGTGCACCGTGCCCTGTGATGCAAAAGTGTGTGTGCTAATGCAGGAGGGGGAAGTGCACGGAACAGGCACCCTCAGAAGCATCTGATGAGTTAGAGTTGGGAGAAGTGCGTAGCTGTGCCTGCAACGCCAGCTACCACGAAAAAGGGATTAACAAAAGAGTGCTTCGAAACAGTAAGTACAATGTACAGAGTAATGTTACATGTGAAAGGGGCTGTCCGATTGGGAGGTAACAACAGAAGCGAGGGAGGTATTAAACAGGAAGAATGAGGGACTACCAAAAAAATAAACCAACAAACTTACAAGAATTCTGAAAGACACGCAAGGAGACAATAAAATGTATGGACGGAACATGGACGGAGCTTAATACAGCAGGTCTCGAAGAGATAGCGCAAGTGCTGCCTAGGCGAGACCAAAAAATTAAAAGAACATTTTTCGATTTTCTTTTTTAAATGCATCTCGTTCTCCTTTAAGGAAAACAGGCTGCATTACAAAAAGTGCTTTATTGAAAAGCAATCACAGTCTGCTGACCCCAGTAGGACACAATCCCTGTGATTTTTGCGATTTCCAATGTGTCGCAAACCGAGACCTACCTCATGAATATTAATAGGATAGGTCTATTTCCGACCTACTGGGAATTGCAAAATGTGTTAAAAACACAATGGTACATGGGTGTTTGCGATTACCAAATAGCGAATCGCAAACATTCACAATCTGATAATCGCAAACCATACACTACATCAGTAGTTAATTTGTAAAACACAAATGAGAGCTGGGGCTCTCGACAGGAGGCAGCTTGCACCAGCCCATTTCTCTTGGTAACACAGCCTAAAACAGAACCATGAAAGGGGAGACAAGATGTGGCGTAATGGCCAGAGCTGCCAACTTCAGAGCAGGAGAATCAAGTTCGAGTAAATATCTACAAAGCTCACCCACCGACCCATTGCCGACTTGCTGCGGACCGAGAATTTTTATTGATCGTGGATGTCTCACCTCCCTATTGATTCTCTTCTCTGACATTTAGACTCTTAATCAGGTCACGCGATTTGAGATATCTTCTGTTGAGAAGGCTTTCGGCCTCTCTTCATATTTTGAGCTCTCCATTGAGATCGAGCAGTATCCTGAAAACTCTCTCTTATTCCCTTCAACAACTTGTGAGGACCTGTATTTCAGCTATGCAAAATTGTTTTTGATCATTCTGGACTCGGTCCCAATATGAGATGCTACGGCTTTACTGCAAATAGCTATGGCTTGAATACATGTACCTTCATTGAAGTGGTTAGATGTAACTAGATCAGTTCCTCAATTTACTTGCGAGCTTCATAGAGATTTAATTTGTTGTCTATCTTCTCAAATCAGATGGCTGATGCCGTTGTATTCTGAATACAGATAGTGCCCTGGAGAAGGTTGTGTTCTCCTATACTTTCGGAGTGACTTTACCGAAACACGCGTCAGCACATTTTCTGGCTCTGTTATTTTCATTGAACAAATACCTGTGTACATTAAATTACATAATTATATAATCAATTGCAACTGTAACCCCTGTCAAACACTCAGTGAAGTGTCAATTTATGTTAAATGTGATATATGTTGTAATGTACTGTATAATCACAATAAAAACAATTAAAAAAAGAAAAAAAGAAAAATGTTAATATGTAAAAAAAAAGTGAAAAAATATTTTGTTCATACAATTGTGTGTTTTAACTTCCAATCTGGATATGTACTCTTGGTGTCAAGTATGTTTGGGTATGAGTGTGTTATATTTCCATTTTGTGTAGTTTTTCATGTGCTTCATGTTTATTTACTTCACGGTGGAGCTCGCGTATATATGAAAACTGTTGTATAATAATGGAAATATAAATATTATTAGATGATCATGTACACTATTAGAAATACTTTTGTTACTGATGATGAATAAAATGCAAAATGATTTGATCTGACTTATGATTTATTAGTGTTGGAGATGTACTGTCCTCTTTTTAAGGAGAAGTTGTGTGTTTCAGTTCTGTTACTCAAATCACTAAATCTACCTGTGCCTACCAGGTGTCCTTAAATGGTGCTCATGAAAAGCAACGGAGTTGATGATTAAGTCCCAGTGCTGAGCACCGGAAACCACAGGCTCAAATTAAACACTGCACAACGTACATCTTGCCCCTAGTGTGTAGATTTAGAGAGCATCATAGGTTAAAGTTTAGCTCTCTGTGCATCCATAGGAGCAGGTAAATAGGTTCATTCTGAAAAACTGCAACAGGAAGGGGAGTGTGCTTCCTGCAGCCTTTATCTGATGCCAATCATTACAGCTAAGGTGTACGATAACCTGTGAGTTCCGTGTACCACAGGAGGATAGAAATAACCTTTCTACTGCATAATAAGAGTCAACAGGTTAATGCACCTGCTGTGCGTGGGACACAGAAAGAGACCTGGTGTCTCGTGGTGAACCTATGTTTTGGCATTAATGGCGGTCGCACATAGCCTCATTAACCCTACACCTTGGCACACACCATTCCTTTTTTGCACTCCTTTTTACTCACAATGGCATTACTGAGGGGGATTGTGCACTTGGTGTGTCCCACAGGCGGGTTGAGGTCAACTCTCATGCAGCTTCACTTCTGCCCAAGCCCAAGGGAAGGCAGTCTTGCTTGACAAAGGTACGCGGCCATGGTGTCGGAAGGGCAGATTCACTGAATTTGGGGCTCCCAGGTGTAGCATTAAGTAGCACACGAGGCCAAATCTCTTGTGGCTCAAACAGATGTAGGGTATTAACCCCCCATCCCCACCAGAAGGGTCTCACTGCTTACAAATGACCAGATCAGCATTTTAAATATTATTTAACTAAGAAAGGTCAGATGTCATCCCCAAGTCCACTAATACCTAAACAATTACTATATATGTATGGGGGTCTGCAAACTGAAAGATTCTAGAAGTTCAGTAAGAAGAATCAGCCAGGACCATCCAAGACCACACCCCGTCAACCACCACCAGACCCACCCACATCACTGTGGTGGCACCAGACCCACCCACTTGACTGTGGAGGCACCAGACCCACCCACATTACTGTGGTGGCATCAGACCCACCCACAATACGGTGGTAGCACCAGACCCACCCACATTACTGTGGAGGCATCAGACACACCCACATTACTGTGATAACACCAGACACATCCACATTACCATGGTGGCACCAGACCCACCCACATTACTGTGGTGGCACCAGACCCACCCACATTACTGTGATAACACCAGACACACCCACATTACCATGGTGGCACCAGACCCACCCACATTACTGTGGAGGCACCAGACCCACTCACATTACTGTGGAGGCACCAGACACACCCACATTACTGTGGTGGCACCAGAACCACCCACATTACTGTGGAGGCACCAGATCCACCCACATTACTGTGGTAGCACCAGACCCTTACTACATCCCCGTGAACATCAGACGCGCCCCGACCCTGAAAACGTTCAGGAAGGACCTCAAGACCTGGAACGAGCTCCCTGTAAACATCAGACGCTCCCCGGCCCTGCAAACGTTCAGGAAGGACCTCACGACCTAGAACGAGCTCCCTGTGAACATCAGACGCTCCCCGACCCTGCACACGTTCAGGATGGACCCCAAGACCTGGAACGAGCTCCCTGTGAACATTAGACGCTCCCCGACCCTCAACACGTTCAGGAAGGACCTCAAGACCTGGAACGAGCTCCCTGTGAACATCAGACGCTCCCCGACCCTGCACACGTTCAGGAAGGACCTCAAGACCTGGAGCGAGCTCCCCGTGAACATTAGACGCTCCCCGACCCTGTACACGTTCAGGAAGGACCTCAAGACCTGGAACGAGCTCCCTGTGAACATCAGACACTCCCTGACCCTGCACACCTTCAGGAAGGACCTCAAGACCTGGAACGAGCTCCCTGTGAACATCAGACGCTCCCCGACCCTGCACACGTTCAGGAAGGACCTCAAGACCTGGAACAAGCTGCCCGTGAACATCAGACGCTCCCCGACCCTGTACACGTTCAGGAAGGACCTCAAGACCTGGAACAAGCTCCCTGTAAACATCAGACGCTCCCAGACCCTGCAGATGTTCAGGAAGGACCTCAAGACCTGGAACGAGCTCCCTGTGAACATCAGACGCTCCCCGACCCTGTACACATTCAGGAAGGACCTCAAGACCTGGAACGAGCTCCCTGTGAACATCAGACGCTCCCCAACCCTGCACACGTTCAGGAAGGACCTCAAGACCTGGAACGAGCTCCCCGTGAACACCAGACCCTCCCCGACCCTGCACACCTTCAGGAAGGACCCCAAGACCTGGAACGAGCTCCCTGTGAACATTAGACGCTCCCCGACCCTCAACACGTTCAGGAAGGACCTCAAGACCTGGAACGAGCTCCCTGTGAACATCAGACGCTCCCCGACCCTGCACACGTTCGTTCAGGAAGGACCTCAAGACCTGGAGCGAGCTCCCCGTGAACATCAGACGCTCCCCGACCCTGTACACGTTCAGGAAGGACCTCAAGACCTGGAACGAGCTCCCTGTGAACATCAGACACTCCCTGACCCTGCACACGTTCAGGAAGGACCTCAAGACCTGGAACGAGCTCCCTGTGAACATCAGACGCTCCCCGACCCTGCACACGTTCAGGAAGGACCTCAAGACCTGGAACAAGCTCCCCGTGAACATCAGACGCTCCCCGACCCTGTACACGTTCAGGAAGGACCTCAAGACCTGGAACAAGCTCCCTGTAAACATCAGACGCTCCCAGACCCTGCAGATGTTCAGGAAGGACCTCAAGACCTGGAACGAGCTCCCTGTGAACATCAGACGCTCCCCGACCCTGTACACATTCAGGAAGGACCTCAAGACCTGGAACGAGCTCCCTGTGAACATCAGACGCTCCCCAACCCTGCACACGTTCAGGAAGGACCTCAAGACCTGGAACGAGCTCCCCGTGAACACCAGACCCTCCCCGACCCTGCACACCTTCAGGAAGGACCTCAAGACCTGGAACGAGCTCCCCGTGAACATCAGATGCTCCCCGACCCTGCACACGTTCAGGAAGAACCTCAAGACCTGGAACGAGCTCCCTGTGAACATCAGATGCTCCCCGACCCTGCACACGTTCAGGAAGGACCTCAAGACCTGGAACGAGCTCCCCGTGAACATCAGACGCTCGCCGAGCCTGAACAGGGTCAGGAAGGACCTCAAGACCTGGAACGAGGTCCCCGTGAACCTCAGGCGCTCCCCGACCCTCCACACGTTCAGGAAGGACCTCAAGACCTGGAACGAGCTCCCGTGAACATCAGACGCTCCCCGACCCTGCACACGTTCAGGAAGGACCTCAAGACCTGGAACGAGCTCCCTGTGAACATCAGACGCTCCCCGACCCGGCACACGTTCAGGAAGAACCCCAAGACCTGGAACGAGCTCCCGTGAACATCAGATGCTCACCGACCCTGCACAGGGTCAGGAAGGACCTCAAGACCTGGAACGAGCTCCCGTGAACATCAGACGCTCCCCAACCCTGCACACGTACAGGAAGGACCTCAAGACCTGGAACGAGCTCCCTGTGAACATCAGACGCTCCCCGACCCTGCACACGTTCAGGAAGAACCCCAAGACCTGGAATGAGCTCCCGTGAACATCAGACGCTCCCCGACCCTGCACAGGGTCAGGAAGGACCTCAAGACCTGGAACGAGCTCCCTGTGAACATCAGACGCACCCCGACCCTGCACACGTTCAGGAAGAACACCAAGACTTGGAACAAGCTCCCTGTGAACATCAGACGCGCCCCGACCCTGCACACGTTCAGGAAGGATCTCAAGACCTGGAACGAGCTCCCTGTGAACATCAGACGCTCCCCGACCCTGCACACGTTCAGGAAGGACATCAAGACCTGGAACGAGCTCCCTGTGAACATCAGACGCTCCCCGACCCTGCACACGTTCAGGAAGGACCTCAAGACCTGGAACGAGCTCCCCGTGAACATCAGACGCTCCCCGACCCTGTACACGTTCAGGAAGGACCTCAAGACCTGGCTCTTCGACTGATGCGGAGCGATTGATTGATTGATTGATGACTCACGAGAATCAGGTTTACATTTAAATGAGTTTTAATGAATGTAGTTTTATATGTTAAATTGTATGATTTTATCTTTTGTACAAGCATGGGCACAGCTGGCAGAAATATTACTTTTTACCTTAATGGCAGTGTCGCCTGTAATAAGAATGTGGTACCCAGTCAACCCCCAACCCCACTCCGTGCTCCCCCGCCCACACACACACCACGTCATATCTGTGGATCCAATGTATAGGTTGGTCATCTGTGGGCCAGGTGCAGAAACTCAGCTAGAAACGTAGTAATATTAGAGGCACTGATTGGCTCTCTCTGGTGGGCCTGATCCATAACACCACAGTAGGGGGGAAATCCAGACGCGAGCCATTGTGGGGACAGTTTCTGGGAGCACTGTCTCTTTAAAGCTCTCTTGGACAGAGCCCAAGCCCTGCACATGTTCACTCCTTCTTCAACATTAATCTATAGATTTTAAAATGAGTCTGTGCTACCTGTTTTTGTTCTTATCCTGCTTCAAATGTCTAAAAAATGCCACCCATTTGTTGATCTCATCCAGTGGAACTGCGAATGTCAATAGTTGATAAAACCCTATAAAAAGTGTTGAATCATTAATAAGTGTTATTTAACTTAACACGTCCTTAGCATCTGATGGTGCCAGAGCTCGGTGCTGCCGTGCTGGTCCGACAGGCTTGTGTGATTGGCTCCTCGACACTACGTCATGCATGGGCTTACAAAGCATGAAGAGGGCTGTAGGGTTCCACTGCATGAACAACGCCTTACCTTGGATACCTGGCATGCACAAAAGACCTTCCCAGAATCCTGCTGGCTGAGGAGCAGGACTGAGGCTGCTGGGAGCTGCTCACACACCTGGTTCACCACCTTCATCAGCGCCTAGAAGTGGAGAAAGAGGTGGACAGGCGCTTGGTTACTAGAACTTGGAAACAACATTCATAAAACTCTATTTATTTATTTTATTTATTTGGTGTTTTATATAGCATGAACATGACCCTATGAAAAGGTAGTAGTGCGCTTTACATTTACATATCTTTAAACTTAGAACTACACTTGCGACATGTGAATTTAGTAAAAATAATCAGTGTACAGCGAGTTGCTAGAAACAGTTATAGATAATGGTTAGGGGACAATGTGAGTAAGCATATGTGTGAGCAAAAAGAGTCCTCTGATCAGAAAAAGTCTGCTGAAATTATGGAAGGAATTTGCTCATAAGAAAGGATTTGGCTTTATTTTTGAAAGCAGAAATGGATTATATATTTTGAATGTTCCGGAGAAGTGTGTTCCGAATTCTTGGTGCTGCACCAGAGAAGGCTCGGTCGTAAGTTCTTTTCTTTCGGAAAAAAAGGCCGGTTTCAGTAATAACTCTCCTTGACTCCGGGATACTCGGCATCCTCCCGATAGTGTGATTTTCTGGGCTAGGTACACTGGTGTTTTGTAGTGTATCGCTTTGTGGGTGATACAGGCCATCTTTATTCATATTCTTGCTTCGTAAGGCAGCCAGTTGAACGCTTTCAGATGAGGGGTGATGTGGTTGAATTTTCTGGAGCCCGTTATGAGTCTTGTTGCCACATTAAGACAGGCTTTTAGTGGGGCTGTTGAGATCTTGTGAAGCCCGGCTAGAGTTGTGCAACCATACTCGATCCTTGATATGACTAATGCCTGGACAGCTATATTAAGGTCTGAGTTATTTATGAAAGGTTTCAGTTTTCTGAGGTAGCTTAAATGGACACAGGCGTTTTTTGCCGTGTTAATGTGTGTTAGCATGTTCAGGTTTTGTCTAGCATAATTCCAAGGGACCTGGTTGAGTCTACAAGCCTCGGAGTATAGTTTAGCGCCGTGATCAGCATGGTCCACTCAAGATATTTGTAGCGCTTTTCTGGGGGGAGATCAGAAGGAATTCCGTTTTATGCGGGTTAAGCTTGAGGTGATTACTAGTTAGCCAATGGACGGTTCTCCTAAGTTCCTGGTTCATGGTTCATGATAACGATCTCTTCTAGCGACGTGATCTTGATATAAAGCTGTGTATCGTCTGCATACATGTAGAAGGAGATGTTTGCCTGTTGTAAGATTTATGTTAGTGGTTCTACGTAAAGATTGAATAGAGCAGGGGATAGTGTTGAGCCCTGTGGTATTCCAATAAGATTTTTAGATGAAGCAGATAATGATTGGTTCACTATGAATTTTTGCGATCTGTTCTCTAGGAACGAACAAACCACTTTAGGACTGTACCCTTAAGCCCCATCCTTTTTTTCAGGTGTTCCAGTATTTTGACATGGTTTACAGTGTTGAATGCCGATGAGAGTTCGAGCAGGATTAGGGGACGGGTTTCGTTGCGGTCAAGGGCAAGAAGAGCATTGTCCACGATGTGCAGAATTGCTGTTTCGGTGCTGTGGTTTAGTCTAAATTCAGCAGTTTGAATTCAGAGATATGTTGGCTCAGCTGTTGATGTGCACATTTTTCCAAGACCTTGGCTAGCATGGGAATGTTTGTTACTGGTCTACAGTTGTTGAGGTCTTGTTGAGGGATTATCTGTTGTCTCTTTTTAGGATTGAAGTAACTTTCCCTGTGTTTAGGCAGTCCGGTAATGAGCCTTGCGATAGCAAAGCATTGATAATCTTTGTCCATGAAGGGATGAGCAGATGGTTTATTGTAGACCAACAATTTGCAGGTAGAGGAAATGATTGTTTGGTTTTATTGTTGATATAATCTTTGCAATGTCTGTGTTAACGTAAGGCTTGAATTCTGACCATAAAGCATTATTTTTTAGGCATGTCCGGAGCTGGTTGATATTGTGGTTTAGTTGGGGTGCTCTTTTTGATCAAGGGGCACTCCGCTACCTTTTTGAGCTCCACCTCCATGGATTTGGCTTTGGCTGTAAAGAGGCCTTTCTGGCTTGTCTTAATTGGATTAAATGGGCTGAAGCAGGGTGTTGTTGCCATTTCTGCTCTGTTAATCTGAGTGATCGTCTTTCTTCATTGAGGGATCCATTAAACCAGGGTTTTTTATCTTTGTCAGGGATCCTTTTGAGTTTTAAAGGGGCTACAACCTCTATTATGCTCTTCATAGTATTATTGTAGTGTTCCGTTAGGTCAGTGACGTCTACCAGGTGATTAGGAGGTTGCAGATCTTTCTTTCATATAGTGCTGACAAGATCCAGACAATCAGAAACAAACTTTAGAAAGAACTAAAATGGATACATAAGAATGCAACAAGCTGAAAACTGTTCTGAAACCAACAATAAAAAGAGCACAAATCATGCCTGTTTATCAAGTATGTTTTTCAACACTTTGGTAATTAACTAAATGGAGATTCAACAACGTGAAACAGTCAGACTTGTGGTCTGTTTTGTTTCCATTTTCATCAAAATTTGACACATACTGTTAGATGGTCCTCTAATTGGCACATGTGCACTCGAAGAGCACCTGTCACCCAGCAGGGACCTCACCACAAGTTTACCTCTGTGACCTTAGGATGCCACTGTTTACCTCTGAGACGTCACTTGGGTACTCCGGTGATCTTACGGCACCCCTGTCACCCAGCAGGGGCCTCACTACAAGTGTACTCCTGTGATCTTATGACACCCCTGTCGCCCGGCAGGTAGGCCGCTGATCAAAGCATCTGTGCCCCCTACACAACTGGGTGCTTGTTCAATGTTCAGACCCAGTCAAGGATGCTCGACCCTAAGCGTCGCTTTCTGGTCTAGATGCTTGAGTGTCTAAAGATAGGAGGGGCTTTCAAAACTGTGCCCTCAATTTATTACACGAGCCCACCTGGAATCAGGGAAATTAAAACACACAAAGAACAAAGGTTCTGAGTAAAGAGACCAACTGGGCGTGAAAAAATGATCAATCTCTGGGAAAAAGTAATGTTAACTATGAGATTATCAATAATCACAGTAGATTTCCTTATAAACGTAAATAAACAAACACTTTCACTGCCTCATAATAGTGCTCAGGTGATCACACAGTGGATGAAGGTCCGAGGAGTGCACAGTGTGTGTGGTACAAGTAGTAATGGGACAGCAATAGTTTTACTAAAAGTCCAAAATTTAGGCCATAAGGGCTCACAACTCATATCAGTTCATTAACTGTTTTTTCCAACCGCATTAGTATTAGGTCTGAGCGGAACTCGCGGAGTTTCTAAAAAACTCTGCGTGATTCCGCGCACTGGCAGAAATGGATACGTTGTGCTGCTCGCGCTGTAATGTAGCTCCGGGAGTTTGATCCGTGCTGAAAATTCAGCGTGAACTGCACCACGCGGCATCCCGAAGGGAACAGCTTCTCGAGTTGATTATGCTGCCGCTCTACTCGAATGGCACCGTGCGGCGTACCCAAGGGAACAGCTTCTCGAGTTGATTTTGCTGCCGCTCTACTCGAGCTGCCGTTTTCTGACCGCGAATGGTTGCGACCTCCCACGACTGCATGTGTTGGAGGAATCTCGCCGGATGCCCTCAGAGGGCCGAAAGATCACACTAGGGGACGCCAAATCGCACTCGCCAACTTATCGTTGGCAAGCTGCACGCGAGAAAAAACTCCGTCACATGAAGGTTGGCGGAATTTGACTGGAACTCTGCCGGCCGTGCGTAATATATCGCCCACCCCTACATAGTATTTCCATTTTCAAAGGTGCTCATGGCCATGAAAGGGTGTCTGGAAGAAGAACCAAGACATACAATGAATATAGTAACGCATCACACGAATGAAAAAGCCTGGTGGAGCTGGTGGAGCTGCATAAAACAAAATAAAACAAAAAAAACACAGAAAGATCACCCGTCTAATTACTATGTAAAACAGAACTGATGGAAAAACTCTAGTATGGACAAACAGAACTACCTAATCTGTATGGTAAGTTTTGATATAACGCATGAACTCTGAAAGGATTCATTTTCCCATAAAGTGTAATTGTGCAAAAATAGATCAAGTTTGCAATCAAAGGGCCTTTTAAGGGGTGGTTTACTCAATCTAAGTTACAATCAATCAAGCGTTTTATTTAAGATATTAACATCCATAAAAAATCAACAAAAAGACCATAAAAATACATAAAATGCCATGAAAGATTAAAAATACATGGTAAAGTAAAGTATTAATTATAAGAACATATTACTTTGGCGGACTGCAGCGGATAAAAAATGGCTTACAGAATTATAAACAAATATTGAACCCAATAACTAAGTACAACAAAGCTGATTTACGTTTTGGAACAAGCATCACTATTAAAAACACACACAAAAAGAGGAGCAGTAGATTACGAGTGGGTAAGAGCCACCTGTCCCACCTGGAGGAGACTCTTGTTAGAAAGGACTCCATGCCTAGAGAAGCTTCAGCAGGATTAGATTTCTGACCTAGGCTTTCTTAACTTACTCTTTGTTCCTGTTCACACTAATGGATGGCAATGTTGTGAGTGTCCCGAGTGGGAACGAGACACCCGCAATTTTGTTTTTATGATTTACCAGCTCCCGAGTGCTGCACCAGATGTGGGTGAGCGGGGTGCTGGTTAGGGCACCCAGGAGTGGATCGCCTGCGCTGCCCCTGCCCCAGGCAGTTCGGCTGGACTGTTCCCATGAGGCACAGGGTCAGACTGATTTGCATATGGCCATGTCTGAACTGGGGTGGCAGAGTGGGCTAAAGAACGGTGATGGATTAAACCTAGATCTGTTGACTGGATGTGAGTGATTGATTGGTTCAGATGCTCCGTCCATCACCACCCCCTTTTGTACCGCCCTGTCTTACACGGCACCTGGGTGTCCAGTGTGTATGGCACCCAGGATTTAATAATAAATAAAAAAACATGCAGTGCTAAGCCGCAGAGAGAGAACAGAGGGCTTCTCCCGCTGCTCCAATATTCACTGCTCTGGGCCAGGGAGTACCCCATAATGCCTTGCAAGAGCATATTTGGATATTCTGTAGCTTCCGTGGTGCCCCAATGTGCAGAATTGCTGTTTCCACCACCAATGAAGCAAAAGAGTATTGCGGAGGGCATGCGGGAGTTGCAGCTTCCCCCAGAGGTGTTTTCAAATACTTCCTGTTGGAAAGTAGATAATTAGTAGTGGTAAATGTGCATATATGTGCCGTAAATTGTATAAAAGAAAGACTCTTACAAATGTATTGTTGTTTGACTTTAAAAAGCTTTATTGATAACTTTGTTGATTAATAGTGCAATTAATATATTTTAATGAGTGCTTTTAAATGTAATTATGAGTGATGTAATATATGAGGTCATAAGCAATAGGAATGGCGGGAATGCAAGTTATAGATAACCAGGTAACTGTAACTGGTTAATTTCAGTGTTTTTGTGTGTTTAAATGGTATTTCTAACTAACATTTCCAGCTAACTATAACATCACTTTAACTTTTGTTCTTTTCAGTGAATTTCTGAGGTAAACTAAGATATTAATACCATACTTATTTTGACTTCTCCGATCCCGTAACCTTAGTCTGCGCTTTTTGGCATATGTTCAGTTACGGGTGGCTGGGTTTAGGTCTGTTCCCTTTCCTATATGCCGTGGTACAAGGCAGGGTTGCCCCCTGTCTCCAATGTTATTCATGCTTGCCATAGAGCCCCTAGCCACGAGTGCAGCGGAACTTATTGATCCGGGGGTTTGAATGGTTGCAGGCGCGATCAGACAGAATTGCGTTATACGCGGACGATGTTTTGTTCTTCTTGACAGATCCTTGGTTTTCTGGGCCCCAAGTACTACAGATACTCCGGGTGCTCGGTTAGACCTCGGGCCTCGGATCCAACCCGTCAGAAACTGTGTTATTTCCCATGTGCAGTGATCAGCGGCGGGGCAGGGAACTGGGCCGAACAATTATCTCACGCTACGGGCGGCTTCAAATATTTGGGTGTCTTTACCTCGCCGTGTCCCACGACGTGGTCACATAATATCAATTTGCTGCTTTCATGTATCCGTGAGGAAACTAAGTTATGGTCCTACCTACTGCTGTCCCTGTGTGGACGGTCTGCAATTTTTAAGATGGCCTCCCTGCCTCGGCTGCTCTATCGGTTGCAAAACTTCCCGTACAATATTCCTCGCACATGGTTCGCCCAAGTAAATGCAATCCTGAACAAGTTCATGTTGGGTGGAAGGGCCATTCGCGTTGCATTGCGTACCTGCACGCAGTCAACATGTCGTGGTGGGATTGCAGGGGCTGATGTATACGTTTATTATGCAGCATCACACCTGCTGACCATCAATGAGTGATGGTACAACTGCACTGATCGAAGTTTTATAAATATTTGAAGTTGAGACTTGCGAGGACTCCTTTGTTCCGCTCACTGAGTGACTGTTATATAACTCCTACACCGCCTCGGCTGTCCCGGCTGAGTATACACCGTACAGGGCATTGGAAATACCTATTGATCATTGGCAGCATCGAGTTTGGTTTGATGGCGCCCTCCCCCACTCTTTGTCCGCTGCGAGGTTAGGTCCACTCTCAATTCCAGGTACAAATTGGCCTGCGTTGGGTGGCTTTACCCCGCACCCGAATCACGGCGCTTGTACCCTGCAGGAAATTCGTAGGCTGCATGTTGTTTCCATTTCCGTGATTCGTGCATTAGTGCAATACATCGGTCGCCACTTGCCTGGTGGTCCCCAGGGGGGTGCGGCCGTTCCCGTGGATCGAGGCGGAATGCGTCTCAATCCAGTGATGGTTAATTCGGTTTTTGGTGCTCGTCCGGTTGACAACGATGACTTCCCATTCTGGCTAGCTGAGAAGTTTGATCAACTGGAGGCAGTGTTTCCGAATTCTACTCCTGCTGATAAACATAGAATGTTAACGATTACTCTACCGAAGGATTTAACTCCTGAACTTGTTGACTGTGAAAGCTGGGGAAAAACATTTGCGGCAGTTTATACAAGGTGCTTCGGCACCCCGTCTATGACTGCCCTGCCTGACATCATTAGACGTGTTTAGAATGATCACGGTCCAGAGGCAGCGGTTGAATTGGGTATGCGCCTGTGTGGTTCTTTTGAGATTGTATGTGATCTCATTCTCTCCAATGTTAAAGGAGATGCGGTTAACTTTCAGGTGTCGAATGCTTTGGCTGCTCTGCCCGATGCCGACAAACCCCGCCAGTTAGCAAAGATTGTGGTGGCCGCTTATAAGACAATTGGCCGCACAAGTAGAGGTCTGAAATATTTCCCAGTAAAGGAGAAAAAACAACCTCAGGGACAATCTGCAGTGACAGATGTCCAGCCCAAGTCCAAGAAACAAAATTGGCCTAAGAAACAGACACAGGGGAAGCAGAATACACAGACTCAGGATTCTTTTCCTGCAGTACAAGCACCTGCGCCAACAGAAAAAGTTTATGATTTGCGCGATCGCGCGATGATTAAATCACCTGATCGATTTCAGGGTTCTGATCAACGCTCTCCTCGTTCCTTTCAGGAAACATCGGTCCCGAAGACCACTGGAGGAGGGGGTGGACGTGGACGTGGTGGCCAACAAGGACGTGGTCAGTCCCGCCAGACGGACGGCGCAGTGAAGCAGGAAGATTCTACGCCTAAGCGTCCGCAGTTTGTGAAAAAGAAAGTCGCAGCCTTAACAGCGCATAGATATGCCACAGATAGTGAGAACGCGGCTTCGGAATCTGACGTGGGCTCTGACCTTGCTGGACAGCGCGGCGGAGATTACCATAGTCAGAGAGGCGCTCCGTCCACTACTGAAGGTGACAGCGACTGATGTGTTTGTTGTCATAGAAACAGCCGATACGAGATTAGCTCCCCCTGAAAGACTTTTTGAAATTGTCCTGTTAATTGAAGGTGACATACAGCGTACGGTCAGAGGGGTATTTTGGGAGAACCTGTCGTCTACGTACGACATTTTGCTTTCTGAGGCTGACTGGCCCCCACCTTTTGTGCTCGCAGCGCCGCGAGGGGAGGAGGTAATCCTTCCCAGTTTCGCGCACACTGTCTCCACTGAGCATGCGCAGCATTTTGCAGAAGAGTGGGCTCGGGCTCTTGCACCGGCTCTCTACCGCAACCAATGTGGTTGGGACAAATTGTCCCCTTGCCACGAAATTCCTTTGCGGTCTGAGCCGCAGCCTCAGCCTCAATATCCCATACGACGTGAAGCTAAAGCAGCCGTTGCGGAAATCCTTGAACAATTGGAATATCAGGGAGTTATTGATACGTGTGTGTCACCAATGAATAATCCCCTTTTTACTGTGACCAAACCTGACGGATCATATCGTTTGGTATTGGATTACCGGCATTTGAACTCGCATTGCCGTAACTGTGCAGTACAGAATACTCACGGCTCTGCGTTAGTGGATAGTCTAGTGCGTAAGCGTTTCAAGACAACGCTTGACATTTCCAATGGTTTTTATGCCCACAGACTGGAAGGCTTTAGCTCCCAATGGACAAGTTTTACGTCCGCTGGTGTGCAAAAATGCTTCCGGCGACTCCCTATGGGCTACAAAAATAGTCCTGGAGTGTTCACCTCCAGAATAGTAACTCTATTGGAGGGTATCGATCCCGATGCATGTTCTTATGTGGATGACATTTATCTCACAGACGACGAAATTTGGATGCATCTGTGTCGAGTGAATTCCATCATTTGTACCTTTGCAGATATGGGTTACAAATTTAATTTTGCAAAATCGCACATTGCAGAACACACGGTGTTGTTCCTCGGCTATGAGCTGAACAATGAAGGTAGAGGTTTGGCTCCTCACTTCTTGGAGAAATGCGCACAATTGCGCGCTCCTACAACACTGAAAAAATTACAGTCTTTGCTGGGCTTTTTGAATTTCGGCAGAACTTACATTCCGGAATATGCCCAGCGTATCAAGCCTTTATATGCTTTGATACAACCAACTTTCTCAAAATCATGCTGGCTGCCTGAGCATTCAGCCATTTTGCAATCCTTGCAGGCTGATCTGCTCGCTTCTAAATATTTACTGACTCGTGATAACCACACCAACCTGGTAATAAGAATAATTCCTGGGATGGTGGGTTTCACATACCTCACTTTTAATGAAGGTGACACAGTACCTATTGCTTACAAGTCACACTTGTACACTTCGGCTGAGTTGCGGTTTCCCACAGTGGAAAAGGTTTTAACTGCTGTACAGATGGCAATTCTTAAGGAACGAGCACTGTCTCAGGGGAAACGCATGCTAGTGGTAACACCCTGTCCTCACTTGGAGGCAGTCACGAAAGCCAGTGTACCAAATTCAAAAGCTTTGCACCCTCGGTGGATTCAGTGGGCTGCGTCATTGTCATCCACGGATGTCATGTTTATTTTTGACGCCTCCTTACGGTCGCAAGAGTACTTGCAGTATGAATTCGTTCATCCTGCTCCTCTGGCTATGCGACCTTTGGAGGACTTCCATTGCATCATTTACACTGATGGGTCGGCGCAGGTTGCGCATGGCTCTAAACATGCCTACGTTTCCGCATGCACCATTGTGGTCGGTGCTATGTTGAATGATGAGTTCATTTCCAGGGAAGTGCACACGATGCCCCTGGGCGATTGCACCGCGCAATTGGCAGAGCTTCGTGCTCTATTACTAGCGTTAGAGTACGCAGATCCAAGTGTTACTACTCTAATTGTAAGTGATTCTTACTACTGTGTCCAGTCTTACAATGAAAACTTGTTCTTTTGGATTCAAAATGATTTTCATGATTCGAAGGGTAGCACAATAAAACATAAAATGATCTGGGTTCGAGTGGCAGAGCTTAAGGCTAAGTTGCCACTCGTTTTTGTTATTCATACTCTCGGTCATCAGCGCGTAGGAGTTCACGCTGTTGGCAACTCGCTTGCTGATGAAGCAGCGAAATCTGCAGTATCTACATACTTAGTTGCAGCGGTTACTAGGTCTAAAACCAAGATTGATAGCGACATCGTAGCAGCGATTGCTGCCTCTGAGAAGGGAAGTAAACATCCTGTGGGATTCCCTTCGAAGTATAAATACCACTTAAGTCCCGAAAAGGTTCCTTTTGTGACAATTCCTGATGTTGGGAAACGGCTGATTCCCAACTCGGATCGCAGAGCAGACTTGATTACAGCGGCTCATGAAGGTGTGGCGTCTGCGCATGCGGGCGTCTCAGCCACTGTAACGCAACTACAACAACGTTTCTGGTGGCGGGGACTGTACAAACAGACGCGTGATTATGTCCTTCTTTGTGACATATGCCAGCAGATTAAACCTTCAACTGCTACGCGTCCGCCACAGACTCAGTTGTACATTTCTAATAAACCACTAGGCTGTGTTTATTTAGATCACTGCGGTCCTTTTTCATCTGATACTGCGTATAAGTACATCTTAGTAGCAGTTGACTCATGCACACGCTTTGTGTGGGTATGGCCACATCGCAGCGCTGATTCACGGACTGTCATTAGAGATTTGCGTATCTTTATAGGGATTTTTGCCTGTGGTACCTTCCATTCGGATCAGGGTCCGGCTTTCGCCTCTAAGGCGTATAAGGATGCCATGACTTCAATGGGGGTCCAAGTCAAGTTTTCGTCACCCTACAGACCTGAGGGTAATAGTGTAGTAGAACGAATGAACCGTGATTTAAAGCAATCTTTGACAGCCCGAGTTATAGGCACTGGCAGAAACTGGCTGGCTCATCTCTATGGCGTGCAGCGTGCTCTTAATAATCTCCCTAGAAGGTCTCTGGGAGGGCGGACCCCATACGAAATGCTCTTTGGCATCAAAATGTACGTCCCTGACCTTGACGGTCTAGACTCAGTGGTTCGCGCCACTTCCTTTGACGCAGATGAACATTGCAATGTTTTACAGAATCTACAAAAGACCAGAGACAGTCTTGCAAAGGAACATTTGCCCTCCACATCGGATGATGCGTTGCAGATCCCGGTAGTTGGCTGGCTACCCCAGGTTGGAGAACTGGTTCGAGAGAAGATCGACAACAAGAAAGAGTTTGGTCCCTCCTATCGAGCTCCAGTCCCAGTGCTTGGAGTGAAGGGCACAAGAACAGTCATATTACCACCACTTCCAGGTCGTAAAGAAAACAGGTTTATTTCTATTGACAATGTCAAGATACACAGAGTGGCCGATTCTTCTTAGCATGACGCCAGCTGTTTCCTGTCCTTCCATTGTGAGAAATTCAATTATGCCCACTGCTTCTAATATTGAACCTGAAGTGGCCATCGAATTACCTGCTGTTTCCAGTCCTTTATTAAATAATTTACCGGGAACTAACATTGATGACACAGACTATGCCTATCCGGCTGATTTGTCCATACCTGACCTGCAAACACGTTTAGCCACAGATTCCAGATTTTCTTTTGACTCTGTTTCTCTTACCTCAAAGGAACCCTCTCGAGTTGCAGTTTATGCAAGCCTGTTTAAAAAACATTTTTTAATACCACCTTGGACTTACATTTGGCTAGTCCTTGCTTCGATTTACATTTTTATGTCAGTTGGTTTTGTGTTTTATTTTTTTCGAATCATCAATGGACATTATGTCGAGGAAAGAACATGCATTACTCATTTGAATGGAACTTTGGCCCCACTTTCCTCTTCACATTCTACACACAGATTAAAAAGAGACTTGACTTTGGTTAACATCACAGCATGGCCTGTTCTGGATGGAATCGCGTGGGATGCAGTTCGGTTTCAAATTCATGGCCCAACGGAAGTCGTTAATGTTCCTAATGTACTTAGAGTGAATATGGGGGATGTGGTGAAACAAAATATTCGTTCTGATGATTGGGATGTTAATGCTGTGGAAAGTTTGTTTTCTGATTTGAAATACTATGCTGCTTTTGATGCTGAGGATTTATATTTAGAATCTGCTAATTTTGGTGAATTGTTCTGTTACCAACATTATGGCAATCACTTCTTACACAAGACATCTTCCCGAAGGGATGCTGTTAATTTTACTCAGTGGGAACATTGCCCAGCACCTACACAAGGGAGTTCAGAAACATTTCTTAAAAAGTATACTTATTTCACTGACTTTAATCAGTCCAATCACGAGTCCTTTTATTTTAAATTTCACAAACAACCACTGTCCAAGGTTAGACTTACAAATACAAAATTGTTGTATTCGAAGGCCTTCCTAGATCAATTAGTTACTGGGGGGTAAGAGTTATGGAAGGATACCATAGACCTTAAATCGGTTTGGGGTTCAAGGGCCTGGCAGGTACGAGGCACTGAGGCTTTGCACCGTGCATGTCTCATCCCGAATCATATGTTGTTTTTAAATGAAACCATTTCCCAGACGACATGCTTTGGATTGGCTACATCTAAAAGGTTAAACACCCCGTCTTTCCCAGAGTTGGAGGAATATGAGGATTGGAGTAATTTTACTCAATTGTCCATTAAAGATATACAGGCTCTGCTTCTTAATTCCTCCTTTAATATTTCCAGTATGAATCCTAAGGGTTGGCTGCTTTGGCACCGTAGTGCTGATTCTTGCCAAAAAAGATTTTTGAATATAACTGACGGTTTTAAGACTGTTGGATCTGATCCCCGGTTTGATTTGAGTCATACTGTCACCTCTTACTCTGTGGGCAAGTTGTGTCAAGCTTGGCTGAAACATTCAACTTTACCTGCGGTTAAGTATCACCTTTCCAAACTGAATGCAGACGTGGATTTGAATGATTTCATTAGAGGCCCAGCTAGTGGCAGGTCGAAAAGGTGGTTATATGGGGTTTACAATGAAATTTGGAAATTGTCACAGATTGAGGCTGCTACACGCCTTAGGGCTATTGATCAGGCAAATCTTGAGAAAGTGCTTGCAGTTGTTGACAATAGCATTAACGTGCTTTCCTCTAGAATTTACACATTGGATAATATTGTGTCGTCTGTTGTTGATATTGTGCATGATGAAGTGTCAGTATTATACCATGGTCAAAATCAATTACGGTCAATCATGCAGTTTGCATGGACACTTCAGACTCTGAAAATGGGTAAAGTTCCCTGGGGATACATGAACGTTTCCTCTTTATTTGCACCATTTAATTTGACTGACAAACAACGCTTGCTTTCAATGCGTGATGCTTCCTTTTCTATGTTACATATTGAAAGGTTGGAATCTTTACCTTTTTCTGTGGCAGAAGCCACTGCTGCTACGAGGCTTATCCACGGTTTAATAACACTGCCTTTTGCTTTATATAGGTTTTCAAATTGTATGAAATATGTGCCAATAGGTCGTTTTGAACCCTTAGGTAGCGGTTTTCTTCATGAGGTCTGGTCGCTCCCATACACATACAGATGTTTCAAGGATGAACAGGAGGTTTATCTAACAGGGGAGGAGTGTACTGAGACGCCAGACCATTCTTTAATGTGCAGACACATACAGTTACACGGTTCATGTAACAAGGACCGACCGAATATGGCTTGCGTTTTACAGGGCACGCCAGTTCCGGCTATCATCCCCACGTTTAAATTGTTAGAAAATGGTAGTTATTTGATGCTCAATAATGAAAACTGTTGTGGGTTAATTAAAGGTATAGCTTTCATCAGTGATGTCATCAGTGATGTCACTGACCATGTCATGAATGATGTAATATGTGACATGATCAGCAGTGGATTGCGGGTGCGCGATATATAGTTAGTGCAGCTAACTACATATGCGAATTTCAATGGTTTTGTGTGAGTAAAATAAGGTTTTGTAAATGCTAATTCCTAACTATATATGGTCTATAACCTATGGTTTTTTCAGTGAATTTTCAAGGTTTTGTAAATGCTAATTCCTAACTATATATGGTCTATAACCTATGGTTTTTTCAGTGAATTTCAATGGTTTTTTAATAGCAAATATCAAAAGCTGTAAAATGTATTCTTCTTTTAAAGGAACAATATATTTTATATGTATTTAATATAATTTTTTTATGTATATAAATTTTTTGAGGGAACAAATTTATCAACTATCATGCTGAAGAAGAGTGTGGGGAAAAAAAAACAAAGAGGAGGACTAAGAGGAAAGAACAATCAGTTCAAAAATACAATTGCTTTAAAGCATGAAGTGCTTTTCCACACATTTACATTTAAATAACCCATATTAGAACATACAAAATATCTACAGAGGAGACGGTGTACATTGAATTTTAGACTCTTTATTGGTACCTACATGTTGGTACTTACATCACCCACACAACACAACAGCTCTATTCAGAGCTACCCTACCTCAAAGCACTCTAAAAAATTATTTTAATATTTCCCTTGGTTTTCCCCTTGTTACGCTTTCCGGAACGCTACCCGTGTTTTTTTTTAAATATATGGGCCTCCTCAGCTACCCTCAGAAAACCTAGGGGGTCAGGATATGTCTCCCGTGCCCCCTTATACCCATTCCCAACATTGTTTATCCTCCATATTGTGACTAAATTCGTCCGAAACACAAGATGGCGGACTCCCGTTACGCTACCGGTGAGCTACCCGGTTCGCGTACCGGGTAGCGCTTCCACCGCAAAAAATCGAAAAAAAAATTCCTTTATTATTTTGACCCGCGGGGCCCTTTAATAGCCCCCACATCAATCCTAGGGGGTCAGGAGGGGTCTACCTTGCCCCCTTTCATTCATTTCCCCCTTCGTTTATTTCCACCTCTTGTCTCTCGATCCTACCGAGAGACAAGATGGCGGCCGCTCCGGACTGTTTAGAATGTTGACAGTCACCGGAGAGCCAATCCGCTTCTCCTCGCGAAGTTCCGTTACGCGTCTGGTACGCGAACCGGGGCGCTAACCGGGACGCTGTCACAGATATATATATTTTTTTGAACGTTAATTTCTCAAAATCCACTGGAGCACATATCTTGAGACCTAGCAAAGGCACATCGGGCAAACAGTCTCTACAATTTTGCCAAGTTTCATAGAAATCCATTCAGCCGTTCACGCTAAAAGTGAGTCCAACCGCCCTATGGAAAACTCAATGTTAAAAACACGTTTTGGGACCCCCCTTTTTTCTCGGCCCCCGCTTGACGAAACCCCCCCAAACTTTTAGGGGACGCTCAGAAACAAAATGTGCCATTTTCCTGAAAATTTCAGCCAATTCCGTCCATCAACACCAACGTTATTCAACATAGAATTTTCAGAAATCCCTATTCAAAAAAATCCTAACTATATATACCTACTGGCGACTGCCAGTAGGTAATATTGAATATGCTACTTACCAGTATGCATCTGTTCTTGGCATGTAGGGCTGCTAACATTCATATCTTAGCATTAGATCGCCGCCTAGTGTTGGGTCCGGATGATCGCACATTGTTGTCCTGGAAGAGTCTTCGAAGTATCCTGAGATAGGTGGCTCCTCCCCTGGACTACAGTGCGCATGGGCATCGGCTCCATCCTCAGATTGTTTTTCGCCATTGTGGCAGAAGATGGAGTGAAAAGTGTAAAGGATGTCCATGCTAATGATTGAATACAATAGTATATCTGCAGCTGCGACAGGCACCGGGGAGGAGGGTGGGCGATATGAATGTTAGCAGCCCTACATGCCAAGAACAGATGCATACTGGTAAGTAGCATATTCAGTTCGAGGCATGTGGGCTGCTAAATTCATATCTTAGCATAGAATACATAGCAGTCCCTCCATCAGCGGCGGTTGCCCGTGCCAGCTGCAGAAACTTGAAAAAGTGTCTTGAGAACAGCCTGTCCTACAGCAGCTTGCTGCTTGGAATGTACATCAACACAGTAGTGTTTTGTAAAGGTATGTGGTGTAATCCACGTGGCTGCTCTGCAAATATCCTCTAAAGGAATGTTTCCTAGGAAAGCCATGGATGCCCCCAATTTGCGTGTGGAGTGCGCCCTTGGGGGTATTGTTAAAGTGCGCTTGGCCTTTTGATAACATATTTGGATGCACTTAACAATCCACCTGGCTATTCCTGCTTTGGAAATAGGGTTGCCTTTGTGTTGTGGTGAGAAGGCAACAAAAAGTTGTTTTGTTTTCCTAAAGTGTTGTGTTCTGTCAATGTAGTACATCAACGCCCTCCGTACGTCTAACGTATGGAGCATTCTTTCCGCCACCGTTTGTGGGTTTTGGAAGAATGCCGGTAAGTCAATAGTTTGGTTGAGATGAAACTGTGACACCACCTTCGGAAGGAATTTGGGGTTAGTACGTAGTACTACCCTATTTGGATGTATCTGAATGAATGGCTCTTGGATTGTGAGCGCTTGCAGCTCACTAACACGCCTCAGTGACGTAATAGCAATTAGGAAAGCCACTTTCCACGTTAGGAACTGGAGTTCACACGAGTGCAGTGGTTCAAATGGTGGTCCCATCAGTCTGGTGAGGACCACATTGAGGTTCCACACCGGAGCTGGCGGTGTTCTTGGGGGAATGACTCGTTTCAGACCTTCAAGGAAAGCTTTGATGGCCGACACTTTGAAGACAGAGAGGTGCTGCCTATTCTGAAGATATGCTGCGATGGCGGATAGATGTATCCGAATGGAAGTGTACGCTAGATTGCACTTGTACAGATGTAGCAGATAACAAATGATGTTAGGGATAGATGCATCTAGCGGGGTGATGTCATTAGCCGTACAGTAAATGACAAAACGCTTCCATTTTGCAGCATAGCATGCTCTGGTAGTCGGCTTCCTTGCCTCCTTGATGATGTTCATGCATTCTGGAGGTAAGTTAAGGTATCCGAACTCTAGGACTTCAGGAGCCAGATCGCCAGGTTGAGCTGTTGCGGATCTGGATGCTGAATTTCTCCATGGTTCTGCGTCAAAAGTCTGGGCGTGAGGCGCAGTCTTTGATGCGGCACCACTGAGAGTTCGAGGAAGGTGGTGTACCATGCTTGGCGCGCCCACGTTGGAGCAACTAGGATGAGAGTCATCGCGTGCTGCCTTAGCTTTCTTGCCACCAGCGGTATCAGAGGGGCTGGCGGAAAAGCGTACGCAAATTTGCCTGACCAGTTCATCCATATCGCATTCCCCTGCGACTGTGGGTGAGGGAACCTGGCGGCAAAGTGTTGGCATTTTGCTTTTTCTTTTGTTGCAAACAGGTCTATCTCCGGATGACCCCACTGCTGGAAGTACGGGTGGAGTACAGATGGGTGTAACTCCCACTCGTGCATTTGATGGCTGTGTCTGCTGAGCAGATCCGCCATTAGATTGTCCTTGCCCGGGAGGTGTTCTGCCATGAGGAAGATGTTCCTCTGAATGGCCCACTTCCACATGCCCTGAGCCAGATGAGACAGCTGTGGCGAGTGGGTGCCCCCCTGCTTTTGAATGTAGTACATCGCGGTCATGTTGTCCGTCCGGACCAACACTACCTTGTTGCACAGATGTACAATGAAGGACTTGAGTGCCATGAAGATTGCCATCAGTTCCAGATAGTTGATGTGCATCTTCTGTTGCTGCGTCGTCCATAGTCCCTGCACAGTGTAATTGAGCAGATGAGCTCCCCATCCCTGGAGAGATGCGTCCGTTGTCAGGGTAATCTGTGGCACTGGCTCCTGGAACAGTCGGCCCTTGCAAAGGTTGTGTGGAGTCCACCAATGCAGAGAGTCGTATGCCCGACTGGTAACCAACACTAGGTCTGTTAATTGTCCCTGAGCCTGTGTCCACTGATTTGCTAAGCACTCCTGGAGCGGGCGCATATGTAGCCGTGCGTGAGGGACTATGAAGATGCAGGAGGCCATCATGCCTATCAACTGCATGAACACTCTCGCTGGAAGTGAGTGTTGTGATCTGAACTTCTGGATCAGAGACTGCATGCTGTCTATCCTGACTTGGTTTGGTTGAGCCACGGCTGTCAGGGTATTGATCGTCGCGCCTAGAAACTGCCGGACATGCGCCGGTTGAAGGTGCGACTTTGGGTAGTTCAACGAGAAACCTAGATCGTGAAGGAGGTGAATGGTAGTCGACATGTCCGCGGCACACTGTTGTTCTGACTTGGCTTGAACGTGCCAGTCGTCCAGGTAGGGGTAGACATGGATGCCCTGCCTCCTGAGGTGCGCCGCTACTGTCGCCAGACACTTTGTAAACACCCTTGGGGCTGTGGTGACTCCGAAGGGTAGGACTTTGAACTGATAATGTTTGCCTTGGATAGTGAACCTGAGGTATTTTCTGTGGGACGGGTGTAGTGGTATGTGGAAATAAGCATCCTTGAGGTCTAAGGTTGCTAAGAAGTCCCCCTGGTTTAATAAGGGAAGAATCTGTTGCAGTGTGAGCATATGGAAATGTTCTGACAGTATATACAGGTTTAGGGGACGTAGATCCAGAATGGGTCTGAGAGATCCGTCCTTCTTTGGGATAAGGAAGTACAGGGAATACACCCCTGTGCCTTCCTCCTCCACTGGCACGAGCTCGATTGCGCCTTTTTGCAGCATCACCACTACCTCCTGCTGCAATAAGTGCAAGTGCTCTGCGGACATAGGCCTTTGCCTTGGCGGGATGTTGGGTGGAGTGGATTTCAACTCTAGGCAATAACCATACTGGACTAGTTGACGCACCCACCTGTCTGTGGTGATGTTTCTCCAGACGGGCAGGAACTGCTGCAGTCTCCCCCCGACAGGTGTTAAGTGGTCGGGGGGCAGTGACAGAGAGTCACTGTTTGCTTGGGGTAGAGGAGCGGGAGCTGTTGTTTCCTCTGCCGCGACCTCTGTTGCTGTTATTTCTGTAACCTCCCTTGTTCTGTTTTGTGAACGAAGATTGTGCTCCACCTTTTGAGAACTGAGATTGTTGACCCATTTGTCCTCTGGTGACTCCACGTGCACCTGAGCGACGAAAATTGTTGCCACGAAACTGTTGTGACTGTAGGGCCCCCATGGACTTAGCAGTTTCTGTGTCCTTTTTAGGTCTCGCCTGTCGATGCGCAGGCGCATCGAGCAAGCGAGACTATGGGGGCTTATCCACTCTTTGTCCAACTTGCAAGGAATCGTGGCGATTCCTTGCAGTGCCCGTGACTTTTAAGCTCAATGCGCATGCGCATTGAGCTTAAAAGCGCGTGCACATGCCCCCAGCCGCCTGCCTTGCCTACTCTCCCAGCTGGTGCCGCTCCACCCCCTGCGGCATCAAAGGCTTTCACGGCCGGCCGGCCATGCTTTCAGTTTCACGACCGGCCGGCCGTGTGAAGTGCATTTCAAAGCCCGCTCTCCCTGCTCCGCCCCCTGCTCCGGCCGAGACGCATTTCTCCTCCCTCCTCCCCCCTCCTGGGTCAGGTTACCCTGCTTTCTCTTTCGCTTTTTTTTCACTAGTGATTAACTTTTCCTTCGCCTTGACGCCGGTGGATGCAGCGTTTCCTCGCTCCTAGGTAGGTGTCTGGCTTTTGTGCAGTTGGAAGAGCTTCTCTGCAGCAGTTTTCTTTCGTTTCCTGTGTTTCTGTTGGCTCCTTTGAAGTTGGAATGTCATTGGAGTTGGGTGTTTGTGACTTTCTTCTCGGCTGGGCGGTGTTTTAATGCGGGAAAGGAATTGCGTGTTGTTTATTTTTATTTGTATAGCCCCATACTCTTTTCATGTTCGGTATGGTTACTTCTTGTTGGTCTCAAACTTAAACTTTCGCACAGAAGTGTCTGTAAAGTGAAGTAGTTGTTCTAATGTAGCTGTTTGGATGGCATCGCGGTGCTAGGCGCAGGTGAATTCAAATCAAACCAAGTAATTAACCCAGTCGAAAAACATTTAGGGTACTTTGTATTTAAATGATTTATCAATGCGTTTTCTTTCAGATAACTGAAAGGTGCAACACAGCATTTTAATGATGTTTACATAATCAGAACTGCATGTATTACGAACAGTAAATGCTGTGTGTTGAAATTCAAGTTCCGCTAACAAAGGTGTGCTATATGCTTTAACAAGTACCGCGCTACATGAAAAGCTAACACAGCATGTGAAAATAACTTTACTTTTCAGGAGCACGTGAACAATAACAACGTGCTGATATCGAATTAGACATGCCTGTTGTTTGTCAAGAGAGTGGAAGTGAGAACTTGTTGTGAACACTGTTTTTAAGTTGTGGTGTTGTGTCTCACTGAGCAGCGCCACACATCACGCATTTGGCATGTGCCCGTTTCACAAAATATCAGCACATTTAGGGAATGTTCCTCAGAGCTCAGCGCGCGTGGTCGGTGCGATAAAAACTTCACTTGTTCATGCACACTAATTGCCTGCCAGCGCCGAGTTATTTGCAGACAGACTGTACACCGCACCGCAGCCGGGTGCTTCATGCCAAAGTGTGCTCTGCAGAGTTTAACATGCTCATTCTCGCGTGGTAGCATGTAGAGAAGGTGCTTCTTGTGTATGTTGTCATGTATTAACATTAATAATAAATCTTATTTCGGAGACTCCAGCATACCTGGTACACAGGTGATTTGCAAGACACGTTTTATTTCTCTCCCAAACACAAACGCATGCAGACAGACATGCTGTTGCTGCAGAGGTCGATGAAATCTCCATAAAATTATCGAAATTAAATATAATTCACTGTTCCTTTGGTTTATCAACTCCTTTACACTTTTGAGTTGCGAATGTGTACCATTAAAGAAAAGAAAATACATTTAAAAAAAGTTCAGAGTGCCTACTTTCTGAGAGGTGTGAGGGCTCCAACAAATAACTTGAAGTAGAAGCTGGTTTTCTGTGTGATCTTGTTTTTTCAAGTCGTTTTTAGGTCTCCCCCTCACTCACCCTCACCCTCACTCACCCTTAACCCCTCACACTCACTCACCCTCACCCACCCTCAACCCCTCACCCTCACTTACCCTCACTCTCACTCACACTCACCCTCACTCACCCTCAACCACTCACCCTCACTCACCCTCACTCTCACTCATCCTCACTCACCCTCAACCCCTCACCCTCACACTCACTCACCCTCAACACCTCACCCTAACTCACCCTCACCCTCACTCACCCTCACTCACCCTCAACTCCTCACCCTCACTCACCCTCAACACCTCACCCTCACTCACCCTCGCCCTCACCACCCTCAACCCCTCACCCTCACCCTCACCCTCACTCACCCTCACCCTCACTCACCCTCACTCACCCTCACTCACCCTCACTCAACCTCAACACCTCACTCACCCTCACCCTCACTCACCCTCAACCCCTCACCCTCACTCACCCTCAACCCCTCACCCTCACTCACCCTCACCCACCCTCACCCTCACTCACCCTCAACCCCTCACCCTCACACAGTGCAATAGGTCTCAGACCATTTCAGTTAGAGCTTTTAGAAAGGTTTATGGCTTTTTTTATTTGTAATTCTTTAGCATAGGCTACAGGAAACAAAAATGCTAAACATTTACAAAAAAACCCCATAAACAATTCTAAAAGCACTAACTCTAATGGTGCGAGACCTATTGCATTTCCAATGCTTGTTTATCTTTTCGAGGGTGGTGTCAACATCTGGACCAAACAGTCGATCAGGATTGACTGGCTGATTAAGGATGGTTGTCTGAATATCAGGTTTAAACCCAGATATGCGGAGCCAAGCCTGTCGTCTTAGCATGACGCTAGTGTTGATCGCCCTAGCTGCTGTGTCTGCGGCGTCAAGTGCACACTTGATGGCTGCGTTGGAGATCAATTTTCCTTCTTCTATAAGCAGTTTTGTGCCCTCTTGAAACTTTGGAGGCAGGTGTTGTACAATCTGTTCTAGGGTGTCATAATGCGCCCTATCGTAACGTGCTAAGAGTGCTTGTGTATTAGAAATACGCCAAAAGTTGGCAGCCTGTGCAGCTACTCTTTTGCCCCCTGCCTCTAGCACTTTGGACTCCTTATCCGGGGGAGGAGCTTCACCCGTTGTTTGGGAGTTGGCCCGTTTGCGGGCATTGGCGACCACCAGGGAGTCTAGCGGCAACTGTCCCCGAATGTATGCAGGGTCTGCAGGTGCTGGTCTGTACTTTTTTTCAATACGTGGATTGACCACTCTTGCCCTAGTGGGTTCCTTAAAGATGTCCGCAGCATGTTTGAGGACTCCCTTGAGCATAGGCAGTGTCTTTACAGTCCTCTCAGAGACTGAAAACGTGTCAAAGAGAAAGTCTTCTTCAACCGGGTCAGCATGCATGTCCACATCATGATTAGCAGCTGCCCTCTCAATTAGTGCATGAAAACCTGCAGAATCCTCTGTTGGGGATGCACGTGCACTGAATGGTTGTGGATCTTGCCCCACACTCTGGGTGCCTTGGTCACCAATGTCATCATATGCATCTGGATGTGCATCTGGTTCATTGATGGGGAAGGTGTATTGGTCCTGTTCATCATATCCCTCACCCTCAGATTGGTCTGGTGAGGGAGTAGGGCTACTTCTAGGAGGAGGCTGGATAGGCTCTATCAGGTTAGAAGCGTCCAGAGGCACCCTTTTCTTCTTTAGTGGGATGACATAGGAGTCCAGAGGCTCCGAAGTGATCCTCCTCTTGTATAGGGTTAATTTGCCTGTGTTGGCGTCGATGAAGTGCTCCGAATCGTCCTCTGATTCGAGTTCTCGACCTGAAGGTGCACCTGCCGTAGAAGAATCCGACTTCTTTGGCGTCGATTTCGTGGAAAAAGCCTTCGGAGCCTCTTTCGGCGGCAGAAGGAAGAGAAGCTTACTCTTAGGCTTTGCCGGAGCGTCCGTCGGCGTCTGAGGCGACGGCAACGGAGCCGACATAGCAGCGGCCTTGTCCCTGATTCTCTGTAGCGAAGCGGCGATGGGGGACGCTTCACTCACAGTGTCTTTTGGCGCTGACGAGGGTGTCTTGACCTTCCCCTCGGATCCGACGTCATGGTGGCCTTTCTTAGGTTTGGACGCTGATGCAGTTGTCGCCGACCCAGAGTCCTTGGATCGATGCGCAGATGTGCCAGCTGTCGATCCGTGCGCCTTCGTTGGTTCCGCGTCCACTACGCGACCGACCAACGGAGTCCCAGGCGTAACCGGAGCCGTGCCGCTGGCCTTGGCGTGCTTAGACGGTGTCGCCGCGGTCGATCCGTGCCGACCACCTTTTGTAGAGGATCCCTCCTCTTGCGCAGATTTTGACCCTTTGGAATCGACCGGCTTCTTCGACTTCTGCGGACCGGAGGTCGACGGAGCCGATGCGGCGGCGGGTACAGTAGTTTTCTGTGTGCCGGCCGCCATTTTAGGGACGCTCGAGTCCATAAGTTTCGGTTTCGGGTCGGCCATTTTAGGTGTAGTCGACACTGTAGGTTTCGGTTTCGGTTTCGATGTGGCCTGCTCAGCAAGTATGTCCGTGGCCGGGCCTGATGGCGGGGCCGTGGCTTGCGGCACGGGGTCTTGGGTAAGGCCGACTGGCGATCCCGTGACCCGATCGTGATCTTCGAAACCTTCGGGGCATAGCTCGTCCCCTGAGCTATCTTCCGCGGCCCCATAAATTTCTTCGACGTCCCCTACCTCGTCGACGTATTCAAGGCCTTGACCCGCGACTCCGTCGTCGTCCGCCGGATCCGCCTCGACCTCCGTTTCGGGTGGGGATATCTGGAGATGATGACCCTGTTCATCTTCTTCTTGGTCGCCGAAGATGTTTTCTGGATCCGGGGCCGCTTGTCTGGCCTCCAGGCGCACCGCGCGCCGGAGCTTAAGAGTTTTCTTCGACTGGAACTGAGCGCAAGCCTTGCACTTGCCGTCGTCATGGTCCGGTGAAAGGCATTTGTTACAGACCGGGTGCAGGTCTATATGTGGGTACTTAGACCCACAGAGCGGACAGTACTTAAACGGACTCCGCTCCATGCTTGAAAGTAGCGGTCGTGTCGCGATGAGAAGGCCTCGACGTCCGAAGAGTGAAAAACTCCGCTGAATCCGACTCCAAGAGTTGGAAGAACTCGAGACCGTGCGTAAACAATACCGACGCTATAAAATATAAGACCTTTTGGTCTTAAAAAGTAAGTTTTACTCGGTTCCGACAGAGAGAAGTCGAGACCGCATCCGAACCCAATGGCGGAAAAAAACAATCTGAGGATGGAGCCGATGCCCATGCGCACTGTAGTCCAGGGGAGGAGCCACCTATCTCAGGATACTTCGAAGACTCTTCCAGGACAACAATGTGCGATCATCCGGACCCAACACTAGGCGGCGATCTAATGCTAAGATATGAATTTAGCAGCCCACATGCCTCGAACATATATATATATATATCTCGCTCTCTCTCTCTCTCTCTATATATATATATATATATATATATATATATATATATATATATATAGAGAGAGAGAGAGAGAGAGAGAGAGAGAGAGAGAGAGAGAGAGAGAGAGAGAGAGAGAGAGAGAGAGAGAGAGAGAGAGAGAGGGAGAGAGAGGGAGAGTGATAGATAGATAGATAGATAGATAGATAGATAGATAGATAGATAGATAGATAGATAGATAGATAGTTAGATAGATAGAGAGTGAGTCAGAAAGAGCGCACATTTCATGGCTGAGTAAACAAGTAAACAAACTGGTGTTTCCCACATGAGGAACAGGCCCTGGGGATGGATCCCTCTCCAAGCAGCAGGCCCTGGCAGCTCACTTTCAAAATGAAAATATTTTAAATATGTTTTTCTGTAATTGTCAATGCTACCTTAAACCCAGAAATCACTGACGGCAATACTGAGAATGTGAACTTATATAATTACAGGACAGCTTCAAAGTTTCCCTCTGTGATCTTAGGTTTTACCAGAAGCCTGTCACCAGATGTGGCCCAGGCAGCCAGCCAGCTCTGTCCAGATGTTAGTGTGAGTGAATAACTACAGGAAGGACTTACAAACACTGAGTCAGCGGGAACCGTGTCGACGATCACGAGCTGGTCAGGATGGTTCTCCAGAAGAACGCGGGCCTTCTCAGCAGCCTGGAGATAAAATACAAAGCACAGCGAGCATCAGCATAGAGCAGAGCTCCAGGAAAAGCAAGGAAAAACCACATTTAATAAGACTAATGCAACTAAATATGGACAGTGTGAACATCCCTCTGTATGGCGGCATCAACACCCCTGAAGCCATTTGCAAAACAGGAACAAACATTTGATTTGTTACAACAGGATACCAGGGAAGGAGGTTGAACCCACCCAACCCCAGAGTTAACATAACAGCAGTGTGTTGAGTCTCAGTGCGTTGAGTCTCAGTGTGTTGAGTCTCAGTGTGCTGAGTCTCAGTGTGTTGAGCCTCAGTGTGTTGAGCCTCAGTGTGTTGAGTCTCAGTGTGTTGATCCTCAGTGTGTTGAGTCTCAGTGTGTTGAGTCTCAGTGTGTTGAGTCTCAGTGTGTTGAGTCTCAGAGTGTTGAGTCTCAGAGTGTTGAGTCTCAGTGTGTTGAGTCTCAGTGTGTTGAGTCTCAGTGTGTTGATTCTCAGTGTGTTGAGTCTCAGTGTGTTGAGTCTCAGTGTGTTGAGTCTCAGTGCGTTGAGTCTCAGTGCGTTGAGTCTCAGTGTGTTGAGCCTCAGTGTGTTGAGCCTCAGTGTGTTGAGTCTCAGTGTGTTGAGTCTCAGAGTGTTGAGTCTCAGAGTGTTGAGTCTAAGTGTGTTGAGTCTCAGTGTGTTGAGTCTCAGTGTGTTGAGTCTCAGTGTGTTGAGTCTCAGAGTGTTGAGTCTCAGAGTGTTGAGTCTCAGAGTGTTGAGTCTTAGTGTGTTGAGTCTCAGCGTGTTGAGTCTCAGCGTGTTGAGTCTCAGCGTGTTGAGTCTCAGCGTGTTGAGTCTCAGCGTGTTGAGTCTCAGCGTGTTGAGTCTCAGTGTGTTGAGTCTCAGTGTGTTGAGTCTCAGTGTGTTGAGTCTCAGTGTTTTGAGTCTCAGTGTGTTGAGTCTCAGCGTGTTGAGTCTCAGTGTGTTGAGTCTCAGTGTGTTGAGTCTCAGTGTGTTGAGTCTCAGTGTGTTGATTCTCAGTGTGTTGAGTCTCAGTGTGTTGAGTCTCAGTGTGTTGAGTCTCAGTGTGTTGAGTCTCAGTGTGTTGAGTCTCAGTGCGTTGAGTCTCAGTGCGTTGAGTCTCAGTGTGTTGAGTCTCAGTGTGTTGAGCCTCAGTGTGTTGAGTCTCAGTGTGTTGAGTCTCAGAGTGTTGAGTCTCAGAGTGTTGAGTCTTAGTGTGTTGAGTCTCAGTGTGTTGAGTCTCAGTGTGTTGAGTCTCAGTGTGTTGAGTCTCAGAGTGTTGAGTCTCAGAGTGTTGAGTCTTAGTGTGTTGAGTCTCAGCGTGTTGAGTCTCAGCGTGTTGAGTCTCAGCGTGTTGAGTCTCAGCGTGTTGAGTCTCAGTGCTTTGAGTCTCAGTGTGTTGAGTCTCAGTGTGTTGAGTCTCAGTGTGTTGAGTCTCAGTGTTTTGAGTCTCAGTGTGTTGAGTCTCAGCGTGTTGAGTCTCAGAGTGTTGAGTCTCACAGTGTTGAGTCTCAGTGCGTTGAGTCTCAGTGTGTCTCAGTGTGTTGAGTCTCAGTGTGTTGAGTCTCAGTGCGTTGAGTCTCAGTGTGTTGAGTCTCAGTGTGTTGAGTCTCAGTGTGTTATGTCTCAGTGTGTTGAGTCTCAGTGTGTTGAGTCTCAGTGTGTTGAGTCTCAGTGTGTTGAGTCTCAGTGTGTTGAGTCTCAGTGTGTTGAGTCTCAGTGCGTTGAGTCTTCAAGGAGCGATACCAGAGAGTATGTGAAAGTCATTGGCCAAAGGTTCACAAAGCAGATCAAGCAGGGGATCAGGTATTTTAGCCTCAGCCCTTGATTATGCCGAGGCAGGAGGGTGAATTCTGATTTTGTTCCCAATAAATCTTGCAAACTTGTGTGCTGAGAGAGAATTGTTTCTGTGTCATTTTATTATCCTTTATTATTTCAGCTTCGACAGCAGCATCACGGAGGACATCAGGGATTGGTCAGAATCCTTGGTGACGTCCACTGTACCAAGTGGTTGGGGCAGGATTTGGCATATGTTAGCCGAGTGACGTGCTGTATAATTTAGAACATTGAGGGGTTGAACTTTTTAACCGCATGCGCACTAGCGGGTTTTCCCGCTGTGCGCTGAAATTTAAAAATCGCGCGGTTTGTGACAAAGCCAGCTCGTCATCCGCGTAGCGCAGGTAACGCCCATGACGAGCTGGCTTTGTCATCAGCGCGGAAGGGGTTAACGAATGGACGATTGAAAAGTTGGAGAGGAGATCTGAAAATGTATCAATGAAGTCTTCTTCTGCCCAGAAGGCCTCTGGTGGAGATGGAAGGTGGTGGTGAGGGTTGTGGGGTGTGCCGTGTTAGTAGCTCCAGGGAGTTCAGCGTCACTTGCTTTTTTGGGGGACAGGGCCAAGAGGACGCATTTATGACAGCGAGGTCTCCTCCCTGCGTGTGTGCGTGGTCCATACGATGGATGATGTAGCCTACGAAAAGATGGACATCTGGGCGGTGTGAGGATGTGGAGTGAGTCATGCTTCTGGGATGAAGAGGCCCTCAAGCTTTGGGTAGGTGATGAGGTCTGCAAAAACTAGTGCGAATCGCAATTAAGGAATGAGTGTCCCATTCATTCCTATGGGTCAAGAGGCCCATAGGAATGAATGGGGATACATTCTCAAATTGTGATTTTCTGTGAGAAAATCGCAATTTGAGAATCGCAATTCCAAGGGTGCCAGGGTGTCCAAAGGACACCTGTTGCACCCCTGGAATGTGCCTGTAAGTACATGTGGCGCACAGACATGCCCTTGGCACTTTGAATTTTTAAACAAAAATGCATTTCGACAGGAAATCGCAAAATACCATCTACTTGAAGTAGGTGGTATTTTGCGATTCCAAAATCGCAATTTTAAAGGCACCCCTACATAGCATTTAAGGAATCGCAAAATTGCGAATCCTTAAATGCTTGAGCAAAATAAGGAGTCGCAATTTTTTTTGCAATTCCTTATTTTGCTAAGTGGCACCTACATACCAAAACGCCGTTTGTGATTCGCAAATGCCGGAATTCTGCGAATTCCGGTGTTTGCGAATCGCAAACGCCTTCCTACATATGCCCCTATATGTCTTATTGTTCCCCTCCTGGTAAGTATCATCGCCATTAACTGACCTGTTTTTACTGTTCATCTTGTAGGCATTGGGATATGGTTCTGATTTCAAATAAATATTGAACATATTTTTCTGGATTCCTAGTGTGCTTGAGTGGCCTTTACATGATAAAAGAAGGTACGGGTTCCACTAACTAACCCTGTGATCTCCCACAGGATTCATTGTTACCTAAAACTCATCTCACTCAAGTGATGCTCAGTAGGTTGCCCGATGGCTGCAGTCCACCTGGCTTTCTGTCTCAGGTTCTTACATTTACAAAGTCCTTACTGGCTGAGTTTTGAAAAGAAATCCTGAAAAAATATCACGAGTGGAATGCGTGTTCTGTAGTTTAAGGGTGTGTGATACTGAGTAGGAAATGTGTCGGATCGGGTCTATGTGTTATGAGGATACTATGTGTCCGTTTGTGTCGTATTGACCCTGGTATGATTGGGAGGATTAGCAGTACGGGGTGCTAGGCGATATAAATCTTACTGTGTTGGTTTCAGTGGAGCAGGTTCTGGCCCAAAGCCCTTCCTGGCCCTAACTGGGGAATGCACTAGTCCGCGGTCTGCCACGGGAGACGCCCAGACAGTGTGACACCCCAAGGAGGTGACTGAATTAAGGGGAAGGCAGGAAGAAATGACACTTTCTGTACAGATGGAAGATGGAAAATGCAGTGATATCACTTCCTGTGAAGATGGGCGATGGGGAATAAAGTAGTCTTGCCTGGCTTCTTCTTTTGAAGATGTTTTGGTGGTAAACCAAAGCAAATGGTTGATCTGAAACTAAGAATACTACTGTGTTTACTTGCAGCTATGCAGACCGAGCCTCCATCCATGGTCTTCTCACAGTTCTCTCTAGAAAAGGCTCACGCTCTAACCACTCTTTTGGGGCCCTTCGATGGCTCTGAAATGTGCTTCAGAAGAACATAGAGTTTCAGGGCCTGAGCTGTCCGTCACCCGACTCCATCACATATACTCTCTCATATATGTAGTCAGTCTGCACTAGCAACCTCTCTGCTGCAGCTAGCAAAGACCTAAGTCATCCTGACCGCTCTTACCCTCAACGCACGCAACGGGGACTACTCCAGTGACTAAATGCTTCTCAATATCAGGTCCTTGCCTGTTCCCCTATTTCTGAACAGATCTATCTGAACTACTTTTAACGGAGATTGAAAGACTTCGCACAGGAAGCCCCAGAAACAATCATCGTAAGAGCCCATCAGTATAAGACGCCACCCATCTCAAGGGTGGATCAGTCGATCCCCGCTCAAATCGCAGATACCTGCGGCATTGCTGGATTCCGCGTTCCCGATGGAGCCTCTATTAATGTACAGCAGATCGTAGGGAGCAGAAGACAAATATTTTACTTTTCTGGTCATCATGCAATACTTTGTGTGAATAGTTGAAGCTAGTTTTTCATTGCTTGAAATCTGTCTGTTGACAAAGATTGGAACCAGATCACATGGGATATCCCAAACCATCCCAACCGTTAGCTTCGCTCCCTGACCCTGAGCAGGCGGCTCACGCCTCTGTGATATTTATGCATAAATGTCGGTGAACGGGTCCAGGAGTAAAAAGTGTTTAAGCCCTGAACATTTCCAAAGACCTTGATATACTTGACCATCATGGATTTAGACTTGATGTCAACTGTTGACATAATGGGAGTCTTCCTGCACATCAGAGGTTTCCTTGCAAACTGATGCAAGAGAGTGGTCCTCCCTGGAGGACAACTCAGCTCAAAGTTCAGTATCCCTCAAAGGGAGACACGAGCCAGGGCTCAAGGGAGAGGAGTGAACCCCATCAGAGCACCCTTGAAAACAGCTCAAGGAGGACGATGCATGTTCCTGGCACTCCCTGGGGCAGAATAACTTGAAGCAGTCATGGGAAATGAAATGAAATTAATTTGTACTTGTAAGGCGCACTTATACCCCAACCGGGGTTTCCTGGCGCTGTACGCATACCGCTGTGGAACCCTTCCTGGCTTTTCCCTGTGAAATGTCCACTCCTGGGCACCCCCAAGGTGAAGCCAGGCATCCAAGCACTGCTGGGGCCGGTGTAGAGGTTAAGCAAGCTATTGCCCAGAGTCACAGAGTGGGACCCATGATTAGAGTAGGCACCAAGGCGAGAATTATCAGGTCCGGGGAGATTGAATCCAAGAGCCGCCGAGGCGGGAATTGAACCCTGGTCCCGGGCCAGACCTCTGCATCAGGGTCTGCCACTCTAACCATTGAGCCACGCTTCTCCACTCTTACTTTGATAAAACTTTAGCTGAACATCTCCAAAAGGCAGTCATCTCAAACAGAGGAAAGAGTCAGGCAGGAGAACAGAGAGAAGGAACAAAGCGAGGGGAACCATGGAAAAGCAGGCAGCAGGAGCTGAAGAGGTGAAGTGCGGAGAGCAAGAAAAGCAGGCAGGAGACAGCCGGATACTGCTGATGAGTGATATAGTGTCTGAGCTTCTCACAGAGGGCGATCACAGAGAACACAGATGCTTTGAAGAGGGCATCGGGCATGTACGCTCACATCCTACCTCGCCTTACCTGGCGGGTCTCCAGCTTCCGGATGGCTGTGTTGGCGGCCTTCTGAAGAGACTTCAGTTCCATCTGCAGCTCCTTCCTCTGCCACTGCGGCATTGCGGCACTATCCACACTCTGATATCAGACCCATGCAATGGGAGAAGCACAAACACGTCAAATGTGGCAAACAATGGATGCGATCAAAACTCCTGCCTTCCTGAAATACAACTCTTACATCCTTTCATTGTAGCTAGCTATTTCTCATACCACAGCTCTATAACACAACCATCTCTTTATCATGGCCTCCATTGTAACTTATTCTCCAGTTGGCTTGGAGACATTTTTTTTTTACGGAGTTTTATATAGAGCGAACTTGACCCGGTATCGGGTATCAGAGCGCTTTACATGAGCACCAGTTGAGTTACATGAGGACACATTCATTTTTTTTGGGCACGGGGAGATTAAGTGATTTGCCCAGAATCACATGATGTTCAGCGTCATTGCCGACACTCGAACGCGGTTCCCCAGATTCAAGGTCGACCGCCCTAGCCGTAAGGCCAACTCCTCTCCCCCATTGATCTGGTCACGGAGACAAAGTTTCATGCATCCTCTCACCTAGTTAACACCTTGGCTGCGGCCGGAATTCTGCGCCGGTGCTGGTCATTCCGATCGCGGGCGTGGTCATGACGGTTCCCGGCCATCATCAGCACACGCCCACCGTGACGCATGACGACCGGGAGCCGTCATCAGCACCGAAGGGGTTAATCAAGTAAACCCAAGACATAGGTGACTGACGGGACATTGTGGTCTGGATTTCAGGTAAAAGCATGAAGGAGAGCAGATCTTAAAGCCATCTCGTTAGAGTGATGCCTCAAGAAAGTTCAAGTGTTGCAAGGCTGATATCACTTTATAAGTTTCAAATGTGATAATGCACTGGTGGTTAGTTATGTTGCGTCTCACTCACGTTTAGCCTCCCACAGTCAAGAACTCCAAAGGTCAGAGTACTGGTAGCTGAGACAGGCACATGGGATCAAGCCCCCCCCCACATTGTTAATGGCGGCCACTGTTAACTGTGCCCGGACCATGGTTCATCACGCATGTAAACTGACTGCATGTGGGGAAAGCTGCTTTAAACCCACCAGCCTCCTTCACATGTACAGTGTGTATAAAGGAGCAGGGGAGACAGCAGAGACAGCACCTTTAGCTGAATCAAGGCTGCTACTTGTGCACACCCTCAGCACAGGTAAAACCTTTCCCAGGGCTCCACCCCCTCAGTGGATCGCTGAAGTCTAACAGACAGCAACATTCATCTAACAAATAGAAGGGCGGGCTCAACCCCTTCCCCTGATTGGATACCGGCTACAATTTGTAAGGCATCTGCCGTCCAATAAAGGGAGGTGGAGACGGAGACCTGAGAGTGGTGGCGCAGAACCTGACGACGCCTGTTTTTGCGCTATGACTTCCCTGCACCCAGAGCTCCACCACCAGCCTCTTGTACCTTCCTCGTGCATGTTGGTCCATCACCACTCCCTTTTGTACTGCTTTTGGCCGCCATACGTTTGGCAGGGTATGCTCAGACGTGAGTCCCTTGCTCACTTTGCCACTGGATTCAAGCAAGCCCGGCTGAAGACGGCTGAAATGCCAGAAACCGGTCCTCGGAAGCTTGTTTCCGGTCCAGGGAAGGCATGACTTGGCAGTTCGGGCTGGACTGTTCCCATGAGGCACAGGGTCAGACTGATTTGCATATGGCCATGTCTGAACTGGGGTGGCAGAGTGGGCTAAAGAACGGGGATGGATTAAACCCAGATCTGTTGACTGGGTGTGAGTGTTTGATTGGTTCAGATGCTCCGTCCATCACCACCCCCTTTTGTACCGGGCTGCCATGAAGGGCTAGAGACTAGTGTGTGCCTGTAAGAAGGACCCTGAACAATAACAGGGAGACTCTAAGGCAAACAGGCATTGCGCAATGTATCTCAGATACCAACGAAGGACACACAGTTCAACGATGATGAACTGCACGTGATGAGAGACGACCAGCATACCTTGAAGGAAGACAGGCAGATCACGTAAAGCAGGCAGGTCTTAATAGATTTTATTAGACAGAAACAGGAAGGGGGGAGGGTACGGAACTCACCTACACTGAACCCTCTGTCAAATACTTATACACACCAAAAGGAGTAGGGAGTGAAGATCGCGGTGTAGTGATCCAGTGGTGGCACGTGATGTATGTCCTAATACTGCCCTCACTCACACAGCTGAAACCCTAATCCTCACATAAAGGAACTTCCTCTAGAAAATTTGCGGATTTACGAGTTTACCCCTAAGACGTGTTAGAAAATGGGGGTCGGCGAGGCGAGACCCCCTGTTGTCACACTTACTCCAAGGGTGATGCTCCTCCTAATCGGTGCTCGCCTGCTCCCGCCGTGTAGGTATGCCTACAAGTTCCTTTATGTGAGGATTAGGGTTTCTGACGCCAACGAAAATCAAACGGAGGTCAGAGAACAACATAATACCCTGGGACCGGTAGAGTCCTGAAGAAGGCAGGCGTGACCCTGAGTACTGGGAACATACACACGGCCGAAACATGTCGACCACCTGCCAGTAAGGAGGGGTGTAAGGAGCACATTATATCTCTCTATCACCACCATCCTTCACGTTTTTAATCCTGGCCTGAGGGTCTAGGAATAAAGTATAGGTATAGAGATATCACCGAGCTAGTTTTAAACTCACACCACACTGCACTTTCACTTCCGGCGTTCCCAGTCTCTATTGAAAGCACTGTTTTCTCTCTTTTATGTTGTGTTTGTCTTCCCCCACCCTATTGCTCCACCCCAGGCGCTGGCTGCGCTGGGGTGTATTGTAAGCAGCCCTATGAGGAAGCATGTCACACACATGTGTGAGTGATGGTAGTATTAGGACACACAGCACGTGCCACCACTGGATCACTACACCGCGATCTTCACTCCCTACACCTTTTGGTGCGTATAGGACCTTATATGATGTCAGACAGAATCTCTTATGCACAATGGATGACAGGGACTGATAGAGGAGATGATATAGATCATTGTGTTTGCGAGAAAAGGCTGGTACCACTTTCAAACCAAAACTGCTAACCTCTGAACCATGCCTTGTGTGCATTGCACACTCACAATCTTAGCTTGGCTGTGGCTGAGTTTGCCACTAAATTATGAAATTAAAAAAAATATATCCACTAGATGATGACCTAAATAGTGTTTAACAAAACTGATGACAAACAAGCTATGCTGATCACCTTCTTCTATTATGAGCAGAAAAATATGGCAGTGAGCAGACAGCCAGTGATTGCCCTGTATCCCCCGTATCCTGTCCCCCCAGTCTTACTCACATCTGTCAGCACGCCCACTTCCTTCGAGAGCCGGTGTGCCTCCAGCAGGGAGGGGCTTCTGGTCTTCAGTCGCTGTGAGAGGGACTCCACTTCCGCGGCCAACATTTGGCCATCTTCTCGAGCCTAGAGAAGGTGAAAGAAACACTCAACAAGAAATCATGCCTTATGCACAACAAGAAATGCAATATTTACATTATTTAGGAATTTTCCAATTGAAATTTATCATCTGTAAAACTGCATGACATCGGACATGGGTTGTTGTGGTGACTATTCTTCTTGGAGGCACAGCGGGAACATACTGGAATTAAGTGCAGGAAAAGAGACGATAGACAACTGAGACAGTGACGGTATCTTACTGTGAAGATGAGACATAGGTCAAGTTGGTGGAGCCGAAGGGGAATTAATTTCATTGTGCATCATTTTAGAGAAAGTTTTGAGATACATTTTTGATAGAGAGGGGACATAGGAGGTGAATACTGTCTGGGGGCGAGGATATCCCAAAATTGGAGAAAGGAGAGTGGATTGTAGAAGGTGAGACTTACCAAAAAAGAATGCTTAGGTATAGGGGAAATTACAACAAGGACACCCTAAGGACACCCCAAGAGCTGATTCAGGCGCCAGCAGACCATGATTGAAGGTGAAAACCAAAGTGCTGGAAAATGGCAGAGAGGCAGGTAACAACATGACTAAAAAAGGCTACAGAGCTAGAGGGGTAACATAAGTAGGCCTGGGCAAAGCACTACTCTACGCTTGTGTAGTTTGCGAAGTTTGTGCAACTTCGCACTACGCGAACTGCACGTGGCACAGAGCGAACACGCGTAGTGTAGTGCAGGGGTAATTTTTTGCTTGCTCGCGGTCCTCAACGTCATGTTGGCGACCGCGAGCAAGCAAAATGACATCCCGGCGAGAATTTTTCCTCGTTCGCGATCAGCAACATCAAGTTGCCGATCGCGAGCGTGGAAAACAAACCTCCCTGCGAGATTCTCAATGCGGGGAGGTCTGGTTTCTGATTGCGAGTGGTTGCATATGCTCGCGAACGCTCGCGATGAGAAACTACCAGTCCGCTTTGAGAAAGCTGCCGCTCGAGGAAAAATCTCCTTGAGCGGCAGAAAACTACAGCTCGCACTGTGCAAGATGCCGTTTTCAATGATTGCACAGTGCCGGATGCTTGTCTGCACTGTGCAATCATTGAAAACGGCATCTTGCACAGTGCGAACATGCTACTACGCAGCTCGTGTAGCTCACGTAGTGCGAAGTGCACTTTGCGTAGCTTCGCGAAGCACTACTACGCAAACTACGCCCAGACCTAAACATAAGTCAGACAAGTATCTGGAGTAGCCGATGAGGTTGGTTTCTGATGTCTTATTGAGGCAAGTTCAACACATACATGCTACACAGCTACAGTAAGCAGGATTCCCATGTGTAGCTTGTGAAATATAGATCTGGACAGAGTGGGTCTAGTGGAAATTTGTGATATGAGGAAAGATACACTTGAGAGGTGGAGGGTAATGGTTCTACATGGATCGAAGTGGAATTTATGGCGTCGATTACTGAAGCTGGGGTAGGATTTTTCAAGAAATGGTTTTGCAGAGTGGGAGCGTGAAATTAACTGGCACCGGTAATGGAGTTTAACTAATGTCTTCCACGATACACATGGGAACGAAGGTAAAAAAATTATTAGTGGGGTCCCAGATCACATGACCTAACTCTGAATATATACTGGGAAGAACGTCAGGTAAGAGCAGAGTACAGCAGGCTTTTTCCCTTCTGATATGTAAAGAATGTATCTATTTAAGGATTGGCCAAAGCTTTTAATTTCTTGGCCAAATCTCAGCTGATGCCCTCTCTGCACAAACATCTTCCCCCTGCTCAGACGCTGCCCTCTGTGCTCCCTGACACTACTTCTCACCAGTGGCGGCTGGTGGTCTGGGAAAGTGGTGAGCAAGAACAATTGCGCCTATTACCAGAGAGTGAAATGAGCCAGCCATGACATCATCTAGAAAAGTTCAGGGGGTTGAAATCTGCCTCCTTATCCCCGACATTTTTTAAAAAGATGGAGTTAAAAGTGCATTTTAAAGGCAACATGTTCACATAAGTTGGCCAAAGTCATGCTCAGAAAGGGCAGTCATGAAATATTCCAGTTCTTTCCTAGTGTGTCAAGGAAGTCTGACCCTCCCAGGCTGTTTCCCCATTTTTCAAAATCTGACATGGATCCCTCCATATGTTAGAAATAACCTGCAGGATTCCAGGATCAGATGTTTTCCAGGGGTGCCGACACATCTCAAGAATTACCTCCTGCATAGCAGGGTCAGCGTTCTGGCATTTATATCCCTCGATGTGTCGTGAGTGACGCGAACAGTCCAGCGCCAAGAAGCCTCACTGCTGACGCCTCGGTTCCCAAGCAGAGCCCAGGCTGTGGTATGCCTCGCTGAAATATTGATGGCTTGTGATGTTAAGAGTTTTATGGGATGTCAAAGGGAATGTTTTAGCAGAAAGAGCCAACAGAGCAATAGGAACTCAATTGGCGGCTGAAAAGGTTTTTTTCCCAGACGATGTAGACTATAACGGAGAACACTGCTGATGAGCGGAGTCCTTTGTGGTCATGAAGCGAAGGACTGCAGGACGCGAGCCTATTCGTAGCTGAAAGGAGAAGGGATGGAAGGCAGAAGCGGACGAGAAAGTTTATTTATAGGAAGCGAGTTCAATGTCATGGAGTAGGATACACAATGAAGAATTTGGAATTGATGAATAGAGTGAAGGAAGGTGGGTCGTTGCCTGTTTATCAAACAAAATTCCAAGGAATGGAACAATGCACCAAATGGGCACAAGGCACATCATTCTCACAGACGTCAAAAAGTGGAAGGAGTGAAGTTTGAAGAATATTTAATTGGAAGGAGAGTACTGGTGTGTCTGTGAGAGAGAGAGATACAAAGAGTGTGTTGTGTTGGTGTGTGTGATACTGTGTATGTGTGTGTTAGAAATGGGGTTACCAATTCTACGGGGTTAGCATGGAGCAGAGCGGGCAGGCCAAACTTCAGAGGACACGTGTGAAGCATCCACGCAGTACCCACAGACGACACACCAGGCGCACCACAAAAGAGACACAACACCGCTTCTGGTTGGAAAAAGAATACATTTTGTATTGTCTCCAAACTGCAAAGGTAAAACACCACAATAGCAGTAATCACAGGGGGCGCCAACTTGTGCCAGACCAAAGTATACCAGGGGGATTATTTATAAGGAAAAATGGTAGAAGTAAGAAAAAGGGTTAAGGAAGTCCATTAGTGTCCAGCTGAAATAAAAATGTTATCATTGGCATGAAACCTTAGCACAATACGTGAGGGAAAGAAATACTAATGTTGAAACCCAAGGTCAATATCGCAGGGCAAACTCAGGCCTTAATCCTTGGCCTCACGTAGAAGTAAGCTGTAAGCGTAAACTCAAGCATTAACATAAAGTACACATTAGGTAGGACGGCATAGCATAACTTGCATCAGCCTAACATTGAACATTGGAGGCAACAGCCCAATATGCCTGGCCTTAGCATGAATCCTCATTAGAATTAGCAACAGGAGGTAAATCTGAAATATCAGGCCTAAAACACCTTTAACAAGGGACCTCCGTAACTCTTGGGAGCACACATCCACATTGGGCTCAACTAATCATGAGCCGGGGCGCAGTAACATAAGCAAACCCACGACAGGGAGCCTCACTATGAGCTCCACATCACCCTGTTAGCGTGGAACCCTCAACAGCAGTTACTGAGGGCCTCAGCAGGGTTCTGGCCCAGTTCAGGGGTCTCTCAGCCTCCACCTTACGCTATCTGTGGCCCAACGTCGCAGGTGCCCGCTGCCAGACGGGGCCCCTGTAAATGCAGCAGTGTCACCGGGGGGGAATGGGCACCGACCCTGTGCCACGACACCCCCCCTCTCCCGCACAATTTAACGAAGCCCACACTCACCGGGCTCCAGGGCATGGCTGCACTTCCGGTACTTTCAGGCGGAGGAGGGTAGGCTCCTGGTGTCCTGTCGGGCAGGGAGGGCACCGGCAATGTGCCCCGGCTGTCCCTGCCCGCTCCTCTCCTCACACGGGGGCTCGGCAGGGCGCACAACAACGTCCTCCCTCTTCACCTGGGCCCCTCCTCCCTCTCACGGAGACCCATGCTTCGTCGGTTTGCTTGTGTGAGGCACAGACCGGCGGGGTGGGCTCCCGCTCCGGTCGCTTCCCACGGGGCTCCCTCGGAACTACGGGGGCCCCGCAACGTCGCCGCACACTCCCGGCTTCACCCGGGCTCCCTCCTGGGACCCGGGGCTTTCCTCGGCTTTTACCAGCTGCCCAGGCGGCAGCCAATCACTGCCCGGCGGCTGGGGGCGCGGCTGGTGACGTCACCCGTGCCCCATCCACTTGACAGTGGCACTTTCGGCTTCGAGGCCTGGCGTGGCCCACTCCTCACTCCGGCGGCCCTCTCCTGGTACCGGGGGCCGCCGCAACGGCGATGGCCACAGTAGGGGGCTCCTCCCTGTAGCCCCGGGCCGCGGCGGTGATTTTTGGTCCCAGGCGCAATCAACAGGCAGCGCCACAGGCTTCACGGCACCCGGGCCGCGACAGTGATGACAGCAGAAATGAGGGGTAGGCTCCCTCTCAGGAATTATCCCAAACACAGCACAAGCGCACCAAAACGAGGGGTAGGCTCCCACAGCGCTTCCACTGCGCTCAGCTCCTTTCTCGGGCCACACAGCTTCTAGGGCCCTGGGGCTCAAATGGGCACAGTGCTTTCAGTACACCCAGTGCTTGAAGGGCCAGCAGCGCTTCGGGGGCCAGGCAACCAGTTCTCTTGTGGGTCACACGTCGCTCAGCACCCACAGCAGCAGTTCCCAGGGCAATACAGCACTTAACAGGTATAGCGCTCCCAGAGTATAGCGCTTAGCAGGCAATCAGTTCCTTCAGGCCAGGCAGCACTTCTACAGCACAGTGCAGGGGGGCGGTCAGTCCCAGCAGCAAGCCCAGGGGTCCCAGGGTAACTCTTCTCACCTCCTGGGGGGGCCAGTCCACGACACTCCTTCCCTTTTAGGCGCTTCTTTGCGCAGCGCTTGCGTGGTGCAAGGTCCCAGCAGCTGCAGGGACCTAGGGGGGGCCCTCCTTCTTCAGGGGCCCCGGGGACAGAGCAGTAGGCACTTCTGGGTCAGGTCAGCAGTTAGTGGGGGCATCATCAAAACAGGGTGGTAGGCTTTCACCATCCCCACTGCAGAGTGGCCCTCCTCCTACACGGCAGCCTGAACTCCTGAAGTGGGGCTCCACTAGCCCTGGGGACAGTAGGGGGGCTCTGGATGGGTGCAGGGTCCAGCTCACAGGCCCAAGTGGCGATATCCCCTGGCAGCAGGTCCCCTCACATTCCTGTCCCAGCTCTGTCTCTGCACATGGTGGCACATCCCCCTTACTTATACCCTCCTCCCAGACAGTGCCAGAGCCTTCTAGAATTCTGTGGCAAACTGGTCTAAACTGGCTCAGGGGGAGGAGTAGAGCACCCTGGGTGCCAGGCTTCCCTCCAAAAGCAGGAGGTGGCTGGGTACCTAACAACTAGACTGCTAACCTCCTGCAGTCAGGTGGCACAACGTACAGTCATGGCATCCATTTTAAAAATAGCAGTTCAACAGGGTACAATTACACACTGGGGGGAATTGACAAGTGCTCACACCATTGCATGACATTACACATTAACATGGCGTCTCACACCACACATGGCCTATACAGTAACCTTTACCATGGGGAAGACATCTCAAATTAGGGGGGCGAAAAGCGAAAAATTTGGGGGGAAAAGGGCCAAGTCCAACAGTGTGTGTGTATGTTCCGTCAATATGTTCCACGTGAGATGTGTTGCAATGTTATGTGTGTGTTGTCATCACTACTGCAAATGTTGAACCCTCTGACAGTATTCAATGTTGTAGAATATTTAAATTTAAAGTAGGAGACACTGTGATTTTGTCGTGGTTTCAGGATGCCAGATAAGTAAGGGAGCTACCATAGACAAAACACACACAACACCTTCCTCTGTTTTGAATGTTACCTCCATTACACGCAGGCCAGCCTATGGAACAACAATTCCCAGGAGGCCTTGGGGCACCGTGACAGGAAGAAGGAACCAGGTGACTCCCAAGGGTCTGTTCCGATATAAGCCCCGCCTCTTTTTGTAAACAGTGCTTGACAATTTTTCCTTGTAGCCGAGATTCGGAGGGAGCTTCCCCGCTAAGGATTTCCCGGTACAGCGCCTCTGGGACGCTGTCTCTCTTCACCAAAGGCTGTGTTTCCCTTCCGAGCACTCGGGTGCTCGTTTTCCCGGACTTCGGAAGCCGACGCCTCAGAGCTGCTTCCTTGCCGATAACGCAGGTATTTCTTCTGGAGAAGTGTGGCTCAATGGTTAGAGCGGCAGACCCTGATGCAGAGGTCTGGCCCGGGACCAGGGTTCAATTCCCCGCCTCGGTGGGTCTTGGGCTCAAAATTCCACGGACCTGATAATTCTCGCCTCGGTGCCTATTCCAATCATGGAGTCCCACTCTGCAACTCTGGGCAATAGCTTGCTTAATCTCCACAACGGCCCCCACAACGCTAGGATGCCTGGCTTCACCTTGGGGGTGCCCAGGAGTGGGCGCCTCACAGGGAAAGCCAGGATGGGTTTCACAGCGGTATTCGTACAAGCGCCTTGAGACCCTTGCGGGTGAGTAGTGCGCTATACAAGTATCAATTTACATTTCCGCATTCTCGAGAGTCGGAGACTGCGCAGAAAGGCGCTCTCCTCTCGAGATTATTATTTGATTACCGCAACATTACTCTGCAGCGTCGCGGAGTTGCCTGTGTTCTGAGGGCTCTCCGCATACTTTTGCCATCATCAGATTCTACCTCTGCAGTTTCCAAGTGGTGAATACAGCAGGCTGTTCGAGATCTAGGCTGCTCACGAATATTCTGACTTACGTCCCGGCTGGGACGCGTTTCTCTTATCGTGTTCTGCAAACCTCATGGGGGATAATTATTCTAGAAGTTTCTTTTTGGCAGAACATGTTTGAAGAGTGCTGGAAGACTATTCAGCCATATATTTTGGAAGTATCCTTTTGTACAAAACTATTCAGTGACAATTGGGGATCTTGCCCTTCATGTATTGAAGTTCTGATGACTATAGGAGTTCTCTGGGTTCCTTTTGGTTGATACTATGATGTCTCAGGCGCAGAAACTTCTGAGAGTGTAACATATCTCTGAGTATAGTGGTATTACGTATGTATGCATGTTGTGTCTCTTACTTTCTTCTTGCTTTCTATTACATACAGTGTTACCAGAGGAAGGCAAGCGACCTAGACCAGACCTGTGAAGAAACAGGAATTCTTTATTATTTTATCCCCTTCCCTTTTCCCCTGGGTACTCCTTTTCCCGCAGTGTTGTCCTTGCATTGTGGTGGGGGTAGTGTTCAGGGTAAGAGGGAGGCTACTCTTCACGGCATCGTCCCTGCTGGCTGTTACAGAAAGTTTAGTGGCGTGGATACTACCTGGTGCTGCTGACAACCCTGACAGATCTTTGCTTCCAGCAGGTTTCATCAAGCGTTAGCTCCTGTGTTTCCTTCCTTATTTTTAAACCTCTCAATCTTTAAATGGGCTCTTTTTTATATGTATCTGTTAAAATGCGTGCAGTGTAGCCCATGAGGTTGCCTTGCAAATCTCTATCCTCGAGGCAGCGTGATTTTGAAAGGGACGGCTGCTGCCTGTTTCTTACTCTGTGTACAAGAACACCCTACTTGAAGGCTGACATCTGTTTAACAATCAACGAACCGGGGACCACACAACAGGCATTCAAAGTGTTGGAGGCTCATCTGTCAAAGAAAAAACACTTATATGAAAGGCTGGACCTGTTCATATGTGTTTATTCTTCTTCTTTATGTTGTGAATGTGTTATTTCTGGTATTTCATCCACCCAACAAATGCTGGCTCCTCTCCACATCAAATGGAGGATTCATAAAAAAGACAGTAAGAAACGTCTCCTGGTTAATGTGAGGCTGTGAAAGGCCTTTAGAAAACTTAGCGGAGTGTTTGAGACAACAAAAATAGGTAAGATTCCACACCAGAAGCTAAACTATAATATATATCTGAAAAAGCCAGAAGTAATGACATAAAGAAACAAATCCAGGGAGGGCCCAACTTCAGAATGTTGCATGATAGTCGCAACGGACATCTATCAAGTCTTTGCAAAGTATTGTCAATCATGATATAATGTGGTTCTAGGCTAGAAAGAGCCATTGGCTGGTAGTAACTGAGTCAAAGCCCTTACATTCAAGCTGGCTGATGGCAAGGAGAACGGACCATCAATGGCCGGACCAACCCATGAGACAACCACAGCACTGTGCAGTTGCGTCAGGTCAGATCTACCCGAAGAATGAATGTCCCTTGAACACCAGGGTTTACAAAAATATACAAAAACAACCTGCAAACATCTTTCCCACCAGTAACCTAGGGCCACATGCACAAACCTTTTTGGTGGTCGCAAATAGGTCGATTAGCAGAGTCAGCCTGTTTGTGTACGCAAAAAGGCTTTTGGGGATGTAGAAAGGCCCATTTACGATTCGGTAACCCATTACCCAATTGCAAATTGGGTTGCTGATTCTGTATTAGGAAGAGGCGTGTTTATGGCGTCTCTTCCGAATACCGAATTGCAGTAGTATGTGTGAATATTTTGCAGCCAAAATGAGGTCGCAAAACATTAGCAATATACCGCCAATTTCAAACTGGTGGTCACCCACTCACAGATGACTTGCGATTCACTAAGAATTGCAATTAGGAAATTGAAATTAGGAAGTTTTGCACATGTGGCCTGTAGAATCTAGAATAGTTTTACAAGCAGACCTTACCAGTGTGAAAGAAGACAGCTTACTGAGGCTGATCTCAATGAAAATCACTGGCATCAAGGCAAAGGCAGACGCCCTGGACACAAGTAATACTCTAACACGCTTTCCAATCACTGCAAACAGGCTATTTGGATCAACATTCTACGGGCGATCAAGGAATTCATTATAATGGATGCCAAGAAAGGCAAGCGAAGAAGCAGGGACCCGAAGTGGCGTACAAGGTAGCAGCGAGACCAAAAGGGAAGGTGTGTCCCAGATCGCACCGGCTTCATCCCATGCACAGAGTGGCCAAAATTACGGGGAAAACTTACATCAGAACAATGCACGTGTATCACAGAAGAAAGTTCAATATCCCAAAATGTGTACATAAATATCAAACTCATTCAGAAAGAAAACCAAGCAGGCAAAGTGATGCCCTGTGGTGATTTTAGTACACAGATGGGTGACTGGGCAGGAGCAGAGCTAGAGTGACAGCAGGTCTGGAATGCAGTCACTGAGCTCCGCTCCTTAGTCCTCACCAGGCACACTACGTGTTCTTATCGTACCGTCACCCACATGCTAATAATCTGGCATGTATCATGATCGGATACTCACAACCAGGTGGACTCAACCTCGCACTGGGAGGGAGCACTTTGATATTCTCTATATTCTTAGTAAGATCTTAGGACAGGAAAGGTTAAAAATATCTCCAGGGAACCCTAACCCAATTCTTTAATTAAAGAGGCCCTGTGATATGGTTAATAACATGACACAAAGAGGCATTTACTGAGCCAGTGTGTCTATTCTAGGTCGTAAAAAAATAAAATCAGTGTAATCAAACAAATGATTATCCCTTTTGGAATTTCCTCTTAATTCCCCAGGAGAGAATTTGACAAATTGAACACCCTGACGAAGGGCGATAGGCCAGAAATGCATTGGGGATGGGCATGTTATTGATTTGTAAATAATTGTGGAAACATCAAAACCAAAAAAAGGAATAGAAATTGGCATGAAGTTCTAATTCAAATGTGCACAGATTGGATTTATTTGATTAACAGCAATGAACATATGAAGATCTTGGAGTAACAGCGAGCACATCAATAAAAGTATTCAATTAAAAAGTAGAGGTATCATTACACAAATCAGAGGAGTGTGACAAGGGATGGACACTACCCTGATCTGGGGATATGCAGTTTGTTTTGAGTCAAGGGAATTTTGTACGTTCCAACTCAGCGGTAGGGAGTTCTTAGGAGATCATCGATGCTGAAAAGATCAAAGCTCCGAAAGACTGCAGGGGGCAGGAGAACAAATCAATGGTGGGACGATCAATGCTCTGAAGGTCATTAAGGGGCAGGAGGAAAAGATTATTATGGGAGTTAACGAAGCAGTTTTATTGAACCTGCTTCGGATATCTGTGTAATCTATAGGTAACTGTAATGTGTTTACGACGTAAGTGGGTCGATGTGCTTGCCCCGGAGACACATGTGTATGCTGAGGTTTTATTCAATTGTCTGACAAAGATCTGTGGGTGAATAAACCTTCTTCACAGACATGTGTATATTCTGGACGCCACAGGTTACCGTGTTGCTTTCCGGCCACACTTCCCCTAAATCTGTCTTCTCAGTGCTTAGCTCTGTCTAAAATCAAATGGGACGTAGGGTGCCGTGTGTGCCCCCTCAACTCACCTGCGTGGCCTGCTCTCCTGTAACAGCGATGAGGCGGCTCACTCCCTTCACCAACTGGCGCTCGGAAACGATGACCACGTCCCCCACGGTGCCCATCCGCAGCAGGTGCCTGTTAGAGAGACGAAGTATAAAATGCAGGGAGTCAGGCGCAAAAAAACTGTGTATAGCAACAGCGCAAGAGGTCGTATTCAAGCGCCCCGCCTTGAACACATTGGCTGGGTTTGTTAGTGGGGTCAGGTGAGGGTATGTGCGGTACCTCCTTGCACGACTTAAGTCATCAAGGACATCCTCTGTATGATAGCTCCCTCGTGTGATGGAGAACGTGAGGCAATATTTATGCACATGACAAGGTTCAAATGTAAAAAGACTTCAGGATAAAGATGTTTAAGCATATATATATATATATTCACTGAAAAAACCTTAGGTTATAGACCATATATAGTTAGGAATTAGCATTTACAAAACCTTATTTTACTCACACAAAACCATTGAAATTCGCATATATAGTTAGTTGCACTAACTATATATCGCGCACCCGCAATCCACTGCTGATCATGTCACATATTACATCATTCATGACATGGTCAGTGACATCTCAAATGACATCACTGATTACATCACTGATGACATCACTGATGACATCTCAAATGACATCACTGATGACATCACTGATGACATCTCAAATGACATCACTGAAGACATCACTGATGACATCTCATTTGACATTACTGATCACATCACTGATGACATCATTCATGTGATAATATGATGAACCTCTTCAGACTCTAATATAACCTTAGATACACTCAGTGTAAACAGACACTCACAGACTGTCACTCATCCATGGAGTTACTCACACACCTAGTCAGTCATGCAAAGAATCAATCACACCTCCATTTCCTCAACTATACAGTTATACACACCTTACTTATTCAAACATATACTAACACATATTTACTCTCTTATACAATCCCTGATACAAGTTCACAATGATCCATACAGCCACTCACACATTCACTGGCTCTTATGCACAGTTATTTATATATGTCAACTCTCACATGTACTGTGTTTTACATATGTACTTACTTTGACATGTAGCACTGAGATATCCATTCACTCACCAATACACTCATGCACACAGTCAACCGCCCACACAGCTGTTTCCACATGCACTTTTGAACCCATACATCTAGTGAATCAACTGCTCACACATCTATGCACAGAGTCATACACCTCCCAGCCACCCACACACACACTCAGTCTCCCATACAAATACTTGGGCAACCAATCAATAACCCATATAGTTACTCATATAGCTACTGATCAACACATGCAGCAGTTTACAGAACAACAGACATAATGATGCACAAATTAAGACAGTTTAGTCACTAACCCATGCACTCAGTGAGACACATTTAATCACTCACTCATACAGTCAGTCATGCACCTACTAAATCCTTCATCCAGACACTTATACATCCACTCATTCTTCAATATGTAAGACATATTTTAACTTTACAGAAACATACAGTCACTGGATGTTGTCATCAGTTATGTCATTTGAGATGTCATCAGTGATGTCATCAGTGATGTCACTGACCATGTCATGAATGATGTAATATGTGACATGATCAGCAGTGGATTGCGGGTGCGCGATATATAGTTAGTGCAACTAACTATATATGCGAATTTCAATGGTTTTGTGTGAGTAAAATAAGGTTTTGTAAATGCTAATTCCTAACTATATATGGTCTATAACCTATGGTTTTTTCAGTGAATTTTCAAGGTTTTGTAAATGCTAATTCCTAACTATATATGGTCTATAACCTATGTTTTTTTCAGTGAATTTCAATGGTTTTTTAATAGCAAATATCAAAAGCTGTAAAATGTATTCTTCTTTTAAAGGAAAAATATATTTTATATGTATTTAATATAATTTTTTTATGTATATAAATTTTTTGAGGGAACGAATTTATCAACTATCATGCTGAAGAAGAGTGTGGGGAAAAAAAACAAAGAGGAGGACTAAGAGGAAAGAACAATCAGTTCAAAAATACAATTGCTTTAAAGCATGAAGTGCTTTTCCACACATTTACATTTAAATAACCCATATTAGAACATACAAAATATCTACAGAGGAGACGGTGTACATTGAATTTCAGACTCTTCATTGGTACCTACATGTTGGTACTTACATCACCCACACAACACAACAGCTCTATTCAGAGCTACCCTACCTCAAAGCACTCTAAAAAATTATTTTAATATTTCCCTTGGTTTTCCCCTTGTTACGCTTTCCGGAACGCTACCCGTGTTTTTTTTTACATATATGGGCCTCCTCAGCCACCCTCAGAAAACCTAGGGGGTCAGGATATGTCTCCCGTGCCCCCTTATACCCATTCCCAACATTGTTTATCCTCCATATTGTGACTAAATTCGTCCGAAACACAAGATGGCGGACTCCCGTTACGCTACCGGTGAGCTACTTGGTTCGCGTACCGGGTAGCGCTTCCACCGCGAAAAATCGAAAAAAAATTATTTTATTTTTTTGCCCCGTGGGGCCCTTTAATAGCCCCCACATCAATCCTAGGGGGTCAGGAGGGGTCTACCTTGCCCCCTTTCATTCATTTCCCCCTTCGTTTATTTCCGCCTCTTGTCTCTCGATCCTACCGAGAGACAAGATGGCGGCCGCTCCGGACTGTTTAGAATGTTGACAGTCACCGGAGAGCCAATCCGCTTCTCCTCGCGAAGTTCCGTTACGCGTACCGGGGCGCTAACCGGGACGCTGTCACAGATATATATATTTTTTTGAACGTTAATTTCTCAAAATACACTGGAGCACATATCTTGAGACCTAGCAAAGGCACATCGGGCAAACAGTCTCTACAATTTTGCCAAGTTTCATAGAAATCCATTCAGCCGTTCGAGCTAAAAGTGAGTCCAACCGACCTATGGAAAACTCAATGTTAAAAACACGTTTTGGGACCCCCTTTTTTCTCGGCCCCCACTTGACGAAACCCCCCCAAACTTTCAGGGGACGCTCAGAAACAAAATGTGCCATTTTCCTGAAAGTTTTAGCCAATTCCGTCCATCAACGCCAAAGTTATTCAACATAGAATTTTCAGAAATCCCTATTCAAAAAAATCCTAACTATATATACCTACTGGCGACCTCCAGTAGGTAATATATATATATATATATATATATATAACATTTCTATGGCAATATGAAACCCCTCATTTTGTTCCTTTTCAAATTAAATGTATTAAGTGTTACCACTTTATTCCAATCAAGATGACTTTAGGTGTGCCATACTTTTGTCATAAGTAAGACTGTTAGCGTTCTAGTTGTTCTTTAGAACACTCTGGGACATTCTGTCATAGGGCTATAGTTGGGCTACATCTGGCTGATATTTGGGCTACATTTGGGCTCTTTTGTCTCTGGTGGCCATCTTGGGAGACTGCATATCAGAATTTTTTTTAATGAAATATAAGAGGATTTGAGAAGTCACTCAAAATGTGCCCTAATTTTTCTTTCTTCAGCACTAATCATAATTTCTATGGCAAAATGAACACCCTCATTTTGTTCCTTTGCAAATTAAATGTTTTAAGTGTTAACACTTTATTCCAATCAAGATGACTTCAGGTGCGCCATACTTTTGTCATAAGTAAGACTGTTAGCGCTCTAGTTGTTCTTTAGAACACTCTGGGACATTCTGTCACTGGGCTATAGTTGGGCTACATCTGGCTGATATGTGGGCTACATTTGTTTTTTTTTGTCTCTGGTGGCCATCTTTGGGCTACATTGGGCTACATTGGGCTACATTTGGGCTCTAACATATATATAGCCCAATGTAGCCCAATATATATTTTTCAAAGTTAATTTTCGTAAAAACCACTGGAGCATATATCTTGAGACATAGCAAAGGCACATCGGGCTACCAGTCCCTACAATTTTGCCAAGTTTTGTGGAAATCCATTCAGCCGTTCGAGCTAAAAGTGAGTCCAACGGCCCTATGGAAAACTCAATGTTAAAAACACGTTTTGGGACCCCCCTTTTTTCTCGGCCCCTGCTTGACGAAACCCCCCAAACTTTCAGGGGACGCTCAGAAACAAAATGTGCCATTTTCCTGAAAATTTCAGCCAATTCCGTCCATCAACGCCAAAGTTATTCAACATAGAATTTTCAGAAATCCCTATTCAAAAAAATCCTAACTATATATACCTACTGGCAAATGCCAGTAGATAATATATATATATATATATATTACCTACTGGCGGTCGCCAGTAGGTATATATAGTTAGGATTTTTTCTCTATGGGATTTTTGAAAATTCTATGTCTAATAACTTTGGCGTTTGTGGACGGAATTGGCTGAAATTTTCAGGAAAATGGCACATTTTGTTTCTGAGCAGCCCTTGAAAATTTGGGGGGGGTTCGTCAAGGGGGGGCCGAGAAAAAAGGGGGGTCCCAAAACGTGTTTTTAACATTGAGTTTTCCATAGGGCGGTTGGCCTCACTTTTAGCCCGAATGGCTGAATGGATTTGCACGAAACTTGGCAAAATTGTAGGGACTGGTAGCCCGATGTGCCTTTTGTAGGTCTCAATATATGTGCTCCAGTGGATTTTGAGAAATTAACGTTTAAAAAAAGATATATATCTGTAACAGCGGACCTGGCAGCGTCCCAGGACGCGTACTTTACGCGCAACGGAGCTTTGTGAAGCGAAGCTGATTGGTTCTCCGGCGTCTGTCAACATTCCAAACAGTCCGTAGCGGCCGCCATCTTGTCTCTCGGTAGGATCGAGAGACAAGAGGAGGCCAAAGCGAAGGGGCAAATGACCATAAGGGGGCATAGTACATTGTCGCTCACCCCCTAGGTTTGATGTGGAGGTTTTAAAAGGGCCCCGCAGGGCAAAAAAAAATAAAAATAATAATAATCGAACAGCTGAATGGATTTGCACGAAACTTGGCAAAATTGTAGGGACTGGTAGCCCGATGTGCCTTTGCTAGATCTCAATATATGTGCTCCAGTGGATTTTGAGAAATTAACGTTCAAAAAAAGATATATATCTGTAACAGCGCACCGCTTCGCGTACTTTTCGCGTTACGGAGCTTTGCGAAGCAAAGCTGATTGGCTCTCCGGTGTCTGTAAACATTCCAAACAGTCCGTAGCGGCCGCCATCTTGTCTCTCGGTAGGATCGAACAGCTGAATGGATTTGCACGAAACTTGGCAAAATTGTAGGGACTGGTAGCCCGATGTGCCTTTGCTAGGTCTCAATATATGTGCTTCAGTGCATTTTGAGAAATTAACGTTCAGAAACAAGATATATATCTGTAACAGCGCTCCGCTTCGCGGAGATAAAATTATATGTGTATTACCTAGCTGTTGCTAACACCAGTTAGCGACGGCTAGTAGAATATAGCGACCATCTTGGGCCCCACTTTGCATGTGAGTGATATTTATCACTAATGACATGCAAAGTGGGCATGCCAAGATGTTAGCGACTGGAAACAGTCGCTAACATCGCTATCTCCTATTATCAACTTTTGGAAATATTCGAGATAAGCGCGAATATCTCCAAAAGCTACCACCTGCCCTGAGCAGTTCTTAGCCATGTTATCCAATGGGAGGTGGATAACATGGCTAAGAGCATTAGCTCGGTAATGCATGAATATCGCTGAGTTTTCAGCGATATTAATGCATTGCGGTCGTTTTTTATCGTATTTCCGATAAACCTTGATAATAGCAAGGTTTATCTGCGATAATTTCTGACGGTAAAAAAATCGTTGCTAAGCATCGTTAGGGATAAATATCGCTTAACTTTGGTAATATGCCCCAACGTCTGTTAACGTTCGATTCGAAGGAAATCAGGAAGTGTTGAAAAACATTGTCTGCGCCATCTTGTCTTTTTTCAAATGCCACACTTTTGTCGTGCACGGCAGCCATTTTAGATGCCTTGACCAGACCCACTCTGTGCACGCTGTCGATTCTTAGCATGGCTCCCCACCCTCGCAAGCATCTCCCCCAGGCAGTGGTCACCCCCGCTCTCTGTCTTATGCATGGGTAATAAACCTCCCCCCATGTGCGCTGCTCTTCCCTGAGAATCACACCCTGTGCCCGCCCGACACCTCCCTTTCGCCCTATTCACTACCGCACCCTCTGACACTCCTTTTCCTCTGTGTCCGATTGTCCAGGCTGGTCCTAGGGTATCAGCTAGCCCTGCAGATGTAGTTTATGGCCACAGCTGTAAAGAATCACCCCTCTTCAAAGGAGTTATAGTAGATCAAGGCCCACACTCGATGAGATCCGTCACAGCAGAAGCGTTGCTATTATCTGAAAACCATCCTGTATTGTGATTGGGGAGGGGACCGAGCCTGAAGCGGAAGATTCCAGGGATGACTCTTTGTACATCAAAGTTTTTACAAATATGTGTCACATTAAAAATATATAGCACTCCGACAAAGTAGTAAGATTATAAAACTTTAATAATTTATAAATATATACAAGAAAACAAAAATAGTAATAACATATAAACATTTTTAGGGAAAAACAACGAAGTAGCGGTCGGCTGTGCGAATAGTCCCAACGCAGCACAACGTCCAGATTTCCGGCGTGGGGCGTCGCGGGGGGTGGGTCATCAGTAGCAAACTGTTGTGCGAATAGTTCCAAGGCAGCAGAACGCGCCGAAATCTAGATGACACGAAAGTGATGTCTAGTAAGTTGCCACCCAGCAAATAACGGCGTGGGGCGTCGCGGGGGGTGGGTCATCAGTAGCAAACTGTTGTGCGAATAGTTCCAAGGCAGCAGAACGATGGCACCAAGGTGATGTCCAGTAAGTTGCCGCACTGGTTTTGGTATCCTACAATGCTGCTCCGAATAACGGCGTGGGGCGCCCCGGGGGAGGCGGCGTGAACGGGCCTCTCCAGGTGGAGTGTCATCTGTTGTAGTGGGGCGCCCCTTTACGTTTCAGTTGCCATTCCGTCCGTTTTTGGTCCACTGTGTCAAAAGCCGCAATTCAGCTGAGTTGCGCCCACTCTTGCGGTGCAGCGATAGGCGGCTGTCACAGGACTCTCAAAATGGCGGCAGGCTGTTTCCTTTTTGGGCCTGGTCCACTGAAATGGCCCTGGGACACCTTGGAAATCGGACGCTTGTCTGCTAGGTCTTGGACCCCATTCTCGAAAGCGTCCCCTCCGCCTTGAGAATTCATCAAAAGTTTTGGGGGCTCCGACTCCTGCAGGCTTCTGGTGGGGAGCGGCTGCCATGATTGCTCGCGGAATGACCACGACTGAGCTACGAGATGGTGGTGCTCTCATGCTGACGCCAGCTTCAGTCTGAAACATCCAGAAACAAGGTGGGGCTTTCATCGTTTGGGGAAAAAAAAAAGTTTTCATCCAATGAAAAGTGTTGTTTTTAGGTCACATGATCAAGCCTTCCATCATTAGGAAACCAAAAGTAAAATGAACCAATGAAAAGTTTTATAAACAAGTCACATGACCTGTTATGCGGCATAGGGTGTAAAATGCGGAGAAAATACGTTGGCACGTGAGGCGGCGTCAGTAGCGGACCGATGTGCGAATAGGCCGAAGGCAACACAACGCGCCAAGATCCGGATGGCACCGAGGTGGTGTCCAGCAAGTTGCAGCACTGGTGTGGCCATCCTACAATGCTGAAAGTCGGCGTGGGGCGCCCCGTTGGCCTGTGAGTTTGCGTCAGTAGCGGACCGATGTGCGAATAGGCCGAAGGCAGCACAACGCGCCAAGATCCGGATGGCACCGAGGTGGTGTCTAGTAAGTTGCCGCACTGGTGTGGCCATCCAACAATGCTGAAAGTCGGCGTGGGGCGCCCCGTTGGCCTGTGAGTTTGCGTCAGTAGCGGACCGATGTGCGAATAGGCCGAAGGCAGCACAACGCGCCAAGATCCGGATGGCACCGAGGTGGTGTCTAGTAAGTTGCCGCACTGGTGTGGCCATCCTACAATGCTGAAAGTCGGCGTGGGGCGCCCCGTTGGACTGTGAGATGGCGTCAGTAGCGGACCGATGTGTGAATGGGGCCGAAGGCAGCGCAACAATATTTTCGGAATAGAAGACACCACTAGGCGCTGAGATTCCAAGATCCGGATGGCACCGAGGTGGTGTGTAGCAAGTTGCCGCACTGGTGTGGCCATCCTACAATGCTGAAAGTCGGCGTGGGGCGCCCCGTTGGCCTGTGAGTTTGCGTCAGTAGCGGACCGATGTGCGAATAGGCCGAAGGCAGCACAACGCGCCAAGATCCGGATGGCACCGAGGTGGTGTCTAGTAAGTTGTCGCACTTCTGTGGCCATCCTACAATGTTGAAAGTCGGCGTGGGGCGCCCCGTTGGCCTGTGAGATGGCGTCAGTAGCGGACCGATGTGCGAATGGGGCCAAAGGCAGCGCAACAATATTTTCTGATTTGAAGACACCAAAAGGCGCTGAGATGCCAAGATCTGGATGGCACCGAGGTGGTGTCTAGCAAGTTGTGGCACTGGTGTGGCCATCGTACAATGGTAAAAGTCGGCGTGGGGCGCCCTGTTGGCCTGTGAGATGGTGTCAGTAGCGGACTGATGTGTGAATGGGGCCAAAGGCAGCGCAACAATATTTTCTACAATATTTTCGGAGTAGAAGACACCACAAGGCGCTGAGATGCCAAGATCCGGATGGCACCGAGGTGATGTCTAAGTTGCGGACCGATGTGCGAATGGGGCCAAAGGCAGCTCAACAATATTTTCTGAAGAGAATACACCACAAGGCGCTGAGATGCCAAGATCCGGATGGCACCGAGGTGATGTCTAAGTTGCGGACCGATGTGCGAATGGGGCCAAAGGTAGCGTAACAAGATTTTCTGTATGGAAGATACCACTAGGCGTTGAGATGCCAAGATTCGGATGGCACCGAGGTGATGTCTAGCAAGTTGTGCCACTGGTGTGGCCATCGTACAATGGTAAAAGTCGGCGTGGGGCGCCCTATTGGCCTGTGAGATGGTGTCAGTAGCGGACTGATGTGCGAATGGGGCCAAAGGCAGCGCAACAATATTTTCTGACTGACACCACAAGGCGCTGAGATGCCAAGATCCGGATGGCACCGAGGTGATGTCTAAGTTGCGGACTGATGTGCGAATGGGGCCAAAGGCAGCGTAACAATATTTTCTGTATGGAAGATACCACTAGGCGTTGAGATGCCAAGATTCGGATGGCACCGAGGTGATGTCTAGCAAGTTGGTGTGGTCATCCTACAATGCTGAAACTCGGCGTGGGTCACCCCATTAGCCTGTGAGATGGCGTCAGTAGCGGACCGATGTGCGAATAGGCCGAAGGCAGCACAACGCGCCAAGATCCGGATGTCACCGTGGTGGTTTCATAGTTGAGAGGCACTTCATCTGCAGTGGGGCGCCGAGATCCGGATGGCACCGAGGTGATGTCTAGCAAGTTGCTGTACTGGTGTGGTCATCCTACAATGCTGAAATGTAGTGGGGCGCCCATTTACCGTTTCAGTTGCCATTCAGCTGAGTTTCGGCTGCTCTTGATGCTACAGCGACAGGCGGCTGCAAGAGGACTCTCAAAATGGCGGCCTGTTCTTTGGATTTGGGCCTGGTCCACTAAAATGGCCCTGGGACACCTTAGAACTTGGACGCTCGATTTTTTTTTCCTTTCCTGTACATGCAAAAAAAGGTAAATGCCCGGTACGTTACACGCTTCATCTGCCACGATGAACTCTCCAGAGGAACCGAAAAAAAATATAGTTGTGGTAACTATACCATGCATCGTCATATGGAGAGGTGGCACCAATTAATTATAGTGCTGCATAAAAGAGAGATTTGGAGGAGAACCCCTGACCTGCTAGTACATTCATCAAAGAAGTGGCACTGAGAGCTTCAGAGGCAAGGGAAACGGTCCCAAATATTTAGAAGAACTTTGGAAAGATTAAAATGACATGTTTAGATTGTGGTAAATTAATTTCATGTGGACAGATGAGTGTTACTCTAATAAATACAGCATATGAACATCATCATAGTCGATGGTTGGTAGAGACATTTTGACTATATCCTGGACCTGCCCGTCCTCGCCCAAAATGGCGCCGGAATAAATGGGACTCGTAACTCCTTGTTGTGTACTGGTTGCAGAACCTTGAAATCACGAGATACGTATGCAGTTTTGAAGCACATGGCGGGCGGGGACGAGAATTGATTGAATATTTCGACATCCCTATTGATATTAAGTTCTGATGTGTTATTGATTACTGTACTGTTGAAAGTTCGAATTAACGTCACCCATGGTACTTGCCCGCAAATGTATATCTAGATAATTTTATTGTAACTGGCCCTGTCGTATTTTAATTATAAAATGTACGTCCACCGATTCCGTAACTGTTAGACACCTTAGTTCTTGCAACCTAATGGCCCGCCCGTTACGTTCCTCTACAGTGTAAATGTCTATTCATCATATACGATTACAGTTTGCTCCGTGGCAGGCCCACGTGGTTATAGGCTCGTATTTGTATAATGAAATTTTCACAATAAAGGTTTTTAAAAGAAAACATGGTAGTAGTATAAACATTGGTAAAGTTTTTAATAATAGTCACTGTTTTAGAATCATTAAAAGGCAAGTGAAATAAAGCAGACCAATTACATGAAGGGTAAAAGGTATAATACGAAGGAACGCAGTAAAGATAAATGGTCAAGGGCTGTTGTGTTTTCTATTCCTGCAACATAAAGTGATCGATAAGAATCTCATATTCAGGCGTATCGGCGACTAAGACAGCAGGTCGACCCTCTTTTGCTCAACGGCTCCGTCATGGGACGAAGAAACGCTCTTTTTCTCGAAAAAAGAATATATTTTACTTGCAGGACAGTTGTAAAATTTCCGGGAAAGTACATTAGCCTGGAATATTATAACATATATTTAAGAAAAAATAATGTTCGGAAGTAATTAAAAGCGTAATTTTTAGGTGATATGACCAAGGCTTTCATCATTAGAATAAGAAAAGTAAAATGAACCAATGAAAAGTTTTATTAACAAGTCACATGACTTGTTATGCTTACGTTACGCGCTGCGCGCCCCGGATGACTTCCGGATGCGCTAACGCGGCGCGTCATATGACGCATTACGCGACAACGCAGGTCCAGAATATAGTCAAAATGTCTCCACCAACCAGCGGTCGAAACACAACCCCTTTCAGCAGGCTAAATAGTTCTGTTAAATGACAACAGAAGGGACAGGCAACAAGAACCATCAGTCAAAGAGGGGAGGGCTAGTTCTTCTCTACCGGGTTACATTGGGGCGCTACCGGAACTGATCGAATTGGTAGTCTACAGTGTTTCTGGATGTTTCAGACTGAAGCTGGGGTTAGCATGAGAGCACCACCATTTCGTAGCTCCGTTGTGGCCATTCCGCAACCAATCATGGCAGCCGCTCTTTATCGTTATTTTGGGCGGGGTGGGTGGCGGAGCCGAGCTGTTTTGCAGCCATCATTGTGTGGAGTTCAGTTCATCTCACTAGTTTTGTATTTGTCATGAGGGGTTGTTCCTAATGTTTCTATTTTAGCGAGGTCAAAAAGAGATCCCATTAGTGGCCTACTGATTTTGCTCGATTCCTTTTCTTTTTTTTTACACGATTTTTCGTTATCTGCAAAGACTAAACAGAGTATTGCGACTCTGTGTTTGTTTGTAAATAGAGAATGAACCAAAGAGAACTAATTCTAAAACAGTAAATACTTGGATAACAATCAATCAAATGGAGAGAGAAGCAGGCACGACGGATTACAACGGGGGCAAAGGCCTGCGTTAACTACCTTTCACTATCTGCAAAGAGAGAGTACTCCTAATAGAAATGAGGGGGGGGGCACCATTCAAAGCAGATCAGTGTGCATAAACACGAAAATGTTTTCACTTACCACGTACTTGACATTCGACAGCTTATGATATTTGCTATTAAAAAAACATTGAAATTCACTGAAAAAACCATAGGTTATAGACCATATATAGTTAGGAATTAGCATTTACAAAACCTTGAAAATTCACTGAAAAAACCATAGGTTATAGACCATATATAGTTAGGAATTAGCATTTAACCACTTGGCTGCTAAGGGTGTTGGTTGAGCTCCATTGACTTTCCATTGAAATCAATGGAAAGTCCATGACGAGTTACCCTTGTCATTAGCGCTGAAGGGGTTAAAAAACCTTATTTTACTCACACAAAACCATTGAAATTCCATATATAGTTAGTTGCACTAACTATATATCGCGCACCCGCAATCCACTGCTGATCATGTCACATATTACATCATTCATGACATGGTCAGTGACATCACTGATGACATCACTGATGACATCTCAAATGACATCACTGATGACATCACTGATGACATCTCATTTGACATCATTCTTGTGCTAATACGATAAACCTCTTCAGACTCTAATATAACCTTAGATACACTCAGTGTATACAGACACTCACACACTGCCACTCATCCATGGAGTTACTCACACACCCAGTCAGTCATGCAAAGAAACAATCTCACCTCCATTTCTTCAACTATACAGTTAAACACACCTTACTTATTGAAACATATACTAACACATATTTACTCTCTTATACAATCCCTGATACAAGTTCACAATGATCGATACAACCACTCACTCATTCAGTGGCTCTCATGCACAGTTATTTATATATGCCAACTCTCACATGTACTGTGTTTTACATATGTACTTACTATGACATGTAGCATTGAGATATCCATTCACTCATCAATACACTCATGCACACAGTCAACTGCCCATGTAGCTGTTTCCACATGCACTCTTGAACTCATACACCTAGTGAATAAACTGCTCACACATCTATGCATAGAGTCACACACCTTCCAGCCACCCCCACACAAACTCAATCTGCCATAGAAATACTTGGGCAACCAATTAATAACACATATAGCCTCTCGTATAGCTAATGATCAACACATGCAGCAGTTTACAGAACAACAGACATAATGATGCACAAATTAAGACAGTTTAGTCACTAACCCATGCACTCAGTGAGACACATTTAATCACTCACTCATACATTCAGTCATGCACCTACTAAATCCTTCGTCCAGACACTTATACATCTACTCATTCTTCAATATGTAAAACATATTTAAACTTTACAGAAACACACAGTCACTGGATGACGTCATCAGTGATCTCATCAGTGATGTCATTTGAGATGTCATCAGTGATGTCATCAGTGATGTCACTGACCATGTCATGAATGATGTAATATGTGACATGATCAGCAGTGGATTGCGGGTGCGCGATATATAGTTAGTGCAACTAACTATATATGGAATTTCAATGGTTTTGTGTGAGTAAAATAAGGTTTTTTAAATGCTAATTCCTAACTATATATGGTCTATAACCTATGGTTTTTTCAGTGAATATATATATATATATATATATGAATATATATATATCTATATAAATATATATATCTATATAAATATATATATCTATATAAATATATATATAAATATATATATATATATATATATATATATATATATATATATATATATATATATATATATATATATATATATATATATATATTCACTGAAAAAAACCATAGGTTTATGTAGGAAGGTGGCTACCTGACTATGGTTACCCCGGATTTTTTGCCTGTGTTTAGCTGGTTTTTTGACTTAGTTGACCTTCGATGAGGGAAGGCGTTTTGAACATTCATATCGGCTTGGTTCTGCCGAAGAGTAAACGCACCGCCACAAGAGCACCAACGCTCTCCCAACGGAACCAAAGTGTTGAACCGACAAAACGGACCGGGAGAGAGGTGCCGCCGAGGACTGGACCTCGGTATTGGTCCCCAGTCAGCTTGAAAAGTGGGCTGACACGGGGCAACTTCAAGCCAGCAAAATTGGTTATTTGGACAGCAAGATCAATTCACCGCCCACTGGAGGGTTTTAAAACATTAAACAGCCGTCGGAACCACAGGCTCCATAATGCAACATCAAAGGGGAATGTTTTCCGTATTGAAATTCCATCGAAGGAAATGTAGCAAAAACATCAATTGAACTGTGGAACCCACGGACTGGAGCTTAGGTGCAGGACACAACTTTGAAAAAGTTTCCAGGTGAAACGAAACGCGTCAGTAAAGTCCCGAATCATGCTGTTCCTTTAATTAAAATGGTTATATAATGAAGTCACGTGTGCGACTCAGCTTCTTTCGATGAGGGAAGGCGTTTTGAACATTCATTGACTTAGTTGACCTGGTTCCCTGCTAATCAGGGCCCCAGCCCATCTGCTCTCTCTGTAGAATGGATTCCATGTACCCTAGGTACCTACCACAATTGGAAATGGACTCCTTGTCAGCCCCTGTATAATGCACTATAGGTGCCCAGGGCATAGGGGCCACCAAGGCCTACCAGGGGCTGCAGCATATCTTTTGCCACCCCTGGCTGGTTCTTAAATTGACACAACTGGCTGATCACTCAGCTGGGGTAAGGTGGTGTAAGCACCCCTTGCTTAGATATAGTATACCTATATCTAAACCTATATCTGGACACATGTAAACCTGTGAGCCACTCCTATGGAAGGTCTCATCAATCCTGGAGGCAGAGTGCGTGGTTTTATGTGAGATGGAGCTCTAGCATGAGCTGAGCCTGTCTGCAGCTGTCGGGAACAACTCCCTAAGCTGTTTCAGGATAATGCCATACCATATACTCTTAAGTGCCTTATAATCCTCGCGGTTAAATAGCAACTTTGGTTTGGCTTTATCAAAACATGTCGTGTAAGGTGTCATACAATTTGGAATACTATCCCCTCGCCAGTTCTGGCGACGGGGATAGCATTCCACCCCTCTAGAGGGGTAAGACATGTTCCTTTACTGTAATGCGGTTAATTTCTCCAAAGACCTTAGATCCACAAAATGGATGCCTCTGCCACAGACAAATGTCTGGACCCCTGCAGCTGACCGAAACTCGGCCAAATGGGTCCTGGACAAAGGGTTTCCTGTCACAGGAGGGTGTCACCGCCCTCCAGACAGGAGATAGTGGATTGTAGCAGGGAGGTCTGAAAGAAACCAGACACTGCCTGGGGCGCACAAGGCTGCCCCTTGCATAATCCGGCCAAACCGGTTCTGGGGCACTCCAGCCCTCGTGCCAGGGCGGCCTGGATCAAAGGAAAGGGGTGTATCCACCCCCTTCCTGGGTCCCACCCATAGGGGGGACCTAGCAGGTAATCACGCCCCCCAGATTGGAATAAGAGTGGGAGCAGTGCCAATGCACATCAGATTTCCTGGAAGAAACATTAGAAACGAAACTCTGGACCCTTGGACCTCCATCTCAACGTGGAAGCCCGAAGAATCTCCCTTGTGGTCAAGGAGTGACCACCCTGCAGCAGCAGGCACCATCCAGCCCTCGACGTCTACTTAGTTGCAGTTCCCGCCGGAACTCGAGCGACTGAGATCGACGAGATCAAGCTTGCCTGCCTTCCAACAGCCCGATCCACAGTCCCTGCAGAGCTGAGACCCGTGGAGGCGACCGGAAGCGTGGGGCACGCCATCTTGAATTGACCACGAGACGCTGACCGTGCAGCCCACGAGTGACCCTCGAAGCTGTGCACCGGGGTTTGAGAAGCCCCCACCCTGAGCTACTCCTGAGCCGAAGTTCAGCCCTCCACACTCGACGAGTGCTGCGTGGGGCCCTTCTGCTCCATTTGGCTCAACGCGTTGGCCCGGTCACTTGCCAGCCGGCTAGTGGTCCCTGTGCCGACGAAACTACAAAGAAGACTCGTGAATCTGGTTGCTCCAGATCCACACCAGCTCCCCTGAAAAGGAGCCCTGACTCTGACCTTCCTGGTCCGAGTGAGAAGCAATCTTCCGATCCCGCGTGGATTGTTCTTGCCAAGTGTTGTTTGCTCCAAACTTGAAGCCGACTGCACCGACGGTGAGAGCCTGCGTGGGACAGATCGTGACCTGCTCCTGGACGTCGCAGATGCCCCAGAGCCCACGTGACAGCGGAGAGAAGCTCCTCGACGACCACCTGATTGCGCCCGACATTGCCTGGTTCCGTCCTGGTTTCACCCTGGTCACTGCTGAGTGACCCAGACTCTGTCCCCTCTGCTTTCAGGTACCCTTCGACTTGAGTCCACCCTTGGACTCCACCGGACACTTCATCTTCAACCCGCCTGCAGCCCTTTCAGCTTCAAGCACCAAGAGCCTGCGTGTCAAAACCCGACGCCACTTCGACCCTGTGCACCCACTTCCTGTGGGTGAGGTAACTTTGCTCCGCCGGTGTTCCCACACTGGTGCACATCTCTAGGGTCTGTGTGTTAAGTTTTGTTCCTCTAGGTCCAGTGGAAGTGTCCTTAAACTTTAACTTTATGACTTTTACGCACCATTGGTTAACATTGGTGCATGCGTGCGCTTTCCGCACATCTCCCGAATCCCGAGGGCCATTCCCGACTTCAGCATTGCTTGTCCTGACTGCTCCCAGCGATTCCCTAGGCCCTAGGCCTAACCACTGCTCGAGTGGCGTCTCTTATACCACTTGTTTAGTATATGGTTTGAGTGGCCACCCGCCCTCATCCATAATTGTGCAACTTGTATGTTTAAACAGTGCTTTTGATTTAACGCTTGTGCCCCTTTATTCATAAAGAATACTGGGGATTGTTTTTAGTAATAAACACATATATTTTTATAATATATACTTGTGTGGTGTCCTTTCATTTGATATTACAGGATTGTATGTGGTAAAACAGCTCGCTTAACACGACCTCTTAAGTTAAGCCTTTAGGCTGCTTAGTCCATGCTACCCCTAGGATAGCTTGTCTAATAAGGTTGACTTACAACCAGACACCATACGGGATTGTTTGGTCTGATAATAGGTGGTTCCAGAATTGGAAACATCACCTATCAGGCCAACTTCTCACAGTTTCACACCAGTTATAGTTAGGAATTAGCATTTAAAAAACCTATTAAATTCACTGAAAAAACCATAGGTTTTACACCAGTTATAGTTAGCTGGATATTTTACTCGCATAAAACCATTGAAATTCCCACGTTATAGTTAGTTGGACTCACTATAACTTGCGCGTGCAATGCACTGCTGATGACGTCACATATTACATCACTCATGACATAGTCAGTGACATCACTCATGACATCACTGATGACACCATCCAGTGAATGTGTGTCTTTTTAAAAAATAAATATGTGTTATATATGTATATGTAAAAGTTGATGGAAGACTAAATGTTTAAATAAGGGTTTAAAAAAATTGATTGGTTCACTGGCTTATTAAGTGTATTTTAGTGTATACATATATTAGTGAGTAATGTTTAAATATTTAAATATAAGGATTAGTGTTTCACTTTGTGTATAAGTGGCTGCATGGGTTGGTGAGTAGCTACATGTGTATGTATATGGGTTATTAGATGTTTTTTTAATATCAATATGAGTGTCTATATGTTTGGTGGGGGTATCACTTAGAACATAGATGCATGAGTGACTGACTCTCTGTTGGTATGTGTTTTGAAAACAGCATATATGCAGGACTGTATGGGTGGATGACTGTGTATATGTGTGTGTTACTGACTGAATGACTGTCTCACTAGTGTCTTTATCAGTAACTACATATGTTTTAATGTAGTATATGTGAGTATTGATGTATATAAGTGAGTATATGTGAGAGTAAGGGATTGTAAGAGTTCCTGTTTAAATAAATATGTGTTTCTATAAGTGATTGTTTAAGAGAGTAAGTATGTGTATGTTTTCTTAAAAGTAAGGTGGTAGTGTGTGTATAGCTGTATATGCAAATAAATGGATGTTCAATAGTTTATTTGCATTTGTGAGTATGTGTGAGAGTATCTTTTGGATGACTGTCAGTGTGTAACAGGATATATAGGTGTATCACTACATATGATGCGTCAGTATATGTATGAGTGACTATATTGAACTGTTGGTGAATGAGTGCATGTGTATATAGATGGTGGAATTATTGAATTGGTTGTTGTAAGTGATATGGCTATCCCCATTTTTTTGTAAATTTTAGTTTCTATTTTTGAATATTTGTTTCAAGGGTTACATTACAGTGAAAGGAGGTCTGTCACTCTGTCACAAGGATGGTGTCCTCAGTGATGTCATGAGTGATGTCACTGACCATGTCATGAGTGATGTAATATGTGACGTCATCAGCAGTGCATTGCACGCGCAAGTTATAGTGAGTCCAACTAACTATAACGTGGGAATTTCAAGGGTTTTATGCGAGTAAAATTTCCAGCTAACTATAACTGATGTAAAACCTATGGTTTTTTCAGTGAATTTAATAGGTTTTTTAAATGCTAATTCCTAACTATAACTGGTGTGAAACCTATGGTTTTTTCAGTGAATTTCAATGGTTTTTTAATAGCTAATCTGTATAGGTATGAAAAGTAATATTTTTTATAACGAATTTTATGTTGTATAAATATGTAAAAAAAAAAAAATATTATTATTTTTTTTAAATATTTTTTGCCTGAGCGCTCCCTGGGCGCGTACCGGTGAACGCACGGGTAAGCGCAATGTTACGGCGCGCCCCGGGGCGCGTACCGGGGAGCGTCCCGTTAGCGCTATTCTCGCGAACGAAAACAACATCGTGACGTTTCGCGTAAACGCGTGATGCGTCATATGACGCACTGCGTAAGTGCACCCGGAAGCACACGAGCGCATACGATCGCGCAACGTCCTGACGCGCTTACGCGACGCGACCTCGGGCGCGCCCCGTGGCGCGTAGCGTAAGCGCGTCGGGTCATGTGACCTCAAAATAACACTTTTGATTGGTTCACAAGAGTTTTGTTTTCCAAATAATGAAAGACCCTTCCTTTTTCCTTATTCTCACTTTGTTGTTTGAGTGAAGAAGACCTGCATTAATTCTGTGAGAAATGGCTTCATTAATAGCAGCTGCAGGTGCATCTGCACCACCACCACCTCCACCACCACCACAAGGATCACCACAAGACTACATTGTTGGTCAAGAAGAAGAGGAGGACGAAGAGGAGGAGGAGGAGAGGCACTTTCTGCGTGAGGACAATCCCCCATACAGACCCAAGGAACATTTTATTTGGCAGTTTTACAAGATGCCAAGGGGTGCAAAAAAAGTGAATGCAGCTAAGGTGACTTGCCTCATCTGTGGCGCAGAACTGTCAAGAGGGAACCCAAAGAAGAAGTACTCTTTTGGGAACCACATATGATCCGACATATGCAGAGGAAGCACCCGATCAATTATTCGGCAGCAGAGGTCAGGGAACTGACCAGGAACCCTCCCCATCCTTCTTCTTCTAGCGCCTCCAATCAACCTACTCCATCGGGTGAAGAGGCTAGGGAGATGGTCCCTAATGTACAAATCAAGTTTGCAAAATTTTAATTTGTTTGCATATATTGCAACAAAACAATTTCATATGGTGAGCAAAGCATCACTTTACTCAATCGAGCTGCAGACAACCATCACTGCAGCAAGCAACTTTAATTTTTTTTTTTTTTTTTTGCTCCAGTTGAGCTGTTTGCAATTCCCTGTGTTTTGTTTGACCCCAGAAAAACTACAAAAAAAATATAAAATTGTTCAGAAAAGCCAAAAAAATAAAAAATGTTCAAAAAAACAATAAAAAAATATAAAACAACAAAAATAAAAAAACAGTTCTTTTTAGAATATATATATTACCTACTGGCGGTCGCCAGTAGGTATATATAGTTAGGATTTTTTCTCTATGGGTTTTTTGAAAATTCTATGTCTAATAACTTTGGCGTTTGGGGACGGAATTGGCTGAAATTTTCAGGAAAATGGCACATTTTGTTTCTGAGCAGCCCCTGAAAATTTTGGGGGGGTTCGTCAAGGGGGGGCCGAGAAAAAAGGGGGGTCCCAAAACGCGTTTTTCCCATGTTAATTTCCATAGGGCGGTTGGCCTCACTTTTAGCCCGAACGGCTGAATGGATTTGCACGAAACTTGGCAAAATTGTAGGGACTGGTAGCCCGATGTGCCTTTTGTAGGTCTCAATATATGTGCTCCAGTGGATTTTGAGAAATTAACGTTTAAAAAAAGATATATATCTGTAACAGCGGACCGGGCAGCGCTCTGGTTCGCGGACTTTTCGCGCAACGGAGCTTTGTGAAGCGAAGCTGATTGGTTCTCCGGCGTCTGTCAACATTCCAAACAGTCCGTAGCGGCCGCCATCTTGTCTCTCGGTAGGATCGAGAGACAAGAGGAGGTCAAAACAAAGGGGGAAATAACTATAAGGGGGCATAGTAGATCCTCGCTGACCCCCTAGGTTTGATGTGGAGGTTTTAAAAGGGCCCCGCGGGGCAAAAAAAAAAAATAATAATAATAATCGAACGGCTGAATGGATTTGCACGAAACTTGGCAAAATATTAGGGACTGGTAGCCCGATGTGCCTTTGCTAGGTCTCAATATATGTGCTCCAGTGGATTTTGAGAAATTAACGTTCAAAAAAAGATATATATCTGTAACAGCGCTCCGCTTCGCGTAACGGAGGTTTGCGAAGCTGATTGGTCATTCTGTCACTGGGCTATAGTTGGGCTACATCTGGCTGATATTTGGGCTACATTTGTTTTTTTGTGTGTCTGGCGGCCATCTTTGGGCTACATTGGGCTACATTGGGCTTCATTGGGCTACATTCGGCTAATTAGCAAATAGCTCATCGCAAACTAGGAATGGTAAAGAATCGCTATTTATTCCTTAAAGTTCGCTATTTAGGAAATGCAAAAAACTTTGATGATACATATGGCGGTTCATCTCTAACAAGATAAGAAGCATAGGGATACATTTATGATGACTGGCGCATCACCAGGGATGTGTTAGTCATTCTGTGCCGCTGTTCCGTCACCTATGGTGTGCTGCATTTACAATGCGGCGCATCATGGGGCAAAAACAGCACAGATGCGTGATGTATCTGTGCCGTAAAGGTGGCGCATTGCTGGAGTTGTATCGCAAGTGTGATGAAGCTCCAGCAAGGGTCGGGGTGCCCCTGTCGCAGGGTTTCTGTTCTCACACAGAACTGTGGACAGAGGATTGGAACCTCGGCGAATGCATTGCTGGAGTTGTATCGCAAGTGTGATGAAGCTCCAGCAAGGGTCGGGGGTGCCCCTGTCGCAGGGTTTCTGTTCTCACACAGAACTGTGGACAGAGGATTGGAACCTCGGCGAATTAGGGTGTCCCAAAACTCACGTTAGTAATCAAAAACTCCTTAGCAAGCTAGGTACAGTGTCACATTGGATATAACAAACTCTCAAGGTTTAGACAATCCAGAATATGAACTTATAGTACCTCAGGATACGTGGAACTCATGAACAGTCGGTCGTTATAGATTTCTTAGAAACCAGAACATGGAGTTAAGAAGAACAGATGTGTATTTGAAATGTTTATTTACTAATGCCGTCTTCTCAGGCGTAGTACCTTAGATAATAAAAGTACACATATTATCAGTAGCAAAATTACCAGCATAGTTACTAGTACATAAAAAGTGAATGGTGATAGTATGTTAACATGCTGTAAATGAATAAGAGTTAGCAACACTTATAAGCAGCCGCGGGCCGTGGAGGGAGTTACGGTGAGGCAGGGAGGCGGGGAGGGGGAGAAGCAGGGTGGAGAATACAAGTACACATATTATCAGTAGCAAAATTACCAGCATAGTTACTAGTACATAAAAAGCGAATGGTGACAGTATGTTAACATGCTGTAAATGAATAAGAGTTAGCAACACTTATAAGCAGCCGCGGGCCGTGGAGGGAGTTACGGTGGGGCAGGGAGGCGGGGAGGGGGAGGGGCAAGGTAGAGAGGGCTCCACCCTGCTTCTCCCCCTCCCCGCCTCCCTGCCCCATCGTAACTCCCTCCACGGCCCGCGGCTGCTTATATCTCACCCTCCCTAATACACATATTATATTATTTGCTAAGAAGGTCTCTTTGTGTTGGTTTAGGGCGTGCCCATACTTTAGTGTCTTAGATTTGAAGGAATCACATCAGCATACACCAGCTCTCTCTTCATGTGAACCGCATCAACTGTTGTGTATGTGTGTTCGGCAAAGCAATATAAAACCCGCCTCATGCCCAGAATTGGCAGAAGTTGCACTTATGTTATGAGTATGAAGTCGTGGAGATCAGACCTCATAACAATTCTGTATCGTGTTGTTCTTGAAACTTTAGCACTCGCTGTACAGATATAGTTTAACAAGTAAAGCAGATAGTAGACCAATAACATATTATTCTCATGTAAACCACGATGAACTACTAGGTGGAAAGCTAAAGCAACAACTAAGTGTCGTGTGCAGAAGTTGCAAAAAAGGAAAAATGGCGTTTAAACCGGTAATGAGCCCATGCTAACTTAACACGGTGTAAAGATATCCAGGACCTAGATGACACCTCCTCATGATCCGGAAACGAACTGAATAAGATAATAGAAGTGCCATCTCATGAGAGCAGATTGCAAGTTTATATGTGGACGGTCCGCAAGGTAAAGCATTAAAAACTAGGAAAATGTAATGCTAAAGAAAAATAAAACAGCCAAGTACTTTATCGAGTCTTAAGCCAATAGGCAAGGTAAATAATAAAAACTTGACAAATAAGTCAATGAATTGTCAATGAAATGCTAGTACTCAGCATATCAAACATGAAAAAGGTCTATGACATAACTGTGTATGCAAAATAAGCTGCAACAGCCTCCAATAGGAAGTCACCGTCTTCATCCGAAAACAGTTCAGCCATCCAATTTAAAAGCGGAAAAGAACATACGTGCTCTCCCAGCACCGGATCCTCTATCACCATCAGAGGACAGCTCGGTGGGTTTTCAAGAAAGCTCTGTTCCAAGAAAGACTGTGCTGCCGCCAGTAAATTCCAGGGACCAAGTAGTCCATGCATCAATGCCACAGCCATAATCCTTTCGCCAGGACAAACCAACTCGTGAGTAATGATAGGAGTCATCAGCTGATTAAAGTCGACGTCAGGAGAAACCGGTCCGCAGAGACACAAATCAATGGCCCAATCGAAATCACAGGTCAGGCAGTGAAATACAGGCTGGACACAGGTGAAGTAGGAGAATCGAAAAGATAATCCATATGCCGTGCTTAATATCGCCAACGGCATTGTGCCATAATATTCTAGCATGCGATTGCGGAACAGTGTCAGCAGCTGCAGGGTGGGAGGTTGCATAGGAGGGACATCCATATTTAAAAATGTAAAAAAGCACAAGAGCGTCCGCTGGTAATGCAAGTAAAAATGCCAATCCACGAACCAGAGTGCAGAAAATAGAATGAAAGGAAGCAGGGATGACTCCAAAGATTTTCTCAAATGAAGTCACGAGACCACTGGTAACAACTTTAAAAAAGTGCGCCAGGGACTTTGTGGAGGATGCGTTAAAGATAGTCGGAAACATGTTGCTGAAATTGAAAGGCAAATCTTAATTGAAAAGGGTGTGCACCTCTGTACGGGTGTTCGCTATGTGAAGTACGAAAGTTTCACGGGCCGAACTCAAGGCCACCTCTCTCTGAGACAAAAGAGCTCTTATTCTTGTCATGCCGTTGAAACGTGTCCCAAGGTTGGTATTTGTGGCCAGATTGAAAACTCCCTATGTTCATGTGTGGGAGGAAATAGAACATTTCTGCAGCAAATAACCCGTTCACTTACTGTTACGATAAAAGGAATACTTTTAATTAACTCAGAACAATCTTCATTATTGAGCATCAAATAACTACCATTTTCCAACAACTTGAACGTGGGGATGATAGCAGGAACTGGCGTGCCTTGCAACACGCAAGCCATATTTGGTCGGTGTTTGTTGCATGAACCGTGTAACTGTATGTGCCTACACATTAGTGAATGATCTGGCGTCTCAGTGCATTCCTCTCCATTCAGATAAACTTCTTGATCATCTTTGCAACATCTGTATGTGTATGGAAGCGACCAGACCTCATGAAGAAAAGCACTACCTAAAGGTTAATAACGACCTATTGGTATATATTTCATACAATTTGAAAACTTATATAAAGCAAAAGGCAGCGTTATTAAACCGTGGATAAGGCATGTTGCCAAAAAACCCGCAATCCTCTGCTGATGATGTCACTGAGCATGTCATGAATGATGTAATATGTGACATCATCAGCAGTGGATTACGGGTAATAGTATCTCTAGTTTACTCCCCTATAGCTGTCTTTCTTTTAACATAAGTGTCTGTTTCCTTCCCTTATACTTACTGTTTTTGGTTCGCTTCCGGTTCGCGTACCGGCGAGCGAACTGGGAAGCGAACTAAGAGAAATAGAGGTTGGCACAGTTCCAAATATTGTACCAATTTTTTAATAACGGGGAGGTAGTTCTGAAAAGAACTTTTTTTTTTATTTTTCTGAACGTTTTTTTACTGTTTTTGAATTTTTCGGTACAGTTTTATATTTTTTTGGGTTTTTCTTGGAGGGGGCAATGAAAACGATTCATTGTAAAGGGCTCAACAGGAGCAACAAAACAAAAAAAAGAAGTATTTATTATTTTGGGCGTTTCGGACAAACTTGCATATGATAGTCAATAGCTCTGTTGATCAGAGTGATGCTTTTTTCTCCGTAGGAAATGAATCCATCGCAAAATGCGCAGATGTGTTTTACATCACCAAATCTCATTTGTATATTTGGCACCATCTCCCTGCCCTCTGGTCCCGTTACTTCCGGTACAACAGATCTTCTGGCCATAATAGGGAGATTATCTAGGTCGTTCCGAAACTGTGCAGCACTGTAGTTGTTAGGATGCCACCTAGTCATATGGCGATGCATTGTGTAGTTTCCGAAACTGTATTTTTTGTCGGTCCCTCTGGACAGTCTATCTTGACATATAAGGCAAGTTACGTATCTTGCATTTACTTTTTTCTGACCTTTGGGAATTTTAAAAAATTGCCAAATGAAGTTTTCTTTCCGGTGAGACGTCCTGGGCTGCTCAGGCAAAAACTGCCTCTCTTCGTGCTCGTCCTCCTGTTCCTCTTCTTCTTCTTCTTGTTGAATTATAACTTGAGCAGGTGGTCCACTCTTCCTTGGATGTGGTGGAGGTGGTGGGGAAGCACCAGCTGAAGCTACTAAAGAAGCCATTGCTCAGTGATCACAAAGGGTCTTTCTCTCACAATGATGAAAGTCAGAGTGAGGAAAGAAGGAGGGATTTTCATCATTTGGGAAAAACAAGAGTTCTCAACCAATCAAAAGTGTTCATTTTAGATTATATGACCTAGTCTTACATCATTAGGAAACCAAAAGTGAAATGAACCAATGAAAAGTGTTATTACCAAGTCACATGACTTGCTGTGTTTACGTTAAGCGCTTTGCAGGGCCTCCCGGTTTGCTTCCAGAAACCTGCGCTTTGCGACTCGCTTCGCGTACCAGTTCGCTAACGTAGTACGTCATATGACGTATCACGCGACAACGTGAAACGTCATGCGGACGGGAGGTGTCACGATGTTGTTTTGTAACGTGGCACTTGCGGTAAAGAAACGTTTACCGGCTCGCGGTCTATTTCGCGGCATCAAGGTCAGCTAACGGGAAGCTTCCCGATTTGCGAAGCGGGAACGAAGAAAAAAAAATATTTAAAAAAAAAATTATTCATAAACATATAAAATATATTTTTGGATTTAAAGAAGAATACATTTTACAGCTACAGATATTAGCTGTTAAAAAACCAATGAAATTCACAGAAAAAACCATAGGTTATGGACCATATATAGTTAGGAATTAGCATTTACAAAACCTTGAAAATTCACTGAAAAAACCATAGGTTATAGACCATATATAGTTAGGAATTAGCATTTACAAAACCTTGAAAATTCACTGAAAAAACCATAGGTTATAGACCATATATAGTTAGGAATTAGCATTTAAAAAACCTTATTTTACTCACACAAAACCATTGAAATTCCATATATAGTTAGTTGCACTAACTATATATCGCGCACCCGCAATCCACTGCTGATCATGTCACATATTACATCATTCATGACATGGTCAGTGACATCACTGATGACATCACTGATGACATCTCAAATGACATCACTGATGACATCACTGATGACATCTCATTTGACATCATTCTTGTGCTAATACGATAAACCTCTTCAGACTCTAATATAACCTTAGATACACTCAGTGTATACAGACACTCACACACTGCCACTCATCCATGGAGTTACTCACACACCCAGTCAGTCATGCAAAGAAACAATCTCACCTCCATTTCTTCAACTATACAGTTAAACACACCTTACTTATTGAAACATATACTAACACATATTTACTCTCTTATACAATCCCTGATACAAGTTCACAATGATCGATACAACCACTCACTCATTCAGTGGCTCTCATGCACAGTTATTTATATATGCCAACTCTCACATGTACTGTGTTTTACATATGTACTTACTATGACATGTAGCATTGAGATATCCATTCACTCATCAATACACTCATGCACACAGTCAACTGCCCATGTAGCTGTTTCCACATGCACTCTTGAACTCATACACCTAGTGAATAAACTGCTCACACATCTATGCATAGAGTCACACACCTTCCAGCCACCCCCACACAAACTCAATCTCCCATAGAAATACTTGGGCAACCAATTAATAACACATATAGCCTCTCGTATAGCTAATGATCAACACATGCAGCAGTTTACAGAACAACAGACATAATGATGCACAAATTAAGACAGTTTAGTCACTAACCCATGCATTCAGTGAGACACATTTAATCACTCACTCATACAGTCAGTCATGCACCTACTAAATCCTTCATCCAGACACTTATACATCCACTCAAGACATATTTTAACTTTACAGAAAAATACAGTCACTGGATGTTGTCATCAGTGATGTCATCAGTGATGTCATTTGAGATGTCATCAGTGATGTCATCAGTGATGTCACTGACCATGTCATGAATGATGTAATATGTGACATGATCAGCAGTGGATTGCGGGTGCGCGATATATAGTTAGTGCAACTAACTATATATGGAATTTCAATGGTTTTGTGTGAGTAAAATAAGGTTTTTTAAATGCTAATTCCTAACTATATATGGTCTATAACCTATGGTTTTTTCAGTGAATATATATATACATATATATATATATATGGATATATATATATATATATATATATATAGATATATATATTTAGATGGAAATTTAGTTTGGGGATAACGTGCTAAAAACCAGGGTAGACGCTGTTCGAGCCTATTCCGAGAGGAGCATAATGAGTGCTTACTCATCCCAGCTTGTCATAGTTGGCGGTAACTGCTTGCACAACACAGGAGACTAGCAATAATGCCTGGCACACAGTGAGAACAAAACCAGCGCCCCAATTGTAATAACTGATGCAAAATAAAACCAGTGATTGCATACATTAATCCCCATACATGTGAGCGAATATAAAACTAGGTGCAAAGTCAAAGTCTGGCCATACATATTACTGAAATTGGGTGTTTTTGCTTTCAGTTGTTTATTTATTTGAAAAGTTTTATAAAGCGCGAACAAGACCCAGACGGGTATCAGAGCGCTGTACAAAGTGGAAGACTAACGCTGACGTGAAGAAACAGTATAAGTACAGTATAATAAGGCAAAATAAGAGGAACCTGACACATAAAAGTAAATGTGGGTGCTAGGAGAAGACAAGGTAGCATGTGAACAAACAGGTAAAAGCCCTACTAGACGGGGCGTACCATTTAAGCATCACACTACGTCCAAAGAATGACAAAATATATTTCAAACCCCCAGTAAAAATGATTGTCATGCTCAAATTCCAAAACACAAAGTGAAAATGACTGTCAAGCACGAGAGAGGAGTGTCCAGCAAATGACATAGAGGCTATTGCTGATGAGGTTCATCCAAGAGTAGCCATTTGACCTGTTTTTCGCATGAGGCAGTCGAGGGGTTGGCTCTGATCTCCGTCAGAAGGACATTGCAAATTCTTGGGGCCAGCCCTGAGAAGGTGCGATTGTAAGTTCTTTTTTTGTTGAATTTAGGTGGTTTCAGTAGTAGGGTATTGGAGCTTCTTAAGTTTCGTCTGTAACCGTAGAGCTCAAGTTTTTTTGCCAGGTAAACGGGGATATTGAAGTGTACACCTTTATGTGTCAGACAGGCTATCTTGAAGCAGATCCTTGCTTCAATGGGAAGCCGGTTACGTTGAATTAAGTCAGGTGTAATATGATCATGCTTTCTGTTAAGTTGAGTGTGAGTATTTGTGCTAAAAGCACCAGAGAACATGCAAGAGCAGAAAGACAAAACAACAGGCTTTGTTTAGAGCTTCGCAAACAAACCAGCAAACCTCGCACACTTCATATCATGCAGCAGAATTTATTTGCAAAGGAGTGGGGGACTGAACGGAACTTACGTGCCACAGCAGAGCTCCACAGATGTCCATGTCCCAGCCTGGGAATTTTCCTCTAGTAGTCGGTCCACGGAGAGACCAACTGACACCACCCTGACGGGATCGGGGTACACCTGAGCAGGTGAAGGGGAGCAGAAATAGAGACAGAAAGTTGCTAATGCACAGATTTTATTAAAAATCAACAAGCAGTATTCATGTGTACTACCCAAAAACCCTGATAACGACACAACCAGCTAAACCGTTATGAGACACAAACTGCAGAGAGCGTGAAGGGTCGTGGAATAAACTAGGGTTCTACTCTTGAGGGAGCCAGTGACTTGAACATTTTTTGCAAGGCAATCACATTACATTTTATCGCCAAAGGGTAGAGTCAATTACTTCATCAGGCTTGTTGCACCCTTGGTGCCACCCTGGAGCTTACAATCCCTCCTGACACTTGAACGTCATCTAGCAAGTCAGGAAGGTGACTTAGGTAGCTCGAAGGAGGCGAAAACAGTCTTTTTGTGTAATTGACATCCGTTTGACCTAGAAAACATGGCTCATTTTGATGGCTACAAACTAGGAATGGGCAGAATTTGCATAACTGCGTTACGCAAATCTCCGCGAAACGGTAAAAAATCTCCGCGAACACGCAGAAATTCTGCAAGCATGCAGGATTGCTTGTTCGCAATGCTTTTTTCCTGTTCGCAATTGCTGTTTGCGTGCTCGGGGGGAAATATCTCGCGAACTTGCATTTTGAGACCGCTAACAAGCAAAAAAATTCCCGAAGTTGTGGAACACAGAATTTTGGGCAATTTCGTGTTCTCCGCGGAACGCGAAATTACCCTAATTCCGCAAGCGAAACGGAATTTACCGCCCAGGCCTACTACAAACCAAACTTTTTCAGAATGTATACTGTTATTCCCAACTTTGGCTAACATGAGTGAAGAGGGTAAACTTAGAGGGCAGGATTGAAGGGGCAAAAAAGTGACTTAAGATTCAAAATTTAATAAAACTGGAATGTCGTCTTCTGAAAGACAGATAGGACCGTGGCCACATTTGGCCTCTCTTCAGAGCTTTCTATACTGTGGCACCCTCAATAGTATTTGTGATAAACAACTTCATTGGCTACTCCCTGGCCCTAAACACCCAGCCCAATCAAATGCACACTTGCCACATCTTGTCACTTTTCCATGGGTTACATAAAATAGGGCAACCCAGTAATCCCCTCAGGACTGGTTATAATCAATAACGAAATACTAATGTCCCTGGAGGAATCATTTATCTTATAATTTCAAGTTTCAAAAAACGTCACAGATGTGAACGAAATTTTTAAAAAGATCAGGGAATTTCTCATAAACCAATTTTTTATAAACATTTGTTTTAATCCAATTTTTTTAGAAAACCATTCAATTTATCATGTACGGCAACTAATATACTACTGATTTCATTCGTATAGTTCACAGTAGTAGCAGTACACCTTTTGCTTTTTATACATATGAGTACAAATCAACCATATATCAAAATCAATCAGATATTTTTACATTACTTTCATTATGCACCGAAGAACATAAATGAAAACAAAAAGGTGTAATAGCGTCGACGTTTCGGTCTTTCTAACAGTCTAAAATATCCATGAGACCATCTTCAGGACGATGTTGCATCATGAATCTTAAACTCAATCGTCTCCAAATGAGTAAGCCGCACGTATGAATCAACAATTTAGGCTTCGTCCAGAACCGGCGTCGCTCAGTTCTCCACCCGCAATAAAAGAGCGAGTCGGTCTTGATTCATACGTATGGCTTACTCATTTGGAGACTTTTGAGTTTAAGTTTAGTGCAACTTTTCCATGGGTGGACATGACTGCAGGGGCCGAGTGTTTATTGATCATGTGGATGCTGTGGTTCTGCGCCCGAAGGTCAGAGCTCCTCACGGTCTGGACACACAAGGGGAGGAAAGCATGCACTTGCTGGTGTAACACAATTTTTACTTTGCAACTAGACACCAGATCATAGCTTTTAATCCTAATGTTGAATCTCTCAAGACTTGCTTTTCTGTCCCAGGAGTCCTACTTCAGAGATCCTTATCCAGTTGGTACAAGCTGAGGAAACACTCGACAGAACACGCCTCGAAATGGAAAAACGACAAATTAATGTAGTTTAATAAGGCACCAGCAGCGGTGTTGTTTAACCCCTTGCGTGCTGCTGTCGGCTGTTGGACGTCGCGAGCACTACCTCGCTGGTGCTGCGAACATCCAACGGCCGACGCCCCCCCCCCCCCGTTTTTCAGAAGCGCCGCACTGCCGTGAAATCGTGGCCGCGGCAAAGGGGTTAAAGAGTAGGGTGTTATGTTTATAAATAAGGAGACCCTAGCAAGCATGACACAGAGTTTACTGTGAGCTTTAAAATCACAATTCATACAGGACAGCGTACACTCCTTAGGCCAAACCTAAAGAGTTTGTTAAAGATGATATTCACACACAACCCATGTAGGGATGTCGTCACACTAACTGGCCACCCACCACCCTCTGCTGCATCACACTCCCTAGGAAAGCGCCAACATCCCGCAGCACTGTGTCAACACCAGCAGATAAAGGGTCACTTTCCTAACATTTACCATCTTCATGTGGTTTCTGCTCTCTAGGGGCAAAACAGGACAGTCGCATTGACTACAGAGTTAAATCCGCTCCCATTGGGAATGCACTAGCTACCCTCCTTACTTGGCTCTTCATCAGTAGAGGCTCTATGCCCTAGGGACTTTGGACTGCAAATTCCCAGTTTAGCGCTTGTTCCAGAGCTAGTCGGTTTTTAAACACTCCGATGTTTCAGGTACGAGTAATAGATGTAAAAAGAGAAACATCTTTCCAAGACGTCCTTCGTTTTGGTAGCGAAGGAAAGACAATTAAATGAAATGAAATTACATGAAAAGGGGATTTATAAAGCTCTTTTAACCTACAGGTATCAAGGAGCTACAAGACCGGTTTTCTTATAGTTGCATATTCTGCGTTCAATCACAGCTCCTGCCCTTAAAACAGCGCCTGGTTAGAAACCTCTGGCGCTACACATGGAAAACAGACACACTTGGTTGTAGGTGAATCTGCTACTTACTAGTACTAGGCTCCGGTTGGTTGGAAAGCAGCCTGGCCATGTCTAGAGTTTGGCCTGTTTAGAGTTTGGCGGAGTGGAATGTCGATGGAATAGAACTCCCCCCTCTATCTCAACTTCATCGACTATGAGAAAGCATTCGACAATGTGGACAGAGAGACCCTTTGGAAACTCCTCTGTAACTATTGTTGTGCCAGATAAACTTGCAAGAGTCATCAGGAACTCTTACGAGGGAATGACCTGCAAGATAGTCCATGGAGGAACACTCATGGAAGCCTTCCTAGTGAAGACCGGAGTCCGCCAGGGTTGTTTGCTCTCACCTTTCCTCTTCCTGCTGGCCATCGACTGGATCATGGAGACATCCACAGCAAAGAGAGGACATGGGATCCAGTGGACACCTTGGGCTCGGCTCAAGGACCTGGACTTTGCAGACAACCTGGCCCTACTCTCCCATATCCACCTGCAGATGCAAGAGAAAATCGACAACGTGGCAGCCATATCAGCACTCGAAGCCCCGACATCCACAGGGGAGAATCAAGATCCTGAAGGCTAGCACGGCCAGCACAACCGCTGTCACTCTTGCAGGCGATGCACTGGAAGAGGTTGTGGTCTACACCTACCTGGGCAGTGCACAGGTGGCACAGACGCCAACGTCAAGGCAAGAATCGGCAAAGCAAAGGCTGCCTTCATTCAGATGTGGAAGATCTGGAGCTCCGAGGACCTAACGCTGCAAACCAAGATCAGGCTTTTTAACACCAACGTAAAAGCGGTCCTTCGATATGGAGCAGAAACATGGAGGAGAAAAGTGACCAGTCCAGACCTTCGACACCTTTCTAAGGAAAATCCTCTAAATCTGCTGTCAAAACACCATCAGCAGCAGCAACTCCCTACGGCAGCAGACTGTCCAACTCCCTGCTCAAGAAGAAATCCTAAAAAGACACTGGGGCTTGATAGGTCGCACCCTCCATAAGCCCGTATTAAACACCACAAGGCAAGCCCTGACCTGGAACACTCAAAGGAAGAGGGAAAGAGGAAGGCCGAGGAACACCAGGCACTCAGGTCTCGAGGCGAACCGCAAGGAGTAGGGTGACACTGGGAGATAGATTGAAAACAAAACCAAGACAGAGATGGCTGGAGAGTTCTGGTGGATGACCAATGCCCCAGAGGGGGGTAGAAGGCATAAGTAAGGAGTGGAATGTCTGCCAAGAATTGCGTAGATATACACTCTAAATAGAGCAGATGGGACATAGGTCAATTGTATGTCAAGAATTTGTAACTTTGGTCTACAGAAGCCGAACCCATGCCACAGTTTCCTAATACTGAGCAGGGAAACATTTACATATGATGAGTTTGAAGTGGAATCATTTACACAGTCATTGGTTATCCTGAACATTAATCCAGTATTTGTAAAGCGCACAATTACCCAAGGGTGTCAAGGCGCTGGGGGCCGTCGGGAAGATTAAGCGAGCTATTTCCCAGAGTCACATGGTGCTGGACTAACCTGCAGCCGGTCCCGGGGATCAAACCGTGAACCCCGTGGTCCGGAGTCAGAAGCCCTGGCCGCTGCGCCACACCTCTTCCACATCTTTCATGTATGTCAACAGGAGCAGACCAATATTGGCCCTCTCTTGACTACCCCTACTCTATTGATCCCAGGTTTCCGCTTTACTGGAATGTACACCGGCTAGAGGGCACGTCATCCAGTGCCCCATGAAACCTTTCTGCACCCCAAAAAAGAGAGAGTGACGTCTTGTGCAGTGTAGAGGAGACTCTTAAAGATTCAAATGGCGTGACTCAGCGTTCCATGTGTGTCGGACACATTTATAACCACACCTCCAAAGGCACGCAATACAGTCCCACCAGAAAACCTTCCCGCTGACTCTAAAAGGGGACAGGACTTTAACAGGTGCAGATATGAACAATCATGCTGCAATCTGTGTCTCGAAGCACAGTATCTTAAAGAAAACATTTATGAACACAAGTCACTTCACTCCAGTGCATGTCTTTAGATTGCATATTATGAATAGAAGAGACTGGTATGTTTCCAGCCTGGCCTACACTTCAAATCCTACACTTAGTTATCTGTCAGGCCCCAAGAAGGCCCTAGAAATACATCTGTTCCAGTTAAATAAGCAGTATCTCTCTGGTGGCATTAGCTTCTCCTCAGCACTTAGGACTTACTCCACAACTCAAATGAATTCCTGTTACCACCCAATTGTTGATAAGCCTCACGTGGTTTCGATTGGTTCTCTTACTAATGCACAGTGAGCATCTCTGTGCACTGTAGAATAAACTAAACATCAATAAATGTGTGGGTGCCAGGCCACTTTCCTTACCTCATCCACCTTCCGGAGTCCCGCAATGCTGTCCACCACCTTCACCGGCACCTCTGCGGTGTGGACGACCTCGTTCCTCTGAATCACTTCCTGAATTGCACGTTCTACTTCCTGAAGCTGCTGAGGGGTAACTGGTACCTACAGGAGAGATAAGGGTTTTACAGATCAAGCCTTTGGAACACATGCACTCCCTTGGCATTCAGGAGGTTCGACTGATGCACAGGAGCACGCAAACACAGAAATGATGGCAGCCAATAAAGCAACAACACGACTAAAAGAAAGTGATCGGTCTGCAGAGAAGACCAGCTCTCCTACGTTGCACGGGCAGTGCACTTCAACCCGGCGTTGGCAGTCTCAGCCTCTGGCACTGTAGGCAGAGTGCAGCAAACACATGAGAGTAATAAAATAAATAAAATAAATAAATAATGATGGTCTATAACCTAAGACAAAGTCTAGTCGAAGTGGCAGGTCAGGAAATAAATGTACTTTGAAGATTCTGCGATCAATATCCAAGCACAAATGTCGCCAACGGAGGGAGCCTCTCTTGGAGATGTGTACTACGACTATCTTAGAGGTGAAGGCCTTCTTTCTAGTGTTTCCTGCTCTAAAGTAGGCCTGGGCGGTGAACTTCGCTCCGTTTGCGGAGTTTGCAGAGTTTTCTGCACTTCACAGAACTTGTGGCGTGCAGAAAACTACGCTTTGCGATGTGCAGCTGAGTTTTTCCCCCGCTCGCAATCGTAAATGGTAAGTTCGCGATCGGGAACGTTATGTTCGTGAGCGTGAGCTGACGCTTGGGTAGAATTTCGACCCGAGCGGCAGGAATGCCAGCACAAACTACAGTTCCCACTGCACTCCGCCTCTTGTGGAACTTCGCAGAGTTTATTTTTTTAACTTTGCGGAGTTCTGTGCAGCAAAACTCTGCGAACTACGCCTGCTCTAATGCCTGTCATATACATCAACATGCACATGAGCTGATGCAGAATACTACTAACTACTGCCCTCAAAATACAGCGCATTCTGCAGAGCCTGACCAGGGTCGACCAGCACTCTAACCGGACACGAGAAGAAACAACTACAATAAAAACAATCATAATAATAATAATATTTATGCCATCACCAATATTCACACCATTAACAATACTGAAACATATTAGCAGTATTAATAGTTACAAATTAAATACTAGACATTGTCAAAATAACTGAAATAATAATAGTAACAGTAGTAAGTGCAGTGATAATAATAAAAATAATCGCAATAATACAGGCATTAATAATAGTTTCTTGTTTATAACCAATGTGCTTTACATAAGACAGGCTAATAGACACACATTATGTGACCGAAATTGGTTCGCATGCAAGTACTTTAAAAAAAAAATGTTTTTAAATGATAAATCGAACGAAATATAGACCCACTGACTGATTCAGGGGATAATTCTGGACACTGTACTCATGGACTTTGTCGAATTTACGGCGTTCGGACCCCATTGAGACACTATGTGGAGAGAGGCAAAGATCATAATGAAGCGCTGAGAAAAACATACAGAGGCCCACATAGAAATAATTATTACCCAATACTGTCGCATGACCGTCATTATTAAGAGGAGTGAGTGCAAAACTGAACATTGCTATAAAAGCTACGGAAAATATATGCTGCCCAAAACTGATGCGCCACATGTACAATTAAGAGGAGTAAGCGCATAATCCAATTTTGTTTTTAAAAAAAAGAACAGCAGGTCCTAATACTGGAGCATTTTTCATTAGAAGTTGTCACGCATTGCCCTAAATGTGGTTGAGAAGGCAGAAACTTAAAAAAAAAAAAAAAAAACACTTGACATAGCGAAGTCTACCAACTAAGTGTCAGTGGAGAAGAATCAGTAGTTTTTCGCCCTGGGTTGAGCGGCCTTTTTTGATCTGATATCTGGCAGGTCCTGAGGAAGGTGGCGTCCCATTCCATTACAAGCCACCGAAACGCGTTGACCAATGCTTTTCAGATCCTGCTACATGCAGTTATTGTATTTGGTCACTAAGACTACTATACAATCTTTTGTCGTTTACTTCCCAGATGTATGAAAGGACGAGTGTTGTGATTCTCCATTGATATGTGATTATATAATTTTTGGGATAATAATAATGTGTAGAGTTGCTTATGTATAGTATTTAAAAAAGAAAAAAATTATTAAAACAATTTTGATAAAAGAAATAAATGAAAAAATAAATATATATTTTGTAAATTGTTGTACCATGTTGTTGTTAATTGATAGTTAGCCCATGTTAGAACTGGCTATTTCTGGTAGGCTAAGGCTGATGCCAAAGCCAGGCAGAAACCACCATTCTAGTCAGGGCAAGGAGTCACACGCCAATATAACCCCTGCTCACCCCCTTGGTAGCTTGGCACGAGCAGCAAGGCTAAACTCGGAGGCAATGTGTAAAGCATTTGCGTCAGCACACAACAGCAACAACATCCTAGGCACACCACAAAAGGAAATCCACACAAGGTTATATTAAAATAACTTTTGTATTGTCAAAACATATCAGATAGAATCACACATATACATTGTGCCAACTGGCACAGGCAATATTCACATGGGATTATGTGGTAAATAAATAAATAATACCCTATTTTTGACTAGACATATATCATAACAGATAGCTCAATAAATAAGAGTCAAGATTCGAGGTAGTAGGAGTTTTGCAGGTTTAATACAGCATAAGGACAGGAACAGGACAACCTGCATAGGAATAGGATGACAGGGCCCAGCAGCTGCTGGGGCTGGGTCTGGGATGAGCGCGCTAACTTTTAATAACAATACACGAGCATATATACATAGCGCGAACACATAACATTACATTGCAGTAGGCGTAGCAGTGGGTGGAGCAGAAGGCGTGACGCGTAGCAGTCGAGAAAGATAAGAGTAAAAATAGGTGTAACTGGGCGTATACATAGACATGTGGTGCAGACGTAACAGGATATGTCATGAATGGGGCGGTAACATAGGAGGGGGCTACCTAAGGAGCCGGGACCTCTAACCTGGTGGTGCGCGAAAACTGGCAATGACGTGTTACTAGGAGAAGCTGGGGGCTATGAACTCTGTGCTAGGAGCAGAGACTAAAGTCTGGAGGGTCGGAGCGACATGTACCTAAACCCTATCTGGTATCTAATGTTTAGGGAACATGTTGATATAAACTAGAAGTCATGAGGGGAAAAGCTAATTGACTCTAAGACCAGAGCATGCATTTATTCTACATGTAGTGCGTGATGAGGAATATTAAATGACCATTAAATACAGTATTTCTCTTAACATAGAGACGTGAAGGCTAGACAATGACGGAAACTATTGATGCAGTTCAGTAGCTTAGGAATGCAGAGAAGGAGGACTAAACTGATAGCTGGAATCATAACATAGTCTTGGCAGACTCAGAGGCAGAGCCAAGTTGCACCGGGCACTGCGAGGCAGGAAGTAAGTGAAGGGTCGAGGATACAGGTGGGGGCTGGATCGCTCCTCAGCGAGGCTTCAGGAGACAGGAGCTGAATCTGATGTCCGGGCCCTGTTGAGGCCTAGAAACGGGGACTTTATAATGAAATAACGTGCACACTGAGAAACGTGGCAACGTAACTTTACATAAGCCTGATATTCGTAGTATTCACGAGGACTGGAAACTAGCATACTAGAGGTGGACACAACTATAATTGCGTCTTGAATCGGACATGGGGAATAACATATGCATATTGGTCATGCACACATAACATATGATGGATGACACGTAGGGACACAGAACATGACAAAATTTACTTTTCCACATTCCCTCCTTGTCACTACGTTCCCATCAGGAAACATCAATATTCATGATACCATCTATCATTTAATACAGTACCATTTGTTCATCTCGAATTGTCTTGGAACGGGATTTAGAACGGGGCTTGGGACTAGGAATACAAGAGGTAGCACACATGCTGCAAATCGCAGGGCCACATTGTATACAGAGGCAGCAGCTGAATATGATTGCTACTGCGATACCTAGAAGGGACAGGACTTTCCATCCCCAGGCGGAAATTATATTCCAGAACCAACCGGACCATGTCCAGGTGCCTGGATCTTGGTGTAACAGATGGGCAATTTTATGGAGTCTGGTTATAGCTGAATAAACAGACGGCGCGTTATTTGGAATGAAAATGCAACAACTGGATCCGATGACTCTACAGGCCCCGCCCCTATCGGCCAGTATGACGTCAAGGACGAGACGATTCTGGAGCACAACAATTCTCATAAAGGATTGCTCTTCGGTTAAGTTACCTAGAGCGGAGGCAGTCTCATCTACTACTGCTTCAAGGGTTCTTGTTAACCTACGAATTAGCTTACTGTTTACAACTGTACCTAAATAAGGGAACACACCTTTATCAATATCAATGAATTGTTCTGCAGCAGTTTCAGTATAATCGACAATCGGGAGGTTTCTTTTGTGTCTGGTATGTACTAGGAAGGAATTCCTATGGTAGTCAGGTGGGGCTAGAAAAACAGGTGGCAGTAGGAAAGCAATGTAACAGGTTCCCTCCCAATCGAGGGGCAGACGAACATATGCAGTTTGACCACAAACAAAATAAGAATGACGTGAAGCTTTGAAAATAGATTTCCCACTGTCACTATACTTGATAATAGTGGTACAATCACTATGTCCTACATGTACAGAACCATAATTACGGACACATAATTCGCCTTTGACTGGTAATACTGAAATAGCAGGTGAGTCTGGAGTAGTATCAGACTGAACATTCAGGACCATGAAATTCGACGAATAGTTACCTAAATTATACACTTCATTTTCTAGATCTAAACCTGTTCTGTGGGGAAGACCTTTCTTGTCTGGGAAACATGTGCTGTTAAGAAAAGACATATCTGTCGAGGATGACGTTAACGTGGACCATGCTCCACACGAACCATTATGGGAAAAAGGATAAGGAAAGAGTGGCAGAACTCCCTTCGACGTCTGGAAAGGGGGGAGTCGACCACACACCCAACAATTAGTGGCATTGCTGGTCTGGTGTGAGTAATGTAACATGCGGATAAATGAGTTATTACGCATAGCAAGGCGGTATGAATATTCGTGAGGAGGCAGATCACTAAACGTGTGCTCTACTGTAACATTAGAATGCTTATTTACATGAGGAACTGGGAAACACAGGGAAAATGCGTAACTAGTACAGGAAATCAAAAGGCTGAGAAATGATATGAAACTTAGAAAAACGATACATCGGTTTGAGTTTGAAATAACTCTCTCACTATGGGAATCTATTTTATACATGTCAGAAACAGTCTAACCGTTTCACCTAGGGGAGGACTTATACAATCAAACTGACTGACTTATTTTACTAGACCGGAGTTTTTGCTTATACTCCTGCTGCGGAGTTTTCTCTAACAGGGGAGGGGTTGTGTCAATGTCATTTGCGGGACAGTCCTTAGGAACAATGTTTTGACAAGTCTTGATATCCTGGAAAATGTTTTTAGAGACCGGTTTCAATCCGTAGAATTTTTTGACGTGCGAAAGGTGTACCCAGCCGCGGCGTCCTTCCAACTTCACGGCTGTACGGGTGGTGAGGAGGACCTGACGGGGCTCCTTCCATCGAGGCTCCAGCGGACTTGATCTGTCAAAGTTACGGACCATCACCATGGAACCTGGAACGATTTCATGCGGTGCCACCTCGGTATTGTCTGGAAATGCGGCGGCAACCTGTGAACGACATGAGTTGAGGGCAGACATCAAGGAAGCTAGGTAATCTGTCAGCATATTACATGAAACATCAGTAATACTTCGGGGTCTAGGAGTACCCCACATGTTAGGGGGGCGGCCGAATACGACCTCATACGGGGACAGACCTGATCTGGAATGTGCGACCATGCGCATATAAAACAAAGCGACTGGCAGAGCTACTAGCCAGTCCACACCCTTATCTTTACATATTTTTGCAATTCGAATTTTCAGAGTCTGATTATGTCTCTCGACTAGACCGGCTGCTTCGGGATGGCGTACACAATGGAACTTCCACTGGTACCCTAACAACAGGGAAACGTGCTTCATCAATTCAGATGAGAATGGCTGACCGTTATCAGAATATACGACTCTAGGGAGTCCATATCGAGGGAAGAATTCACGAACCAACTGCTTGGCAGTGGTCGCGGCTGTGTAATCTGGGACTGGATATGCTTCTGTCCATCTGGACAAAGCGCATACAACTACAAGGACATACTTGAAACCTCGACATCGCTCCATCTGAATATAATCCATCTGGAGGACCTCAAAAGGGTGGTCAGGAGGCTGGAAACCACCTTGTTCCACCGGGACACTTTTACCTGGATTAAACTGACAACATATCATACAGGTACGGACTTTCTGCTTGGCTGCAGCTCGTAAATGCTTGTTAAACCAAATGTTCTGGATACTGTCTAACATTGCTTTTTCTCCTAAATGTGCTGGACTATGTGCGGTATTAATAATGACTTGAACCATAGAGTCGGGGAGAAACCATGCGGCTCTACCCTTCGTTAACCATCCTTGATCTGTCTGGACCCCTCCTTGTTCGGACCATTTCTTGATTTCATCGGGAGTAGCATGTAACTGGATATCTATGACATCTTGAGTAGGGTCCTTAACTGTCATACATGTAGTCGGATCTGGAGTGTGTGTCATGTTAACTGGACTGTCTAGAGCCTGTGCTGTAAGCTTGGCTGTGCGATCTGCTAGATCATTACCTTGGGAAATAATGTCAGTGACTTTCGTATGTGCTTTGCATTTCATGATAGCAATGGATGTCGGTAAATGTATGGCATCTAACAGAGCTTGAATAAGGAGACCATGCTGAATCTTGGTTCCATGAGAAGTCATGAAACCTCTCTCCTGCCAGAGCACTCCAAAGTCGTGTACAACTCCAAATGCGTAACGTGAATCTGTGTAAACATTAATTTTCAAGTTTTTGGCGTGTATACAGGCTTGTGTCAGAGCAACTAGCTCTGCTGCTTGAGCGGACAGAGTATCAATACGGTGTGTTTCAATAACTTCGGTGTCAGTAGTCACTGCATACGCGGCTACTAGTTCTCCTGTACTAGTTCTCATACATGAACCATCCACATAAAGTGTCAGGTCAGGATCTGGTAACGGAATGTCTGTCAGGTCTTGTCTTGGCTTTGTCGTAATGTTAACTACTTCCACACAATCATGTGTGGCAGGATTTGAACTAACTGATGGTAACAGTGTAGCAGGGTTCAGGATGTTGCAGCGTCTAATATCTATGTGTGGCTGAAACAGTGTCAATTCATAACCTGTTAAACGTGCAATTGTCAAGTGCTGTGTTTGTGTTCGGTTTAAAAGAACTTCCACGGAGTGTGGGACTTGTACTGTCAAGGAGTGTCCTAAAACTATGGAATCACTTTGTCTGATAGCTAGTGCTGTGGCTGCAACTGACTTGAGGCACGCAGGCAACGCCTGGGCGACTGGATCTAGTGTGCTAGAAAAATAAGCACAGGGCTTGTATTGTCCTGCTTGATCTTGTGTAAGAACAGATAATGCTGTACCTTCACGTTCTGTGACGAAAAGTGTAAAAGGCTTACTGTAGTTCGGTGTAGCTAGAACTGGAGCTTGACATAGGGCTTTCTTTAACTCGTTGAAACTAAGTGTATGTTCAGATGTCCAAGGGAGAACAGTCGATACGGCTGCCTCCTGTGTCGTTAACTGTATCAGTGGCTTGGCTAGAAATGCATACTGAGGAATCCATTGTCTGCAATAAGAAGTAAGGCCGATAAAGGCACGTACCTCCTTCTGGGTTCTGGGCTGAGGAAGACTCGCTATTAACTGGATACGGTCTGGTGTCAACTGCCTACCCCTCTTGGACAGTAAGTGTCCTAAGTAGACCACTTGCTGGACACAGAATTGAAGCTTCGAAGGGGACACCTTGTGTCCCATCTCGGCTAGGAAATACAGAACCGTCAGTGACGCTCGCTCGCAGTCACGTTCAGAACGGGCTGTGATCAGTAGATCATCGACATACTGGAGCAGGGCAGTGTCAGTTGGCATGTGAATATTGTCTAGTTGTCTCTTGAGTGCTTGACTGTAAATACTAGGACTTTCTGTGAAACCTTGAGGAGCGCGTGTAAACATATAGCTCCTTCCATTTAAACAGAATCCGAAAAGAAACTGGCTGTCTGGATGAATAGGAACACTAAAAAATGCGTTCTTAAGGTCTATTACTGTGAAGAACGTGGCTTCGGAATCAATGGCTGTCAATAGGGAAGAGATGTCTGGGACAACTGGGTACTGCGGAATAATACATTTGTTAAGTTCTCGTAGGTCAATCACTAATCGATATACTGGGGGTGCATTTGGATCAGTACGTTTCATGACTGGAATGATCGGAGAGTTGCATACATTGGAGTCAGTTTCTACAACTACTCCTTGAGCCATGAGCTCGTCAATAATTTTGGATAAGGCTGCTACAGCCTCAGGTGGCAATCTGTACTGTCTGATTCGTGGTAACACTACACCTGGTTTGAGAGTCACACGATGGGGTGTGATTTGCATGTAACCTACATCAGTTGGACCTTGCGCCCATAAATGCTGCGGAACATTAGACAGTCTGGTATCAAAATCTCGTAATACATAGTGACCCTTAAAGTCACGTAGGAACAGACGTATTCCCTCTGGGGAACAACATATAACGGCACCTAACTCTTTCAGTGTTTTAATGCCTAATAGATTTTCTGGACATGACTTAGTAAGTAACAGATCAGTAGTGCGGGACAATGGACCTACTTCTAGAGTGACTGGTTTGGAGATCTCATTAACGATAGGCTTTCCTGAAAATCCAAGGGAAACATTTCTTGAGCCTGAGAGCGGAGCCCCTGGAACTTCGGCATGACTAATGGTGGTCCTACTTGCCCCTGTATCAATCAAAAACTTTCTGTCTTTCCCTAATACTTGACTGTAAACATAGGGACCCTCTTGATCTACAGGTATCTCGATGAGAGGCAAGCCTACCTCCCTCTCTAGGCTGTTTCATGAATATGGCTGGTACTCTGGATACTCAGACTGTGCATACTGGTACATCTGCGATGTAACGTGCTGTGTTGCAGCGATAGGCTGCGGTGCTGTAACTGTCTGTGGTGCATTCTGTGGCTGAGGAATCTGTGAAACTTGTTCCTGTCTAGGCGGACGTGGTCTTTCTTTAGTCTTACCAGTAGCTATGTTATGTTTCAGAACTGCACACTCATTTATAAAATGACCTGGTTGTTTACAATAATTGCAGTTCCCTTTAACGGGAGCTGCAGGATGACTGGCTTGATTCGGACCCCTCTTCTGACTGTCTTGAGGAACAGATTGTGCAACTAGTACTTTCATTTTCGTGTCTTTCATACGTTTTCTCTCGTGTTCTTGCTCTTCCCTGATTCTATTCTGGTGGTACTGGAGCATCTGGAGCATCTGGGACGGAGTATTTGCTTGCCAGGTGCTTTCGACTTTCAAAACTCGGTTTTTAATTGGTGGACTTGAATTCTCGACTAATTTGGTAACGAAAAGGTGAGGGTATGACTCACTACTTGTCTTGAGGCCACTGTTGATACTAAAGCACTTTTCAAACCTAGAATAAAAATCACTAATATCTTCATCTTGTTTCTGTTTACAGGCTGAGATTGCATCCCAGTCTTCTTTTCTCGTTGTTAATAATCTGGGTAAAACTTGAATTAATAATTCTGGTAATTCTTTACATTTCTCTCCAAGACCAGTACCTGGTACTCGTATCTTATCTTCAGCTTCTAGGACTGCCCAATCTATCTTTTTCTCTCCCACCTCCCATTCTTTTTCCTTTAGCTTTTCATACACCCCTGCGGGTAACAGAACCTTTAACATTTTAATGATATCTGGGTAAGTGTATTCTCCCATACGGAGCATGTCTTTTAATTCTCTATGGAACCCTGCTGGATCTTTGTCATGACAGGGAATTAATTTCTTCATCTCGAGGAGTTCCATCTTTGTGATCGGAGTGTATACAAACACTCGTTGCATTTCGCCACCCGTTCCTCTGACTGGGTGGACTTCTCGTAACGGATTCTGTCTGTCTATGTAGAATGATTTACTTTCTGGGGGTGAGACATGGACAAAATGCGGGTTCAAGAATGTTCTATATTTATGGCGTTGTTCTAGAATGACACTAATTAAATCGGTACCTAGACCTCTCCATCTATACTGGAGTAACTCGTTCAGGATATCGTGTAACGGACCTGGATCAGAGTGCTGACCCTCATACAGAGTAATGAGGTGCTGGATCATATACATACCCACCAGTCGCTGCTCGGCTGGGGGCATTTTCAGAAACATTTGTGCCACTATTTCGTCTGGAAAAGTGGTAGAATCAGTAATCCATCGGACTGCTGATCGGGCTATTTCCTGTTCATGCATAGTACTTAACTCACTATAACCGATTCGTGATTTCAGAATGTGATCGGTAGCTTGAAATACTTGTTCTAGGGAACCTTGTTCTGGTGCTGGATGATGGAAAATAGACTTGTGTTCTAGACGTAAATGGCGATCTGGAAATCTAGATTTTCCTACATACGCTATTCTGGCAGTATTCTCATCGTCTTCCTCTTCAGGATCAGAGGTACTTTCTTTCTCGCTTACTTGTGCGGCTTTACGCTGTTCGTGTATCTTTATTATCTCTCTACGGATTTTCTTGTACATACTCTCCATGGCACCAATGGTATTGTGCTTTCCTTCGGCTATATTATCACTCCACTTTGTTAGAGTTTTCATTTCTTCCGGGTCTTTAGACGGGTAATCTTGTTCTCTTATTAGACAGTTAATTAAGAACTTTAATATCATGCGCTGAATCTCGGCTTTCCTTTGAGACATGGCATCACTAATACTTTGTGGGTCATCCCCTGTACGGATGAAACGATATATCCTGTCTAGATCTTCTTTCATATTCGGCAGGGTGACGAGATACTCGGTCACTCTCCTTACGCGTACGGAATATAAAACCATATTAAACTCGCCTGGAACTGGGTCATAGACACATTCGCCAAGGGTTTGCCTGATTTCTGCAACAGACTTATTACTCTTAGGAGTACGCTGTGATGCTTGAGCATGTAATTCGAGAGCTGATAAACGTTTGTATGGTGGCGGGGTTTGAGGAAGACCTCCTCCTGCGGCCCCTAAACTAGAATCATCAACTGATGCTTTTCGTCCTGGCAGGGTCGGTAATTGTAACGTGGGCTGGACTTGTATGGCGGGCTGACCCAGGGGGGCTGTTAAGGGCACCCCGGTGTCTGGAGGAGCAGGAATTACCTGATTTACAGGGACTGGCGGAGCGTGAACAGGATTTGCATATTCTGGGACTGTGTCGTCCAGATAGGACGAAATAAAAATATCAGCTGCGGTCGGTTTGTGACGTAGCTTGGTCGGAACTAATGGTGGCGGGAAATTACTGGATGCCTCCGGGGTCGCTTTTGGCAAGCCCTCAGCAAGAAGAGGATACATACCCTTAATAAGGGCATGCCTCTGTCTGTCTGACTGTTCGGCTTTGACTCGTTCACCTATCTCGATTAATTCTCTTTCTTGGGCTCGTTCTTGGGATTCTCTACTTAGTTCTGACTTTCTGATTTCTTTTTCGGTTCTTTTATGAGCTTCTTTGCGCCATAGCTCGATGGCGTCTTTCTGTGATTGTCTGGCTTTCTTTTTCCATAATGCCTCCTCTACTCGCATGATGCATTCGGCATCCCATGTACCCGATACGGGCCATCTATACTTTTCTTCTAACTGTTTGGTATACTCTACCCATAAATCTAGATACAATATGGCACTTATGCCATGCCTCTGATACATAAAATGACCTGGACTGTCCCTGGGCGGGACAGGAACTGCTTCTTCTAACAAACCCTTTCTAGTTTTTAACTGACGTAATCTCGAAAAGAGAGACATTGTAAACTTGAATCGGAACACAATACAATAAACAAGGAACAATAACAATTGGGAGAACAATTCAGGCATACCACGACATTGAAAATACATTGAACAACATCATAACATTACAGTTCGGACAGAATATTACCTGGAATACTGAGAACAGAAACACAAGAATTTCTCGAGAACGGAACAGACTAGAGTTACTGGATGCACTGCTGAAACAGTACGGAACATACCGGTCCCATAAAGGGACGCATCAAGACCCGTATCCACCTAGGTGAACACTTCGTTTGTGGGCTTGGGTACCACCAACCCACGGACCAGGAGTCAATTTAGACTGACCCTGTCTAGATACTACCCCAGTAATGGTACTCACCGGGCAGCAAGAACGGAAAGCTTCGGACTGGACTGGACTGCTTACGACGACGGACGACGAACTTCGGACTTTAGTTACGGGTGGGCCTCCGGATACCTCGGACCTTGGACTCTTGGCTTGGGCTCTGGTCGGGACTCGCCGCGTTCCTCCACCGTCTCGTTTGGATGCTGGACCGCCTCCTCCGTCTCCTCCGTGGGCCTGAGGGATACTTGAGCAGAAATATCTGCTACTGCGCAGAAGAGTTCCGTCACGACTGCAGAGGGTCAGGGGGTCGGCGTGGCTTCACCGACGCGTGGGGAAAGGGCAAGTCCCTGTTCGGGCGCCATTATGTGGTAAATAAATAAATAATACCCTATTTTTGACTAGACATATATCATAACAGATAGCTCAATAAATAAGAGTCAAGATTCGAGGTAGTAGGAGTTTTGCAGGTTTAATACAGCATAAGGACAGGAACAGGACAACCTGCATAGGAATAGGATGACAGGGCCCAGCAGCGGCTGGGTCTGGGATGAGCGCGCTAACTTTTAATAACAATACACGAGCATATATACATAGCGCGAACACATAACATTACATTGCAGTAGGCGTAGCAGTGGGTGGAGCAGAAGGCGTGACGCGTAGCAGTCGAGAAAGATAAGAGTAAAAATAGGTGTAACTGGGCGTATACATAGACATGTGGTGCAGACGTAACAGGATATGTCATGAATGGGGCGGTAACATAGGAGGGGGCTACCTAAGGAGCCGGGACCTCTAACCTGGTGGTGCGCGAAAACTGGCAATGACGTGTTACTAGGAGAAGCTGGGGGCTATGAACTCTGTGCTAGGAGCAGAGACTAAAGTCTGGAGGGTCGGAGCGACATGTACCTAAACCCTATCTGGTATCTAATGTTTAGGGAACATGTTGATATAAACTAGAAGTCATGAGGGGAAAAGCTAATTGACTCTAAGACCAGAGCATGCATTTATTCTACATGTAGTGCGTGATGAGGAATATTAAATGACCATTAAATACAGTATTTCTCTTAACATAGAGACGTGAAGGCTAGACAATGACGGAAACTATTGATGCAGTTCAGTAGCTTAGGAATGCAGAGAAGGAGGACTAAACTGATAGCTGGAATCATAACATAGTCTTGGCAGACTCAGAGGCAGAGCCAAGTTGCACCGGGCACTGCGAGGCAGGAAGTAAGTGAAGGGTCGAGGATACAGGTGGGGGCTGGATCGCTCCTCAGCGAGGCTTCAGGAGACAGGAGCTGAATCTGATGTCCGGGCCCTGTTGAGGCCTAGAAACGGGGACTTTATAATGAAATAACGTGCACACTGAGAAACGTGGCAACGTAACTTTACATAAGCCTGATATTCGTAGTATTCACGAGGACTGGAAACTAGCATACTAGAGGTGGACACAACTATAATTGCGTCTTGAATCGGACATGGGGAATAACATATGCATATTGGTCATGCACACATAACATATGATGGATGACACGTAGGGACACAGAACATGACAAAATTTACTTTTCCACATGGGCCACTGTCATAATCAGCACTTCTAGAAATAGAAATAGCCCTTATAGAACTTAGAATAAGTATAGCAAAAAATATAACAGTTGTAAATCACATCCAGTAACTACTGGGGACAGGTAAGTACCACCTACGCAACCCTAAACACCTTAGGAGAATGTCACGCAGGGGACCAGGACCTCACTAGGACCACCTGTACTAAAAAGAACAACCACCTAAGTATCACACAGCATTTAGGGGTCTAGGAAAGAACACATTACCCATGATGCATAAATATACATTCAGAGGAGTAGTAAAGGGAAACACATGATGTATAAACCTACACATTCAGCGGTGTTAAGAATAAAGCACATGATGCAATAAAAATACATTCAGAGGTACCAGAACAATGCAGTAGCGCAAAAGTCACATGATGTCTAAAAACATTCAGAGGTGCAGGAATAAAAACCATACAATTGCGCAAAACCTTACATAAGCCACTACCTGTGGCAGTCCTTAGGCCAACTGGCCTTGTTGGGGCTAGAATGCCCTGAGTCTCAATGTCAGGGCGCGCTGCCATGCAGTGCCAGTCCAAGCACAAGCCTAAACGTGGTAGGTGCCCACTACTTGCTGGGCACCTGGGAACATCCCAGACCTAAACGGTGCTGCTGCCCACTAATTGCTGGGCAGCTGGGGAACTTCAAAACTGCGACAGGGCCCTCACTGACCCTTAGGCGCAAACTGCGCCACTGTTGGAGCCACACAGGCTCGGAACTGCGCACTTGGAGCCACACAGGCTCTTAAACTAGATATGGCCGTTGGAGCCCTCAGGCTCTGCACACACTGGCCCCTCGAGCCTCGCTGGGCTCGTAAATACATCTGCCCTCAAGAGCCTCTCTGGCTCTTAAACAAATGGATCACCTGCCCCTCTGGGCTCTAATCATAAGATGCCCTCAAGAGCCTCACTGGGCTCCAAATAATGTGAAGGCGGCCACGAGCCTCTCTGGGCCCGTCGATGAAGCAATGCCCCAGAGCCTCCCTCAGGCTCTCAGCAAAGAAATGCCCCACTGGTTGGAGCAGCCCCCCTGGCAACCAGGCCGCTCTGTCGACAAAGCAGCAAAACTGTCCCGCACTCAACGGGACGACGGGGCACTCCTCTTGGGCTGCTCTGAAGGCGCGGGCACCGACAGTGAGTCCCGACGCCCCCTCCACCACCCGGAAAACAGCTGCCCCACTCACCGGCTTGTCTTCAAGCCTTGGGGCAGTCTCCAGTCCTGGTGTCATCCGCGGCGGGGGCCAGGCACCGACAATGTGCCTCGGGCCCCCTCCGCCGCCATCACCTCTCCTCGCGGGGCTCTCCCAGCTCACATGGGAGCCCCGCTGCCTGCGATGGTCCTCACTCTCTCCGGGGCTCCCTCCTCTGCACGGGAGCCCCGCAAACACTGGTGCGGCGTTGCTGGCGGCCCCTGGGCTCTCCCTCACTCCTGGGAGCCCCGGGCCGCGGGAGGCCACGACTTGGCCGGCTCCTCACTGCGGGTAGCATCTCCGGTCTCCCTCGCGGCACGGGAGACCGGCAAGGCGGCAATGGCTTCCCCCCGGCAGGGGGAAGCGGAAAACACGTCCTTCCGGCCCCGGCCCCAACCAGGCGGCGGGCCGGACATCTTCTTCCGTTGTTTTCCCCCGGGCTGCGGTGGTGATTCAACGAGGCCATAACGAGGGGTGGGCACCCTCGAAATCAAAAATAAACATAGAAGCGAGGTGGGCACTCGCTAAATAATTAAATAAACAGCTTGGCACCCGTAAAATAAAAACATAGCGATGTCGGGCATGAAGCAGGGTGGCACCTGCAAAACCTCACGCAAAATGCGTGCTAGCGACACGCTCGCTACGGGTCCAAAATAAAGCGCTCCCATTGCGCTGGGGGCACTGACAGCACCCACAGGCCCCTAGAAATGACCCCCATAGCAAGAAGGGTCCACAGCAAAAGCAAGAGAAAGTTCCCAGAAGTCCAGGAATAAAAGAGGGAGCAGCATAGCCCCCAGCAGGAAAATCCTCCAGCATCCAGGGGCAGGGCAGTGCCCGCCCCTGGTAGATTCAAGTCGGAAACAAGAACATTTTGGAAGGGGACACAGCCCCTTCTTATACACAGAAACGTCTTTGAAGTCTTTGAAGTCTCAGTGTGAGAACCAGCTAGACTGGTTTAGAGGGAAGTCCCTTCAGTATCAGGGACAGAGGTGACAGTCGCCCAGCGGGGGGGTGGAGCCAGCATTGTGGCAGGCAGGCACAGCCCTTCACTATCAGGTGCTAATCTCCTCCCACTTCCCTGGCAGCAGATGCTGCCTTTCATCCACGAGCTGACTCAGACAACCATCTGGGGGCTCTGCAGCCCCTGTCACACTCAAACCAGACAGTCAATCCACAAGCAGGCCCAGGCACTCCTGGGCCAGGCTCACCAGCCAATCACGTGCCAGCAGTCTCACTGCACAAATATGCCCACTTCTAAAAGTGGCACTTCTAGACTAGACACAATCATGCCGCATACACCATTCTGCAGCATTCATTCTCCCGAGTTCGCACATATCAAACTCGACCCTGCACTCCCCACACATCAGGAACTACCATGGGCATACATATTCCCCATTCATTCCTATGGGAGGGCAGGTCACTCACCACACATACACAGAGAGCACACGCACTTTACACTGTACCACAGTGAAAAAGTGCGCAGAGGCCTAAAATCACCAACCCAGGTTCCAGAAACAGGCTAGGAAAAAGCAAAAAAGTCTAGGGGTGAACCTGCCAAAAGGGCCAGGTCCAACAGCCCACTTTTTTGAATTTGTGCTAAATCAGTCAAAAGCAATATAGGTCAAGAGGGAGACTTTTTTCTTGTTGCACTGTACTCATGAAACCATGAAATACACCATACATTTTCTCCACTCCGGCATTCATTTGACTGATCTGTGGCGCGTCCAAGTCCAGCTGAGGATCTTTCCTTAAGGTTACATGTGAGAGCCCACACCAGAGCAGAATGATTCTTCCAAACACAGGACCCACTTCAGAGCTCAGGAGGAAGCCCCTGCACCTCTGCCCTCTGCACCTTTCCCAGACTCCAGCACCAATGCACCCTTCCAACCCCACACCGCTGCACCCTTCTCTATTCCACACCGCTGCACCGTTCTCTCTTCCGCACCGCTGCACCCTTCTCTATTCCACACAGCTGCACCCTTCTCTACTCCACACCGCTGCACCCTTCTCTATTCCACACCGCTGCACCCTTCTCTATTCCACACCGCTGTACCCTTCTCTACTCCACACCGCTGCACCCTTCTCTATTCCACACCGCTGCACCGTTCTCTCTTCCGCACCGCTGCACCCTTCTCTATTCCACACCGCTGCACCGTTCTCTATTCCGCACCGCTGCACCCTTCTCTATTCCACACCGCTGCACCCTTCTCTATTCCACACCGCTGCACCCTTCTCTATTCCACACCGCTGCACCGTTCTCTCTTCCGCACCGCTGCACCCTACTCTATTCCACACCGCTGCACCGTTCTCTACTCCACACCGCTGCACCCTTCTCTATCCCACACCGCTGCACCCTTCCAACCCCACACCGCTGCACCCTTCTCTACTCCACACCGCTGCACCCTTCTCTATTCCACACCGCTGCACCCTTCTCTACTCCACACCGCTGCACCCTTCTCTATTCCACACCGCTGCACCGTTCTCTCTTCCGCACCGCTGCACCCTTCTCTATTCCACACCGCTGCACCGTTCTCTATTCCGCACCACTGCACCCTTCTCTACTCCACACCGCTGCACCCTTCTCTATTCCGCACCGCTGCACCGTTCTCTCTTCCGCACCGCTGCACCCTTCTCTATTCCACACCGCTGCACCGTTCTCTATTCCGCACCGCTGCACCCTTCTCTATTCCACACCGCTGCACCCTTCTCTATTCCACACCGCTGCACCATTTTCTCTTCCTCACCGCTGCACCCTTCTCTATTCCACACCGCTGCACCCTTCTCTCTTCCGCACCGCTGCACCCTTCTCTATTCCACACCGCTGCACCCTTCTCTATTCCACACCGCTGCACCCTTCTCTATTCCACACCGCTGCACCGTTCTCTCTTCCGCACCGCTGCACCCTTCTCTATTCCACACCGCTGCACCCTTCTCTATTCCACACCGCTGCACCGTTCTCTATTCCGCACCGCTGCACCCTTCTCTATTCCACACCGCTGCACCCTTCTCTATTCCACACCGCTGCACCGTTCTCTCTTCCGCACCGCTGCACCCTTCTCTATTCCACACCGCTGCACCGTTCTCTATTCCGCACCGCTGCACCCTTCTCTATTCCACACCGCTGCACCGTTCTCTATTCCGCACCGCTGCACCGTTCTCTATTCCACACCGCTGCACCCTTCTCTATTCCACACCTCTGTACCCTTCCCAGGCCATACACCACTGCACCTTTCCCAGCCTCCACACCTCTGCAGCTTTCCCAAACCCCATGCCACTGCACCCTTCACAGCCACCACACCTCTGCACCCTTCTCTGCAACCTTCGCAGCCCGCACCTCTGCACCCTTCTCTGCAACCTTCGCAGCCCAGCACCTCTGCACCCTTCCCAGCCCACACAGCTGTGTACCCGTTTAAGCCCCTAGGCCTCCACACCTCGGCACCCTTTCCACCGTCCTTTCTAAAAGCTGGAATGTGTTCATGATTATCAATCATTAATTAATTATATAATCATATAAGAGAAGATTGACAACCTGGCCTAACCCCTCACCGCAGACTTATACCACGCCCCCCATATGCACCATGGGCTGTGCATGTGTCATTTTGTTCCACACATGTGAAGCACACGTGACTTCATGACCTACACTGTCTATGTGACAGAAGAGTTCCTTGTTACTCTGTGGTGTAAACCAACTCCATAAGAAAGTCTAACCAACTCATCATTTCCCAAATTCAGGCCACATTAAAGCGGTCAATGTGTAAGTATAAGAACATTAATAAATACTAGATCTCAACGGTTTTTAGCTGCTAAAACATGCTGCCTTCAGCACGCTGCTCGTACAGATTGTAGTGTGGGACACGTAATGAAATGTGCCTGTCTATATGTCCTTCAGACCGCTCGCCTAAGATCCACTTACCGTCCATTCTGCATGTGCCGTGCCATCAATACTGCTCTGCAAACCCACACACCCTTCTTACCTTGCTGCTGACATCAAACCGCAGCCGGTCAGCAGCGACATGTGACCCTCGCTGCTCGGTGCTCTCTCCCAGGACGCGGCGGAGGGCAAAGTTTAGGAGGTGGGTAGCGGTATGTTTCACCATACAGGACAAGCGCTGCATCTGAAAACAAAGGAGTGTCGGTCAACTCACAGGGAAAGATCACAGGAGCAGGCACTAGAACAGAGAGGAAAGGAGAGGAGCTAGACAGGAAGTGTTTAGTAACAGGCACAGGGGAGACTAACAAGGAAAGATCATAGGAGCAGGCACTGGAACAGAGAGGAAAGGAGAGGAGCTAGACATGAAGTGTTTAGTAACAGGCACAGGGGGGGACTAACAAGGAAAGATCAAAGGAACAGGCACTGGAACAGAGAGGAAAGGAGAGGAGCTTGACAGAAAGTGTTTAGTAACAGGCACAGGGGGGACTCACAAGGAAAGATCATAGGAGCAGGCACTGGAACAGAGAGGAAAGGAGAGGAGCTAGGCAGGAAGTGTTTAGTAACAGGCACAGGGGGGACTAACAAGGAAAGATCACAGGAACAGGCACTGGAACAGAGAGGAAAGGAGAGGAGCTTGACAGGAAGTGTTTAGTAACAGGCACAGGGGGGACTCACAAGGAAAGATCATAGGAGCAGGCACTGGAACCGAGAGGAAAGGAGCGGCGCTAGACAGGAAGTGTTTAGTAACAGGCTCAGGGGAGACTCACAGGGAAAGATCATAGGAGGAGGCACTGGAACAGAGAGGAAAGGAGAGGAGCTAGACAGGAAGTGTTTAGTAACAGGCTCGGGGGAGACTCACAGGGAAAGATCATAGGAGGAGGCACTGGAACAGAGAGGAAAGGAGAGGAGCTAGACAGGAAGTGTTTAGTAACAGGCGCAGGGGGGACTCACAAGGAAAGATCATAGGAGCAGGCACTGGAACAGAGAGGAAAGGAGAGGAGCTTGACAGGAAGTGTTTAGTAACAGGCACAGGGGAGACTCACAAGAAAAGATCATAGGAACAGGCACTGGAACAGAGAGGAAAGGAGAGGAGCTTGACAGGAAGTGTTTAGTAACAGGCACAGGGGAGACTCACAAGGAAAGATCAAAGGAACAGGCACTGGAACAGAGAGGAAAGGAGAGGAGCTTGACAGGAAGTGTTTAGTAACAGGCACAGGGGAGACTCACAAGGAAAGATCATAGGAGCAGGCACTGGAACAGAGAGGAAAGGAGAGCAGCTTGACAGGAAGTGTTTAGTAACAGGTACAGGGGAGACTCAGAGGCAGGGGAGAAAGAGAAAGTAGGAACAACAGCCAGAGTGTTAGGAAAAAGAAGTGACACCTAGAGAGACATGGAGAGTGCATGAGTAATATAAGGAACGAGGAATCATGACTGGCACAGAGTCAGTGCATACATTGAGTGGTGCAACAAGGAGTGAATAAAAGCAATAGTGAGAATATTGAAGGAGGACAGGCACAGAGGTGAATGGAAGATAGGAAACGGAGCAGGTGAGTCCAATACTGGAGAGCAGGGAAACACTGCCACGGTGAGACTAAGAAAAAAAGACAAGGAGAGGGTTGGAGCTACAGAGTGTAGAATGATGACTGAAACAGGTGGAGAGCCAGAGAAGGGAATGACGGCCGGGATGAGCGACATAAACTGTGCAGAATAAGAACAGGACAGGTGGGACACGGGGAGAGTCCCAAAGCACTGGACAAGATCTAAAGACCGCAGAGAGTTGAATCAGGAACCTAGAATCCAACTTCACTCCTCCTGAGACAATGGAGACCTAAAAACCCCAGTCCTGTGGACTGAATATCGGGTGTACATTTAAAAAAAGAATGTCTAAACATTTTTAAGCATTGCAGTTAAGCTCAGTTACTCCTTTTTAGGTCGAGCCTGGGCAGCGCAAGTGCTGCGAGGCATGCTGTATTGGAGTATGTACTTGAAGCCCCGCCCACTCTCCGCCCATATTTGTCACTGGCTTGTGTAATTGTCCTTCACAAATGCTTGCTTCTGATTCGTTATTAGGCTTGTTAGTTCCTCCTTGTCTTCATTTGTCACCTCCCATGAAGACTGGCCCTTTTACTTCGGTTGTTACACGGTACGTCTTCTTTAGTCTGTAAGCACTATTTTCTTTAATGAGTTTCTCTTACTGCAGGAGAGCAGGAGGGTCTCTCGTGCGTAGTTGTGACCACCGGCTTGTTTATTTAACTCGTAGCAAAACGGGAGCTCCTCAGGGCCATGGGAGACAGAAGGGGCAACTCAGCGATGCCTTCAAGCATTTGGAATGCAATAGGCCTCGCATTTGCAGGAGTTTAAGCTATTGGCATTGTTAATGACAATGCCTTTTATTTATGTTTTAAAAACCAAAACATAAATAAAAGACATTATCATTTTCAATGCCAATAGCTCAAACTCTTGTAAATGCGAGACTTACTGCATTGCAGGTGCTTGTGACACATACTCCCAGTCAAGATATAATGACAAAAGTTGTAAGTGATGGCCCATTACAAGGTGACTTACTGCCGGTCATGTTTTTAACACTTAAAACAAAGCACAATGCTTCTCTTGGTCAGAAACTGAAGCCCCCACCCTGAGATCACTTAAACCCCCTCCCCCCAGGCGAGCCTGCCCCCCTGTTTGAAGACCTCTGCTCTACAGTGACCAGGACAGAGATTATATGCCTCAATGGCACTACCATCCAATTGAATGTTGGTGACTTACCTACCTCGTCAATAAAGAGCATCACTCGGTCCCCAACTCGCAGGTTGTCTGACGCGGTCACTTCATGGACGACGTACCCTCCCGCCACATGAACGGCCTCCACCGGGTACAGAACATCCTAAAAAGAAGATTGAGGAGAAATGTAATCACAACAATATCCTGCAGGACTCATGTTCACCACATATTACATTTATAAATCAAAGCCTTGGGACTGGCTGAGCTAATCCTGACATTCAACAAACAGCTGCAACTATCAACGATACCTAAGGTTAATAATGTGAAATTAATGCTTCGCTCCTCCCAGACTGGATCTCAGGACCGCATAATGTTCAAGAAATGTAAGCTGGGATGAAAAGCTGGTACCAAAGATGGTACCAAACTTACGTCATGTTCTATATATAACTTATGTATAACTTTTAATGGATATTATCTTTATATTGATGTTTACATACTACCTCATACCATTGGGAACATTTACTATAACAATGCTTGTCAATAACTGCCTCATTTAATGTGAAGCGCTCTGATACCTAAGGGTCTTGTTCGCGCTATAGAAAACTCTTAAAATAAAATTAAATTAAATTAAAATAAAGCTCTTGGAATCTTTGTATGATCTGAAACTAGAACAGACATTCTGTATTCACTTGATAACTATAACTAAATAACTATTGAAAAATGATGCAGTCAGACCAGAAAATATAAGAAGAACAGTGGTATTTAGAGGGCTCTCCAAGAAGTAAGAGTGACCCGGCCATCCCCCCTTCCCGATGAAGAGAAGGAGTCTTACCTGCTGCTCCACTCGCATGAAGTATCCCGAGTCGTGCGCCTGCCCGCCCTGCTCCGCGTAGAAATTGGTTTGATCCAGGATTACTCCACAGCGCTCGCCTTCCTTCACCTGGGAGTGCAGCGCTTGGTCTTTGTAGAGGATGAGAACGGTGGCTTGGCAGGGGCTGAAGACTAGAGCGAGGAGAAAAAAACACGTATTTGTACAGAATTTAGAGAAGAGTTCTGAAGTTGGCTTCAATAAGAAAGAGATTTTATTTAAATCAACCAAGTGATGGAGCAAGGATTCGCATGTAACGCGACTTGCTTGTATTCAACCCTCTCGACATAGCGTTAATAAAATTAATCAACATGTTCGTATTACTAATATTGCATTACACTACATTTTGGGTATCTCGATGAAGCTTGCATATGTGCTTTTACTAATCGTAATCCGCTTGCAACTAAAATGGCTGCTTTTACGCGGGTGCTCTGCAAGGAGGAAACTTGAGAAGCTTAACTTAGTGTACGAACAAAGCTATCAATTTTTATACATGTCGCTTGCCCGTGGCCACAGCTGAATGTCGGCATCAAGAATTGCCATTCAGAAGTACCAATTGATCTTGGCAAGACACCTGGCCTGGGGTAAAGACGTCAGCATCAGTCACCGGTGAAAAACTTGAGATGAGGACTTTGGTATTGGTGGTACCGTATCAGGACCACTGGAGGGAGACACCACGGCTCACCACGGCTGTTGGTGAGAATATATCCCCGGGTCCCAGGATCGTAATTTGTCCCATTGCGGGTGCGGAGTTTGTCCAGTCCAGAGATCTCAGGTAGACCCATTCTATGTGTCAACGGTCATCCAGTGCTTAGAGGCCCAATTGTCCCTTGCCCGGTGGAAGTAGATCACCTGCCCAGATATCTTAAACTGTCCCAGGTCAGATATCAAAAGGTAACCCATCCATGCTTTCCTCTCTGCGTTCGGATACTTATACTTTTACTATTATGAATTCCAAATTGGATATTAGTAAAAAGCATTAGCACTTTTTTGGTAAATTGCACTTTACAAAATCTGCTTGTTATTTTGCATATTTGTTGTTTAGGCACCGGCACTTTTTTGCACTTTATACAAATTTCCTAGCTCTTTTGCACAATAGTACCGTTTTTTATTGATGACATTGGCTGTTATTGGTCTACAGCAATTGCACTTTATGATGTTTTGCACTTTATTATGTTTCGGCTATTTTCATGTATTACCTGGTTTTTATCAATTATGACTTTTTAATGACAAAATGTATTTCATGTATCTCTTGTTCTGCTCAATAAAAAATAAATTTTAAAAAATGAATTCCCAAATGCAATAACCAGGATACAAAGTGCTGCAAGGTAAAAGAAGGGCCTTGAAGCGACAGACTTCTCACATGAGACACTTGTGGCCTCTTCCATTCCTTGCAGCTCTTGGGGACACACACAGCAGCTTCAGGGCCGCCAGCCCTATAACAGCTTCAAAATATGAGACCAAGTTCTTGTGGGACCCGGTGTCTTCAGCACTTTAGAAATGATCTCCTTCTGTAGCTGCCTTATGGATAAAAGCCACGTCCAATGGGGCTAAAGAAAACAGATCAGTACTCTACAAAACTTGTTTCACTGCTGGTACCTTACAAATTACAAAAAAAGATACTCACCATATCGCCCGTCAGCATCCAGGACATAAGAATACTTTGGGGAGTCGTCCGTGGCGGGCACCCCTCTCCGCTGCAGTTCAGCCAAAGAGTGGACATTCAGCCGCATGCCACCGCCTTCCTCCTCCGCTTGCTGGGCCTGAGATTTACGCTACACACACACAAACATGTTAGACTGAGCTTAAGGCACAAGGTAGAAACAGAATCATCTTTTTTCAGTTGTGAATTGCGGTAGAATCAGAGCAATGGGATCTGCATTATTAATCCACAGTGGGATTCTCACACAGACACAAGCAAATATGTACCCCTATCAGACCGGGGAACATCCTTTACAACGCAACTTTTACTCCGCACTACCATTACGACGCAGCTATTACAACGACTTGCGCTGGAGGGCGCTGTAGGATAGGGAATAGTTTAATTTTCTATCCAACACCTTCCCTACTGTCAACGTGGACTGGAGTTGGAATAGTAAATTAAACTATTCACTATCCAGTGCCCTCCAACGTAAGTCATTGTAACAACTTGCGCTGGGGGGCACTGTAGGATAGGGAATAGTTTAATTTTCTATCCAACACCTTCCTTACTATCCACGGGGACTGGAGTTGGAATAGTAAATTAAACTATTCACTATCAAGCGCCCCCCAACGCAAGTCGTTGTAACGACTTGCGTTGTAAAAACTGCGTTGTAATGGCATGCGGAGTAAAAGCATGCGTTGTGATGTCATACATCCCTTCAGACCGGTGACTCTTTACTGATCCATCCTTGTCTGGCAGGACAGATGGACAACCCCGGGTGCCGAGGACCACAGGTTCCAATTGCTGCCTTTCCCTTTCCTGGCATTCAGTGAAATGACTGCAGCTCCCCGGGATTGAGACCACTAGACGGAGATGAACACCTCAGTGCAAACTACACCCTTACCACTGGCTTCTGACCTCAACAAGAAGGGAAGGGGAAGGACTCTTCCATAATTGTCACTCTGCAAGGCTGAAGGCATCTGCAATCTGTGGAAAGTATCTCTTTATTGTGGGAGGCCTGAAAATACCTCAAAGATGTTCAAATCACATGATCTCTATGCAGGAAGGCATACGTTTGTACATCCTTCCGCTGTAGTCCACCTCTCCTCTGCATGCCCGCCCCCTCCAGATGATGTCGATGAGATGACAGAGTAGAGTGATAGGGATCCTGGGTGGAAGCGAGTGATGGAGACAGGAGAAAGAATATGGATAGAGGCAAAGAATACTGAATCATCATAAAATAACATCTTAATTTTCATCTCCGCTACTACTAATGCTTGGTAATAGATTACTAACCCCAGGAGGTGGCCGTCAGTACCGGAGAGCCAAAGAAGAGTAACCTAGGTGTCAGTTCTATACGTGGTCATCACTTTCAGTCTGGTGACAAGTATGCATGTCCAGACGGTGCAGATGCAGGACACAGCTACTCCAAGATCTTAAAAAGGTCTTAGGTGGCACCGGTCTCCCAGGTGGAAGTCAGTCATTTGAATATTTGACCAGTCACTGGTTGGTGTCGGTGCTCCACGCAGAAGGTAGAACCTGGTAGAGAACACAACGACTTCAATTTTTGGTGGCGATGAGAGGGCTTGAGACATCAGGTGCAAAGATGTCTGAAGATCAGGTCTTGCTGAGTTCCAGCAGGTGTGGGCAGCTGCTGAGGATAAGGTTGTTGATGTTTGGTCTGATTTTTGTTTGCTTTATTATCGATGGCTCACCATGCGCTGACTGAGAGGCTCTCCTCCTTTTCCACCCGCTGCTTGGAATGCATGAGTTGTAATTTTGGGGTCGAGGACTAGCCTCTAATGTTACTCGAGCCAACAGGCATTGGACTGGAGAGGATTGTCGGTGGAGGGCAGGTACCACGTCACTGGTAAGTCAGTTGGTACCCTGGTGTCTGGGTGCTCAGCGGTGCTCTGCCAGGTGTGATGGATCCGCTCAGGGCGCAGGTTGCAATCTATGGAGGGGGTTAGGAGCAGAACATTCACCACAGAGTTTGCTATGTACTGGAGTTGTCAGCAACAGGAGCTGGCAGCCCTCAATGGTGCATCCTATCTTCAGCGGAGAGGTGATGCTCTTACACTTGTTGAATTAACTCAGTGAAAACAACAACACAGTGGGAGCATGAGTACTGACTGCAATATGTACTCAGATGTGACATAATTGTATGGTGACGCTATATGTTTTTCCTTGTTTTCAGCCCTGAAGATGTCCCGGATGGGGACGAAACGCGTTGGCTGTTAATTGGTTAATTATTGTATAGAAAATGATGATGGTTCTTCTGGAAGCTGACTGCCATCCATAAATGCTTCAGAATAAAGAAAACGAACTTCAACACTTTTGCTAGAAAGATTACTTTTTTGGAATTTTTGTGGACTGTTTGTTTAAGGATACAAAGAAATAGAAATTATAAAAATTCTTGTTGTCATTTTTCATGCTCCCTCTATGTTGTTGTTTTCACTGAGTTTACTACCGGTTTTTGACGGTTTACCCTTTAGAGGTTGGGCATGTCCATAGCTTTGAATTCATAAGCGTGTTATTTTGAGGGAATAGCCTTTCGGTGCACACAAACAGACCCTACGTCGTCTTGAGTGAGAATAATCGTTGAATTAACTGCTGACAGTTCGTAGCACCTTTCGTGGAAGGTGGTGTTGAATTCTATTGTTTAATGGTCCCTTGTCTAGTGTCTCTCGTGACTGTGCGTGAACTGGCATTAGGCAGCGTGAACCCACAAGTGACCGTCCGTGTTACAGAACAAGGAACTTTGTTTGTTTTGTTGCCTTGATAGGTGTCGTCCACGCTTGACTTGGTGTTAGAATGCAGATGTTTGGTTTTTGGTAGCGACAGTGGTTTGCTGATATTCATAGCTGGCTGCACTTGCTTTCGATAACTGGGTGGCTGTTGCAATATGTAGACTGGGGGTTAAGTAGCATGGAAAAGCCTGTGAATGATGAATGTTCAGGATGGCACGCGCAGCCTTAGGAATGGCTTGAAGACACTGACCCCGTCAGTCAAGCCGGTGCTAGGGAAGGGTGTGAGCAGGTAACCTAGGATGTTTGTCGGTCCCCAACTTTAACCCAAACCTACCGGTGAAAAGCCCTCTGAACCTGGGCTGTAAGCCCATTTTCTTCCTCCTCCCTGGTTGGGAAGCCATTCATGTGCCTGGATGGTTCCATAGCCAGCGGCCAGGACACGGGGCCCGCGGCTATTGTGTGCATTAATGTTACGATGGAAGTAGGAAAGGGGAGCCACGGTTCCCCCAGGCTGTGCGCTTCTACTTTCTTTGAAGAGTGATCTTCAGTGTTCACTCAGCCACCCAAAACTAAGGAAATCACCATTTCTTGCATTCTGCATCACTATTCGCAGCACCATACAAGGTGAAATGAAGCTGCAGTGAAACCCATTCTGGGGGTCCCCATCGCTTACCTGGGCCTCTGCCTGGGCGAGCTGCTCCAAAGCTGCTGAATCCAGGGTCACGCCCTTCTCCTCAAGCATCAGACCGATGAGATCCAACGGGAAGCCCAGGTCCCTGTAGAGCGACCAAGCCACAGCGCCTGCAAGACAAGAGGCCATGAGAGAAATACACCCACTGTGCTCAGAGAGTGAAGAAGGTCAACTGCATAACACCTCTGTGTGTGGATACGCCACATCACTCTATCACAAGAACAACGCCGAAACCTTTACAAGCGAAGGCATCTTCAATGACAACCCAACCATACTCAGCGTATTCATTTATAGTACGTGGGAGAGTAATCTCCCTATGAACTCTTGTCTTTTATTTTCATATTACAGAACCTTTAAGGTCGCAGCTGCAAAGCTCTGGAACACCCTACCTCTTGAGCTGAGACAAAGCAGTGATCTCCTTCCATTTAGAAGGAGTTTAAAAATATGGCTGTTTCCCAAGATGTAGGGGTTTGGCTACACTAGGGTCCAACGCATGTATGGTATGCCGAGTTACTAGCGCCAGGATGCCTGTCAGGTGATTGTGCGCTTTAGAAATTCAATAAATAAATAAAATAAATACATGTCTGGCAGGTGCGTTCTTGGCAGCCCCAGCACTTTCTGTGTGTTCCAACTGTAGTGTGTAAAGCGCTCTCTCTACTTTGCAGACACAGTGATGGTGTCCAATGGGCCGGTGCTTGAGGACTAGCTGTGGACCGCTCTTTCTACGCACCTGGCCCGGTGCTGTCTTATTTGTTTCATTAACAGTGGATTGGTAGGCTTCTTATGTCGAAGTCCACCACCACCTCCCCCAGCGCACACACTCAGTGGCCCACTGTCACCTTGTACAGATCAGCAATGGTGTCTGGGCTCACAGCCTGTGGTGCGCCTCCTACATCCCTAAGTTTAATGGGGGGCGGGGTCAGTAGGTGTAGGGATGAGGCAGAGATGTGGCTAAAATTAACAAAAAGCCTTGCAACTATTTTTTTAGCCTTCACCTACAAGTTACTCCCTATGAAATAACACACAATCCTTAAATGAAAAATAAATGCAACTTAAACTAATCTGTGGGAACTGCTCTTGGTTTGTGGTAGGAAAGCTCAGCTGATGACTGGAACCACTGTACATGTCTGGAGGGTCACAGATAAGAATCCTGGTCAGTGCACTGGAGAATATTTACAAACTTTCATAGTGCTTCGAGGTCCAGCCTGTGACAGAAAGCCCTGAGAATATGTAATTATTTTAAAACTGCATTACACACAGCATAATAAAGGCTGCTGCAATAATGCGCAAAGATGATAAGTTAAAACAAGTGCTTTGAAAATATATATTTATAGTAAGACTCATTTAGATTGTACCTAATGTAAAACATTTTACAAGTTTTTATTGAAAGACACACTCCAGAACTCAGGAGCTGAAACACTTCCACTGATCTTTAAAGAGAATACATCTTGGTCGCCATGAAGCTCAAATGATTCTAGCAATGAAAGCCTACACTGGCTCCCAAGCAGCCTTTAGATTTATAAATTAACCAACTGCACACACATACAGTTCTTTCAGGCAGCAGGTACCAGGGAGAGGAGAAGGCTCGCTGCTTCTTTAGCTCAAACCTGGAACAACCTTCCCCATCACCTCCGGTCATCACCCTCTCTGGTGGAGACTCAAGACCTGGCTTTCTGACTGATCCCAGCAACATAGCGCCTGGACACTCCTGCAGGTGAATAGGCTCTATAAATTCATGTTGATTCATTCCTCTCACTCCACAGTACAGCAGACCAGCTCCCTGACCTGAGGCACCCGGCACCCCAAGGTCAGCATTAACCTTTCAGGGACAGTTGTTTTTTTAACAAAACTCATATGTACTATTTTTGTTGACATAAAAAAAAATGCTGCTCTCAAGAGATCCCTCCTACTGCAAGCTGAGAATTGCATCTGTTTGTAGCTTGGAGCCTGGTGGTGTCCAGAGACGGCGCAGGGGACATCAGCGCTCCAGCTGTGTCGGTGGATGGATCCAACACCATCATCTCCAGGGAGACCTTTCCTGAGCAGGTCTCAGCCTTCTCGCTGGCAGGGGCTGGGGGTCGCTCCGCTTAGGGAGGCTCGACCTGTTGCAATGAGCCTACGCCTTGTAAACATCTGGATTTCACATCAGGGCGATTTGTTTTTCTTTTAGACTAGGTATTCCGGATCCTCGATGTACTTTGTGTGGCACTTTCTGCCCCACTCCTGGTTGGCTCACTCTTCTAGCAAGAGATGGTTTTGACATGGAGGGTTGAAACTTGGTATTGGTTCAGAAAGTGGGTGAGGAGCACACAGTGCGCTCTACTCCAGGCTACAGATAAGGGCTGCAAGAGGTTACACTGCCTGTTTAAACACAGAAGGGTATGCAGTTCCTAGCGAACACTGTAGTTCGACGTATAGTGGGTGCGCAGTGGGTCACACACTTGAAGGCAGAAGGAGGTTCCTCCTTTCGGAAAAGAGACCCTCACGCACCCCCCAGCAGTGGGGTGTCTTGCTTCATCATCTGTCAGTGCCCTTGACGGGGCCTTTTGGCGGAGAACTTTATTTCCTTTGCTGTACAGTGCTGTGCGTGTGAGGGCCCTAGTGAGTGTAGATGTGGAGAGTGTAGACATGAGGTTAAAACAGAAAATAGTGGTCTACCCAGAACTATTTTAATGATTCTGGCCACTAGCCTGATTAAAAACGTGAAAAGTAACACAGCCCTCTCATAAGGTCACAGGATTGTGCGCATTAGGGTCAACATGTTTCTTGCCACTCCTTCAATTAGAAGGCAATTCTTCAGGACCTAACAGAGATCTATCCACACTTTTTGGTGGTGGTACACAATTAAATAATATAGTGACCACCCTTACAGCACCCTAAAAAGTGGTACCTGTAGATCAATGGAGTCAACCCAATCTGGGTCAAGGAGATGATACATCGGTGACCGGGGGCTCTACCACTGAGCAGTTCAGTGTCTTAGATATCCTGCGCTCATGCCCACAGACCTTCCCCTGCTCCACCGGCCCTGCTGGTACACTGCCTGTGTCCCATTGTATTAGGAGTACAAGTACTGCTAACCTAGAGGAGACCCTAATAATATGACTGTGTTTAAAGCAAGGTAACAGCCAGCCCTGCAAGACGTGTGCAGGATGGAAAACTATAATGTCAAGTTTAATTTGACAATTACTGGGACAGAATGAAAGAGGGAGGTGGGGAAACAGCAGCTGGATGACAGAGTCACAGGCAGTGTCAGAGAGTTGAACTTCCATCTTGTCTCTCTTCCTTACTTTAATCACATGTTTATTCCACTTCCCTCTTTAATCCCAGTGAGTACTAGACCCCTCTCAATTCACCAGGTTACACTTCCTTTAGGTTTGAAAACACAGGGAAACACACACACACACATAGCCTATGGTGCACATTTAATGGATAATTTAGAGAAGAATTTAAGTGCAATATGGAAAAGGATCACTCAGAACACAGCTACATGAATCCTCCTTTCTAGAGAGCAGAGGTGAAAGCAGCAGAAACGTCACCACTTCTTTGCTGCTGTTGCTGTGCCTGTGGTTGCTGCTCTACTACGATTGACACGACTAGACACTTTTTATATAAAACACATTATGAACTGAACGTCCCTTGGTTTTAAAATATCGGGTCTTTTCACCATCCAGTACATTAGTATCACATAGCTGTCTTGAAAGGATGACAGGCTGAGTTGACCCTGCCACACTCCAGCCCTCTGACCTGTATTTTGCACATAGGCATTGGCGTGCCTCAGGGATTTTGAGAAACAACGCACATAGGCTTGACCCAAATACGCGCAGACACCGGCAGCCACTGAAGCGTGGCAAGATGTTTCTGAATGTGAGTGAATTTAGAAGATTGGGATGATTCTGGCTGTTGTGTATTGAATACAGAGGAGTCCTCTTAGGCCAGGCGTGGTCCTAGGACGGCCTGAGCTGGGCTATCATCAGGGGGCATCCATGAGGGTGTTCTAGATGCTGTCATGCCAGCTCCAAAGCTTAGCAGCATGAGGTTACCAAGAGGTGCTCCAAATATGGCCCTGCTAGCGCCTAAGATTGGCTGAATTGAGTTATCATGAGGGGCTCCGGATCTAGTGTGCGAGGTTGCAGGATTACATGACTGGGTTACAAAGGGGGTTCTTCCTAGCTAACTACTAGGCCTGGCTGGATTATATTATCCAGTAAATTGAAATGTAAATTGATACTTGTATAGCGCACTACTCACCCGCAAGGGTCTCAAGGCGCTTGTACGAATACCGCTGTGGAACCCATCCTGGCTTTCCCTGTGAGGTGTCCACTCCTGGGCACCCCCAAGGTGGAGGCCAGGCATCCTTAGTGTTGTGGGGGCCGTTGTGGAGATTAAGCAAGCTATTGCCCAGAGTTGCAGAGTGGGACCCATGATTAGAATAGGCACCGAGGCGAGAATTATCAGGTCCGAGGAATTTTGAGCCCAAGACCCGGCGAGGCGGAGAATTGAACCCTGGTCCCGAGCTAGACCTCTGCATCAGGGTCTGCCGCTCTAACCATTGAGCCACACTTCTCCACTAAGGGGTATTCTAGATCTCCTAGGGGTCGTTGCATTGGGTTACCAAGACGCGGGTTCTACGTCCTGCCCTGATAAGCTTCAAGCACTTACCGAGGACCACTGCACCCCTTCCTCTGAGACCGTAATGTACTGAGCAGGAAACGTTCCATGTCCACTCCTAGTATGGACTGGGCGGGATTACAGGCGGACTCTGAAAGTGCGATGGAGGCACAGGGCACTGTAATATCCTCACCTGGAAAGACCTTTGAGTCAGTCGTCTGCTGGAGTGTCCGATCGATGATCCTCTGTCCACGCTGTAGAGAGGACAAGAAGGCCGCCTCGTTGTCGCCAATGATATTCATGATCTAGGGGGAAAATGGGAGACTCTGTCATGAGCTGGACCTCACCCCATCATCGACAGACATCACATCCCCCCTCAATGCCAGACCCAGGGTCGGGTCTAGGAGGTGTGCCGCTGTATCACACCTGTGTCCCGCTGTTACACACGTCTACCCAGGGTTTGCATCTTGTATCTTGTACTCAATATCAAAACACGGCATTGAGGGAAGGCGGGAATGCCTTACCTATGGTCATCATACATGTTTATATATTCATGAGAGTATACATCTCTTTAATATCTGAGAACTACTGAGAGAAGGGAGGGAGAAGAATGGGAAGAAATCTGGGAGGGGGGACTACTTCAAAGTGGGAAGGGACAATTAAGTTTGAGGATCGCTGGGGAGGAGGGTGCTCCAACAGAGAGATGTGAATAGGTCAAAACCTAAATGTACATAAAGGGCAGCGTAAAGTCGAGACGCAAAGCTGGATGATCGATATGTAGTGAGACACTCGAGGATCGATTGTGAAATGAGGCATTATACACTGCCTTAATGACAAGAACTGGACATCCCCCTGTGTCTGGCTGATGTGAGGCACCTGGAGGTGGATGTGTTTCAAGAGTTTGAAAGGTGTTCAAGTCGCAGAAGTTGGGATCTCTGTCCTACCATTCAGGCTCCATCCCAGCGTTCAAGGCTTGTCGCAAAGAGTCCGAAGCCGCAACCCTTCCAGTTAACGTCACATGGCAGTGTACAGCTTGTTGCAACATGTCCCGCTGTGCTGAAGAAACCTGAGAATTCCTTGAACCAAAACAGGTGAGGCGGTCACAGTCCAGTGCGAAATACTGTGCTGAGAGCAGCCTCTCTGTTCACTGGACCCCTGAGCTGTATCCTAGATTGTGTGATAAGCTGTGTCCTAGCTGTGTGCTACGGTGTATCCTGTTATGTTATGGGTGAACTTATAAAGCGCTCAGCTACTAGGGCAGAGTATCCTCATGTGTGCACTCAGTTGTTTTCCGATTGGAGTCCAAGCAGTGTGCTAAGCTGTTTGCTAAGTCTGTGTGCTAAATTGCGTCCTAAAGTTGTGGCATAAGCGGTGTTCCAAGTTGTGCGCTACGATGTGCCTTAAGGAATGATCTACGGTGTGTCATAGGTTGTATCTAAGTCTATGTGTTATGCAGTACCCTAAAGTGTGTGCTACTCTGCGGGCTAAACATTGTACAAATCTGTGTGCTAAACTATGTGCTAAGCTGTGTGATACACTATGTACTATGCTTAGTGCTACACTGTATCCTACACTGTGGGTTACGTCATGTACTAGATTGTATTTTACACTGTGTGTCACACTGTATCCTGCACTATGGGCTAAGCTATGTGCTACACTGTATCCTACACTGCGTGGTAAGCTGTGTGATACACTGTATCCTACACCATGTGCTATGCTGTGTGATAAACTATATCCTAAACTGAACTACGCCATATACTACGCTGTGTGCTACACAGTATCTTACACTGTGTGTTAAGCTGTGTGCTACACCGTATCTTACACTGTGTGCTACACTGTATCCAACACCATGTGCTATGCTGCGTGATATACTGTACCCTACACTGCGTGCTAGGCTGTGTGATACACTGTATCCTACACCATGTGCTATGCTGCGTGATATACTGTACCCTACACTGCGTGCTAGGCTGTGTGATACACTGTATCCTACACCATGTGCTATGCTGTGTGATATACTGTATCCTAAACTGAACTACGCTGCGTACTACAGTAAGTACTACACTATTTGCTACACTGTATCTTACACTGTGTGCTACATTGTATCCTACCATATGAGCTATGCTTAGTATTACACTGTTTCCTACATTGCGTGCTAAGCTGTGTGATACACTGTATCCTCCACTACGTATTAAGTTGTGTGCTACTTACTGTGTGATAAGCCTTCTCTGTCCAGAGGGCTGTAGGTCAAATGGCAGTATCAGGTGACCTGCAACTACCCAAGGCTGACAACAGTCTCACAGTAGGCAGATGTTGAGTGAAGAATGAAGTTATTCTTTTACATACTAGGGCTCGAGCTCTGACCGAAGGCGGGCTGGGTAGGTGCTACAATGGCGGCGTGGATTGTAAGTCCATATGTTTTTACTACTAAACTCATTATCATCAACTCATTATAGCATCAAACGTCTGTTATCCGTGCAAGTGTCGGAGAGTCCGGCTTTTCTACAGAGTCTGGTGACATTAGGAGGCCCCGGGACACAGCCAATGTTGGGGAGCCCCTTAGAATAACATTCATAATGCTCAACTGGGGATGTGCTCTTAGGGTGTAGAAGTCTTCCAGTACTATTACTGGCGCTACTAACACAGCTAATACTAGCTAGGCTGGCTCCCTACTAGTATTAACAGAACTACCACGCGTGCCGCAACAACCGCTAACAAAGTGCGCTTGAGAAAGAGGCAAACAAGACGGATAGAGATAGTAAACCAAGCTATACAGGCAGAGGAAATACGATTTCAAGCCAGACTAGGAGACTAAATTTGTTTTAATCTTTCACAGAGGATATTGTGGTCTTCGACAGACTGACGATGACCAGGAGCTGGTTACAACCTTTAGCTGTAACACCGTGGTGAAGGATTTCCCTCCAATGTGCGTCCGTCTGACATGCAGGGCACTGCGAGAGCTTTACAAGAGGACTGCAGGAAGCATGGGGGCTCATATTTCCTGGTGTGAGATCGCCTGGTGTAGCCCCCACTCCAGAAAGAGGCTTGTGAACGAGGCAACGTGCCTTGAAGTGAATACGTAAGGCGACATGAGACAGTCAAACATTTTGTGTTATTGCATCCCAGACATATCACAGAGTAAGAAACCTGCACCTAAAGCAAGCCAAACCTATTGGCATTGCCAATGCTTGTTAGCAGTTTCAGAGATAAAAGTGTAGGTTTCTTTATGAAAATAACTTGATGTAAACAACAGAAGGGAAGTTGAACCATCACCTCTACGCTAGGATGAGCTTCAGATGAGGCCAATTACACAGTCTGAGCAGTTTCTAAAAGCAAAGCTCGCTTGAGGGTAACAGACTCCTCTTAGGATCTCTGAAATGCCCCAAATCGCTGACCAATGCATTTGGGGCCATATGTGTCAAGCAAATTCGCATTCGCAAAGGCCGAAATTCGTGTATGAAGCAAAATCTGGTGCGAAATAAGGAATCGCAAAATTTGTGATTCCTTATTTTGCAATTGCATTTAAGGAATCGCAAATTTTGCGATTCCTTAAATACAATGTATGAAGCAAATAAAAATAGCAAAATGCCCTTAAGGAATCTCAAAGTTGTGAATTCCTTGAAAAATGCACATTTTTGCATTTTTCAAAGTGCCATGTGACGCACATACATGCCCTTAGGGCATGTATGTGCGCCACGTGTGCACCCACGCATATTTCAGGGGTGGAACAGGGTGTCCTGTGGACACCCCTGCACCCTTGAAATTTTCTCAATTTGCGATTAGCAAATTGCGAATCGCAAATTGAGAATACCTTCCCATTCATTCCTATGGGCCTCCTTGCCCATAGAAATCAATGGGAAAGTATTCCTTAATTGCGATTCGCGAATTGTGAATTTTCAGAAATCGCAAAATAAATGCGATTTTGTACATACATACCCATTTGCGATTCTCAAATAGCGATTTCTTAAAAATCGCTATTTGGGAATCGCAAATGGGTATCTTGATACATATGGCCCATGATGGCAAAATGATGCTGCTTCTGTGTCGCGGACTCCAGCAGCAGCTGTTTTCTCCTTCTTAGCTGGTCCGGCAACGCTTGTCTTAAGGCGCTTGGAGGCAGGCTCTGCCCCAGGAAGCTCAAAGTGTCATCACAGGGCAGGAGAGAAGGAATGAAAACACCCTTCTCCTGCTCACCCTCCTTTTATTGACCAGAGCAGGATCAATAAAAGTATAGCAAAATAGGCTTCAAAGTGTATTTTTAGTCATTCTCCGGGGGCCTTTTCAAAAACACAAGTCCCAATTTTGCAATAATTAGTACAAATCGCAAAATCTTGGAGGGTCTGTCCGACATAGCGGGTGCAGAGGAAAGTGACGTGACGGGAAGAACTGGAGTGACAGACATTTCAAAGACTGCTGCCCTGTTCAAGGACCTTAGCAATGTTCCATTCACAGCCTCATATTTTCAGAATTGAAACATTTTCAAATCCCATTATTCATAACTAATTCATTGCTGTTATTTACTTATCTGAAACTGCTAACAAGCATTGGCAAATCCAATAGGTTTGGCTTGCTTTAAGTGCAGGTTTGTTACTCTGTGATATGTCTGGATGCAATAACACAAAATGTCACAGAGAGGCAACAAAATGCTGGTTGGCTGCTGCACTTTAGAAAGCACAGGATTTTAGTTTACATGTTTTAAGCCACACCCTTAATTATATAGGCCACACCTCTTGGAAATAATTTCTAGTTGGGCTTCTAAGGTCACGCCCCTTTTTAGAGATCCCCCAGTTTTTTTGTCCCACTTTAAACGATGTCCATACCTGGCTCGTGTCTCGCCTCAGCTCCGGGTAGGCATCACCCTGATAAGCAAGCGGAAAAACATTGTTAGGAACTGAATTGTTAGAAGAGACATACATATTACATTCCTGAGGCAGTAAAACATCTTCCTGCCAGCGCCTCTCTCAAAGCCCTCTTTCACTGCTGATCCTGGGAGCTGGAATTGCTATCCCATCCAATCGTCTAAGGTTTAAAATTTTCCGTCAACGACAGGTTGCTCTGACTCAACTCATGGTCCTATCAGAGAATACTTGGATTCCCGAGGTCTACACTAAGATTTTTTGTTATGAGCATCTCATCTTATAGGAACAGCTTCATAAGTCGTGCAGTGATACCTGGCTTGCCCCGTGTACACACATGACAACAGGCGATGGTGACAGCATTGAGGTTCACATCTCACATGAGCTAACACATGAAGGGATCATACATTTGGGGTGCAGAGAGCAAAGAAAGATGCTTGGAGATTTTTGGGGAGCCATGCCAAATTGGAATCAACTTAAAGGTGCTGAGAAAGGTTTGCTAATATATGTAACTTTCTCCTAAGTATTCACCACAGGACTTGCAGAACAGTATACAAGTCCTGTGCTGCTCTTCACAGAGCAGTGAAAGTGCACAGTTTCTGTAACTGTTTTGGGAAGTCCTTAAGTTCTCACATCGACATGTACTGGCTGCAGATACTTACCAAAATATCAACCACCGTGGGGACTAAGGTGGGCAAGAAACCAGGAGGAGCCTGAAGTATCTCAGAGGAAAAGCGGACAGCCCTTCGGAGGATCCGGCGCAGAACCAGCCTGAAACCAAGCCAAGAAACCAATCAGAAGACGCGTAGACCCAGGTCAGATACCTCCGGACTTCCCTCAGACTCAGGCTGAGGTTCTGTGAATTCTGAACCCGTGGGTTCCATTTTGTGTATGGCAGCCATTTTGTGGTTGCCCTCACATAGGCCATGATTGTGGCTGAAATATGTCTTTTAAGGACATGTAGACCTTAGCTTGAGTTTGTGCTGACTCCTGTTTGACCTGAGTGAACTGACCCTGTTGCCTGAAGCTAACCTTGTTAAACCAGTTCCTGCCCTTTAGCTGACCAAAATTGAGGATCAAAGCACAGGACATTTTAGAGTTTGGTATGCACACACACACACCCCTTATCTGTTTTCTGTTCCTTCTTTTATGGTCTGTTTATGATATGGGTTGTGGTCCTTTTATTATGGGTTTGTCCGGCTTATGTAAGAAGGAATGTTAGGTATTTTGCATGCTTGCAAAAGCTAGGACTGCCCCTTACTTGTATGCTGAAGTTTGTAACCCTGAGAGCATATAAAAGGACTCTGTTCTCTGTATTCCTCAGACTACCTCATTCAGTTGCTACGTCTTCTGTGTGACGTGTCCTCACTTATTAAATTTAATAAAGATGTCTTTTCATATTTTCAGCTTCTGTGCCAAGTTCTTTTTATTAGTAAGTATTCCCTGAGAATGAAGATTACAGTTCTTCAAATGGCGCCCAACATGGGGCTTCATCAGATAAGTGACTTTCTGTGGGAGTGATCTTGTCAGGAGACTGAAATCTACTGAGGAGGACAGAACAGGATTCTACTAAGGAGGTACTCTGTGCACAGGGATTCTGGAGATTCTTTGTTTCTGCAGCCCAGTATATTTCTGATCTTCCTGATTTTGATCCTCCACATGATGTCACTCCTGACTGAGAACCTTTTTGGCGTGAGTATTCTAAAAAAGACCGTTAGGTCATGTAGAACTTGACAGTTAGAATTTGGATAAATAAGATGTACAAGTGGGTCGCTCCCACGACTTTGTTTGGTTTCTTAGTTTTGATTTGGTTATTGCAATTACCAAAGCCGAGGGGTTTGGTTTCTTGGTATTTGATTTGGTTATTGCAAATTACCAAAGCCGAGGGGCTCGTATATTTGCGAGTGTATTGGTAGAGATAACCCCTTGAAGTTTGAAGCCAGATTAGTGAGCTATAAGATGCCTAATCTTAGCAAATTTGGGACTGTAGCTTTGGAACTTTGGAATTTGTGTTGGCCAACTTTGAATTTGTATAGGTTTGGATATGCGAATTGCAATTTGTGTAGGCAGGTAATGAGGAGATATTTCTCCATTTGGTTTAGTTGAACGGTGCACATACGAAAAGTACCTTAAGCACCACTTTGATTATAATACTTGCGTATTCCGCAGTATTTTTGGCATGCCTGTTTGTAAGCTCACATGGAAAAATGTGTTGCTTTTTTGGAAGGTACCATAGTGTGATGTGAAGTAAATTAGCCGGCCCCCCTAAAGAGAATATCTAAATAGGTGGTTTAGATTTACAAACATATTTCTTCCTTGGTGATTTTGTATCCCCAGGGAATTAAAATATGACATAATACAAAACAAGGATCCTTTGTTCTGCGCAGTTTTATGAATGAAGATATGCAGATCGATTTTGTTTGGTGTTCTGCTAGCCAAAGCTAGTGAATTGAGTGTATTTTCGCTTCCTGGACATACATCAGTCTGTTGGGCTGTTTTTGCAGTCTTTTGAAACACAATTGAGAAGCGTTTCTTGTAAATATGACTTACAACTAGTATTTACAAATGGTTTGGTTTAAGTACAGTCTGTGGGCTGTCCTTGGTTTCTGTCCTGAGTATTGATTTGTGGGTTAAATGTGTGTTTAAATGTCTATGTGGGTTTCCCATTAGTGCAACTTCTGTAAGTACATAGCGATGGCGCTATTCACGAGATGCATGGCTAAAGCGCGCTGTATTGTGTGTCCTGAGTGTTTTGACCCCTTTCTGTTAATGTCTGAAATGAGCTCAATGTCTGTTCGTGGTTTTTCCTGATGTTTTCAGTCTATTAAGCAACATTTTGTAAGCATATTCTTGGGTCTGTTGCTAAATAAAATTGTCCTTTTTAGAAAGAAAAAAATGGTGCAAACATTTTGTCATGTTTCAAGTTAGGCGTCTGTGCTTGGGCTTATAAATAAATGCGTCTAAAAATGATAGGCAAGGGATGCAGCTTGCTCTTATATGTGGAATTATCAAAAATAATTGGGTTTATTAATTTTTTTATTAATTATGAAACATAATTATTAAAAATAAGTGGTACAAAATTCGTTTTTTACTATTCATGAAGCTTAATGCTCATACTATGACATCCTAGCATTAAAATTTAATTTAAGTTGTGCTATACCGCATAATGAGAACATTAGCATATGGAATTTCACTTAGCGCAGGCGTACAAAACTCATTTTTCTAAAGATTTACATGGGATATGTCTGATTAAAAATCTCTGTAATTTGTAAAGAACATTCTTAGGATGATTAATATGTATCACAAGTATAGGATATTTATTTTTAAGTGCCCCAAACATCAAAGTCGAATTTGGGTAAAATAGACCATTTAAAACAGCATTCTTGCCATTTATGATAGCTTTAAAGTGCTTTAGGCTTCAGTAAATGCATACATTTAGGTGTAATACAAATTTGCAGACTGTCCCCATTTGGGGTTTGCTTTTAAATGGCCCAGTGAGATTCATTTAATGTTGCTGAAATGAGTACCATTGCATAGGGTAATAGCAAACATCTGTTCTAAAGATGGTATGTTATGTTATTATGTTTTGCGAATTAGTCACTGTTTTAATAATCTAAGTATAGAAATAAATTGTAGCCCCTAACAGGAGTAATATATATATCATGTGTTTTAAATAGGGTTGGTTATTGCAGGTTAGAAAGAGTTGGGAAGGTTTTTTGTCTTTTTTCAGCCTTAAGAGTGAGGAAGAGATAGAGGGCTGAGGAGACCGCAAGGCAGATTTTGACCTTAAGGTCAGTAAGGTGGGAGTTAGGAGTAAGTGTAAACAGTTGGAGAAATGATTGCTTGGAAAAGCAGGGCCTCAAAGGGTGTTGGCGCACGGGACACGCAGAGTGTCAGTGAAAGAATTTTACTTTTGGAGAGTTAAAAGGGCTCCATGTTGCAAGGTGACTGACAAGATGGTAACAGTTAAGTAATGGAAATTTATTTTTATGTCTGTTAATGTGTATTATGTTTTGTATTCAGATTAAAAGTTATAATTGATGCCTGTTTGTTATGAGAAATGTCTCTCTTTTGTGTGTTGTGTATGTTTTTGTTTTTTGTTTTTTCTGCCTACAGATCATTCATGGATTGTTCTGGGTGATTTGAGGCTGACAAGACACGTGAGTTTGGTTGGTTGAAAGGAGATGTGTTTTTTCATAAACTTCCTTGGAAAGAAATGTTCATGTATTTTTTATGTTTGTGTATTTGGTCCTATCATGAATTTTTCTTGCTGGTCCTGTATGTTGGAAGAGAGACAGTATAATTATATTTGACAGCAGATATCCACTAAATGGTGATCTACTGTCAAAAGGAGGGTAGAGATTTTAAACCTGACAAATTAAGCAGGCCCGAATATTGTTAGTACATGACCTGGTGTTGTGCGTCCCCGCTCATTTATATATGCTATTGTTTTGTCTATGTTTTTTGTGCTTGATATACAGTGAGTATATCTGATGGCTTGACATGTCCGTATTGTGCGTTTTTTTTGTGTGCATGTTTTTGTTTTATGTTGCTGATTATAATACTATTACAAGTTTACCTGTGTTGTGAAGGGATATACATGACGATGTGTATCCTGCAAACAGTTGGGTAGATTTGCTTTGACACTAAATTTCACAGAAAACAGACAACACTTCATCAGTGTATGTCAAATTTGGCTTTAATGGTATTTGAAGGAAAATAAAAAAGAGATATACAGAACCAAAGTGTGTCACATGCTGTTAGTCACGTACTGCCCCTCCCCTTAAGGAACAGGCAGCCCTAAAATTATGTATCCTGAATTGGACGTAAGGATATTATTATTATTATTATTATTAAAATTTTGTATAGCGCGCAGTTACCCTGGGGCATCCCGGCGCTTTGAACAGAGCTTCGACAGTTGAAACAGTCAGTTGGTCAAGACAAATCACGCAGGAAACAGATATGTTTTCAGACCTTTGCGAAAGCGCAAAGTACCGGTCTCAGCGCGAAGTTTTAAGGGTAAAGAGTTCCAGAGCGTGGCTGTGTTCACAGAGAATCTTCTCCCGCCCGTACGCGATCTCTTTACTCTGGGGACAAGGAGAAGATGTTTCTGGTCGGACCTCAGCGTTCTATTCGCTTTGTAAGGCACAGGGACCTTGCCCTCGACCCTGCCTCCCGCGCAGCCGAGCTTGACGCTGCCACGGCCTCCCAAACCACCCGCCTGCCGCCCTCAGCGGACGCTCCCCCGGCCACGCCCACTTTTTTGGCCACGCCCCCAAGTTGCACCTTAAATCATGTGCCTCCACCGTTCGCGCAGCGGACGGGCGCAGCGGGCGCGCCGTTTGCGCGCCGAAGGCGCGCCTAAGGCAAGCCCGTCTGCGCCCGTCCGCGACGGGCCGGGACCAGGGGCCTTAGACTCTGCCCTTTCTTTGGTATACTCCTCTGCCCAACTATCCTCCCTCTCTGCTTCTGTCCCCCTCTCCCCCTCCGTAGTCCAACACTTATCCTCGCATGGTATTTATGTCCCCCCCCGCTCTTGTCCTGTCTCTCCCTCTCCCCTTCCCTTAATCTCTCCCACGCCCTCTGTTACTCGCCCTACTCCTGGTTCCCCTGCTGCCTCTGCTATCCTTCTCAACACTCGCTCTGCCGTAAAAATCAAATTGCCCTTTTTAACCTCTTGGACACTGATTCCCCTGACTTTCTTTTCCTCACTGAAACTTGGCTTTCCTCTGACTCACTTCCGGACCTTCTTGCTATTCTCCCTGATACCCACTATGCCCTCCGCGCTGACCGCCCCCGATGGAAAAACTGGAGGTGGTGTGGCCATGATAGTTCGCCGCTCTTTGAAATTCCAGCTCCTCCCGCACCCTCTCATTCCCAGTGTTGATTTTCTGGTGGCCCGCTCTCTTAATCTCCCGGTACCCCTTACGGTGATACTCATGTACCGCCCCCCTCAAAGCATGCCATCATTTGTGTCTACCGTGCAGGACCTCTTGGCCACCTTGGCTGTAAATAATTCCTCGCTACTCCTGCTCGGCGACTTCAATTTTTGGCCGGGAGATCCGAGGGAGGACTCCTCTTCTAAAGACTTTTCTGCCACCCTTCGCTGCCTCAATTTCTTACCCCACGTTTTGGTCCCTACCCACACCCACGGTCATATCCTGGACCAGATCTGGTCCTTACGCGGTAATCTCTCGCCACTTCTATCCTCCCCTGTGTTTGGTCGGATCATTCTTTGATCTCCTTCTCCATTCACCTAGGTCAAACCGAGAAAGTCTCCCTGCCTAAAAACATCTTGGCTCGGAGTTGGAACAAGGCCGATCTCAATGATCTTTCTTCCTCTCTGTCTTCATTGGCTCCTACCCTGACCGACCTGTCTTTGGAAAGTCAGGCGGATGCCATTAACATCTGGCTCTCTTCGGCCTGTAACCGGGTCGCCCCACTCAAAAAGATCAGGTCAGCTCGCCTTCATGACGCCCACAAGTGGTTTTCCAACGACCTCAAATCCCTGAAATTAGAGCTTAGGCGTTCTGAGCGTCGTTGGCGCCGTAACTACTGCCCTACCCTCCGCCTCAATTATAAAGCCCTCCTTAATAACTATAAAAAGGCCATCTTAGCGGCCAAATCCAAATATTTTACTGAGCGCGTAGCCCTCTCGGCTAACAAATCCCGTGAGATCTTCTCACTGGTCCACAGTCTTGCCACCTCTGACCGCGCATGCCTTGCCCCTGCCCCCTCCCAATCTCTCTGCCACTCTTTGAATGATTTCTTTATCAATAAAATCATTACCATTAAGGCCAACATTCCGATCGTGCCTCAACCTGATTTGCCGGATCATCCTTACCCTTCTCCCTCTGCTTTGGATCACTTCGAACCTATCTCACCTGAGATCTTCCTTGACCTCCTTGTCAAGGTCAAGTCCGGCTCCCCCGCGGACTGTGCACCTGCACGGATCCTCAGAACTCTCTACACCAGTTGTCCCATCCCTCCCCTCACTTTTCTTAATTCTTCTCTGGCTTTGGGTTGTGTCCCCTCTTCCTTTAAATCTGCCATTGTTCTTCCTATCTTGAAGAAAGCCGGCCTGGACCCCTCCCTTCCATCGAATTTCAGGCCGATCTCCCTTCTCCCCTATCTAGGGAAGATTCTTGAGAGCTATGTGACATCCTGCCTTTCCATCTACATTGAGGAGAACAATATCCTGGCCTCTCACCAGGCTGGCTTTCGACCCGGCCACTCTACTGAGGGAGTGCTCCTTGCGGTCCTGGATGAACTTAAGGGGAAGGCCGACAGCAACCTCCCCCAGGCCTTAGTCCTCTTGGATCTGTCCGCTGCGTTTGATACGGTCGATCATGCCATTCTTCTCGACCGGGTCAGCGCAGCGGGCATCCAAGGCACTGCCTTCTCCTGGATCGCGTCCTTTCTTCAGGGCAGATCACAGGCAGTCCACCTTTCTGACTTTTCCGCTCCCCCCCTCCCGGTCACTTGTGGGGTACCCCAAGGCTCTTCCCTCTCCCCTCTTCTCTTCAATCTTTATATCCGCCCCCTTATCTCTTCCCTTCTCGAGCTGGGGGTCTCGGTGTACAACTACGCAGACGACCTCCAGCTCGTCTTCGATCTCTCTTCCCCAACTGTCTCTCTCCCCAAGTTTTGCTCTACTCTTGTCTTCATCTCCCAGTGGATGAGCTTCAATCATTTGAAGCTCAATCCCGACAAGACAGAGCTCGTTCTCACCGGTGGCCCTTCTAATCCTTGGTCTCCAGCTCACTGGCCCCTTTCCTTTGGCCCTCCCCCCTCCCCAGTTCCCTCTGTCCGGACTTTGGGCATCAAGATCAGTAATGATCTATCCATGCATGCCCAAATTAGCTCCGTTATCTCCTCCTGCTTCCTTTCCCTCCGCCTCATTCGCAAAATCTCCCGGTTTTTTTCTGTTGATGCTCTTAAAGTCATTATCACTGCCCTTATTATCCCGCCTGGATTATGGAAACGGCTTGTACGTAGGCATTCCCGCCTACGAAACTCGCCGTCTCCAGGCCATCCAAAACCAGGCGGCCCGTCTCATCCTCCGCCTTCCCAAATTCTCCCACATCACTCCGGCTTTAAAAACCCTTCACTGGCTCCCCGTTCATTTCAGGTCCCAGTTTAAACTTGCCTGTTTGGCCTTTCGGGCGCATGCCCGTTCTGCTCCGCTTTTCATTAACTCTTTAATTTCTTCTCATGCCCCCAGTCGCTCTCTCCGCTCTTCCTCTCTCTCTCTTCTTCACGTCCCCCGCTTCCGTAAATCCCGCACCGGGGGCACCCGCTTCTCGGTGCGGGCCCCCCAGATCTGGAACAATCTCCCCCTCTCCATTCGTTCTATCCCTATTTTTTCTCACTTTCGTAAAGCCCTCAAAACTTTTCTTTTTCTTCAGGCTTTCCCTGGCTAATCCCCCTGGGCCCCTTGGCAGATTCTGTTGTGTTCCTTAGCGCCAGGAAGCCGCTAGGCCGCAGTGCGCTCTAGAAATTTCTTTTTCATTTCATTTCATTTAAGGCACTGCAAGGTTTCTTAGGATAGGTGGTCCAGTACCCTGAAGAATTTTGTGGGCTATGCAAAGTGCCTTGAATTTTACTCTTTCCCGCACTGGTAACCAGTGCAGAGCCTTGAGGGCAGGTCTAGCTGATTCAGTTCTGGGAATGCCCATGAGCAGTCTGGCCGCCGCATTTTGGACCTGCTGTAATTTGTTGAAGGTGGATTCAGGGGCACCCAGAAAAAGGCCATTACTGTAGTCGAGGCGAGATGTTATAAGCCCCTGAATCAGCAGCTTCCTCGATGGAAAGGGGAGAAGCGGAAACATTTTACGAGCTGCACGTAGCAGGGCGAAACACACTCCTGCCGTTTTTTTGGCTTGAGTTCTGAAGGAAAGATCTTGTTCCAGCCAGACCCCCAAGCTCTTAATCTCCTCTTTCATGATGGGGAGATCACCCATACAGCTCGGCCAGCATGTCAATGGCAATGAGGGAGCTTTGTTCCCTAACAGCATAATCTCTGTCTTAGAGCCGTTCAGCTTAAGAGCTGAGTCGTCCATCCGGGTGTGGACTTCCACCAGGCATGAGTGCAGTAAGTCGGGGTTATCTACCAGTTGAGGAAGGGCAACCACTAACTGAGTATCATCAGCATAGCTGATGATCTTGATGTTGTAGGGGGCCACCACATCCTCCTGGGGGGCCATATAAACATTAAACAATGTCGGGCTCAGGGAGGAGCCCTGTGGCACACCCCACTGGAGGGGGATAGATGTAGTCCGATTGCTGCCTTCCCAGACCTGGTATGACCGACCATCAAGAAATTAACTAAGCCACTTCAGGGCGGTCCCTGCCACCCCCACCTCTGACAGTCGTTGAATCAGCACCCGGTGGTTCACGGTGTCAAACGCTGCACTCAGGTCCAGGAGGATCACTGCCACTGACCCTCCCGAATCCATGATGCGCCTGCATTCTTCCACGACTGCCAGGAGGGCCGTGTCAGTACTCTGGCCTGGACGGAAGCCGGTCTGCGAATCTCGGAGCAGACCATTCGACTCTAAGAAGTTTGACAGTTGGTAATTTGCTAGCTTCTCAGCAATCTTGCTGAGGGCTGGCAACAGGGATATAGGCCTATAGTTAGCCAGCTCCGCCATGTCCAGATTAGGCTTTTTTAACAGTGCCTTCACCACTGCTGTTTTCCAGCTTGGTGGCACCAAGCCCTGGGAGAAGGATGCATTCATCAAGTCCGTAATGGGCGTCACAATGGAAGTTTCTACTTGCTTTAGAAATTTGAAGGGGACCGGGTCCATAGGAGAGCCACTTTTCATAGAGACAAGAACTTTCAGTATTTCAACTTCTGAGACTGGGCCAAAGGTATCCAGAAAGATAGATCGCTCTCTCAACTGAGTTGAGGAATACTCTTCCTGGATTACTTGAGGTCGTGTAATCTGAGGTAGGGAATTAAGTATCCTCTCTATTTTAGTGTGAAAGAAGTCAGCCAACTCCTTGCACTTCTGAGTGTCGTGTGTGGCTGCCGGTTCGGGAACTTTAAGGAGTTCTTGCACCACTTTAAAAGTTTCCCTGGATGAGTTTGATGCTAGTCGTATACGTTCCTCAAAAAATTGGGCTTTAGCTAATCGAAGGGCAGCTTTATAGCACCTCATCGCTACCCAATATTCCTTTCGCTTAGTTACGTCAAATTTCTTCCTCCAAGCCCTCTCTCGTTTTTTGCATCCTTTTTTAAGCAGGCGAAGCTCAGCGTATACCATGGAGCGGAACCAATTCTTTTCTCCCTCTTTTGTACTGTTTTCATAGGAATGAGGGCATCAAGCGAGGCACTCAGCCATTGGTTAAAGTTGGCATCTCCTTTAATCGGGTCTGACTCGGACGGAGGTCGCGAGTTTGCCAGTTTAAGGGACCAGTCACTGATCGATAATCTGGACCAGGCTCTGTCCAACAGAAACGCTTGACGCGTCGGTGTTGAAGATAATTTAACTTGCCATTCCACCGAAACTAAAGAATGATCCGACCACGGGAGAGGATAGGCTGGTCTGGCCGTGAGCCGGGGGATATTAGAGAAAATTGAGTCTAATAGATGACCCTTCTCATGCGTAGCTCCTGTGTTGATTAAAGGGAGCTCACATGCAGTCAAGTCCCCTTTGAGATCTTTGGCATTCAAATCTGTGGTATCATCGAAGTGGAGATTAAAATCACCCAACACGATGAAATTAGATGTGGATGAAGCCAGCAACGTTACCGTTTCCATCACGGAGCTTACAAAATTGCCCACACCGCCCGGAGGCCGATAAATCAGTACACCTGACAGTGTCACAGTGGGAGATATCTGTAATGAGAAATGACAACTCTCACAATCAGCAACAAATCCCTTCTGGGCCCTACATACGTAATTTTCTCTGTGTAGGATAGCAAGACCACCCCCACGCCCCTCAGGTCTGTCCAGATGAAACAGGAGAAAGCCTGGCGGGAGGGCTTGCACAATGTCAGCGGCGGAACTGGGAGTAATCCAAGCTTCCGAAAGAAACAGGATATCTAAGTCCTGGTCTTGAATGAGGAGGTTGAGTTCGACTGAATGCCGCGGAAGAGACCTGCAATTGAGCAGACCCAACAGCAGAGAGTTCTTACCTGACTGCGGAGGAGCTGACGTGCCCACCACACGTAAAGGTGATGGGAACAATCCATTGTCAACCGAAGAACGGTCTTCGGAAAGAGGATTGCGCAGTGCGAAGAGCTCCTCCCGGGAGTATGTACGTCGCAGTGTCAAATTATTTGGCATAATGCCAGGCCCCAGGATAAATTATAGATCTGTGACTTTTGTGCATGGTGACCTAATTTTTATATTACATTAGTCAGTTTTGTTCTGCTTCCTAAGTAGTGTATGGCTTTGTACCATAAAGGAAACCAGGTTTCATTTTTCCCTGAAAAAGGAACTGGAACATTAGCTGAGATTACCATATATGGTGTAGCGGCCAGTGGTAGAGTTTAAATTTGTGTATTATTTTGACCTTTTGTGTATCACCCATACTCTTGGTATTGTGTCACATGCCTGACTATCACCCAAGCGCATCGTGCCTAGTTATTGGGATTTTAGCTGTGTCCTAGTCCCATTTTCCCTTTTCCATATTCCTTTCACCAGTTAGCCTTCTTTTTGTTATTATTGTATTAGGTTCACACTTCCAGATTGCAGTAATGTACTAGGAACCCCTATATTATGTATAATTCCCTTTTGTATGACTAGACTGTTTTTTTAAGAATTTTCTTTAGGCCTAACTCGATGTTTTCCAGTCTATCCGTCATGGTAGTGATGGACTGGTTAACTGACTCAATGCTATTATAAGACACGTTTCCACATTTTGATTATTAGTCTGTGTATTGCGTAGTGCACTTGGTGCACAGTTATTAAAAGGGAGGTATCTACATGTCCCTGATAATCTATATTATGCAATTTTTCTTTTGAGATGTTCTAGATAAGGAATTTATGAATACCTAGACTTAATCATGTCGCTATCTACCCTTAGATGGTGGAGAATATGCTCTCACACGGAAACCCAATTGAAGAGCCTAGAGGCACTGTTTTGCCTACTGCCTTTGTTTTTGTATTGCCTTTAGGAATGACAGTGTATTTCAACGCAGAATTGTCCCATGGCGTATGGCCACTCCTTTGAAGATTGCAGGCCACCTGTTTTCAGTCCCCTTGTTATACAATGAACTGTTTAAAGCATCGCACTTGCTCCATCAGACGGCATTGGACATCACAGAACCAGAATTTCAGTGCAAAAGAGCGCCTGTCATGTACTGGTAACCTCTGACAGTGTGCAGTCCCTTGAGTCCCTTGGCCTAAGTTTTGGCCACACACCCCCCCCCCCTTTTTCCTTTGCTCCAACGGAAGTGCAGTGCACCGGAGGATCCAAGATTGGCAAAAGGCACTCCATTCTGGTGGCCATGAAAGAGCAGCCTGAGCGTCCTCTGACACTGAATGATGAGTGTTGGAGTCTGATAATGGTCCCGGGTCTGCACGAGATGATTTGTGCTCATGATCAATGAAGATCATGCTATCTGTAGTGTCTGCCGCAGAGGAGAGATACTGGTGCACTGCCTTGAGACATTGAGACTTTCGAATGAGCTATGAGTGTTTGCCAGGAGGGCACTCCAACGGATACTGAGAAGCACCATTTACATGAAAGGTCTGAATGAAGAAGCCCATGCGGAAGAAAACAACGAAAGAAGATTTGATGGACAATAGAAGCCTGCCAAAGAGGCTTTTGAACGGACTCTGGGCATAGTTGGTTTCACAAGTGGTTTCGGTGCGATTGCATATAATGGATGTTACGAGACTGATTCTTATTATTTTGCTGGCATTGTTTTAAAGTAGTATTCTGTTTAGTAAAAGCAGAATAAAGTCCATTCTCTGTGGAAGAGTATTCCCTTTTCACCTCTCGCCACTGTTTCACCTGAACATATAATAAGTTACTGGAATGCATAGGAGCCATAGAGCCATAAAAATGTTACTAGATAATTTTAGGATTTGCTTTCTGCTTAGGGTTGTGAAAAACGATACATTTTGTTTGTAATAGTGGTCATTACTTTCTCCTGTTGTCTATATGTTCTTAAAACGTGTTTTCTAGTGTTTTTAATCATGATGTTGTCTCTGATGGGTGGGATTGTTTTCACTACCCAATTGACTTCTGCACCCACCTCCCAACCTATGTCTTTTCCTACTACTACTTCTTTGCATTCTTTTCATATCTTACCTGAACACGAGCAGATTAGAAGGTCGGAATTTGTGAATAATTCCTTTGTACAGCTTCTGCATCAACACCAGTTAGTAATTAACACCACAAATTGTTGGGTGTGTGGTTTTATGCCACATACTACAGATAGAGGTATTCCCTATTTGGTTCTGTCATTTAGTTACAATGGGTCTGTATGGGCATATCAGACGATGTTTATTTATGCCAACGAAGTCTATCCCTTGCGTTCCATGAAAGATAACTCGAGTAATAGTGCCTTAGTGAAGGGAATAACGGATAATATTGATATCAAATCAGATACAGACTGAGTGATTGCCTATGTAAGGGCAAAAGGAGGGGCTGAGGTTCTGTGAATTCTGAACCCGTGGGTTCCATTTTGTGTATGGCAGCCATTTTGTGGTTGCCCTCACATAGGCCATGATTGTGGCTGAAACAAGTCTTTTAAGGACATGTAGACCTTAGCTTGAGTTTTTGCTGACTCCTGTTTGACCTGAGTGAACTGACCCAGTTGCCTGAAGCTGACCTTGTTAAACCAGTTCCTGCCCTTTAGCTGATCAAGATTGAGGATCAAAGCACAGGACATTGTAGAGTTTGGTATGCACACACACACCCCTTATCTGTTTTCTGTTCCTTCTTTTATGGTCTGTTTATGATATGGGTTGTGGTCCTTTTATTATGGGTTTGTCCGGCTTGTGTAAGAAGGAATGTTAGGTATTTTGCATGCTTGCAAAAGCTAGGACTGCCCCTTACATGTATGCTGAAGTTTGTAACCCTGAGAGCATATAAAAGGCCTCTGTTCTCTGTATTACTCAGACTGCCTAATTCAGTTGCTACGGCTTCTGTGTGACGTGGCCTCACTTATTAAATTTAATAAAGATGTCTTTTCATATTTTCAGCTTCTGTGCCAAGTTCTTTTTATTAGTAAGTATTCCCTGAGAATGAAGATTACAGTTCTTCAAGGCCAACATCTCACATAGGAAGACATTCTACAGAAGCTCGTGTCATACATGGGCAGATGCCTCACACATGGTGAACTCACAAGAGAAGACATCTTAACATCTGGCAATCTAGCATGCAGTCTCACACCTGGAAACCACACACAAACTAATGTGACACCTTGAGATCACACAGAGAACAAGGTTACACCAGGATCTCTCACGGAGAACGGGGTTACACCGGGATCTCACACAGAGAACGAGGTTACACCAGGATCTCACACAGAGAACGAGGTTACACCGGGGTCTCACACAGAGAACGAAGTTACACCGGGATCTCACACAGAGAACGAGGTTACACCAGGATCTCACACAGAGAACGAGGTTACACCGGGATCTTACACAGAGAATGAGGTTACACCGGGATCTCACACAGAGAACGAGGTTACACCGGGATCTCATACAGAGAACGAGGTTACACCAGGATCCTTCACAGAGAACGAGGTTACACCGGGACCTCACACAGAGAACGGGGTTACACCGTGATCTAACACGGAGAACGAGGTCACACCGGGATCTCACACAGAGAACGAGGTTACACCGGGATCTCATACAGAGAACGAGGTTACACTGGGATCTCATACAGAGAACGAGGTTACACTGGGATCTCTCACGGAGAACGAGGTTACACTGGGATCTCACACGGAGAACGAGGTTACACCGGGATCTCACACAGAGAACGAGGTTACACCAGGATCTCACACAGAGAACGAGGTTACACCAGGATCTCATACAGAGAACGAGTTTACACTGGGATCTCACACAGAGAACGGGGTTACACCAGGATCTCATACAGAGAACGGGGTTACACCGGGATCTCACACAGAGAACGAGGTTACACCGGGATCTCACACAGAGAACGAGGTTACAGCGGGATCTCACACAGAGAACGAGGTTACACCGGGATCTCACACAGAGAACGAGGTTACACCGGGATCTCACAGAGAACGAGGCTACACCGGGATCTCACACAGAGAACGAGGTTACACCGGGATCTCACACAGAGAATGAGGTTACACCGGGGGGATCTCACACAGAGAACGAGGTTACACCGGGATCTCACACAGAGAACGAGGTTATGCCGGGATCTCACACAGAGAACGAGGTTATACCGGGATCTCACACAGAGAACGCGGTTACACCGGGATCTCAAACAGAGAACGAGGTTACACCAGGATCTCACACGGAGAACGAGGTTACACCGGGATCTCACACAGAGAACGAGGTTACACCGGGATCTCACACAGAGAACGAGGTTACACCGGGATCTCACACAGAGAACGAGGTTACGCCGGGATCTCACACAGAGAACGAGGTTACACCGGGATCTCACACAGAGAACGAGGTTACGCCGGGATCTCACACAGAGAACGAGGTTATGCCGGGATCTCACACAGAGAACGAGGTTACACCGGGATCTCACACAGAGAACGAGGTTACACCGGGATCTCAAACAGAGAACGAGGTTACACCGGGATCTCACACAGAGAACGAGGTTACACTGGGATCTCACACAGAGAGCGAGGTTACACTGGGATCTCACACAGAGAACAAGGTTACACCGGAATCTCACACAGAGAACGAGGTTACACCACCGGGATCTCACACAGAGAACGAGGTTACACTGGGATCTCACACAAAGAACAAGGTTACATCGGGATCTCACACAGAGAACGAGGTTACACCGGGATCTCTCACGGAGAACGAGGTTACACCGGGATCTCTCACGGATAACGAGGTTATACACCAGGATTGCACACAGAGAACGAGGTTACACCGGGATCTCACACAGAGAACGAGGTTACACCGGGATCTCATACAAGGGAACGAGGTTGCACCGGGATCTCACACAGAGAACGAGGTTACGCCGGGATCTCACACAGAGAACGAGGTTACACCGGGATCTCACACAGAGAACAAGGTTACACCGGGATCTCACACAGAGAATGAGGTTACACCGGGATCTCTCACGGAGAACGAGGTTACACCGGGATCTCTCACGGAGAACGAGGTTACACCGGGATCTCACACAGAGAACGAGGTTACACCGGGATCTCACACAGAGAACGAGGTTACACCGGGATCTCATACAAGGGAACGAGGTTGCACCGGGATCTCACACAGAGAACGAGGTTACGCCGGGATCTCACACAGAGAACGAGGTTACACCGGGATCTCACACAGAGAACAAGGTTACACCGGGATCTCACACAGAGAACGAGGTTACACCGGGATCTCTCACGGAGAACGAGGTTACACCGGGATCTCTCACGGAGAACGAGGTTACACCGGGATCGAACACAGAAAATGTCACAGCGCAGTCCACAAGTCCAGTGACAATTCCTTTTATCCGTGTGGGATTTCATGCGTTAGATGACCCCGGCCTTATTCCTAAACCCCCGTTCCCCTAAACTTGAGGTCACTGGTATTCTCTTCCTAAGCCCTCCCCCGAATGCTGATTCGTATTCTGTAGGCTGAGAGCATTTGTTCCCATATTCACCATTTTTTCCCCAACCCTCAAGCTGAGACCTGTCGTGCCCCCCAGGTACTCTACTCTTTTTACACCCTCCCACATTCTCACCCCTGGCCCCTAAGAGGGTTAATCCCTTTACTCCTTCTCCTCCCACACCTTGGTACTTCATATCCTTACACCTCCCAAATCCCCACCTTTGAACATTACACTGACCTTCCTGCCCACTCCCCTGGCCCTCATCCCCCTCACCCTACGCCACCTCCCCTCGCTTCAAGCTCTCCCATCCTGACCCTACAGTGGCCCCCCTTAGTCCTAGGACAGATGTGCACCGACAAGAAGAAAAGAAATCCCAACGACCTCCATCTACTAATGCAGAGTAACCAACGCCCAGCAGTTAACAACGCGGGTTGTGGCAGCGACACATCGGGCCACCAGTTCCAACTACTAGTAGGGTTTAATGCTTGTACATGGAAACCCAGGCTCCAGAGGAAGGCGACTGCCAGTCGAAAACCTGCGACCGAGACAACAGGGGGTCATCTGCTTGGAAAAACAATTTCAAGGAAAGAAAAGAAAAGAAAAGAAAAGAAAAGAAAAGAAAAAGAAAAGTAAAGAATGGAAAAGAAAAGAAAAGCAAAGAAAAGAAAAGAAAAGGCTTTTTTTTCCTGAAAGGGTGTTGGTGGTTATTAGCAACGAGTTTGTTCTGTGATTATCAAACTCCAGCCTAGATACTGGCCACAGAGACAGGAAAAGATGCAAGAACTTAGTTTAATATATGAGATCCCTTTCCAGGGCGCATAAACAGAATTTCACACAATTCCGCTACAAGATCCTTACAAGGTTTTATCTGAGGTAAACATTTTGGCAAATAGTGAAAGGTAGTAAGGTAACATGCATATGGGCAACTAGGCGGTGTGCAGTTTGTGTATGAGCAAACACAACCCATCCTGGAATATTATTTCATGTACAAATGGGAGTTTGCACCAGAAATGGAATATATTCTGCACTTGTAATCTAGGCCAAGGTTTTTGCATCAGAATCCTAGCAGGCATGCCTGACCCCCTGAAAGAACAGGATTGTTTATTAGGCGAGATCTCTGGACAGCCCGCAGGACAGCTTTCAAGCAAAGGGGCTGGCCTGTCATATCTAGATTTTAAATTGTCTCATTACTGAAGGGACACGTTTCATGGACTGCCCGTCAATTCAATTCAAACCCTTTATTTTGTTTCATAAAACCGTAAAAGTTCATACATAATCACCAGATTAAAATCCAAACAGTCATATATAAAACATTAAGGGACAGATGTATGAAGCCGTTTGCGATTCGCAAACGCCTGAATTCGCAGAATTCCGGAGTTTGCGAATCGCAAACTGTGTTTTGGTATGTATGTGCAAAATCGCAAAATAAGGGATCGCAAAAATTGCGATTCCTTATTTTGCTCAAGCATTTAAGGAATCGCAATTTGGCGATTCCTTAAATGCTATGAATCAAGCATTTTTTTTTTGCGAATCCACATTAAGAAATCGCAAATTACCACCAACTTCTAGTTGGTGGTAATTTGAGATTTCTTTTACAAATGCACTTTTTGGAATTTGTTAAGGTGCCATGTGGCGCTCATACATGCCCTTAGGGCATGTATGTGCGCCATATGCGCACACATGTAAGTTTCAGGTGTACCGCAAGGTGTCCTTCGGACACCCCTGCACCCTTGAAATTATTCTCAATTTGCGATTAGCAAATTGCGAATCGCAAATTGAGAATAACTTCACCTTCCTTCCTATGGGCCTCCTGGCCCATAGAAATGAATGGGAAATTATTCCTTAATTGCGATTTCGCAATTTGCTAATCACAATTAAGGAATTTTAAGAAATCGCTAAAAAATAGCGAATTTCTACATACATCCCAATTTGCAAATCCCAAATAGCGATTTCTTAAAAATTGCTATTTGGGAATCGCAAATGATGGGGATGATACATCTGCCCCTAAAATGCATGATGAAGATAAAAAACTAGAACAGCTAATTACTCAGCCATTTTGTAATATAAAACTATACAGCATACATAAATATAAAAATATATGGACTGTCCTTTCCTCCAAGTAGTAGCGTAAATAAATTTCCACTGCAGAGTTTCTATTTTAGAGTGTTATAAGGACCATTGCCTTCCAAACACCAGAAGCCAACAGAAACCAGAAACCAGCAGAGTTTTACAAGTTGTTACCAAGTTTGTGGCTAAGGGACCCTCCCCCTCTTCTCTTAAATGAGTGTACCTTCTTACAGGGTATCAGCAGTAGCAATGCGTTACTCACTCAGCACCAGACATCCCAGGGTACACCCCGTCCGCGATGCACACTGAAAGGGTACGAATGTGGTCTGCCACCACGCGATACGCCATGTCCACGTTGCCAGCATCGGCACTGCCCAGACGCCCCTGGTAAGCAGGACACCGAGAGCCCTGGAAAGACAAGAGCACGCAGAACGCGGTCAGTTCTGAGACCCCTCAGAGACACACTGGTTCAGAAGGGCGCTTGCTTTCCTGCTAAGAGTCCACCTATAAAAGTGGGCCAGAGCCTATCCAATGGTGGATGGCAACACAACAACCGCACTCGTCTGCCATGGGTCCAGCCTCACCTGGTGGATCGCGTCCATCAGTGGCGTGAAGAGGTCCGTGTCGTAGTTTGAGCGCTTGTGCTGCAGGACGGTCACCAGCCTTTCGAGGCCCATTCCAGTGTCCACGTTGTGCTGGGGCAGGAGGCGCAAGCTTCCATCAGCCTCCCTATCAACAAACATACGGTAAGAGGGTTAGCAGCGATCAGGCTCTTCTAATCGCGACTAGAGACTTGAGAGTGTGCATACCTCCCATCTCTTGTACAACTGTAACCAAGGGTGTTACATTCTCTTTTATTATATGTGTGTGTTCCTCTTTAAGTATCAAACCTGTCGCATGCACTTGCAAGAGCTCCTGCGTGAGCCATGGCATGAGACATGTTATCTCTTAAACAGGTTCCACATTCCAGGGAGTTACTGAGGCTATGTACAGTACTAATTGATTCAGTTTAACTGTGGCCTCTGCACTGCTTGTTCTTGTATTTCGTGCTGCAATAAAATCCTGCTTAAACTTCTTCAGCATTTATTGAATATATCCAACAAATTGGCGACGATTTATACCACTCAGCAGCACGAAGAAAGAGTGGTACTTGGAAAAGAATATTCACCTTTTTAAACATTACTTAGGCAAGGGGAGAAGTATGAGTGGTTAGATGTGCAACAACGTGCTTTTGAGGAGATCAAACATGACATTGTAAATTCTCCCACACTTAAGCCATTTCGCATGAACAAAGAGTGTATATTAACAGTTGATGCTAGCCTCTACGGTTTAGGAAGTGTTCTTTCTCAAAGAGAAGGGGATGATGAGTGGAATGTTGCGTTTGCTTAAAGAACTCTCAGTGAATGTGAACGGAAATACGCTGTCATCGAAAGAGAGCTGCTTGCTTGTGTTTGGGCAATAGAGCATTTTAGGTTGTATTTGTGGGGTTCCCAGTTTACGCTTAGAACTGACCATAAACCTCTGGTAAACATTTTGTCAGTAGGGGGAGGATGGAATTCTACAGCTAGAATTGCAAGGTTAACATCTAAGCTACAAGAGTACAATTTTGTTACAACGTACGTGCCTGGGAAGAAAAATGTCACAACGGATTGTTTATCGAGGTTACCTTGTAAACAAGATGAGGTCGGTGCAGTGTGTGATTTGGATTTTGTTTTAACTATTAGAGATGTTGTTAGTGAAAAATTTCAAGAGATTTCTGAATCATTTTGGGAAGAATGTGCACAGAAAGATGATTGTTGGAAAATGGTGAGAGAATTAGTTGAAAAAGGTTGGCCCAGGAAGGATAGAATAAGTCTGAAATACTACCATTTTACAATATTCAAGAAGAATTAGAGGTGGACAGTGGTTTTATCTTTAAGTCTGGTAAATGTATCCCTCCTGAGGGCATGTATAAGGCTATCTTGAACATTGCACATAGAACTCATCCTGGTATTTCTTCAATGAAAAGATTGATTAGAGACAATTTTTGGTGGCCAGGTGTCGATAGGTTCATTGATAAAACTGTTAGAGAATGTACAGAGTGCTGTTCAAGTGAGAGAATGCTCAAAGTTTACACTCCACCTTTGAAAGTAGTGAAATGGCCATCTCAACCTTGGGAGAAGATAGCGTTTGACATTTCAGGTCCCTTTCACATGTTGCCTGAGGCATCACGCTATGCTTTGGTTATTATCGATTACCACTCCAAATGGCCTGAGGTCAAGTTTGTTTCTAAAGCTACCACTGAAGCTGTTATAAACTTTTTCAAGGACATATTTTCAAGAGAAGGTTGCCCATTATGTTTAGTAACTGATAATGGAGTACAGTTGACCTCGCTAGAGATGAAGGATTTTCTTAAAGAATGCAATATTGTTCACTGGCTTACTTCTGTGTATGAACCTCACGAAAATGGACAGGTGGAGAGATTCAATCGAGTGCTGAAAAACTTCATTGTGGACTCAATTAAATACGGTAGGAGTTGGGTAAGTGCGTTGAGAGAACGGTTATGGAACTATCGTATTACGCCACATTCAACTACCCAAGTAAGTCCTTTCAAGTTGTTTAAAGGCAGAAATCCTGTGTCTAAAGTTTTACCATGGTGGTTAAAAATGAAGCCTTCTCACTTTACAGGTGATAAAGTGTGTATGGATGATGTGGCCAAATGTGTTGAAAATAAACAACTCAAAACCAAGAGATGGTATGACAATAAATGGAATGTCAAGTCTCAAATTTTCAATATAGGAGATTGGGTTAGAGTTCTAAAACCTGGGCTGATGAAAAAAAGGCTTTGATAAGTACAGTGAACCTATACAATTAAAGAAAGTGTTTGATAACAGTGCCATGACACAAGATGGTAGAATATGGAATTTTTGTAGATTGGCAAAATGCCATCAATCTCATGTTTTAGACAGAGAGGTAGAAGGAAGATGTGTACAAAAATTCCCAAATGATTCCATTGCGCATAGAGTCAAGGTTGCAAAAAGGGTTATTAAAGTTCCCACAAGGTTTACAAATGATGTGTAACCAACTAATGTTTAAATGTATGCTTTACATTTGTATCTACATTATTTGTACATGTTGTTTATCCAATTTTCTTTTATCCCGTTCATTCCTTTTTATTAAAAAAGGGAGATGTGTTACATTCTCTTTTATTATATGTGTGTGTTCCTCTTTAAGTATCAAACCTGTCGCATGCACTTGCATGAGCTCCTGCGTGAGCCATGGCATGAGACATGGTATCTCTTAAACAGGTTCCACATTCCAGGGAGTTACTGAGGCTATGTACAGTACTAATTGATTCAGTTTAACTGTGGCCTCTGCACTGCTTGTTCTTGTATTTCGTGCTGCAATAAAATCCTGCTTAAACTTCTTCAGCATTTATTGAATATATCCAACAGAGGGGGTTATATAATGCTCATGTAAAGGTACAACAGTGAGGCACCCACATCATCTTCATTCAAAAGTGCTTCATAAAATAAAGTAATTCCAGCCAAAGTTCAACCACAATGGACAGAGGATGAGCAGAGGAACAAGCTTAGATCACAGACAACTACATAAAAAGAGAAGGAGAGCCTCAGAAAAACAGCTGGGACTTACCGCGTATCCACTGCAGTGCACACAGTCAGTCTGTCAGTAACCCAGACTCCCCACTTCCCATATCTAACTGGTGAGCACCACAGCAGCCCGTTGACTGGGAGGGTTCCTCACTGCATGAAATCATGTCTTTAACAGCAGGCTTTCAAGATAAGACTAAGTCTGGTATTCCCTCGAGATATGTTTTGGGAGCCAGCCAACCACAGCACCAGTAGCGTTCCTCCGTGAATACTGACACCACTGGTCTCCACTGCACTCTTCGTGGTGAACTGGACGCCAATCCCAAAAATCCACTCGCCATGGTAGAGTGCCCACTAAGACTTCTGAAAAAGTCTATTTGTACATTAAATCCATTTTTTTACGTGGTGGGATCCTCAGTCCAGTTGGGACAGTGGCCCTTTGGGCAGTCTGAACTTTGGAGCATTTTGGCAGAATCTTAGCCCCCTGTGTTCGACCCTACTGGGTTGTCTCTCCTTGTAGCATCCTGCCTCGCACCGTTGTTCCACTGACTTGTAAACACTACCATAGTAAAGCATCTGAGTGTCACAGATTTCTAAACCTAGCTGAAGCTGCACAAACATGTCTCTTTTGGCCAAGAGTGGCCGTGTGTCCCCAGGACATTCCTATTAGTGCACTTTTCCACAGAAGGCCTCATACCGCATGAGTGCTACCTGTCAGTTTGAGGCGTAGCTTGGTCCAGGAAGTTACTAGGACTGTTTGTGTCTGGGCTCTCGAGTGTAACTGTTTACTATTCCATAACTAAACAACAGCGCCAAACCTGGACAAAGCCCAGTCACAGGTGGACGGCCCAAGATCCAGGGAAAGCTACATGCACCGTACAAGGGGAGCTCCACAGAGAGTCTACTGTGCAGAACCAGGATAAGGGACATTTTGGTGAATGTGGAGGTTTTGGAAACAACTTTATCAGTAGATTATGTGAGATGAGAGAAGGAGTGAAGAGCACCTACGTGCTAGTGATTAGTTGTGCCTCAAATAGTGGGACAGATGCCCCCCAGGAGCAGAGGCAATGGGTGAAGCAGCTCACAAGAGGGGTTGATGGAGAAGACGGGTAGGTGTGAGATTGGTGGCCCCCTCAACCCCACAGGGGGATTTAACAACTACAGTCACCCATTGCCCAATATCCTTTAATGATATTTTATGTGGACCAACCCTACAGACACACTGATGAAGGTGCAGTGATTCTGTGCAGGGAATCCATCACAAGTCAACAGAGATGCCATGTAGAGAAGAAACAGGAAGTGACTAGTGTACCCTCTGCCCTGTCTCTGTGGACAAGTCTGGCTCAATGGTTAGAGCGGCAGACCATGATGCAGAGGTCTGGCCCGGGACCAGGGGTCAATTCCCGCCTCGGCGGGTTTTGGGCTCAATTTTCCCGGACCTGATAATTCTCGCCTCAGTGCCTATTCTAATCATGGGTCCCACTCTGCAGCTCTGGGCAATAGCTTGCTTAATCTCCACAACGGCCCTAGCAGCGCTGTGATGCCTGGGTTTACCTTGGGGGTGCCCAGGAGTGGGCACTTCACAGGGAAAAACCAGGAAGGGTTCCACAGCGGTATGAATACAGTGCCAGGACACCCCTTTGCTGGGGCAGCAGTGCGCTTTACAAGCACAAATTCATTTCATTTCTGTATGAAGCACTCACACAACAGGAGACAACATGGGCAGACGGATGCAGAAACAGGCCGGGTTGTCTCTTAAATCCTGTTGCGGCTGTGTACCACTAGCTACGCCAACGCGTATGTCTTGGGAACCAGAGGAGGTTCTTGATCAACACTCACTAGCTGGGGAATGCATGGGAGAGGAGGCAGGAACAGGCTTTAGGCCCCTGAGTACAGGGCACACTTAGACCCATCCCCTATCTGACAGCATTGTGTGAATCAACACGAGCATCTCCCCAGCACGGGCGGAGACACGCCTGTGAGGCTGCACGCGCTGCATGGGTCACCCCTACTTGATCTCTCGGCAGGGCTCAGTGCCTATTGTTTCTTAGGGCTTGCATTTTTCCAATCTGAGCTCAAGAAGGAGGGAGAAAGAAGGAAAGAGTTCAAATGAGAAACAGCAAATGGCCTAACAGGACAAGACAAAGAAAGGAAACAGAGAAGAGAAGGTGGGAGCATAATAATAGAGGGAGAAACCTATTAAAAGAGCACACATCAGGGGGCAGAAACAAATAAAATGGCTGCCCCACACTATCACCAAGCACACTCTGAATCTCTGCACACACAGGTGACCACTCTTACCTGTTGAGCTGCATGAAGACCAGGTTCCAGATCTCCACCACCTCGGGGCTGTCGCGGTTCACCAGGGCTGCGGCATCACGTCCGCCCACGTGGTCGTAGTGAATCTCGGTACAGGGACCACAAGGGCCCGTCTCGCCCATCTCCCAGAAGTTCTCTCTCAACCCAAAGGGTAAGACGCGGTCGGGGGGTACTCTGAAAAGGAACAGTGAATCCATGAGGGTAGTCACAGTCACAGGTTTTCAAGTGCCGCAACTTTGCCAATGCTCCTTGGAACCCAAGTTTCTAAGAGAGGCAAACGTCTCCATGGCCTCTATGCTACAATATGCCTGGAGGCCCCTCTAAAGCTTCCTATGTGTCTGTGAGGTCGATGCAACCACAGGAGCAGCAGTCATCTCCATACAGAGGCAGAACATTGCTATGGTTGTCTGATCCACGCCCTCTAAAACCAGGAACTCTGAGCCGCAGTCCGAGATCCTCAATTGGACAATGATATCTGGAGCTCCTACCTTCCTTTGCCTCCTTCATGGCATATGACGAAATTGATAGAGTATCAGAGCAATATAAAACGTGACATATATAGAAATAGGGAACGGTGACACTAATACTTATATCAATCAATTGGGATTTGTAAAACGCGACTAATCGCTCGAGGGGGCATTCAGGCGTTGGCACCTCTATGCAGCACAGTGCCTTGACGCTCTCTTCTAGTCTCGTTGGTGCTAAAAAGTTGATCTAACGCACAGACTAAGCGCGGCACTCTGCAGAGTGAACTGCAGAAGCATCATCTATGAGATACTTTGACCTTCATTAGGTTTCTCTCTTTCCAAAGACAAGCAAAGCTAATCAGAGAGGAGAGGAGTTGGCCTAGCGGCTAGGGCGGTTGACCTCGAATCTGGGGAACTTGGTTCGAGTCTCGCCAATGACGCTGAACATCCTATGATTCTAGGCAAATCACTTAATCTCCCCGTGCCTATCAAAAATCATCAGTGTCCTCATGTAATGCAACTGGTGCTATGTAAAGCGCTCTGATACGCGATTCGGGTCAAGTTCGCGCTATATAGAACTCTGTAAATAACAAGCATTTGCAATGCAATAGGTTTCGCATTTATGAGAGTATGAGCTATTGGCATTTTAAATGCCAATGCCTTTTATTTATGTGTTGTTTTTAAAACAAATAAATACAAGCATTTGAAATGCATTCGGTCTCGCCTTTGGGACCTTTTAAGTATTTGGCCATGCAGCATATTATCGCATATTATTGCAACATACTTTAATTACAGAAATGTCAAATTCAAATTCAAATTCAAATTTGGCTTTATTCGATTTATCTGCGAAAATCATAAAAGCATACAAGTACATTTTATACAACAAATTTTAAAAGGTATTCCCCATCAAGAAATTTATAAAACAGTTATCCATATGTAAAAAGTCACAGATAAAGATATGGCCAAAAGCCTCATGTTAAAGCGTCTAATAAAATTTAAACATGTAGGGCTTACATCATAGAATTTCTATATTTCATTACTGACATTAAAAACCGAGAAACAACAAAGATGACATACACCTCATCTAGCAAAAGTATCTTCAAATAAGCATACAGAAATGTCTCTTTATGAAGCCATGTGTGCAAAGAGAATAAGGAGACTAGGTCCTTTAAGGGCTTAGAGTTGGCATAATCAACGTGGACGCCCCTGACACAAAAACATTCATTCACTTGCTAGCTGCAATCTAATGCTAAGCTTCTGTATCTATGATAAGGACAGTCCGAGGAAGCAGACAACACGGCCAGTTGAGAGTGGATGTGGTGTAAGAGGAGAGCTGTCTGATTGGACCTGGGGTCTAGGTCCGAGCCTCGTGTGAGCTCAGAATGCTGTGATTCTGGGTACATTTCTTAAGCTCCTGTACCTACCAAAAACAAGTGCGTCCTAGTGTAATGTAACTGGTGCACATGTAAAGCGCTCTAATTCTTTCAGTTCGAGCTTGGGCTATATTACAAAAAAAGTACTTGGTGTGAGTAGCAGTGCCAATTGACAGGCGGTGCCAGCATGTACAGACTTGCTTTCGTACATGCCACTCAATACTGATGGCGCCCAGCTGAGGGCAAAGAAGGGTGCACAAGAGAGCAAACTCTTTCAGGGGCATTTTAGAGCAGGTTGTGCTCCTACAGCTGCCCAGGCTATTTGCTCTGTACTTTTGCAGAGGGCTTTATTCACTGAGTTCTTGTTACACTCCCTTGAGTAATGCCTCGCTCACTGCCCTGGTCATGGACCCGATACAAATATACATCTGTGCGGCATACTGTGATGAGTAACATGCCTCTATGCCACCAGAAGCTGATGCCAGCGAACAGCACATGCTCAAGAGAAAATGCCGGGGTTGTGGAGGGTAACAGGCCAAGCTAAAAGAACCTTACACCCACTTCAGTGGGCACGGCAACAAGGTATGTGTTGCTATGCAGTTACATGGTGGCATGACATGACTACTAAGCCTAAGTGTATGGGGTGGGTTAGGGAGGGCTAACAGTTAGAAAAATTGCAATACATGGAGAGTTCTCGCACGGCGAGCGTAAGAAACACAAATTGAGCACGGAAGGGACGAGGCCACGAATGCATAAGGCTCCCCAGCACAAACAGTTGAATTATGGGAAGGATTTAAACTGAAATCTACATTAAATGTTAATGTTAATGTTAGTGAGATTTATAGAGCGCGCGAATACCCGGAGGTGTCTTGGCGCTAGACCAGAGTAGTACCTGAGATCACGGAGAACAGTGAAATTAGTTTGAGAAAAGCCAGGTTTCTAATTGTTTCCTAAAGGAGGATAGGGAGTTCAGTCCTCTCAACGATGCAGGGAGAGCATTCCAGAGTTTTGCTGGTAACTTCTTTAAAACAAAGAGTTCTTCATTGAATTTGCTCCTAACAGCACCTACACAGGTTGCTGCAACTTAGGTTACACTCTTCGCCGTTGCCATAGTTTCTCCTTCGGGGGAGAGGGTGTGGGGGAGGGATGGGGGGTAGTTTGATGCAATGTGTTCTCCTCCCAATTAGGACACCTCAGTAAAGAAGAGACCACACAATTAAACGCAGCTCCCCTGTAGCAAACAAAAGTCAGAGGTTTGTAAAGTCTGCAGGGTGGCAGTGTTATTACAACCCCAGTAGAAGAGATGTGTCTCGGGGAGCGCAGCACTGCAAGCAGAGGCGAGGAGGATCCGTTTCCAGTACATCATTAAAGTGTGAAACGCCCCCGGGGAAGCCGCGCGCACATGCTTTAGCCCGTCAGTAAATGCACAATGTCATTTTAAGTTGTTTAAAGTTAACATCACGTTGGCTTTTAAAAAGCACAAAAGGAAGCAGGAATGGAAACATGCACAGACGAGCGGCGGCGTAAACTAACAAAACATGCGTCCCCCGCCGGGGCTCCTATGGGGTCTGCAGCAACTCTCAGCTGGCTAAAGGCTGGCTGACCCTGCGCGTCCTTGCTTGTCTGTGCTCCGTGCACCCACCAGCTGTCATGTACAGAAAGTGATGCTCTGATAAATGAGGGCGGCGAGCTGTCGCTGTTGTGCATGTGTTATGGACAGGTCAGGAAAAATAAAGTGTGAATTCACCCAGCCAATTCTATGACAAAACAAGCATTTGCAAATGCAACAGGACTCGTATTTATACGAGACCTATTGCATTTTAAACGGAAGTGGGGACGTCAACGAAGGCATGAACGGGAGTTGAGGTTAGGGGTGGTGGTGGGACGAGAATTCACAGATTGCGGGAGGGAACGGGGGGAGGCAAGGGAACTAATTTGTTTTTAAAGTAATGGGGCTGAAAGCCATGGAAGGATAAAAATGATGACATGGCCGTCAGGAGGCGGGACTATCAAGCTGAAAACCAATTACAATACAGCATTTAGTATTTAAGCCAATGAAAAAACTGCCCGGGAAGTGGGCGGAGCGTCCCCGCAACACTGTATACTGCATACGTCGCAAAGTGAACAGCGAATGCGCGCTGCAACGCTAGGCGAGACCTAATAAAGCCATTTAATGCCATTGTGAATTCCTTGAACACACATCCTGTGAAGGCCGCCTTGAATCCATTCTTTAATACTAAAGCCACACAATGTATGCATTAGACGCTCAGTTTAGGTAGGTGTGCCTGACAAGATGCTGTGCTGCTGGAGTCTTCAAAACAGTTGACCTAGAAACAAAGACAGCAAATCACGATTTTCTAAGTCACGTCCAGGTAAGTCAGAAGTTGGTGCGGGCCTGGGTTATCAGACCTGTCGAGGGACCTGTTCCAAGCTTAAAAATGTCTTGCAAGAAAAGAGAAAAAAACCACACACCCAGCTTCGGCTGCCATCTAATCTTATAAACAGGACAGCTGTGCTTGATAAAAATCGATAAACAAATGGTGAAGCATGAGCACGGGCTCTCAACATGCACGGGCCTGTAGAATAATGACTCCCCTGCGCCCCCCACGCTTCTGAAGGGCTTAGTTACCTGATATACACACATATTACAGTCCCAGCCTACTTTTCCTAAAAACTGGCGCTATTTATGCTGCTTTTCACGATCTATTTTGGGATGGGGTCGAGCGATGGTCCATTTTCAAGTTCCTTCTGCCCGTTCTGCTTTTCTCCTGATTCCTTGGAGGGGACCGTAAACACAATGTATAAGGGTGACATACATCCCTCTCCAACCCCTCTAGACATGTGCACGGGTGGGGCAAAAGAATAATTTGTAAATGTCCGTACGCGTCATGTGGAAAATGAGCCACACGTCAAGGAGCCATGTCAGAAACAATATGCTGTCATGCAAATACTGATTTGTGCACCGTCGTTTGCACAGCTGTCGAAGTATTTCTGTCATTGTTATGCCTAATCATTACGTTGTGCACACACCTGTGTTTGTGATAAGTGCAGGTGCGAATATTACATTTTCAGCAGCTGTTGCACATTAAATTAAGTTGTGTCGAACTCGGAATCTGATGAAATATTATTTTGACATATTCTCCTCTACATCAATACATCAGGCTGGGGTTTGTTTTATTGCTCTGCACCTGGCCTGTCTGTTTTCTGGGATGTGAGCTTTTGAACATCTAAAGACCTGCTATGAAGACATTTCGAGCTAAATCGAGTTACTTGCATTTTGAAACTATTTGACGCTGCATGTGCCTTTCTGTTGATTTTTTTTGTTACCTTGTAAAATGTTCCTTATATTTTCCTACTGGGCATACATTAATTAATGTTCAAAAACCCCGTGCCGCAACTGCAACTAGCAAAACGCCTTTTCACATATGGCTGAGTGGAATTTAGACAAGTGAAATGAAAACAAAATATGTGAACTTATCTGGTGAGACATGGAATGTGTGTTGTGCTAGTAAACATGGTGGTGCACCACAAAGTACATTCCTCAAGCGCACATGCTCAAATAAAGATAAATAAGAAACAATAAACGTCGAGTGCAGACTGCCTGGTTGAGAAAGGCTTGATGCCCGCTTGTTTATATGTCCGATGCTGAAACTCGCGAGAATCGTACACTTCTTAAGAACATGTTGAGACGGATGGATTATTGGCTGGGTCAGTAGCGAAGCAAGGATGCTACAGGTCCTGGTGGAAGCAAGGACACTAGCCACTTTGATTGCTGCTGGGGTAGTAAAATACAGCATTGATCAGGGTTCAAGGGGCCCCTCAAAACTATGGACCCCTGCTGCACCAATGATAGCTACACCCTTGCGTGTGTTGTATCACAGCGAAGCATTTGGGCACCATCTGTGACGTCAACTGCCACTTATTTGGTCTTTACAGGATGTATCAATCCGGCACAGAGGATGTTTGCAAGCAGAACTTAATTTGAGGTGGTGGTTGCACGTGCTCAAGGGCCTGCTGGGAGCAAACTTCTATTTTGTACATTTGCAAGAAGAGGGTGGCAGTGCCAAAAAAAGGTTCTACGTAGTGGGCATCAGGAGGGAGCATGCTGTATCCCAGGAGAGCAGTGCCTGCTTCACCAATGTGTCTGCTTACCCCCAGCTGTCAGTCACAGACAGCGTCCACTATGAGAATGCTTACTGACTTTACAAGGGCAGCCAGGAGTCTACTGGATTAATCCTACAGCACTGATACATTTCCTTCAGATTTCAAGGGTAATGTAAACCCTCCTTTCCACCCCCCGTTTTCTTGCAATTCATACGTAATATGTTGACACTGTGACTCGCAAAGACATTTGCATCTTGTAGTGCCACTAAACTACATAGCAGTTTTGCACCGCATAAGTTTTGCAAGGATCATAAGCATTTAATGCAACCAAACATTATTTGTACTTTTGACACTCATGCAATATGGTGGCGTGCTTGGAAATGTGAACAATGCTGCTTTCTAAGACTATCCAGTAAACACGATAGATGGCGAAATATTTTAAAAAGTACCTTTGCCATCTCTGGATATGAACATAAAGATACAGATGCATTCAGAAAAATCTCAAATATGAATGAGATATCAAAATTAAAGTGACATACCTGCTGCATCAAACTATTATTATACTCAATGAGAAGATAATGCAATGGCCCTCATAACACACTATTCTAATAAGAAGGAATACCATCTACACCTCTGCTTAATTACCTCCACTAATTAATAAAACTAGCTGTGCTGTCACATGGTTGAACTGTGACACTTGTGGATAATAAGGATAAAAAATTCAGTCAGGAAGTCTCAGTGGGTTAAATACTCGCCACAGAGAAAGCGAGTGATCTGCAGGTCATGCGTTCAAACTTTAGCTAGGTCAACTCAGCCTTCCAGCCTGCTAAGGTCGGTAAAGTGAGTACGATTTAATTGAGTAACAGCCCCACCTGTCATTTACAACACTTAGAAACGAAGTATGAAGCCTATATAAAGTTATTTGTAATATTACCCAGAATATGGTTCTCACTTTCGTTTTGAAATGTAATTGTCAATCAATCTGCAACCCGTATCAGGCATATTTCTTAGTCATTTAAAACAACAAGGAGGACAAAGTTCCATTTGAGCAGTTGTGTAAATTCGACAAAAGCATGTGAAATTAGCTTGCTCTGGGTTCGCCCTTGTGCAGATCTACGCCTGGTGCAACACCCACCTGCTTTATTCCGAAATGTCCTGCAAAGTTTGTTGTGTTTGTGAGCTACAGAATACTGGAAGAAAATACAGGTTAATATTCAACACGATAGACTTAATCTGGGTGAAAACGAGGCAGCAGCTCTCAATAAAGTTAGAGTCATAGAACAAAGGTGTGCCATTGCTAAGGGCACTCAGTGTGTATTCAGTGCGCTGGGGAGGTCTGGCATCTGAGGGCTCGAAACGGGTCGGTTTTAGTCAGAGATGAAAACAACCTTCAACGGCTTTGCGGCCAGAGCTGTAATGTTCATCTCCGAGAAGCGAAGGAGGGTCCCAGCGCCCCGTCCCCAGCACAGGCAAGTTCTGCCCTCTACCAAAACTTTCATGAAATTAGGGCTAAAGCAATCAACTTTACATTTAAAAACACACACTAGGGTCTTCTGACATTGACCTGCATTGACAGGAGAAACTCTTTGAAGGGACGTAGTAGGAACTCACTTTTTTGTTTGCTACTGAAAATAGTAGTATCGTGGTATTTACAGCTCCTGGAAGGGCCGACGCGTGGTATGACGCGCTACAGAAAACGCATGGTTATTTATTATTGGTATTATCATGAAGTTCGGACGCTCCATATAAGTTATCTAAGAACTACGAACCCCTCACTTTAGAGCTGAGGGGCAAATCAGCAGAGGAGCCCGACTTCGGCGACAGCGGTCACTTTCACCAATCACAGAAAAATGCTCTTAACAATGCAGCGCGAGCCAGGGAAGGGGCGTGTGGTATCCCCATATACCAAAAATAAGAAAAGTCTCGCCGTAGTAGAAACGAGGAGCCCGAAGTTTTCCTGGTATTGCTCAAAGTTTCCAGGTAGTCTGCAGAGCCCCCGGGGAGGGCAGAGGTGGTCTGCCTCCAGCCTGCAGACGAAGGAGCAGCGTCTTACCTGATGCTACAGCCCGGAGAGCAGGCTCTGGCGCTCGAGCGCTGCTGCCGCTGCCCTGGAGGAGGATGCACTGAGCGCGACCATGAACTGCAGGGAAGACCAGGGAAACAAGAGTGCGCGCGCCCGGAGACACTGCGCCGTCGCCGTGCATGTGCACGTTGGCTGTCCTGCGCAAGCTGTGATAAGAAGACACGCCGAGCCAAGTTAGTTGATGTGTGTGTGTAAACGCGGGGGGTTCTGTATGTATGAGTCTGTGTGTACCTGCGTGTGTGTGTGTACCTGCGTGTGTGTATGCGCAGCGGGGGGGGGGGGTCTGTATGTGTGTGTGTGCGTGCATGTGAGTCTGCTTCCAAGGAGCCATGGGAGACAGGAAGCGCGCACGACCTGATCCCAGTTCGCAAGGTTGCGCGTGCATGTCACTTGTCTCCTGTCTCCCTTGACTCCTTGAAAGCAGAAACGATCACAATAGAGTTTCGCAGTGCGAAACCTAAAAAACTGCTGGTGTTCAATTTCATACAATCAACTTTACTGTTTCAAAGTTGCACATTAACGAACAAAAGTGTTCTGTAATGACGATTAATCATGGTTTGGTCTCTAAGCATAGAAGAAGGTGAGAACACGCACCACATAGGTATATATGTCTACCGAGGGGGCTGTCCTGCCCAGATGCACACAGCTCCTTCCCCCTCTCCGCCTGGGTCTCACATAAGCAGCGGGGAGGTCTCCTCTCGCCCATCACAGGCACTCCTCTATCAGAGGCACTCAACGCATTTTCCATCAGCAGTATTACTGCCATTTTGAAAGACTTTTTAATACAAATGTGGTTATTTCATGAAAGGTGATGGAGTAGAATTGGGCAAACTGTTTATCTACCTAAGCAGGGGGTGAAAAATGGGCCATCTGATGTCATACAACATGCAAAAGGCCAACAATTTTTTGATGTTTTTTTTATTTTAAACTCATAATAGGTGCAGCAGTTGCTAAACAGAATGTCTTTGCATCAACCATTTAGAACTTCCGTCAAAGTGCTTATATGTGGATTTCATTTGCATTTTAATCATTTCATTATATACATATCTATATATATGCATATATATATATGTGAGTCAATAGACATATAAACGCTAGCTTGACTCTTAATAGCTTGCTTTTCCTTCATTCAACACTTCTACGACTTGTAGGTGTTGTAAATAATAGCTGTTATATACACCCCTTAGCTGTATTATTTGGCTAGTAAGCACAAGGAGATGATGGACGGAGCGCTCAAACTTTTCAGACACTCACCCCCAGTCGCAGATCTCGGATGAACCCATCATCGTTCTTTAGTTCACTTCGCCAACCTAATTCAGGCTCAGCCATATGCAAATCAGTCTGGACCCTGTGCCTCATGGGAACAGTCAAGCCCGACGTGGGTCCCTTGCTCACTTTGCCACTGGATTCAAGATAGCCTGGCTGATGAGGGCTGCTACCCCGAAACCGGTCCTCGAAAGCTTGTTTCCGGTCCAGGGAAGACAAGGCTTGGCAGTTCGGGCGGGACTGTTCCCATGAGGCACAGGGTCAGACTGATTTGCATATAGCCATGTCTGAACTGGGGTGGCAGAGTGGGCTAAAGAATGATGATGGATTCAGCCCAGATCTGTTGACTGGGTGTGAGTGTCTAAAAAGTTTCAGCGCTCCTCTGGCATAGTTACACACAAACATACATGTGCATTCCATGTGAGCTCTGTAGAATTGTTGACTTTCATGATTAATCAGCCTTATCGTACATGCAGTAGTTCCTTCACTTGGTTGGGTTTGATTTATTTTGCTTTGTGCCTGGTGGGGTATCAAAACTAAAAGAAATCTAAAAAACATAGGTTTCTTAATGATTCGCATATTTCCAGTTCACTTTATTCAGGAAGTCTTTTTTAGGTCTCGGCCTAGAGACGCGCTGAAAGCGCGTTCTCGGCAGAGAATTATTGCAATCGTTTCAGTCTCCAAAGCCGACAAAAGGAGACAAGAGCTGGGCACGCGCCCAGCATTCTCAATGGGAGAGGTGCGACAAGTGCTGGCCACGCGCGGATTCAGTCGCGCGCACGCTCACGGCGCCAGCGTCCCCACCGCGCGCCGATCACTGCTCTCTTCCTGGCCGGCATCGCGAAGTTTCATAAGGCAGTGAAGGCACTGAGAGGTAGGTGCTTGTTCAGAATGTTATGTCCTCTAATTGCTTGGACTTGCGGGAGTGTTTGCAGTGTAAAGTACCGGAATGGCGGGAGCAAAGAATGATGTCAGATGTGCTTTGAAGGATTCTGCTAATGTACACAGAACATTCAGTACAGTCTGCTCTCTGAGCGTGCACGTTACTGATCACCTATTCTTTATTGGACACCAGGGTGCGCCATGTGTTTTTTTTTTATTCAACCCACCAAGATAAACGTGTCTATTCTCTTCTAGAAAAGAGTGTTAACCGTGACCAGTGTAAAATTAATCAGTAGCCTTGCCTGCTTTCAGAGTAGTGAGTGCAGAGTGGTGAGTAGTGAGTGGTGAGTAGTGAGTGGTGAGTGCAGAGTGGTCAGTGCAGAGTGGTGAGTGCAGAGTGGTGAGTGCAGAGTAGTGAGTGCAGAGTAGTGAGTGCAGAGTAGTGAGTACAGAGTAGTGAGTAGTGAGTGCAGAGTAGTGAGTGCAGAGTAGTGAGTGCAGAGTAGTGAGTGCAGAGTGGTGAGTGCAGAGTGGTGAGTGCAGAGTGGTGAGTGCAGAGTGGTGAGTACAGAGTAGTGAGTGGTGACTGCAGAGTGGTGAGTAGTGAGTGGTGAGTAGTGAGTGGTGAGTGCAGAGTGGTGAGTGCAGAGTATTGAGTGCAGAGTATTGAGTGCAGAGTGGTGAGTGCAGAGTGGTGAGTGCAGAGTAGTGAGTAGTGAGTGCAGAGTAGTGAGTGCAGAGTAGTGAGTGCAGAGTAGTGAGTGCAGAGTAGTGAGTAGTGAGTGCAGAGTAGTGAGTGCAGAGTAGTGAGTAGTGCGTGCAGAGTAGTGAGTAGTGAGTGCGTGCAGAGTAGTGAGTAGTGAGTGCGTGCAGAGTAGTGAGTAGTGAGTGCGTGCAGAGTAGTGAGTGCAGAGTAGTGAGTGCAGAGTAGTGAGTGCAGAGTAGAGAGTGCAGAGTAGAGAGTGCAGAGTAGAGAGTGCAGAGTAGAGAGTGCAGAGTAGAGAGTGCAGAGTAGAGAGTGCAGAGTAGTGAGTAGTGAGTGCAGAGTAGTGAGTAGTGAGTGCAGAGTAGTGAGTGCAGAGTAGTGAGTGCAGAGTAGTGAGTAGTGAGTGCAGAGTAGTGAGTAGTGAGTGCAGAGTAGTGAGTGCAGAGTGGTGAGTGCAGAGTGGTGAGTGCAGAGTGGTGAGTGCAGAGTGGTGAGTGCAGAGTGGTGAGTGCAGAGTAGTGAGTGCAGAGTAGTGAGTAGTGAGTGCAGAGTAGTGAGTAGTGAGTGCAGAGTAGTGAGTAGTGAGTGCAGAGTAGTGAGTGCAGAGTAGTGAGTGCAGAGTGGTGAGTGCAGAGTGGTGAGTGCAGAGTGGTGAGTGCAGAGTAGTGAGTGCAGAGTAGTGAGTGCAGAGTAGTGAGTGCAGAGTAGTGAGTAGTGAGTGCAGAGTAGTGAGTGCAGAGTAGTGAGTAGTGAGTGTAGAGTAGTGAGTGCAGAGTAGTGAGTGCAGAGTAGTGAGTGCAGAGTAGTGAGTGCAGAGTAGTGAGTAGTGAGTGCAGAGTAGTGAGTAGTGAGTGCAGAGTAGTGAGTGCAGAGTAGAGAGTAGTGAGTGCAGAGTAGTGAGTAGTGAGTGCAGAGTAGTGAGTAGTGAGTGCAGAGTAGTGAGTGCAGAGTAGTGAGTAGTGAGTGCAGAGTAGTGAGTGCAGAGTAGTGAGTGCAGAGTAGTGAGTGCAGAGTAGTGAGTGCAGAGTAGTGAGTGCAGAGTAGTGAGTAGTGAGTGCAGAGTAGTGAGTAGTGAGTGCAGAGTAGTGAGTGCAGAGTAGAGAGTAGTGAGTGCAGAGTAGTGAGTAGTGAGTGCAGAGTAGTGAGTGCAGAGTGGTGAGTGCAGAGTGGTGAGTGCAGAGTGGTGAGTGCAGAGTGGTGAGTGCAGAGTAGTGAATGCAGAGTGGTGAGTGCAGAGTGGTGAGTGCAGAGTGGTGAGTGCAGAGTAGTGAGTGCAGAGTAGTTTAGAGCAGAGTAGTGAGTGCAGAGTAGTGAGTGCAGAGTAGTGAGTGCAGAGTAGTGAGTGCAGAGTAGTTGTAGTGTGTTTATCTAGGTACCTATATTGATACTCCTATTTCTGACCCTTGTCCGGTTATTAATCACTAAATGGCCATACAACGGCACAGAAACCCATCTTCAGATTAGGTCATAGCGCATGCTGTCACATTAAGCAAGCCCTATCCTCCAGCCACCTAGAAAGCACAACGAGTTCTCAAAACAAATCAAACCTCAAGCAGACCTGGGAAATCCCCCGCAGCTATTGTTTTGATTACGATTAATGAGAACAATGGTCCTTAGATTTAAGGATTATTAACATTTCAATGGCATATAGACTCCAATCAGTACTATATCTGAGAGTTTTTCAGTACCCAGCCGGGCCTGACTTTTTATTCAAAAATAAATATAAATACAACGACCAAGCGAGAGGTCTGATTAAGGAGCTGATAGGGTACAAGCCTGTACCTATCCAGAGCACACTCGAACAAGGTTCGGGGGTGGGAAATTGAGAAGAGAGAAAGGGTAAAGAATTTCAGGCAAAAAGAACATGGGAGCCAGTTGTCCCTTGCAACATTAATACTCTTTCAAAGCAAGTTCAGACAAACAATAACTGTAACAAAATTGACACAATAGACAGGTTACAGAATTGAAAAAAGTGTCGACGGCGTTTCGATCCCCGGGCTCCTATTGAACTGGGATCATCATCAGGACTTTATAATGTTTTGCCTGTGAGTACTTTTGACATTAGCCTGTTCAAAGTGGGAAAAAATGGGAGGAAAAAGAAAGAGATTCTTTTTTATATAAAGCACTTGTATCAGGTACTCTACACACGCAGTCACATGTGATTCTTCCTTTTCATGCCTTAGTGCTCATGTGGCCGAACAACCCGTTCATGACGACATCCTCTTTATAGTTGGTGCCTGCCTCATGCATTCATGACGTGAGCCCGCAAATTCTAAATTTCAAAACACATCGGTCAAACTATCTAATAAAGTTATCACATATTAGCGTAAATGTGACCGGAGTGATGGTGTCAAATAATGGATCCCGGATTGTTGTGGCGTGTACATGCAGGTCGTGAAGCGCCAGCGGAGAGCTACCAGCGAGACTATCATGTGGCACGTGGGAGTTGCCTAAGTGCTTATTGTGATTCCAAGTTATGCGTAAGTAAGACAAACCTTTCGGAGCCTTGGTTACTCCGTTCCAATGAATCAAAATGGTGTATATTTCGGAGGGATTGGACGATGCCTGAAATTGAAAAACGGGTCAGTTCCCGTGTGTGCCATTTCTAGCGTGCCCGGCAAAGTGCGTTAAGTGCATATAATTACCTCTATTCCTACTCGGTAGACATAATATTGTCACCAATCTTGAAGGATTCTTCCATGCCGCAAAGTTGCGTGTCAGTTCAGGTCACACGGGGGTGGATTTCCAATTATTACCCACTCTGCGAAAAACGGGGTTCTAATTAATTAAATTATAAACCACCTCCTACGAACAAGGCACGGGGAGCATCATTTCCCCCTTACCTTTAGCGTGCAGACGATGCTGCCTTGCTCCAGAATCGAGCAGAATTCAATCGGTGTGCTCAATGGCAGTGAGCTGACTCGGCGATACTCCGGAAGTGAGATACTAGCCGGCTTGGTGCATTTAAGTGAAAGGGAAGAGGGAGTGAGGGTACGTCTTACTGTGGCGGCCATCTTGAAATGGTGTTTAGTATATACAGGTATAGGCGGTAAGAGTGTCTAAGTGCCCGCATTCATGCATCTATATTGACTTAAGATCCATTGTAGAGGAAAAATGCACTGCAATTAGGTCATGCTCTTTGACCAACATTATAAACATTTGGACACTTTGTGAATGTTTCTAATTCCAGCGTACAGTTGCAAACAGTACATGTGATGTACAGTATTCAGCATTACTTCAAAACAAACTGAAATTGATTTCTCATTGCATCCTACATAGATTCCATACGTGTACATTTATGAATAGTCTTTTGGTTTCTTTCTGTATCTGCAAACAGTCTTTTAAGTAAGCTATCCAAGAAGTTTAGAGCAGACCAGCCCAATCCTCAGTGCGATTCAGGCCATTCTGTATTGTATCCAAGAGTATGATGCATTTCAGTTCCTCTTTGTTGAGAAGTTGAGTCATGTTACCTCCTCTGGCCGGTAACTTTAATGACTTTAGTACAGTCCAGCGGAACTCGTCTTCCTTATGCTTGGCATTAACAAAATGTTCCACAAGCGGGGCATTGGGAGTTTGGCAACGAATGCGGCTCCTGTGCTGGCAGATCCTTGTTTTTACCTTTTGCGAAGTTTGGCCAACATACATTCTGTTACACGGACATTGAATCATATATATAACATTACAAGTGTTACAGTTTGAGAGGGAAGAGCTAGTGAAAGTAATATTGTTAAATACTCTTGTCTTTCCCTCAATGGTCATGTCACACACACTGCAATTACCACATTTCATATGTCCAACAATGGGGGACAGGCCCCATATAGCTTCAAGCGTGGAAGGTTGAGTGGGACTTGGCAATGCTGCTCGCACTAAATGGTCCTTCAAATTTTTGCTTTTTTTAAAGGCAAACAAGGGACGTTCAAGTTCGAGTACGCCCGCATTAACAATAGGCCAGTGGTGAAGTACCATTTTCCTCATTTTATTTGACACGGGAGAGAAAGTAGTGACACAAGCCAATCTTTCTTGTGGTGTCTTTGGAGTTGCTGTGAGTAAGGTTTCCCTAGGTCTGTACCATGCTCTCTTGAGCGCATTTTTGACAATTCTCTTAGGATAGCCCCTGTTTTTAAGTTTGTCCGCTAAGATGGCACTTTCTTTGAAATAGTCCTGCCTACAAGAGCAGTTTCTCCTAATTCGCAAGAACTGGGAGAATGGGAGTGAATCGCGCAGAGCTCTGGGATGATTACTAGAGTAGTCTAACAACGTGTTGCGCTCTGTGGTTTTTCTGAACAGCCGAGTCAGAAGGACTCCCTCCTGGTGAAAGATGGTAAGATCCAGGAAGTCAATAGAGGATTTATCGGATGTCAAGGTAAAGTGAAGGCCACAACAGTTGTTATCCATCCAGTGTAGGAAGTGGCGTAGATCACTGACTTCACATCTCCAAATCATGAAGATATCGTCAATGTATCTACGCCACAACCCAATTCCTGAATAGAAGGGGTTTGAGGGTGATAATATCATCTCATTTTCAATCTCATTCATGAACAATACCGCCAGATTTGGAGCAAAAATTGCGCCCATGCTCGTACCCTTTATCTGCTGGTAGAAGAGACCATTGAATGTAAAAAAGTTCCTTGTCAAACAGATTTCGAGGAGTTGTAAAATAAACGCCGTAGGTATTGCATGTGGGCGTGGGCGTGTGTCTAAAGTCTTTTGGATCACCTTTAGGGCTGCCACCTGAGGAATATTTGTGTAAAGGGACTCCACGTCCATGGTACAGAGAGTGTCTGTTGCTGGGTCAAAGGGTAAATTTTCAACCAGTGAAATCATGGACATAGAGTCCCTTACGTAGCAAGTAGTGGAAGGGACGAAACCCTTTATGAAGAAATCAATGAAGGCTCCTAATGGCTCAAGGATTGATCCGCATGCCGAAACAATAGGACGACCAGGTGGTGAAGTTACACTCTTATGGATTTTTGGGAGAGTGTATATCACTGGTGTCCTAGGGCTTTTGATGTTTAAATAATTAAATTCTTTCTTGGACAAGAAACCCTCTGCTGCTGCGTCTGTGGTGATTTTCTTTATCAATTCCTGTATTTGTTTTGTTGGATTGGACGCTAGCCTTTGGTAATGTTCCTTATTGTCTAGCTGTCTCTGTATTTCCATAGTGTAGGAGTCAAGATTTTGGAGAACAATTCCACCGCCCTTATCGGCGCTTTTGATGATCAATTAGTTGTTCATTTTAAGTGTGGAAATGGCCTGTTTTTCATTCAGTGTAATATTGTACGGAGTGAAACTACGTTTACCTTGCAGGGTGGAGAGATCTTTTAATACCAGCTTCTCAAAGGTGATTACCTCAGGGGGAATCATACCTGATGAGGGCAAAAAAGTGGAAGGTGGTCGGAAAGGAGTTAGAGCTTTACTCTCTTGACTGGGATGAAGTTGGAAAAATGCCTTAAGCCGAACACGTCTAAAAAACCTCATTAGTTCAGTCTGCAGCTCCAAAAAGTTGGGCGGGATTGTGGGCACAAAAGAAAGACCTTTTTTGAGGAGAGAAAATTCGTCATCCCCAAGGGAGTAATTAGAAATGTTGAAAATTGGGATGGTTTCTGTGTAAGCGGAAGGAGAGTTTACCACTGATAATAATTGTTCCACACTTAAAATGAACAACTCATTGATCATCAAAAGCGCCGATAAGGGCGGTGGAATTGTTCTCCAAAATCTTGACTCCTACACTATGGAAATACAGAGACAGCTAGACAATAAGGAACATTACCAAAGGCTAGCGTCCAATCCAACAAAACAAATACAGGAATTGATAAAGAAAATCACCACAGACGCAGCAGCAGAGGGTTTCTTGTCCAAGAAAGAATTTAATTATTTAAACATCAAAAGCCCTAGGACACCAGTGATATACACTCTCCCAAAAATCCATAAGAGTGTAACTTCACCACCTGGTCGTCCTATTGTTTCGGCATGCGGATCAATCCTTGAGCCATTAGAAGCCTTCATTGATTTCTTCATAAAGGGTTTCGTCCCTTCCACTACTTGCTACGTAAGGGACTCTATGTCCATGATTTCACTGGTTGAAAATTTACCCTTTGACCCAGCAACAGACACTCTCTGTACCATGGACGTGGAGTCCCTTTACACAAATATTCCTCAGGTGGCAGCCCTAAAGGTGATCCAAAAGACTTTAGACACACGCCCACGCCCACATGCAATACCTACGGCGTTTATTTTACAACTCCTCGAAATCTGTTTGACAAGGAACTTTTTTACATTCAATGGTCTCTTCTACCAGCAGATAAAGGGTACGAGCATGGGCGCAATTTTTGCTCCAAATCTGGCGGTATTGTTCATGAATGAGATTGAAAATGAGGTGATATTATCACCCTCAAACCCCTTCTATTCAGGAATTGGGTTGTGGCGTAGATACATTGACGATATCTTCATGATTTGGAGATGTGAAGTCAGTGATCTACGCCACTTCCTACACTGGATGGATAACAACTGTTGTGGCCTTCACTTTACCTTGACATCCGATAAATCCTCTATTGACTTCCTGGATCTTACCATCTTTCACCAGGAGGGAGTCCTTCTGACTCGGCTGTTCAGAAAAACCACAGAGCGCAACACGTTGTTAGACTACTCTAGTAATCATCCCAGAGCTCTGCGCGATTCACTCCCATTCTCCCAGTTCTTGCGAATTAGGAGAAACTGCTCTTGTAGGCAGGACTATTTCAAAGAAAGTGCCATCTTAGCGGACAAACTTAAAAACAGGGGCTATCCTAAGAGAATTGTCAAAAATGCGCTCAAGAGAGCATGGTACAGACCTAGGGAAACCTTACTCACACCAACTCCAAAGACACCACAAGAAAGATTGGCTTGTGTCACTACTTTCTCTCCCGTGTCAAATAAAATGAGGAAAATGGTACTTCACCACTGGCCTATTGTTAATGCGGGCGTACTCGAACTTGAACGTCCCTTGTTTGCCTTTAAAAAAAGCAAAAATTTGAAGGACCATTTAGTGCGAGCAGCATTGCCAAGTCCCACTCAACCTTCCACGCTTGAAGCTATATGGGGCCTGTCCCCCATTGTCGGACATATGAAATGTGGTAACTGCAGTGTGTGTGACATGACCATTGAGGGAAAGACAAGAGTATTTAACAATATTACTTTCACTAGCTCTTCCCTCTCAAACTGTAACACTTGTAATGTTATATATAGGATTCAATGTCCGTGTAACAGAATGTATGTTGGCCAAACTTCGCAAAAGGTAAAAACAAGGATCTGCCAGCACAGGAGCCGCATTCGTTGCCAAACTCCCAATGCCCCGCTTGTGGAACATTTTGTTAATGCCAAGCATAAGGAAGACGAGTTCCGCTGGACTGTACTAAAGTCATTAAAGTTACCGGCCAGAGGAGGTAACATGACTCAACTTCTCAACAAAGAGGAACTGAAATGCATCATACTCTTGGATACAATACAGAATGGCCTGAATCGCACTGAGGATTGGGCTGGTCTGCTCTAAACTTCTTGGATAGCTTACTTAAAAGACTGTTTGCAGATACAGAAAGAAACCAAAAGACTATTCATAAATGTACACGTATGGAATCTATGTAGGATGCAATGAGAAATCAATTTCAGTTTGTTTTGAAGTAATGCTGAATACTGTACATCACATGTACTGTTTGCAACTGTACGCTGGAATTAGAAACATTCACAAAGTGTCCAAATGTTTATAATGTTGGTCAAAGAGCATGACCTAATTGCAGTGCATTTTTCCTCTACAATGGATCTTAAGTCAATCTAGATGCATGAATGCGGGCACTTAGACACTCTTACCGCCTATACCTGTATATACTAAACACCATTTCAAGATGGCCGCCACAGTAAGACGTACCCTCACTCCCTCTTCCCTTTCACTTAAATGCACCAAGCCGGCTAGTATCTCACTTCCGGAGTATCGCCGAGTCAGCTCACTGCCATTGAGCACACCGATTGAATTCTGCTCGATTCTGGAGCAAGGCAGCATCGTCTGCACGCTAAAGGTAAGGGGGAAATGATGCTCCCCGTGCCTTGTTCGTAGGAGGTGGTTTATAATTTAATTAATTAGAACCCCGTTTTTCGCAGAGTGGGTAATAATTGGAAATCCACCCCCGTGTGACCTGAACTGACACGCAACTTTGCGGCATGGAAGAATCCTTCAAGATTGGTGACAATATTATGTCTACCGAGTAGGAATAGAGGTAATTATATGCACTTAACGCACTTTGCCGGGCACGCTAGAAATGGCACACACGGGAACTGACCCGTTTTTCAATTTCAGGCATCGTCCAATCCCTCCGAAATATACACCATTTTGATTCATTGGAACGGAGTAACCAAGGCTCCGAAAGGTTTGTCTTACTTACGCATAACTTGGAATCACAATAAGCACTTAGGTAACTCCCACGTGCCACATGATAGTCTCGCTGGTAGCTCTCCGCTGGCGCTTCACGACCTGCATGTACACGCCACAACAATCCGGGATCCATTATATGACACCATCACTCCGGTCACATTTACGCTAATATGTGATAACTTTATTAGATAGTTTGATCGATGTGTTTTGAAATTTAGAATTTGCGGGCTCACGTCATGAATGCATGAGGCAGGCACCAACTATAAAGAGGATGTCGTCATGAACGGGTTGTTCGGCCACATGAGCACTAAGGCATGAAAAGGAAGAATCACATGTGACTGCGTGTGTAGAGTACCTGATACAAGTGCTTTATATAAAAAAGAATCTCTTTCTTTTTCCTCCCATTTTTTCCCACTTTGAACAGGCTAATGTCAAAAGTACTCACAGGCAAAACATTATAAAGTCCTGATGATGATCCCAGTTCAATAGGAGCCCGGGGATCGAAACGCCGTCGACACTTTTTTCAATTCTGTAACCTGTCTATTGTGTCAATTTTGTTACAGTTATTGTTTGTCTGAACTTGCTTTGAAAGAGTATTAATGTTGCAAGGGACAACTGGCTCCCATGTTCTTTTTGCCTGAAATTCTTTACCCTTTCTCTCTTCTCAATTTCCCACCCCCGAACCTTGTTCGAGTGTGCTCTGGATAGGTACAGGCTTGTACCCTATCAGCTCCTTAATCAGACCTCTCGCTTGGTCGTTGTATTTATATTTATTTTTGAATAAAAAGTCAGGCCCGGCTGGGTACTGAAAAACTCTCAGATATAGTACTGATTGGAGTCTATATGCCATTGAAATGTTAATAATCCTTAAATCTAAGGACCATTGTTCTCATTAATAGTAATTTGCCCAAGGTCCATGATACTTTTTGGGTTCCCTTGTTTTTCTGTAAAGAATTGTTTTGATTACGTTCAAGAACTCCTGAAAAGAATGTAAGAACGACCAGTTATTAATGACATCTTTTATTGACGTCTTATGTCCATCCTTACGTCAAACTCGGCACCTCTCAGGTATAAATAATACCGACATTGCCCTAAGCAGACACACGGTGGTGACGAGCTTGGAGCAGCGCTACTTGCCGGAGAGCCCAGCTGATGCAGGAAGCCCAAGGAAGCTGCCCCTCCCTTTTGACGCACTGAGATAGACGCTGCCTTTTCTCCTGCCGAGAAATCCAGCCTCCGGCGTTCCCAGCCGCCCTCGCGGGTAGCTGGGATACCGAGTCCTGAGACAGAGATACCAACCCTCCAGCCTTCTAAATCCCAGGTACTGAACTGACTAACCCCTTACAGAGAATTCTTGAGTCAGATTCTTGGCAAAGCAAACTTAACTTAAACTGCTACTTATTTACTCCCGCCCACGTATTAGGCTTAGGTCAGGTACACCGGGGTAGGCGTAGTTAGAAGCACCAGTTGAGTACGATTAGTCAATGTAAATATGTATATATAACTTTTAGCCATTTTAAGCATCGTATGGCTAAGAAACCATATCCATGCTTTTACAGTATTATTTTATAATCCTGTTTTTACTGTATGCACTTTACTTAACTATAAGTATTGCAATAATAGCGATTCATTTCTCTTGTATGAGAAAAGAGACTGATCAATAAATAACCCCTTTTTATTGAACATGCCCGTCTCTTCCTTTTCTCTACAATCTGGTGAAACTAAGAATGCACGTACTGACTGAGTAAAATGATTGTCTTTTGTTTTCACACAACTCTAGAGATATACTCTTGATTAGGGGGAGCAAAGTTGTCATGTTCTATGGTTGTCAGAAACTAAATCCCTTCTTGTCTATCCAGGGAGGTTAAACTCCTCCTTGCCTATTCGAGAAAGTTTCTAGTGAACTCTGAGCTAGCTGGCACACATAACTTTAAGTCTAATATCGTCAATAGAAGACCTAGTTTAACACAGTCCTACGTCTATACTATTTGAAGATATTATTCCAATGCGCAGAGCCTATTGGGAAAATAGGAACTACACTACATAGTGAGTGCAGAGTAGAGAGTGCAGAGTAGTGAGTGCAGAGTAGTGAGTGCAGAGTAGTGAGTAGTGAGTGCAGAGTAGTGAGTGCAGAGTATTGAGTAGTGAGTGCAGAGTATTGAGTAGTGAGTGCAGAGTAGTGAGTAGTGAGTGCAGAGTAGTGAGTAGTGAGTGCAGAGTAGTGAGTGCAGAGTAGTGAGTGCAGAGTAGTGAGTGCAGAGTAGTGAGTGCAGAGTAGTGAGTGCAGTGTAGTGAGTGCAGTGTAGTGAGTGCAGAGTAGTGAGTGCAGTATAGTGAGTGCAGAGTAGTGAGTGCAGTGTAGTGAGTGCAGTGTAGTGAGTGCAGTGTAGTGAGTGCAGAGTAGTGAGTGCAGTGTAGTGAGTGCAGACTAGTGAGTGCAGAGTAGTGAGTGCAGAGTAGTGAGTGCAGAGTAGTGAGTAGTGAGTGCAGAGTGGTGAGTGCAGAGTCGTGAGTGCAGAGTAGTGAGTAGTGAGTGCAGAGTAGTGAGTAGTGAGTGCAGAGTAGTGAGTGCAGAGTAGTGAGTGCAGAGTAGTGAGTGCAGAGTAGTGAGTAGTGAGTGCAGAGTAGTGAGTGCAGAGTAGTGAGTGCAGAGTAGTGAGTGCAGAGTAGTGAGTGCAGAGTAGTGAGTGCAGAGTAGTGAGTGCAGAGTAGTGAGTAGTGCGTGCAGAGTAGTGAGTAGTGAGTGAGTGCAGAGTAGTGAGTAGTGAGTGAGTGCAGAGTAGTGAGTGCAGAGTAGTGAGTAGTGAGTGAGTGCAGAGTAGTAAGTGCAGAGTAGTGAGTGCAGAGTAGTGAGTAGTGAGTGCAGAGTAGTGAGTGCAGAGTAGTGAGTGCAGAGTAGTGAGTGCAGAGTAGTGAGTGCAGAGTAGTGAGTAGTGAGTGCAGAGTAGTGAGTGCAGAGTAGTGAGTGCAGAGTAGTGAGTAGTGAGTGCAGAGTAGTGAGTGCAGAGTAGTGAGTACAGAGTAGTGAGTACAGAGTAGTGAGTACAGAGTAGTGAGTAGTGCGTGCAGAGTAGTGAGTGAGTGGTGAGTAGTGAGTGAGTGCAGAGTAGTGAGTGCAGAGTAGTGAGTGAGTGCAGAGTAGTGAGTGCAGAGTAGTGAGTGCAGAGTAGTGAGTGCAGAGTAGTGAGTGCAGAGTAGTGAGTGCAGAGTAGTGAGTGCAGAGTAGTGAGTAGTGAGTGCAGAGTAGTGAGTAGTGAGTGCAGAGTAGTGAGTAGTGAGTGCAGAGTAGTGAGTGCAGAGTAGTGAGTGCAGAGTAGTGAGTGCAGAGTAGTGAGTGCAGAGTAGTGAGTGCAGAGTAGTGAGTACAGAGTAGTGAGTAGTGCGTGCAGAGTAGTGAGTAGTGAGTGAGTGCAGAGTAGTGAGTGCAGAGTAGTGAGTGAGTGCAGAGTAGTGAGTGCAGAGTAGTGAGTGCAGAGTAGTGAGTAGTGAGTGCAGAGTAGTGAGTGCAGAGTAGTGAGTGCAGAGTAGTGAGTAGTGGGTGCAGAGTAGTGAGTAGTGAGTGCAGAGTAGTGAGTAGTGAGTGCAGAATAGTGAGTAGTGAGTGCAGAGTAGTGAGTGCAGAGTAGTGAGTGCAGAGTAGTGAGTGCAGAGTAGTGAGTACAGAGTAGTGAGTACAGAGTAGTGAGTAGTGCGTGCAGAGTAGTGAGTAGTGAGTGAGTGCAGAGTAGTGAGTAGTGAGTGAGTGCAGAGTAGTGAGTAGTGAGTGAGTGCAGAGTAGTGAGTGCAGAGTAGTGAGTAGTGAGTGCAGAGTAGTGAGTGCAGAGTAGTGAGTGCAGAGTAGTGAGTGCAGAGTAGTGAGTGCAGAGTAGTGAGTGCAGAGTAGTGAGTGCAGAGTAGTGAGTGCAGAGTAGTGAGTACAGATTAGTGAGTAGTGCGTGCAGAGTAGTGAGTAGTGACTGAGTGCAGAGTAGTGAGTGCAGAGTAGTGAGTAGTGAGTGAGTGCAGAGTAGTGAGTGCAGAGTAGTGAGTAGTGAGTGCAGAGTAGTGAGTAGTGAGTGCAGAGTAGTGAGTGCAGAGTAGTGAGTGCAGAGTAGTGAGTAGTGAGTGCAGAGTAGTGAGTAGTGAGTGCAGAGTAGTGAGTAGTGAGTGCAGAGTAGTGAGTAGTGAGTGCAGAGTAGTGAGTGCAGAGTAGTGAGTATTGAGTGCAGAGTAGTGAGTAGTGAGTGCAGAGTAGTGAGTGCAGAGTAGTGAGTAGTGAGTGCAGAGTACTGAGTGCAGAGTAGTGAGTGCTGCGTGCAGAGTAGTGAGTAGTGAGTGCAGAGTAGTGAGTGCAGAGTAGTGAGTAGTGAGTGCAGAGTAGTGAGTGCAGAGTAGTGAGTGCCGCGTGCAGAGTATTGAGTAGTGAGTGCAGAGTAGTCAGTGCAGAGTAGTGAGTAGTGAGTGCAGAGTAGTGAGTAGTGAGTGCAGAGTAGTGAGTGCAGAGTAGTGAGTGCAGAGTAGTGAGTGCAGAGTAGTGAGTAGTGAGTGCAGAGTAGTGAGTAGTGAGTGCAGAGTAGTGAGTGCAGAGTAGTGAGTGCAGAGTAGTGAGTGCAGAGTAGTGAGTAGTGCGTGCAGAGTAGTGAGTAGTGCGTGCAGAGTAGTGAGTAGTGAGTGAGTGAGTGCAGAGTAGTGAGTGCAGAGTAGTGAGTAGTGAGTGAGTGCAGAGTAGTGAGTGCAGAGTAGTGAGTGCAGAGTAGTGAGTAGTGAGTGCAGAGTAGTGAGTGCAGAGTAGTGAGTGCAGAGTAGTGAGTAGTGAGTGCAGAGTAGTGAGTGCAGAGTAGTGAGTGCAGAATAGTGAGTAGTGAGTGCAGAGTAGTGAGTGCAGAGTAGTGAGTGCAGAGTAGTGAGTACAGAGTAGTGAGTACAGAGTAGTGAGTAGTGCGTGCAGAGTAGTGAGTAGTGAGTGAGTGGTGAGTAGTGAGTGAGTGCAGAGTAGTGAGTGCAGAGTAGTGAGTGCAGAGTAGTGAGTGCAGAGTAGTGAGTAGTGAGTGCAGAGTAGTGAGTGCAGAGTAGTGAGTAGTGAGCGCAGAGTAGTGAGTGCAGAGTAGTGAGTGCAGAGTAGTGAGTAGTGAGTGCAGAGTAGTGAGTGCAGAGTAGTGAGTGCAGAGTAGTGAGTAGTGAGTGCAGAGTAGTGAGTAGTGAGTGCAGAGTAGTGAGTGCAGAGTAATGAGTGCAGAGTAGTGAGTAGTGAGTGCAGAGTAGTGAGTGCAGAGTAGTGAGTGCAGAGTAGTGAGTGCAGAGTAGTGAGTAGTGCGTGCAGAGTAGTGAGTAGTGAGTGAGTGCAGAGTAGTGAGTGCAGAGTAGTGAGTGCAGAGTAGTGAGTAGTGAGTGCAGAGTAGTGAGTGCAGAGTAGTGAGTAGTGAGTGCAGAGTAGTGAGTAGTGAGTGCAGAGTAGTGAGTGCAGAGTAGTGAGTGCAGAGTAGTGAGTGCAGAGTAGTGAGTACAGAGTAGTGAGTAGTGCGTGCAGAGTAGTGAGTGAGTGCAGAGTAGTGAGTAGTGAGTGAGTGCAGAGTAGTGAGTAGTGAGTGAGTGCAGAGTAGTGAGTGCAGAGTAGTGAGTAGTGAGTGCAGAGTAGTGAGTGCAGAGTAGTGAGTGCAGAGTAGTGAGTACAGAGTAGTGAGTACAGAGTAGTGAGTAGTGCGTGCAGAGTAGTGAGTAGTGAGTGAGTGCAGAGTAGTGAGTAGTGAGTGAGTGCAGAGTAGTGAGTGCAGAGTAGTGAGTAGTGAGTGCAGAGTAGTGAGTGCAGAGTAGTGAGTGCAGAGTAGTGAGTAGTGAGTGCAGAGTAGTGAGTGCAGAGTAGTGAGTGCAGAGTAGTGAGTAGTGAGTGAGTGCAGAGTAGTGAGTGCAGAGTAGTGAGTAGTGAGTGAGTGCAGAGTAGTGAGTGCAGAGTAGTGAGTAGTGAGTGCAGAGTAGTGAGTGCAGAGTAGTGAGTGCAGAGTAGTGAGTGCAGAGTAGTGAGTAGTGAGTGCAGAGTAGTGAGTGCAGAGTAGTGAGTGCAGAGTAGTGAGTAGTGAGTGCAGAGTAGTGAGTAGTGAGTGCAGAGTAGTGAGTAGTGAGTGCAGAGTAGTGAGTGCAGAGTAGTGAGTGCAGAGTAGTGAGTAGTGAGTGCAGAGTAGTGAGTAGTGAGTGCAGAGTAGTGAGTGCAGAGTAGTGAGTAGTGAGTGCAGAGTAGTGAGTAGTGAGTGCAGAGTACTGAGTGCAGAGTAGTGAGTGCTGCGTGCAGAGTAGTGAGTGCAGAGTAGTGAGTGCAGAGTAGTGAGTGCAGAGTAGTGAGTAGTGAGTGCAGAGTAGTGAGTAGTGAGTGCAGAGTAGTGAGTGCAGAGTAGTGAGTAGTGAGTGCAGAGTAGTGAGTGCTGCGTGCAGAGTATTGAGTAGTGAGTGCAGAGTAGTGAGTGCAGAGTAGTGAGTAGTGAGTGCAGAGTAGTGAGTGCAGAGTAGTGAGTGCAGAGTAGTGAGTGCACAGTAGTGAGTGCACAGTAGTGAGTGCAGAGTAGTGAGTGCAGAGTAGTGAGTGCAGAGTAGTGAGTGCAGAGTAGTGAGTGCAGAGTAGTGAGTGCAGAGTAGTGCGTGCAGAGTAGTGCGTGCAGAGTAGTGAGTGCAGAGTAGTGAGTAGTGAGTGCAGAGTAGTGAGTAGTGAGTGCAGAGTATTGAGTAGTGAGTGCAGAGTATTGAGTGGTGAGTGCAGAGTAGTGAGTGGTGAGTGCAGAGTAGTGATGAGTGCAGAGTAGTGAGTAGTGAGTGCAGAGTAGTGAGTGCAGAGTAGTGAGTGCAGAGTAATGAGCGCAGAGTAGTGAGTGCAGAGTAATGAGTGCAGAGTAGTGATTAGTGAGTGCAGAGTAGTGAGTGCAGAGTAGTGAGTGCAGAGTAGTGAGTGCAGAGTAGTGAGTGCAGAGTAGTGAGTAGTGAGTGCAGAGTAGTGAGTGCAGAGTAGTGAGTGCAGAGTAGTGAGTGCAGAGTAGTGAGTGCAGAGTAGTGAGTGCAGAGTAGTGAGTACAGAGTAGTGAGTACAGAGTAGTGAGTGCAGAGTAGTGAGTGCAGAGTAGTGAGTGCAGAGTAGTGAGTGCAGAGTAGTGAGTAGTGAGTGTAGAGTAGTGAGTAGTGAGTGCAGAGTAGTGAGTGCAGAGTAGTGAGTGCAGAGTAGTGAGTAGTGAGTGCAGAGTAGTGAGTGCAGAGTAGTGAGTAGTGAGTGCAGAGTAGTGAGTGCAGAGTAGTGAGTAGTGAGTGCAGAGTAGTGAGTGCAGAGTGGTGAGTGCAGAGTAGTGAGTGGTGAGTGCAGAGTAGTGAGTGCAGAGTAGTGAGTGCAGAGTAGTGAGTGCAGAGTAGTGAGTGCAGAGTAGTGAGTAGTGAGTGCAGAGTAGTGAGTAGTGAGTGCAGAGTAGTGAGTGGTGAGTGCAGAGTGGTGAGTGCAGAGTAGTGAGTGGTGAGTGCAGAGTGGGGAGTGGTGAGTGCAGAGTGGGGAGTGCAGAGTAGTGAGTGCAGAGTAGTGAGTGCAGAGTAGTGAGTGCAGAGTAGTGAGTGCAGAGTAGTGAGTGCAGAGTAGTGAGTAGTGAGTGCAGAGTAGTGAGTAGTGAGTGCAGAGTAGTGAGTGCAGAGTGGTGAGTGCAGAGTGGTGAGTGCAGAGTGGTGAGTGGTGAGTGCAGAGTAGTGAGTAGTGAGTGCAGAGTAGTGAGTGCAGAGTAGTGAGTAGTGAGTGCAGAGTAGTGAGTAGTGAGTGCAGAGTAGTGAGTGCAGAGTAGTGAGTAGTGAGTGCAGAGTGGTGAGTGCAGAGTGGTGAGTGGTGAGGGCAGAGTAGTGAGTGCAGAGTAGTGAGTGCAGAGTGGTGAGTGCAGAGTGGTGAGTAGTGAGTGCAGAGTAGTGAGTAGTGAGTGCAGAGTAGTGAGTGCAGAGTAGTGATTAGTGAGTGCAGAGTAGTGAGTAGTGAGTGCAGAGTAGTGAGTAGTGAGTGCAGAGTAGTGAGTAGTGAGTGCAGAGTAGTGAGTGCAGAGTGGTGAGTGCAGAGTGGTCAGTGGTGAGTGCAGAGTAGTGAGTGGTGCGTGCAGAGTAGTGAGTGGTGAGTGCAGAGTAGTGAGTGCAGAGTAGTGAGTAGTGAGTGCAGAGTAGTGAGAGCAGAGTAGTGAGTGCAGAGTAGTGATTATTGAGTGCAGAGTAGTGAGTGCAGAGTAGTGAGTAGTGAGTGCAGAGTAGTGAGTAGTGAGTGCAGAGTAGTGAGTAGTGAGTGCAGAGTGGTGAGTAGTGAGTGCAGAGTGGTGAGTAGTGAGTGCAGAGTGGTGAGTGCAGAGTGGTGAGTGCAGAGTGGTGAGTGGTGAGTGCAGAGTAGTGAGTGGTGAGTGCAGAGTAGTGAGTGGTGAGTGCAGAGTAGTGAGTAGTGAGTGCAGAGTAGTGAGTAGTGAGTGCAGAGTAGTGAGTAGTGAGTGCAGAATAGTGAGTAGTGAGTGTAGAGTGGTGAGTGCAGAGTGGTGAGTGCAGAGTGGTGAGTGCAGAGTGGTGAGTGCAGAGTGGTGAGTGCAGAGTAGTGAGTGCAGAGTAGTGAGTGGTGAGTGCAGAGTAGTGAGTGCAGAGTAGTGAGTAGTGAGTGCAGAGTAGTGAGTAGTGAGTGCAGAGTAGTGAGTAGTGAGTGGTGAGTAGTGAGTGGTGAGTAGTGAGTGCAGAGTAGTGAGTAGTGAGTGCAGAGTAGTGAGTGCAGAGTGGTGAGTGCAGAGTGGTGAGTGCAGAGTGGTGAGTGGTGAGTGCAGAGTAGTGAGTGCAGAGTGGTGAGTGCAGAGTAGTGAGTGCAGAGTGGTGAGTGCAGAGTAGTGAGTAGTGAGTGCAGAGTAGTGAGTAGTGAGTGCAGAGTAGTGAGTGCAGAGTAGTGAGTAGTGAGTGCAGAGTGGTGAGTGCAGAGTGGTGAGTGCAGAGTAGTGAGTGGTGAGTGCAGAGTAGTGAGTGGTGAGTGCAGAGTAGTGAGTAGTGAGTGCAGAGTAGTGAGTAGTGAGTGCAGAGTAGTGAGTGCAGAGTAGTGAGTAGTGAGTGCAGAGTAGTGAGTAGTGAGTGCAGAGTAGTGAGTAGTGAGTGCAGAGTTGTGAGTAGTGAGTGCAGAGTAGTGAGTGCAGAGTGGTGAGTGCAGAGTGGTGAGTGGTGAGTGCAGAGTAGTGAGTGCAGAGTAGTGAGTGGTGAGTGCAGAGTAGTGAGTGGTGAGTGCAGAGTAGTGAGTGGTGAGTGCAGTAGTGAGTGGTGAGTGCAGAGTAGTGAGTAGTGAGTGGTGAGTGCAGAGTGGTGAGTGTGTGAGAGTGCAGAGTGAACAATTCCAATCCAAACCACATAATTCCATTACACACCACATGCATACACTCCATAATACATGGCTAAAAGACATTGCCATTTACAATGCCATTAGCTCTAACTCAAATAAATCTGAGACCTATTGCATTTCCAATGCTTGTTCTTTTCAGAGTGCGGATTTTTCTTTTGTGTCTTTTAGCTGCGCCTTGGCAAGGCTTCAGTCCCCTTCTCTGTGATCTGTTGAAACTCAGGTGTATCATTCATTGCATCATGATAGAATAATTGTCAGTCAGTACGGTTTTCCCGTCTTGCTCAGTCTCAGTAGTGCACAGCGCACAGAATGATGACGAGGGAGGCTGTTGGGTCAGCAACAGTTCCACTTGGAGTGCAGTCCCATGAAACTATCCACCTGAAGCCCAGTAAGTACTGTATCTTCAGCTGAGTAACAGCCGCCTTGAAACAGAGGGAGGGTACATCCAAGGACATACTGTAAGGACCCGCCTTTGATAAACACTACTCCCTTCAATGCTGCTTCTGGCATCCCCCTTTAGAGCAACAGAACCGCTACCCTAACAGTTATCATTACCAGCACAAAGTATTCTGGGCTTTAATGAGAGAGAGTCTGGGCATTAACCAAAGTGAACTCTGGCCTTTAGCAAGCGCGGAGTGTAATAAACAACCATGCCAGTGAATCCTGCATTAAGGAAAGTAGGCCTGGGCGATGAACTTCGCTCCGTTCGTGGAGTTAGCGGAGTTTTCTGCACTCGCGGAGTGCAGAAAACTCTGCTTCGCGATGCGAGCTCGGGTAGAATTTCTACCCGAGCGGCAGGAATACCAGCACAAACTGCAGTTCGTACTGCACTCCACCACTCGCCGAACTTCGCAGAGTTTTTTTGTAACTTCACGGAGTTCCGCGTAGCAAAACTCTGCGAACTACGCCCAGGCTTAAAGGAAAGTTGCAGTCTGAGCGTCAATAAAAATAAATGTGGTTATTAATGAAGCAAGACTGGGCTTCATCGAGAGCCGAGTGAGTCCAGCCAGGCATCTGAACCGAGTCTGAAATCATCAAACAGAGTGATGGGGCAAGTAGCAAGAACACGGTGAAACCGAACAAGCACTTCACGCCTGCCCTGAACTAACAAAATCAGATCGAATCTAAACATTTCTAAAAGCAGGTTTGGGCTTCTCGGGCATTGAAGTGAGTCGGGAGTTATTTAGCTGAGTCTGGGGGTGACTGGAGCTGGACAAGAATTCCAGCTCTGTCCTAAACTAACAAAAGGGAGTGGTACCCAAGAATTAAAGAGCAATTTTGAGCTGCATCGAGAGAGGAGTGAATCCAGCCAATTATTCTGAATTAATCTAGGATTACGAACAACCAAAAGGGGAAAGAGGGAGGGATGTGACCGCAATAGTCAGCCCTATTATTCCCACTTGATATTTTGGTTTTAATATCCCTTTAGAATCTGTAATACATCTGTGTCACAGGTTTATTGAAAGGGATTTTAATCACTATCTCAGGATCGCTAACCCCGTGACTGAGTGGGTTTTTCCCACTTACAACAATGTATTAGGAGTCTATACACCCCTTCAAACAAATGTCGGGCAGATGAGACAACCCGGTGAGTAAGCATGCCCCCTAGGTGGGTGTGTGGGTGAGGGTTTGGCTTATTGTTTTATACAAAACTCCTTGACACACTAAGGGATTGGGTTCCCCCGTTTAGGTAATTCCTTGGAGACACCCTCCAGCCTGGATATCCTTGTGTTTTTTTCGATTCATCCAGAACTAGGCAATCATTAATTGGGGTTTTTCAAGATCTGTGCATTTAAGAAGTAAACAGGCCTGTGAATTATCAAGAAGTCAGAGAGCCTTGAGTCTGGCCATTATTAAGAGCTGTGTGACCGGCAGCTTTAAGAACAGTGAATGAGGCTGGAGGTGGGAGGGGTCAGGTGGGGCTGTACCAAGAGGGGTGTAGCGGGGGAGAGAGGGGTGTGCGGGGCTGTACTAAGAGGGGTGTCGCTGGGCTGTACAGACAGTGGGGTGTGCTGGGCTGTACCAAGAGGGGTGTAGCGGGGCTGTACCAAGAGGGGTGTAGCGGGGCTGTACCAAGAGGGGTGTAGCGGGGCTGTACCAAGAGGGGTGTAGCGGGGCTGTACCAAGAGGGGTGTAGCGGGCTGTACAGAGAGAGGGGTGTAGCTGGGCTGTACCAAGAGGAGTGTAGCGGGGCTGTACCAAGAGGGGTGTAGTGGGGCTGTACCAAGAGGGTTGTAGCGGGGCTGTACCAAGAGGGGTGTAGCGGGCTGTACAGAGAGAGGGGTGTAGCTGGGCTGTACCAAGAGGAGTGTAGCGGGGCTGTACCAAGAGGGGTGTAGCGGGGCTGTACCACGAGGGGTGTAGCGGGCTGTACCAAGAGGGGTGTAGCGGGCCTGTACCAAGAGGGGTGTAGTGGGGCTGTACCAAGAGGGCTGTAGCGGGGCTGTACCAAGAGGGCTGTAGCGGGGCTGTACCAAGAGGGGTGTAGCGGGGCTGTACCAAGAGGGGTGTAGCGGGCTGTACCAAGAGGGGTGTAGCGGGGCTGTACCAAGAGGGGTGTAGCGGGGCTGTACCAAGAGAGGTGTAGCGGGCTGTACAGAGAGAGGGGTGTGTCTGGGCTGTAACAAGAGGGGTGTAGCTGGGCTGTACCAAGAGGAGGGTAGCGGGGCTGTACCAAGAGGAATGTAGTGGGGCTGTACCAAGAGCAGGGTAGCGGGGCTGTACCAAGAGGAATGTAGCGGGGCTGTACCAAGAGGGGTGTAGCGGGGCTGTACCAAGAGGGGTGTAGCGGGGCTGTACCAAGAGGGGTGTAGCGGGCTGAATAGAGAGAGGTGTGTCTGGGCTGTACCAAGAGGGGTGTAGCTGGGCTGTACCAAGAGGAGTGTAGCGGGGCTGTACCAAGAGGAGGGTAGCGGGGCTGTACCAAGAGGAGGGTAGCGGGGCTGTACCAAGAGGGGTGTAGCGGGGCTGTACCAAGAGGGGTGTAGCAGGGCTGTACCAAGAGGAGTGTAGCGGGGCTGTACCAAGAGGAGGGTAGCGGGGCTGTAGCAAGAGGAGGGTAGCGGGGCTGTACCAAGAGGAGGGTAGCGGGGCTGTACCAAGAGGAGTGTAGCGGGCTGTACAGAGAGAGGGGTGTGTCTGGGCTGTACCAAGAGGGGTGTAGCTGGGCTGTACCAAGAGGAGGGTAGCGGGGCTGTACCAAGATAGGTGTAGCTGGGATTTACAAAGAGAGGGGTGAAGCTGGGCTGTAACAAGGGGTTGAAGCTAGACTTGCAAAGAGAGGGGGAGGGAGGGCATTATCTAAAACTAATTAGCTCAGCTAAACCAGCCTGAATCTCATCCATGTATTTCATTGGCTTGTGATGGACGTCGTCTCACGGCACTGCTGTCACAAAGAGAGGCTGCAAGGACTGCTCCCGTCTTCTTCCCACCTGAACCAGCAACAGGTTTCAGCAGATCTGGGATCTTGTGAGGGTTAATTAAAGGGGGATGTTTGTCAGAAGTTCCTCTGTAATACCCAGATTCTGTCCCTATGTCAGGGCGGGGGCCGTCCATGTAATTTAGTTGCAGGCTACAGAAGCCTCTCACAACTTATGGAATTATTTATTGCTCAAGAGTCTGTGTTTTATCCTTTCCTATGAGGTCTTCAGCATTTGGGATGGAGGGTGTGATCCTCTGTTAGGCACCTGGATCAACAAGCCACAGCCCACTGTCCCATTCATTCCATTGCTCACCCCAAGCTCAGCCAGATATCTCTACTCTCCTCGTCGGCTCCCAATCCCCAAGATGGGTCTCCGGCGAAGTAGGTCACGTAAAGTCGCTCTCTCGGGATCTCGTACACCTGCGTCAGCAGCTCCCAGGCCAAGCTGCAAGCTTCCTCCTGGGACAGTGAGACAGAAAAGGGAATCACAATGAAGAAACAACTAATGCAACTAAAGAAAGAAGAAAAGGAGAAAGGTATGTATAAGAAAAATGTGTTGAGGAAAGGAAACAGAGAAATGGATAGAAGTATAAAAAAGAAAAACAAGTTATGGAAGAAGCAAAAAGAAAAAATGATGAGCAAAATAAGTACAGAAACAGAGGAAAATAAATAAAATTGAGATCAAACATGGAGATCAAAGAGAAGAAACAAGCATTGGTAAAGCCAATAGGTCTGACACTGGCCGATAGCGTTTGTGTTTTTTTAATGTGTGTTTTGTTCTGTCATGGTTTTTGCAAACCTTTATTGTTTGGAAAGCTGCCAGGCCCCAGTCAATCTAAAATACATTCTGGTTAAACCCAAAACTTCTTGTCTTCAAAATGGGCACATTGCCACAGTAGTCATTGCCACGTACGCAGACTACTTTGTGTGTTTATGTGCTTCCTGTGAAAGGACAGAATGCTATCACTCACAGTGACGTTAGCCAATGGCAGAAGAGGGCTGGCCGGTACTCCATGCTGCATGGTATAGTGGGTGGAGCAGAAATGTGAATGCCACAATATCAGGCCAATGGATGAAGCGGCTGTATGAAAGCCCCTACAGTAAGTATTTTATAAACATTATACATATAATTTTCGTAAAATTAAAAGGTTTCAACTAACGCCAGGCCTATCATTGGGCTGAAGAAGGTTGGAAAGAAAAAAGGGTAAAATAGTTAAACAGCATCTAGGAAACATCAAAAAGCAGCCTTCTTTAATTGCAGCCAATGGTGTCATATTGATGGAACTTCTGTTAGACACCACTAACCCACGTCCATACTTTGGGGAATGCTCGTATAATTCACTCGCTCTCTTGCAACAACTCTATCTGTGGGTTTGAGGTTTTGGTCTGGAGGATCTCCAACCCCCTCCAGTGTGATGGGCTCCCAGATCCTTTCTACCACCATAAAATGCGTCTAACGGTACCTCCATGTAAATAGGACTTCATACATTTATACGTAGTTATACGTTTGCAATACTAAAGAATGGCTTCCCAAGAACACGTATAAACAGGTATATAAAATTACTTGTAGAACTATAGAAACAAAAATCCACTGAAAGTCAACCTTAAACACATATGCTGCAGCCCCCTTTTGTAATTACAACAATGTGTGTTCCTTTCTAATATCCAAGGAGTGTTTTGTCTAAAAGCTGGAGCACCTGATCGCAGAGACATCCCGCTGGGCGCTTGGATTGTTCTTGATGCAAGAAAAGCGCCAGTGAAGCTGTTTGTCCAATACCAAAACCAGAACAGGACGACTGTTACGCCAAAAGGTCGCTTTTTATTAATTTGGCCCTAGTTACTGCTTTCCATGTAACTTGAGCATGTGTGTCAGTCACGTCTTCTCAACATTCCCTCTTCAATTTGTTGGTGCAGGTACAACATAAGGTCGCTTGCCGCTAAGTTAGTGGGAGCAGCAACAAGCAGCCGAGTTAGCAGAGTTCGCTCTCAATTAAAACTGGAAAGTGGGAGATTTTGCAGTACATAAACACATTGGGGGAACGTATTTTCCAATTGACATATTACAGTGGAGGCAAATTACGCCGGACACTGCTAAAATGAAGCCTTTTTTTACTTTAAAAATCGTGGGTCACCAGTTTGAATGGGGTCTGTTGGCATGTATGCCCGCCCCTGATCTCTTGGAGAGGACATGTAGGTAGGTAATGAGTGAGTTCCAATAGAGGGAACTCAGTATTTTTGAATTAGTGTGCCGTAAAGTTGTACAGATAAGTCAGGAGGGAATGAGTAGATTTTCACTAATGGAGGGACGGTCGGTAGGCTTATCAGGATGTGAGAGATAGTTGGGTGCCATTCCATAGGCAGCAAAGTCTTACTTGAGTGTGAGAGATAGTTGGGTGCCATGCCATAGGCAGCAGACGCTTACTTGGGGGTGAGAGATAGTTGGGTGCCATGCCACAGCCAGCAGAGGCTTACCTGGGTGCGAGAGATAGTTGGGTGCCATGCTATAGGCAGCAGACGCTTACCTGGGTGCGAGAGATAGTTGGGTGCCATGCCACAGCCAGCAGACGCTTACCTAGGTGCGAGAGATAGTTGGGTGCCATGCCACAGCCAGCAGAGGCTTGCTGTGTGCGAGAGATAGTTGGGTGCCATACTATAGCCAGCAGAGGCATACCCAGGTGCAAGAGATAGTTGGGTGCCATGCCACAGGCAGCAAAGTCTTACTTGAGTGTGAGAGATAGTTGAGCAATAGGCAGCATGAAATAGCAGTGTCAGCAGTTTGTACAAAGCCTTGGTTTTGGCTCATAGCCAGCCACATTGACCACACTATGACAACGGAATCTGGCGCACCCTACTTGTTGGTACCTTAAAGTAGTCGCCAAAAGACCAATTGCCCAGCATTTCAAAGAAGGTGTGATGGTACACGTCGCGTCCCACGTCCTCCAGGTCATTGTGTTTGCCACCAGCGCGCACGCACTTCTGACTGTTCACCACACGCCGGTACTGGGCCATCTTGCTTCGCGGATCCACAGTGCCTAAAAAGATGGGTTTGAACTGCCAGGAAAGAGACAAAGCAGCAGTAAGAGGACCTGTGACAGCTGCGAATGGACATTTAATCAAGCAACAGCGGCATGGAGAACTACTGGGTGAAAATCAAATCAGTTATAGTATGAAATTCCACACTTGCCTTGTATTGTTTGTTGGGAAGCCTCATATTTATGCAATCTAAATTTCTCCTCATTTCTCCATTTTTGGATAACTATATTTAAAATGCATGTTTAGCGTTCACAACCTCTCGATTTTATGTCAAGACAGGAGGCTAGCATTAAACATAACCTTTTATTTACCACTTCTGAGCAGCACTTATAGCTTCAAATAGAATAACATGAAGTAATAGAACATCCACTGAGTACATAAATCCTCAACGCTTCAATCTCAGCCTCCTTTGTTTGCTGCTTCTGAGCAGAGGAGTATTTTTTTAACTTTTTGTATATGTATGTAGTTGAATAGGTTTTAATAGAAACTTACAAAAATAGTTAGTATGGTTTGAGATTGGTATGCTTGCGAGTATGTATGAAATACCCACATTTCGGGTAAATTAAATGGGCTACATTGCATGGTGTTAGGTATTGATTGTTATCCAGTTTCTGGCGTTCACTAAGAAAATAAACAACGTGTCAGCTTCTTGAATTCTGATTCGATTTATGACAGGACTTGAAACGAGGGGAGGCGCTTCACGATCATAGGATATGCCAAGGTATCCAACTGTAGTTGCACCTGTCAAGCGAACAAGAATTAAACTCATCCAAAATGCCATTAAGTTCTCAGGTATGGACGCTGCATTTGAAATAAATCAACGGCAGCGATTCTGCATAATTCTAACTTAGGGGGTGCCTGGACAGTTTCATCAATGATGATATTAACCACTACTTTCTGTTCACTGTCCTGTAATACTGCCTCAAATTCATGCATAAGTGGGAAGAGGAAGACATCTCCATGTTTAGATCTCCTCATTGAAGTGTCAACTCAACCATGGCCCGGCGTGAGCTTGCAACATTGTACAGCAGCCATGACAGTGACTGACGCCCCAGTGTCAGCGAGTATTTATTTTTCCCATCCTTTCATGGAATGTTGTATTTGGGGGGCGTTCAGGCTCGCTCTCACCCCTTCCCAACTAAAGAAATTATAAACATCTCTTTGTGGTCAACCTCATTGGAGCTCAATGACTGTTTCCTTTGCGCGTCTCCTGAATGCCTCGCACACACAACAGAGCTGTACTTGTACCCCTCATCTTGGCTTAATGACTTAAAATGCCACATGAGAAGCACTGGCAGCCTTTTGTTGATTCAAGCCACACAGGTGGTAGGTCACTATCACAGTACACCCAGTTTGTGATACTCACTTCTGAATCAGATCTATGGTGTGTGCAGTTGGCTGCAGATCAGTGTTTGTTATATGTTAGAGAAATCACCAATTTGGTGCGAATGATCGTCACATGGGACAGCATTTGTGTTCTTCCTGGTCCCAGTACGCTGCTATGGCTAAGAAGGTTTCCTCAGGACCTGTCCATACAATTTTGCAACTCTCTATCCCCATATAATCTGTGCACCAACTTTCTCGTCAAGGACTGACAATGCTTCCTTTAGTGCTGGTTTGCACAACTAGACTGGAAGATGCCAGCAAACTTGTGCTTAGCATCAGTGTGAGAGCTCCTTGTCCACTTTCACCTGTCGATCGAACTGTGCATTAAATGCACACATGCAAAACTGGAGTCGCTGTTGACAGTGACAAAGCAAACCGCATTAAGTTGTGGGGTGGGCCTTACCGAGGCCCACTAGTGCAGGGGTTCGCCCTTCTTTTCGCACTGGTCCTTTAGACTGACAAAATAGAAATTGGCACGGAAGCTGTAATATTAAACAAATAGTTTATTAAAACCTCATGAGTGGAACTACGTTGATACACAACCCTCAGGCTATGTATGAGGCAGCACATGTGATAGTTGCAGAGTAAGCATGGAAGCTTAAAAAGAGGCGGTACACGTGTGCACACAAAGAATCATTTACATATAAGGGTACATGAGAATCGCTTAGTCAACAGAGTGGGAGGAGTTATGCAACTGCTGTCATCAGTTAAAATAGCCTGACAGTTAAGTTTGTAACAGGTGCATTCCAACAGCTACAGGCCTTTCTGAGCATGTGCCGTGCTCTGGCTCAGTACTGAAGGAGTTAACTATACTGATGACTCAGATGAAAGACAAGGGCAGGCAACAGTGAGGACGGGAGGAGCACATGGCGAGCACATGGCTAACTAAAATGGCTATTAATAATTCAATGTTATCCCTCTGCACTCGAGTACCACACTTAGATTATAATATAGTACTTTCCAGTTTGCGCAACCTATGTCACACGGCGTCCTTCCGTGTCTTGAACAGAATTCAAAAAGTAGTACAAGGAGACAAAACTTCTTGTGAATAGGTGCGCTGTTTTAGTACATGAACCACACTGGGATTCTTCACTTATATACTCGCTTTTATTTGAATATTTATGTCCATCATCTACTTTTGGTCAGTAATGATTTTCATTGATAATTTCCATTCATAATCCAGTTAATTGATCAACATATTTCTTTTGACAATCGGCTTATCCACACCCAATGCATTTCGGGTCATAGCAAAACAAATTGACCCTTCGTCAGGGGTGTTTGGATCAGCGGGATTCCTAGCTAGTCTCTCTGGACTTAGCGGCTTCTCCAGAGAGACTAGCTAGGAATCCCGCTGATCCAAACACCCCTGACGAAGGGTCAATTTGTTTTGCTATGACCCGAAATGCATTGGGTGTGGATAAGCCGATTGTCAAAAGAAATATGTTGATCAATTAACTGGATTATGAATGGAAATTATCAATGAAAATCATTACTGACCAAAAGTAGATGATGTGTGGTTCATGTACTAAAACAGCGCACCTATTCACAAGAAGTTTTGTCTCCTTGTACTACTTTTTGAATAACTAAAATGGCTGCCACAAACAAAATGGCTTCAGCTCATGCTAGCATCGATCTCTGCTAGTTTCCACAAAGTGTTGAATTGTCTGTGAATGGCATGAAAACTACAAAGACACGAAATTGCAGAACAAATTTGCACGGGAAAACATTTTTATAAACTTCACAGTAGCTGCATGAGACAGCATGACAATCCACAGCCATTTGCATGACTGAACAATAGGCTCCCAGGGAGTTTCATGCGACCATCTGAAATGCGTTTCAGGATTTCTTCAGGGGTAGTAAGCTCTATATAAATGGTAATAACACATAGATCATACGTTTTTGGCTTTCTTATGTGTGACTTTTCCATGTCAGCAGGACTTATGTGTCATATTTTGATGGATAAGACAATTTATATGTAAAGCAGTTATGTTGATGTAATGAGCTATAAGAAATGACTACTTTAATGGACACTAATATTCTAGACATTGCCTTGAAACAGCTGCATTGCTCCTGAAATCCCCATGCAGGGTTGCTGCCTTATCCCTTTCTAACACTACACAGGCACCCTGGTCTTTTGTTAGTGGGAGGTTGTGGCCCAGGACAGATGGAGTTTGACGGCCATGAGCTGTCCAAAATAAACTGAACAGCATCAGTCACTGGCTATGAGCTACAGTGGATGCCAAGGTCTGTGGGTGTAGACCGCCCCCCCACAGACCTACACGGGCGTGTACTTTTGAAAGGGGGTCCTTGAGCTACACACACACACACACAGACACACAAACTTCAGAAGATATCCAGGTTCTTGGTTTTCCCCAGTAGAAGGGCAGGAAAAAGGAATAATTTACAATTGGGTGGTAACTGGAAATCCTCTTATTTTTAAGGAAGCGCTAAGACGAGAGAAGAATTCACTAGTGGTATTTTCTTCACAATGCCATCCCTACAATGAATGAAATTCCACCGGTGCAATCTCCTCTAGAGCCGGCCCTTCCATCAGGAATCAAATGATAATTCTTTATCATCCACCTCTAAATGAGGCCCCTAGATTGCTGGTCTGCAAGGGAGCTAAGCTCGTGTATGTGATATACTGTCCATCCTTCCATTGTTGTTATAGACCAGTGGTCCTTGGAGAACCCCCACCATCATTCCTCAAATCTTCACTTTGCTATTTGATCTTCTGTTCCTTCGTTGGTTCTCTGGTGTAGAACTTTACTTCCCAATCTGCTCTCTCTCACTTTACCATTCTCTTGTACTTTTCCTCCTCTCCACTTATTCTTTTTCATATCCATGTTCTCCCTCCTTTCTTTTCCCTGTCCTTCATCTATCTGCTTTTCTAACTTTCCTTTTATTCTGTGCTCATTCTTCTTTTCTAAATATTGTTTCTCTCTTCTTTCCTCTTCCATTCTCTTCCATTCTCATCACGCTGACATGTGGGCCAGTACAAGCGTGGAGTATTAGTTTATTTGCAGTGTGCTCCACATTGTATGTTCTCAGTTTCATCTGAGACAGTGCCCCTGGACTCTAAGCGACATTGTTAGTGTGCCCAAAGTGGCACATGTTGGTGTTGAGCAGCGCTGCGGGTGCCCGGTCAATCAGTGCTCTGCAGCTCATGCTGAATGTAATGTAGCGCCTAGTATACTTGGCAGCTGGGGATGTGCCGGGGGTAGGCACAGGGGCTGGAGGCCCATGGGTATAGTGTCTATGCTTACCTGGCAACTCACCCCCATTTAGCGAGTCACACCCTCTTTTAACTTCCATTCACCTGCTTGACCAAAAAAAGCCTCTATGAACTTTAATTCGGCCTTCCCTTTTAAAACCTATATCACCCTCCAAAAAAGTGTTAATTCTCCATCCACCTTAATGGGACCACCCACTTAAGCACCTGACTTCACCTGCATTTGTGAGTCAGGAGGTTGTCAGGTACACTATGTTTATAATGCTAGCTGTACAACATGCTGCTGCATCCAGGAATGTTGTTACTCCCTGTACGGCCATCCAGCTGCCTGCGAGCTCACTTGCCTCAGACCAGGGACACTCAGTACATGCCCTGCTCCCCCTCACCAGACTACTGGACAATTCCAGGTGAGTGTGCCACCTACAGAGGTATTTGTGCTTTCTGTGACTTTTTTTATGTTGTTTTCTTCTTTAGCTTTTTCTCAACAACCAAGAAACTCACCTAACATATGTAAATGTACCACCTCATGCAATACTTTTTGGGAAATCTAAAATATATTTTTGCATGTTTAAAGAACACGAAAGTTGTACGACGGCATAAAAGAACGTTACATGAGAACCAGACATTAAACGTATTTTTCGGCAGAGAAAAGTTAACCGATTTGCTCAGTATCACAGGGTGTTGAACCGAGGCCGGGACTCAGTGGTTGTCCTCCTGTAAGGTGACAATCCTAGCGGTTCGGTCACATCGTCTCTAAATATGTAAGCCAGAGCCTGGGAAGCCTTAAGCTTATCGCAAGTTTAGGGTAGATGAAACGTATGTTCCATTTGTTGATCTTTTATATTTACAACCAGTGCTTTAAATGGGCCGGTACTGTCCAGTACTGACTACCGACTCTTTTTTATTTTAATATATAATTGTCAACGCCCAATTACTGTTAAAATGTAATCCTGAGTGAATTTGCTATTTGTATATATATATATATATATATATATATATATATATATATATATATATATATATACCACTAGTGTAATCCTGAGTGAATATATATATATATATATATATATATATTTCTAACCACTAGTATTTGTATCTCTTACTAGAGTGCCTTTACAACTTGTACATTTGCAATTTTTCCCTCCTTTCACTCCACTTGTATATATAACTCTAACCATTAGTATATGTAGTAGATGTACTTACTACCACTCCTATGTGATTATAGAGTTTACCTGTTTTTATCTCGTCCTTGAGTGACTTTACAACTTGTACTCTTGCATTTTTCCCTCCTTTCACTCAACTTGTATATTTGCATTTTTTTCTTTTTTTTCTGTTTGTATCTCTTATGTAACTCATGTAATCCAAAGTCCTTATGTAACGCAACTGGTACTTTTGTAAAGCGCTCTGACACCTTCGGGTAATGTTCGCGCTATATAAATTGCATTAAATAAATAAAAATTAAAAAGAAGGAGCTGAGTTCCTGCACTTCTCAAAAGAAACATCACACTTTTAATTGGAAAGTACAGGCACTTCTCAGAAACAAGCAGGTACTCTGGGAAAGAATACCTGAACTTCTATTTTTACAGTTCAAGCCCTGTTTACCACTCAAAAAAGCAACGCACCTTGAGGCACAAGCAGCAGGCACTATACCCGGAAGTGCCATATCCGCCTGACCGCGTCATCCATCTTAAGGTCAGGCAAAATATGACGTCCCCTGCCAATCCAGTCTGAATGTCAAACTATACGTTTTCCCAGAAGTCCCGCCCACTCCCGCAGAAGCCACGCCCCCATCCCAACTGCACTCACCTGGTTCATGCCCGCGTTAACGAAGAGCAGGCTGGGGTCGCCGCGCGGACGCACGGGGGCGGAAGGCACGCGCTGGTGCCCGCCGCGCTCCCGGAAGAACGTCAGGAAGGTCTCACGCACCGCCGCGGCCGAGGAGCCGAGCGCGCGGCGCGGTGACCAGGCTGCCCCTGGCCCGCGAGTAGAAGCGGGCCGCCATCTTACGGAGGGCACCGAAGTGACTGCAGAGGGGGCAGGCTTCCCGCCGAGATAGAAAACGGACAAACAGCGTACTCGAAACAGAAAAGGGACGAGGGTGTGCTTCCCGCCGAGATAGAAAACGGACAAACAGCGTTCTCGAAACAGAAAAGGGACGAGGGGGTTAGGTGATGAAATTGAAAAGGGACTCGAACCTGAAAGAAAGAGGAACTGTAATGGGGCACCTCTGAATTCTGGGACTTGTAGTTTTTTTTTAAATTCCGTTTTAAAATAGGACTGCAAGTCCCAGAATTCAAAGGAAAAACCCTGCCATTGCGCAGCACAATAATAATAATCCACATTTGTAAAGCACGAACCATCACCCGTTAGGGTCTCTAGGCGATGGGAGCCGTCAGGAAGAGTAAGCAAGCTAACCTGCTGCCGGCCCCGGGGATCGAACCGTGATCCCCAGATTCCGGAGTCAGTCACCCAGGCCACGGCGCCAACACACTCATACATGGGTCTGGGGAACTTGGCTGCAGTGTACTGGAGTGGCAGACCATGCAGGCACCAGCATACACGCCAATAAACCCGATTCAGGCGGGAGACTACTGTTTTTTTAAAACCAAAAATGGCTTTATTTCAGCTGTCTCCCGCCTGAAATTGCATTTTCTACAACAGAAGTCAATGGGGAATTTTCATTCTGGTATCAATGCAGTGGCGTAACGAAAGTTTAACTCGTTTGGAGTTACGGTGGGCGTGTGCTGATGACGGCCGGAAGCCGTCATGACCACGCCCGCGATCAGAATGTGCAGCGCAGGCGCGGAATTCCGGCCGCAGCCATGGGGTTAAACGGCCCCCTTGCAATGTACACAGAGGGGGATGCGGAGGCCTGTGTTACGCCTCTGTTTCAATGTTAATACACTTGGAATGAGCTCGCAGTTCCCTCAAGTTACCCGGCCCTCTTCGTGAGTGCGCCATACGAGCCAGGCTTTTCATTGCATTCTGGGACTTGCAGTGCTGTGTAGCCCATTATAAAACAAACAAGCAAGAATGCAAATCAAAAACCTGGACCAGATGATTTATTCACTCCTGGGCCTGGTGCACTTCAGAGCAGTGAAACCCGTGTTTTCTTCTAGAAACCCCAGGATTAGAACATGGTGTCCTGATTCCAAGGAGTTTTCTGGCTGGCCAACTCGCCAATGTCCATTCAACCATACAGTATGCATGCCTTGACACGTTGCTTGCACATAAACACTGCATTTCCAGATACACTTTGCGTGCTCCTAGCCACATTAAAAATTATTATTGGGCATAGGGTTGCCACCTTTCTTACAAAAAAAATATATAGGCCATTTGTTTACAGTTTGCTATTCAGGAACATTCAAGAATTTGTTGGTGAAAAATGATTTGTATGAAATTGCCCCGCCTCCCCCGACAATGGTGGACTGACCTTGTATGCTGGCGTGTAACGGGTTTGGCGTTCTCGCTCCTGCAAACCCTGCTGCGTGATATCTTGCAGCTTGTAGACGTCCCATGGACTGAGTGGCCCTCTTTGCTCTCTCTGCTTTCTGTGGTGTCTTTCCAGTCGAGCGGCTTGTGGCGGGAGCGTCTATGCTCCTCCGGCGGGTTTGGATGTACCGTTGAGGGCGAGGAAAGGAGAAGCTGCGGCGGCGGCCGCTTTGACAGGCGCAATTCTCCCCAAATGCGAAAATAAGTTGGGAAAGCAAGGCGGTAGCTCGTGGTCACTGCGGAGCGGAAGCAGTACAGAGCTGAGGGAGAAAGTGTGAGAGACGGCGAGATCAAATGTCGGCGTGTCAGTAAACAGGTGAAGACTGCAGGAAAAGCGGCTGCGGCAGCTTTCATTGAAACACATTGACATTGATACTGACACTGCTTCATCTGGATTCTATAGCGGCTGCAGGATAGAAGCAGAGCAATCGCTAGATGAAGGTGTTTGGCTTACTTCTGAGGCTTGAGGTTGGAGGCTCGTCATAGTAAGCATTGACTGCTGCAAGCTGGGAGCAGTGGGCACTTCATGCTGCGGCAGCGGCTTTGATTCACAAGGCCAGAGTTGGAGAACGGAGGAGGGGAGAGAGCGAAAGGCGAGCTGGCCACAAGAGCAGGTACGGGGGCTCTGACTAATTGGGACATAATGGGAGCCTACTTTTAAGTATCTGAAAGTGAATTTAGAGACACTGCAGCATATATTCAGTATATGGAGGGGCGTCTGGAATAATTAACCTCTGCCGAGACTACGCTACACTACACCCCACTGTACTGCCTGTATGCAAGACCCCGAGGGTGCAGCATACAGTATTTAAGTACTTAAATGGCCAAAATACCTGAAACACAAGCTTCACTCCACATTGAGAATTGGAGTATCATCTCTCCGTGCCTCCTAGTCCCTCATAAGGCTGGGAAGAAATTGTTGATATCTTGCTGGAAGGAAAATTGCTCTTTTGTCAAGAATGTAAACGGACCTCTTGCTGGCCATACTTGGGTCTCCTGGATTGCTTTCACTGCCATCGCGAACCTGCGGGCATCTCCGTGGGGTTTGTAAGGTGGAGAGGGGCGCGTGACATCAACTGGCAGTCTCCTCCAGGTCTCCCCCGCCGCCGCTGCACACTTCGACTTCCGTGCGCGGCCGCCGAGGGGGGAGACCACAAGCCCCACCACTCCCCGCGGCTGACCTCACCTGACCCCGCCCACCCAAGGATTTTGCGCCAGGCGGCGCTTTAAAACGAGGATAGAGGTCCCGCGTCGCGAGACGCGCCGGGCTAAGCCCGGGCAAAGGGCGGGCCCTCTGTGGCCCTCAGAGGCCTGTAGAGGAGACTGGACTGGGCAACGGACTTTGGCCGTATAAGTAAAGTAGTAATTTCTCCTACATTTTGTGGTATATGTGTTAACGCTCCTATGATATAAGATCTCTGCAAGTTCTGTTTTGCAGTCCATTAGCAAGTGTTACCTGGTTGAGTTTTGGGAATTTATGGGATTATTTTATTTAGGCAGTCAGCTGCAAGTGTGCTTTGTTATTGCTAGGTTTTAAGTTGTTATTCCTTTAGCAACCATGTCAAATATGATCATTCCCACAGCACAGGGTGCCAACACTTTGGACAACTATCTTGTATAAAAGTTCTCCAAAATTAATAGTGATCGGAGATCCTCATTTGGGAAATCTAGCTCTTCAGGGGTTCCCTCCATTAACACCCCCCCGACTCAATTTTGCCCGCTCCTAATGTTAACACCAGTCTGGGAAGCAGGGAGTTGGTTATGGTTGAGGCTCAGGTTCACCTACCCCCAACAGTTTTGAATACTAATATAGTGGTTAGTGCTGATGATTCCATGGTAACTGAAAGCCCCAAAGCAAGAAGAGCAGTTAGGGCCCGCAGAAAACAACCCCCCAAACGTGGCGGTGGTAGGCCTAGAATGGTAATAGAGAATAAGCAAACACCACACAAACAAAGAGGCAAGTCAGGGGGACCGGAACAGATAGAACCTGTAGTAAGTTGTAGCTCAAGCATGGCTCACTTTGAGCTACTTTTGGTTGCGTTTGAGGCAAAGCTAGAGGCAAAAATTGCAGACATTGTTACACCACTGCTATTAAAAATAGACGCACTTGCTACTGAGGTCGTCAGGCTGAGTGATATTGTTAAAAATCAGCCTAGCTTAGGTGTTACTGGTAGGACTACTAGCAAACCTGTTGACAGGGGGCAGCACCATGAGGTAATCAGTCCTGTTTCAACCCAGCACCAAACACAAAGCCCTCCAGTAGCCGGGCCTATTTCAAATCAGATCAGCTCAAATGCCCAACGATCTCCTGGGCATAAAAAATCTGACCCCATTGTTAAGGTGACAAAAGGTGGCCAAAATCCCAGAATTGATCTTCCCCCTGAGGCTGCACCGTTTGTGTGTGTTCTCTCTGGGGTTCCTGAGCGCATGCAGGGGAAACAAGAAAGCTTTCATGAGCTAAAAAATAAGGTGGCTTATTGGCTTACTAAAAACAGGCCTCTTCCTCCCTCAATTGACGGCCGAATTTTAAACGTTCGTAGGGTGGGGTGGCTTGGCCATATGACTAAGGACATTGAAGGCGATCTGGTAATTGTCAACTTTAGGAGCACCTATGTGGTCCCTTTTCTTAGAGGTTGGCAACCCCAAGGGGGTGATGGTTCTATTGTGACGTGGGAGCTTTCAGGCTTCTACCCCAAATCACGGCCTACTATTACCGCGGCACCAAAGCTGATGGCACGGTCTAATACCATCAGTTTCCAGGGTTCCACCAATGGGTTTGGCATTGAGTCTTTGATCACCGCGGGTAGGTTTGCTCCCTTGTCACATCTTGACGAGAATGATTGACTCACTCTAGGGCAGGCTACAAATTCTAGTGGGGTAGAGAAGGGATATGTTACAACAGCTAAAAGTTTGGAGGTTACCTCCCCTAAACTGTACTTAGAAACCGGGCATGATGCTATCTCAATAGCGACTCATGTTGTCACTATGCCCACTGCTCCAGTTAGTGAGCCTGCTCGGTCAGGGGATATAATAAAACCGCGATGGACTCTGATTACACCAAGATTGCAGGTTGGAATATAGCGGGGCTTGAATCCAATGTGTGCAACCCGCAGTGGGTTGACTACATAGATCAGGGGGATGTTTGGGCTTTCCAAGAAACGTGGGCACTATCCCCCAGTGTTTCGTGTTGGGTTTTTAAACTTTAGCAAACAAGCTACAAAGGGACCTAGAGGGCGTCCCTAGGTGGGGTGACTATCTGGGTAAGACAGGGAGATGGTGTCTGGGCTGAGGAAGTAGCTATAGACAGCCCCGACATATTGATTATTAGGCTTAAATCAAAACAAGGCCTAAACATCCTTTTAGTTAATGTTTATATCAGGGGCCTGCAGGGGGCTAGGGTTTCCCCCACACTTCTGCTTTTGGACGACTTCCTCTCTAGTGTATCGGAGGATGGGTATAGGATATTGCTGGGGGATTTTAACACGTGCTTTGAGCCCCTGGGATTAGTAGATGGTTCTCTTACAGAGGAGGGAGACCTTTCATGGGGTATCCCACAGCTGGAGTTGCCACCAATTAGGAAATGGACCTGCTCTGCTACATTTATCAAAGGGCTTTGTCTCGATCTGGGGCTGCGAGCCGCAAATGGTAGGGTAAGATCTGACATGCAGGGTAGGCACACCTTCAATAACGGCAGACACAGTAGTCGTATCGACTATATTTCAGTCGACGTGAAACTGTGGGCTGCAGTTGTTGACATGGAGGTTAAGGAACGCCCAGAAAGTGACCATGACCCGCTAATGCTGGTCTTAAGGGACTATAGTTTTCGAGGGGCATCAAGTGGTATCGTTGAGGTTACCCATGTTGAGGCCACACTTAGTAATGATATGAGAAGGGTGCGGTGGCCTAAAATTGCCGTGGATGAAGAGGCACAAACAGTGATTAGAACCTTAGTGTCCAATTCCCTAGAAGCACTGAACAACTGTGGGTCCCAGGTAGAGAGTATAGAAAACATTACAGACATACATACAGAGCTGTTCCTGGGATTAAAAGAATTGTTTGTCAAGCCCAACATGATACAGGCTAAGAGGAAGCAGTCTAGGATAAATACCTGGTTTGATGACGAGTGTAGGCGAACACAAGGGGCTCTGTTCATGGCAATAAAGTCTAAAAATCATGTATGTATTAAGTCATGTAGGGAAGCATATAAGGTTGCAAAGCACAAGGCAAAAATTAATTGGGATGAGGATCGGTGGGTATCCCTTACTGAAGCTTGCAGTCATCGGAATATGCAGCAGTTCTGGCACCTCCTCAAATGGGGGAAATGTCAGGACAACCATCCAAGTCCTGCATCCGTTGGCCAACAGCAGTGGGTTTCCTTTTTTCAAGATCAATTTAGGAATAATAGTGTTGCCCCGGTTGTTCTTCCTTTGTCTTGAATATGAGGAACGGTTAATTTTTACCATCCCTGAGGTTACTCGTGTCTTACAAAGTATCCCAAGGGGTAAAGCACAGGGTCCCGACTGCATCCCTGCAGACTTATTTTTACATAACCAGGAACTTTGGGCTCCTTATATCACTAAGCTGGCCAATGCACTAGCATCTGGAGCAAAGGTCCCAGATTCTTGGTATGGGGCTGAAATGTTACCAATATATAAAAAGGGTGATCGTTCAGTTCCCTCCAATTATCGACCGATCAGCCTCATAGATGCGGTGCAAAAAATAGTAGCTCGACTGGTGTTAGGACGCATTCAGGAATGGATCAGTGATTTTGATATCCTTACTCCATTACAGGCAGGTTTTCGGCCTCATGTGAGTACATTAGATCAAGTACTCAGGTTTATGCTTTTATATTGGAAGACTGTTGTCCTTGGTAAAGGTAAGCTGTATGCAGCCTTTGTGGATTTAAGGTCCGCATTTGACCTTGTTCCCAGGGTCAAGTTGTGGGATTGCTTGTTGAAACTAGGCTTGCCAGCTGTTATAGTTCATCTATTAGTGAACTTACATGCCCACTGTTGGACTTGGCCCGCAGGGCTGGTTCACCCCTGAACTTTTTGCCTTATGTGTGACCCTGTGTCAGTGATTTTTGGGTCTCTGCGCACTTTCCCCTGGGTCCCAGAGTGAAAGTGCGTGCGTGTAGTATGGCTGGCCTGCCCTCCCATAGGAATGCATGGGGAATGTGTGTGCCCTGGTAGTTCCTGATGTGTGGGGAGTGCAGGCTCGAGTTTAGTATGTATGAACTCGTGAGAGTGAATGCTGCGCAATGGTATGTGCGGCTTGTATGTGTCTAGAAGGGAAGTGTTACTTCTGGACATTGAGATATGTGTGCATGTGCTGTGAGGGTGCTGGAGCGTGATTGGCTGGAGCTGGCTGGCATGCCAGGCTCCAGGAAGTCTGGATGGGTCTGCCCGGTGGTGAGTGGGAGATTAGCATGAGTGATGTGTGGGAGGAGTGTACCTGTGTCCTGGATGGGCTGGGTTTTCCCCACACAATGCTGGCTCCGCCCCCCTGTGGTGTGTCTAACGACCCTAGCCTCCCCAGTGAATGAAATGGGTGGTTGGGCCATTAAGAGTGCTCCAAAGCCAGCTGAAACTGGTTTTCCCCCCACCCTGCACATTGTAACAAAGGAAGTTACAGTATAAGAAGGGGCTGTGTCCCCTTGGAAAAAAGTTCTCTTCCAGGATCCTGAGGGGGCTGTTGCTGCTGCTGGGCCAGAGGACCGCCACTTGGGGTGTCTCCCTGCCTGGAGACCCAGTGTGCTGGCTCTGGGCCCAGCCTTGCCCCCCCCTGCCTTGCTGAAGGACCTTTGCTGGACTTTGTTGTCCTATAGCGCCTGGGGGCGCTGAATTGGATCGATAGCGCTGAGGAGCGCTTTTCTTTTCCCTCCTAGCGCTAAGAGCGCTTTATTTTGCAGTTAGCGCAGGAAGCGCTGCTTTATTGTCCCTAAAGCGCCTGGAAGCGCTGTGCCCGTATTTGGCGCTTGGAAGCGCTCTGTGTGCTTCAGCCGGTGCCCACCCGGCATTGCCCCGCACCTTGCCGTATTTTTTCTTTGCCAAAATCGCCGCCGCCGCCCGGCCGGAAGTCAGGCAGGCCGGGGGCGGGACGAGCGGGACACCAGGAAGCGGACGTAGTTCCCCGGGCCGCGCTCGGATTGGCTGCCGGCCCGGGACTTGCCTGGAAAGAGAAGGGAAGCCTGAAGCTGCCCGGGGACGAGGGAGAGCGGCGCCTGCCTTCCCGGGACCGAGGGAGAACACCTGAGGAGTGCTGCAGCAGAGCGAGGCTTCCCCGAGTCCCGCCGGTGGAGAGAGGAGCGGGAGCCCGCCAGCCAGCTGCAGCGAGACCGGGTGAGTGCGGGAGCAGTGGTGCCTTTTCCCCAGAGCGGCCCCGGTTGCTAGGGGGCCGCCCCGACGAGAGGGGCATTGCGTGTTGTGGAGCCCGAGGCTCCTGGGGGGCAGATTTGTTGAGCCTTGCGAGGCTCCCCGCCCAAGATTGTTGCCTGAGCCCACGAGAGGCTCGAGAGCGCCCCCATTGGTGTCTGAGCCCACGAGAGGCTCGAGGCGCCCTAGTTGGGATGCGAGGCCCACGGGGGCCCCGGGGGCACCTGTGTTGTTGAGCCCGGAGAGGCTCCAGAGACGGCCGAATTTGGTACTTGAGCCTGAAAGGCTCCTGGGGGCAATCTGCGTATCTCGAGCCCGAGAGGCTCTTGCCCCCACAGTCGTTTGAAGAGCCCAGAGAGGCTCAAGGGGGCATATTCGTTTTGAGAGCCCTGAGAGGCTCTGGGGCCCAGTCGTTCTGGAAAGAAGAGCCTGAGAGAGGCTCAGGGCGCCATTCCTTGTCCAGGAGCCCAGAGAGGCCCCGCAGTGCCACAGTGGTGGTTCTAGAGCCCAGAGGAGGCTCCAGGGGGCATTTCCTTTCGCCCCACCAGTGTTCTGAGAGCCCAGCGAGGTTCCCACATTGGCCCCCTTGTTATTCTTGAGCCCTGGAAGGCTCAAACCTCAATTGCACCAGTTGCCCAGCACTTTGTGGGCAACTGCCACGTTTAGGCACCCTGACTTTGGACACAGGGCGTCCTAGCCCCAACAAGGCCAGAGGGCCTAGGGACAGTCACAGGTGGTGACTTACGTGAGTTTGGCGCAATTGTACTTTCTATACACCTCTGAATGGGTAGTTTATTCATCATGTGTTCTCTTGTGCTGCACCTCTGAATGTGTTTTTATGCGTCATGTGCCTTTACACCTCTGAATGAATGTTATGCATTGCATCATGTGTTTTCCTCTTACACCCCTACAGGTATTGTAATACATAGGTGGTTGTTTTCTCCCTAGTACAGGTGGTGCTAGTGAGGTCCTGTTACCAGTGATTACTGGTTGTGTGCTCTATTTTCATATTGTGTGCTACAGTGATTTTTATTTCTACAAAGTTCTAAAAGTGCTGATACCCCTGACAGTGGTCCAAGTGGCCCTGTCCTGTGCAATATCCCTTGTAAATTCCGCCCGTGCCTGTTGGCACAGTGTAACAAGATGTGTGTTTTATCTGATGTATATTTATTATAATACCAAGGCTATTTTTACATAACCTTGTGTGGAGTTTCCTTTGTGGTGGGCCTTTGGTTGTTGTTGCTGGGGTGCGTGCGCAAATACTTAACCTACATCGCCTCCAAGTTTAGCCTTGCTGCTCGCGCCACGTTACCTAGAGGGTGAGTAGGGGTTATCTTGGCGTGTAACTCCCTTGCCCTGACTTGGGTGTGGTGGTCTCTGACTGACTTTGGCGAAAGCCCTGGCCAGCCGGGGATCCCATTTCCAACATTGGCGGCAAGCGGTGGGATAAGGATTTGTGTTTGCGTTGTACCTTAGTAGCGGCTGGCTGCACCACAAAACTCTGCATTTTAGATAACCACATTTTGGGGATTATTGTTGTTGGTAAAATTCCATTGTTTCTTCTCCTGAAGAGTGTCATTTTATAATTGTGTTCAGTACATTTGTCCCCCGCCCTGCTTCCAGAGTTTGGTACCTGTGTCACTTTTGGTCAGGTTGAGAAGTCAGGGGTGGTAGAAACTGCCTTACCGATCCGAGGGGAGGGTGTGTGTGGATGAATGGTGTGTTTTCCTGGACGCATGAGTGAGTTCTTTTTTAAGGAGAGTGTGGAAGTTTTGGAATTGTGTACTCCTACTTCAGATTGCAAGGTCCCTTGTGTTGCACGTGTCTGTGAGCATCCTGTCAAGATGGAATCGCCTTTTAACCTTTGTGGCCTGTTTAAGTACAGTGTGCATGAGTTGGTACGGTTATGTAAGGAGAGAGACATCCCAGTGAGTGAGTCAGACACCCAGTCCAAGCTTAGGGATAACATGATCCTGTGGCAGAAGAGTGACTGGGAGCGTGAGCACAGAGAGAGAGAGAGGGCCCGGGCCGCACACCAGGAGGGTGGTGGGCCTGAGGGGAGCCCTGAAGAGTCTGATGTGGAGAGTGAGTTTGACAGTGGGTGGGCGCCAGCAGAGAGCGAGTATCCCCTAGATAGGGAGTCCCTTGCTGGGTCCAGTGTCAGATGTAGCACCCCATCCCTTTCCCTGTCCCCAGAGGTGTGGTTGGATAGGAGAGAAGAGAGGGAGCACCAGCTGGCCATGGAAAAGCTCAGGTTAGAGCATGCCAGAGAGATGGCGCAGTTGGGTGTGAATGAGCGGATTGCAGAGGCTGAGAGGGCCTTTGCCAGAGAGAGAGTAGCTCGGGAGGGTAGATTATCCCCTGACCGCAGTCATAATGTTCTGGATCCCCCAGGGAGGGTTGAGTCCAGTGGTGGCAGCTATTTAGATTCCAGTATAGGAAATCCCAGTCCCAGCTCCCCCAGTCTGGTACCTGTTTCCCCAGAGGAGGAGTATAGGTTGAGATTCAGGGGCAGTATGAAACTGTCTCACCAGTCTTGGGGAGAGTTTGTGGATGAATGTCAAGATGCACTGTCTGATTGGTCATCGGTTCACACAGAAGGTGATTTTGTAAAACTGTGTGATCTGGTTCTCAGAGAGCAGGTGCTCAGTAGTTGTTTGCCAGGGTTGCGACAACACCTGTTGGACTATGGGTTGACTGATCCAGACACGCTTGCTGAGGAAGCAGAGCGCTGGGAAAGGGCCAGAGGTTCTGTAGAGTCATTGGTGAGTGACTCCGAAAGTAGTGGGTCAGGGATCTTCCAGCCCAGCGTGGTGGAAGAGGCTCAGTGTAGCCCAGCTAGGTCCCAGTATAGTGAGAAGGGTGTAGGGGCTGACTGCCTGGCTCAGTGGAGCAGGAGTCAGTGGGTGGCTGAGAGCCCCCAGAGGCCCGAAGCCCTGTCTCAGAGCCTGGGTGGTTTCTTGAGGGAACACCAGGTTGGGGACCTAGGCTGTCCTGTTAGCCCATTTGAGGAGGATCTCCTAGTGAGTAGAGGACCTGGAGCGTCTGTAACCAGAGCTCCTGTGGTTCTAGAGGCTGGCAGTACCGCTCCGGTAGGGAGGGTACAGGAGTCCAGCGTGAGGAGTGATTGGGGGATGAGTTTCCCAGTGGATGCACCAGTGGACCAGAGACTAGCCAGTTGGGCTAGATCTTCTTGGAGGGACCCGGGTGGCACCACTTCTGGTCTGGGGGATCGTCCCGCACTGTCAGGTGGACAGAGGGCGGGAGATCTGCGCCAGACAGACAGTCACACAACAGATGTGTCAGTTGTTAACCTCAGGGGGATTGTGTGTGAGTCCCCAGAAGTCCTGGAGTGCCAGGCAGTTGTTCCACCAAAGGTTTTAGACCGGAGGTTGGATGTCCAGGTTCAGGATCAGCCTGACCTGAAGGGTAGGACGACTGTAACCAGTGTCCTGACCGGTTCTTCTTCCAGAGGAACTTCTCCAGGTGGGAGAGGGCAGACCTCTGGAAGGGGGTGCAGAGGGTGGGAGAGCCCACCTCTGACCCCGGTGCAACCTGAGGGGTTAAACCCTAGGTTGGCATGGCGTTCTAGGTGTCCCCCTCGCACGGGGAGGAGGAACCCTAAAAGAAGAGGTAAGGGGAGGAGAGCCTTCCCTGAGACTCCTGGTCCACCTGAGGTTGTAGACCCTAGGCTGGAGAACCAGTGGCAGTCTGGCCCTGTCTGGCAGACAGGAAGAGTGGAGAGTGGCTACTATGGGCCTGGGGTTACTACCCCCCACTTCGTGAGTAGGCAGGAACCAGTGGCACCTGGGTGGCCTAGGGCCTGGTCCTGGCCGCGGACAGCTGAGGAGTACCAGTGGGGTAGCCCAGCTGGTCCTTACAGTAGCTTTAGAAGGAACCCTAGGGATTCACCGTGGCATAGAACAGGAGGGTGTCCCGGCAGTGGCGGGCCTGCGTCCGTGTTCTATCGCCCCAAGCAGGGAAGTCCATCACGGTGGTGATTGTTCTCCCCTGCGTTTTGGCTGGAAGGGGGTTATGTTGGACTTGGCCCGCAGGGCTGGTTCACCCCTGAACTTTTTGCCTTATGTGTGACCCTGTGTCAGTGATTTTTGGGTCTCTGCGCACTTTCCCCTGGGTCCCAGAGTGAAAGTGCGTGCGTGTAGTATGGCTGGCCTGCCCTCCCATAGGAATGCATGGGGAATGTGTGTGCCCTGGTAGTTCCTGATGTGTGGGGAGTGCAGGCTCGAGTTTAGTATGTATGAACTCGTGAGAGTGAATGCTGCGCAATGGTATGTGCGGCTTGTATGTGTCTAGAAGGGAAGTGTTACTTCTGGACATTGAGATATGTGTGCATGTGCTGTGAGGGTGCTGGAGCGTGATTGGCTGGAGCTGGCTGGCATGCCAGGCTCCAGGAAGTCTGGATGGGTCTGCCCGGTGGTGAGTGGGAGATTAGCATGAGTGATGTGTGGGAGGAGTGTACCTGTGTCCTGGATGGGCTGGGTTTTCCCCACACAATGCTGGCTCCGCCCCCCTGTGGTGTGTCTAACGACCCTAGCCTCCCCAGTGAATGAAATGGGTGGTTGGGCCATTAAGAGTGCTCCAAAGCCAGCTGAAACTGGTTTTCCCCCCACCCTGCACATTGTAACAAAGGAAGTTACAGTATAAGAAGGGGCTGTGTCCCCTTGGAAAAAAGTTCTCTTCCAGGATCCTGAGGGGGCTGTTGCTGCTGCTGGGCCAGAGGACCGCCACTTGGGGTGTCTCCCTGCCTGGAGACCCAGTGTGCTGGCTCTGGGCCCAGCCTTGCCCCCCCCTGCCTTGCTGAAGGACCTTTGCTGGACTTTGTTGTCCTATAGCGCCTGGGGGCGCTGAATTGGATCGATAGCGCTGAGGAGCGCTTTTCTTTTCCCTCCTAGCGCTAAGAGCGCTTTATTTTGCAGTTAGCGCAGGAAGCGCTGCTTTATTGTCCCTAAAGCGCCTGGAAGCGCTGTGCCCGTATTTGGCGCTTGGAAGCGCTCTGTGTGCTTCAGCCGGTGCCCACCCGGCATTGCCCCGCACCTTGCCGTATTTTTTCTTTGCCAAAATCGCCGCCGCCGCCCGGCCGGAAGTCAGGCAGGCCGGGGGCGGGACGAGCGGGACACCAGGAAGCGGACGTAGTTCCCCGGGCCGCGCTCGGATTGGCTGCCGGCCCGGGACTTGCCTGGAAAGAGAAGGGAAGCCTGAAGCTGCCCGGGGACGAGGGAGAGCGGCGCCTGCCTTCCCGGGACCGAGGGAGAACACCTGAGGAGTGCTGCAGCAGAGCGAGGCTTCCCCGAGTCCCGCCGGTGGAGAGAGGAGCGGGAGCCCGCCAGCCAGCTGCAGCGAGACCGGGTGAGTGCGGGAGCAGTGGTGCCTTTTCCCCAGAGCGGCCCCGGTTGCTAGGGGGCCGCCCCGACGAGAGGGGCATTGCGTGTTGTGGAGCCCGAGGCTCCTGGGGGGCAGATTTGTTGAGCCTTGCGAGGCTCCCCGCCCAAGATTGTTGCCTGAGCCCACGAGAGGCTCGAGAGCGCCCCCATTGGTGTCTGAGCCCACGAGAGGCTCGAGGCGCCCTAGTTGGGATGCGAGGCCCACGGGGGCCCCGGGGGCACCTGTGTTGTTGAGCCCGGAGAGGCTCCAGAGACGGCCGAATTTGGTACTTGAGCCTGAAAGGCTCCTGGGGGCAATCTGCGTATCTCGAGCCCGAGAGGCTCTTGCCCCCACAGTCGTTTGAAGAGCCCAGAGAGGCTCAAGGGGGCATATTCGTTTTGAGAGCCCTGAGAGGCTCTGGGGCCCAGTCGTTCTGGAAAGAAGAGCCTGAGAGAGGCTCAGGGCGCCATTCCTTGTCCAGGAGCCCAGAGAGGCCCCGCAGTGCCACAGTGGTGGTTCTAGAGCCCAGAGGAGGCTCCAGGGGGCATTTCCTTTCGCCCCACCAGTGTTCTGAGAGCCCAGCGAGGTTCCCACATTGGCCCCCTTGTTATTCTTGAGCCCTGGAAGGCTCAAACCTCAATTGCACCAGTTGCCCAGCACTTTGTGGGCAACTGCCACGTTTAGGCACCCTGACTTTGGACACAGGGCGTCCTAGCCCCAACAAGGCCAGAGGGCCTAGGGACAGTCACAGGTGGTGACTTACGTGAGTTTGGCGCAATTGTACTTTCTATACACCTCTGAATGGGTAGTTTATTCATCATGTGTTCTCTTGTGCTGCACCTCTGAATGTGTTTTTATGCGTCATGTGCTTTGCTTTTACACCGCTGAATGTAGGTTCTGCATCATGTGTTTCCTTCCCCTGCACCTCTGAATGTGTTTTTATGCGTCATGTGCCTTTACACCTCTGAATGAATGTTATGCATTGCATCATGTGTTTTCCTCTTACACCCCTACAGGTATTGTAATACATAGGTGGTTGTTTTCTCCCTAGTACAGGTGGTGCTAGTGAGGTCCTGTTACCAGTGATTACTGGTTGTGTGCTCTATTTTCATATTGTGTGCTACAGTGATTTTTATTTCTACAAAGTTCTAAAAGTGCTGATACCCCTGACAGTGGTCCAAGTGGCCCTGTCCTGTGCAATATCCCTTGTAAATTCCGCCCGTGCCTGTTGGCACAGTGTAACAAGATGTGTGTTTTATCTGATGTATATTTATTATAATACCAAGGCTATTTTTACATAACCTTGTGTGGAGTTTCCTTTGTGGTGGGCCTTTGGTTGTTGTTGCTGGGGTGCGTGCGCAAATACTTAACCTACATCGCCTCCAAGTTTAGCCTTGCTGCTCGCGCCACGTTACCTAGAGGGTGAGTAGGGGTTATCTTGGCGTGTAACTCCCTTGCCCTGACTTGGGTGTGGTGGTCTCTGACTGACTTTGGCGAAAGCCCTGGCCAGCCGGGGATCCCATTTCCAACACCCACACCTTTGCACAAGTTCGGTGGGGAAAGCCTGGGGAGGTCACTGATAGATTTTCTGTAGACAAAGGCGTAAGGCAAGGGTGTGTTTTGGCTCCCACATTGTTTTCCCCATTCATTAATGGGGTAACTAACTACTTTACATCTCATCCTACTGATGCTCCCACCCTGGCGGGGATGAAAATCCCTTTGCTCATGTTCGCGGATGACACTCTGTTAATTTCCAAGACGATGCAGGGACTCCAGCAGGCCCTGTCTCGTTTTGAGTTGTTTTGCCGCGAGCATGAGCTAGAGGTGAATGTGTCCAAAACCAAATTTATGGTATTAAGAGGATCGACGCCTGTTGCTGCCAAGGTCACTCTAGGTGGTACCGCCCTTGAGCAGGCTAAGGTATTTACCTACCTGGGAGTGACATTGAGTGAAAATCTCAGCTGGACACCGCAGGTTGAGTTACTGGCTCTTAAACATGCCCAACTAGGAGGAGCCCTCCTCAAGGAGCATAAAAGTTCCCACACTCGCCCCATATCACCTCTTATTAAAATCTATGGCACAAAAGTTCTGCCCTCAGTATTATATGGGGCTGAGCTTTGGGGCTATTCTAATCTTGATTCGCTCAAAGTGGCTCAAAATAAATTTCTTAGTGTAGCCACAGGTCTTCCACAATCATCACCGCGCATCCCACTTCTATAAGACCTAGGGTGCCAAACAGTGGAGGACCTAGCAAGATATCGCCCCCTTGCGTTCTGGAGGCGTCTATGGACAACGCCTGAGCTTTTGCTTTATGCTAAAGCTTGTTCTGAAGTTAGGAACCTTTTGGGCTCTGGTAAAATAGGATGGTTTAAAGAAATAAGATCTACCCTTAGTGCAATGGGGCTCGACGAACTATGGCTTAACCCAGTTTCAGCTGTCTTTCCTTCTAAAAAGGAGTTGAAGGTTCGATATTGGGATTGGGTCATAGGTAGAAGGCATTCTCAAATAGCGTCCAACTCGCTCACATCGGCATTCGTTCTGCTGAAGGATGTCTCGTCCCTAGAAATGTATTGGGACATTATTTCCAAACCACTGGATCGGAAATTATTCCACCAACTGAGAACTGGGACACTACCACTGAGGGCCTTCACTAAAACCTGGGGCAAGGGTGGACCAGATCAATGCCCATTGTGCACGGGGTCGGGCGAAAGTGTTAGTCACTTCCTCTTTGTATGCCCCCTATATGATGCTCCTAGATCTAAGTGGCTACGCCCAGTCTGTAGAAATCTGCACACCCTCTCAGCATCACAAGCTAGTAGAATTTTAAGATCAGATACGTCTACTGTGATTGTTGTTGGGGTTGCTAAATTTCTTGGTTGGGCGTGGACCTTACGGTCTCGACTAATTAATCTGTCATAAGGGCTTTGATGTTGTGTACTCTCAGGATGTTTTTGATCTATGACTCCCAAAAGAAAACACACTCGCATAGATGGGGTGTGTATATGGATTACTGTTTTAAACTTTTTTAACCCTTTTTATTTCTACAAATGAAGTCAAATATAAGTGATTTAATTCTGTGTTAGATTGTGTTTTTAACTTTTTAACTTTTCACTAAATTATTTTTTTAATATATTGCTAACTTTGTATAAATTGTGTTATATTATTGCATGTTAGCATGTCTTTTATGATGAATAATCGAATAAAGACTTCTTGAAATGGAAATGAAACTGTCATGATTCTTTTGTAGCATGCAAATTAATCCTCTGTTTGCTCCAACACTCATTCGGAGGCAGCTCTCAGATACTTTTCTACTGATTTCTTTGTGTGTTTCCTGGTTTAGGCTTATGCTTCAGACTGGAAAATATACTGGAGTTCAATGTTTTTCATAAAATGTTTACCGCTCTGGACTTAAAAAATACTGACCAGGATGGATCAGGGTAATTATGAGCCGCGAAGCACTTTTTTGTTGGTTTAATTCCATAACATCCTAGTTTAAATCAAGCCCTTTTTAGAAGAAATCAATTAGCTGAACATGGAGTTCATAAAGTTTGATTATTGTGCTATAAGCCCTTGTCCCAGGACCTGAAGAAAATCTACATCCGCCTTTTACCATTGTATAATTGTTGGCCCCTACAGGGCCCAGCACGGTAGGAAATTCACTGGGATGTGCAGACACCACAACTTGACATCTCGCTTTACCATTGCATTTATAGAGACTGTTTTGTGTACCAATGTACCAAGGCTTTTTCTTACATTTGTCCTATGTGGGCAAATTGAATGTGTATGCACCTGCCAGTAATAGTGAATTCTGCGTAACGAACCTGAGCACTGCCAGTTGGTCTCGAGGTGCCCATGCAGGCTTCCTGCTAGGTAGATGTACGCATTAGTGAGTTTATCTGTTGAAGCAAACCTGCCAAGTTTGCCTATGTATGACATTTACATGTTTGCTATTTATTTCTATGTGGCATCTCAATGCCCTTCATGTGACACTTTGAGCTACACTTCATCAAGAATGGAACAAGGCTGGTATGTTTTTTTCATTTCCTTTGCACTTCCTTTTCTGAAACACTGGCATAGAAGGAGATCTTAAAATATCTGCTGTATTCCTGTAGTACTGATACAAGCAATACAGTTTGTTCGGTGGAACACACTCTCTTTATAAACCACCCGGAAGAGTTAGATATGGGTGATGAGTACATTGACCTGTTAGAGCTACAAAGCACAACAGCGTGGATCCTGTGGGCTGCAGACAGGCAGAGCATCAATAAGATGAAACTGTGTGTGGTAATGTAGACTTATTGATTCATTACTGTAAGTTCCAAGGAGCATGGACTTCTAGAGCACATCATTCCATGTGTTTCCATTGGTTGTTCTAGTATTATGTTTCTGTTCAGTTAAAGATGTAGCCATAGTATGTGGGTGCTCCAGTAAACAGCTACTTGAAATCTGATTGTACTCAGAGATATCATTACTGCAACTGCAACATTTTGGCAACAAGGATGATATCTGCCACCGCTACTGCAGGAGCGGCCTACTCTGTATGCTTCATCACAATCTGTGCAGAGTAGAGCAGCGGTTCAGAGGAACAAGGCGCGTCGGCCTGGCTGGTGGCATGGTGAACAATCAGAGAATACCCTGCCAGTCTGTTGTAAGTGAAGCTGCTCCTGTGCACTTCCCTTAGGTGTATGAGACTTTTAAATACACTGTGGAAGCAAAGGGCTGTACTTGCGAAATCTATTGTATTCAATATAAATCTTAATAGGGGCTTACAGCCCGCCTCCTTGCTTTTCATTGGTTGGTTCCTGTGCTTGCCACTTACATTTCCTCTATTTCTGTTGGCTGTAGCATACTGTTTCCTGCGTTTACCAAAGCTTGTACCTGTGTGCTTCTCTCATCAGTTTCCCGTTGCCGAAGTACTGTTTCCATGCGCTTTTGGGTCAATTTAAAAAATATATATTTTGCCTACACAGCACTCGTACTGTGCTTGTTTACCTAATCTCTCCTGCACAGCACATTTACATAATTCTTCTTACCCTAGCTTCCCGTATCTCAAGCGTGCATGCTAGCTCTGTTTTTTCCATTTATTATTAAGGCTTGAAGCGCATCGCACTCCAAGCCTCACTTTCAGCCCGAGCCCCGCCCTCTATAAAGCCTCAAAGTTATTTGCTTTCCCTGCTTGTTCTGTTTCCTGTTTCTTTTCTTTGGAGCACCTATCAATTCCTCATTCTGAGTTCGTTCAGCACTATTATGTGTGTTATCAGCAACCTCTAAAAGCCTGTAAGTGAAGTCAGCTCATTAACTTCTCAGAGTGAAGTGCCAAAGTATACAGTATTCAGTGGGTTGGCTCAAAGTCCTATCAACAGACAGAACTCACACTGTCAGCGTGTTGAGTATTTTTTCAATTATTCTTAGGAACATGGCGCTGGCCCATCATCTCCACGTTGCTGCCCTAATGTAGATTGGACTTTAACTTGCCTGTTCTTAGTGAAAAGGTTTTGCACAGGTTAAGTGTTTGAATGAGGCTTGCTTTGATTATCTGCTTTAACCAAAAGTTTTTTAGCGAATGATAACTCTGTGGAATATTTGACGCACTTGTACCTGCAGAATGGCAAACGCGTTTTTCTCATTTTGTTTCCCATATTTTGTCCTGTATATTAGTTTTGTTTTTTTATTTCAGGGTTTCATCGCATTGTACTAGCAAGTGTTGCTACTTGTAAACTCCTAAAAAGGAACAGTGATGTACATCCATACAGTATCTTTGTGCGTGGTCATGACTCAGTAATGCATGAGTACATGATTGACTGTCATAGTTCAAGTGCGGTAATGACACATTATTTCATGTAATATAAAATGTAAATACACTGGTACATTGTTGTCTCCTGTAGCATGGTAGGTTGTGGTGTGTAAATAACAAGGACCCCCTGTAGAAAGTGAATTCAATTCCTAGGACAGGGAAAACATAATGTGTGTATCAAACCTAGGCATTTTAGGGCAACATAGAGGGAATCAGGATTGCAATAGAAGAGAACAATAAAGGCAAAAACTGTTAAAAAGTTATATTATCTTTAATTAAACATACATATAAAAAATTACGATTTATATTCAACAAAAACCAATAATGCACAGTTAATTACATAAAATCATATACAACTTATCAGAATAATCAAATTAAAATCAAACAGTGGCATTCATTAGTGTCTACGCGCGTTTTGGCGTTGGAAAAACGCCACGGATATTTCTGGAAAGAAACATAAAAATATAACTATTTTTCTTTTTACAGTAAACAATTTTATAAGTTTAAAACCATTCATACAACTCTTTTTCTAAATACGTGTTCTCATCTCATAACAAGGCAACCTTTTTCCCTCTTGATATGACAAACATGGCGTACATGGGTTACATTTTAAAAAAAGATTAATGAAAAATATATGAGCAGTTGCATTTAGTGGTACCTAAGGGACCCTTATCCTCTAGTTCCAAATATTGCCACTATAAACTATTCAGGTATATTAGCAATATTTCATTGTAATATTGGAAATTTGGAAGTGAGGCGGATGTAACCCTGCCCCACTGACAGCCAAGGTGGGTAAGGCATATGGATAAATGATGCTTAACTAAACGCTAAGACCCATTTTATGAGACATCTTTTTTTATTTTTTTATATAAAGATAACAATATTATGTCACAATATTCTGGCTTATTAAAGAGTATTTATGAACCCCATAAAAGACTTACTTTAAAAATAGTAGATGTTGTTTTCAATTACCAATATTCAATATTGTAATAACGATGGCCTGATTTTATAAATCGATACAAGGCAGCCTTGTTAAAGATATTCCAATCTGCACCTAATTGTAATTGATGAAAAGATAAAGGCAGTTATTATATTTCTTTATTTATAGAAAAGTAGGGGGTGGGGATAATTATAGAGTTAAAAAAGGTTCAAACGCCTTATACAGCGACTCGGTATTCACAGAAATGAGGCTATTACGTTGCACTCACCAATTAGGACTTGTCAGTCATTGTATCTTTAAAAATGCTTCACGGGAACGAAGCGATAGCGGTTTGCTGATGTATTTTCATCGAGATGCTGTCTTTGTCTCCTACTACTGTTATATCTAAAAGGCATACAAGTAAATATTGATATATTCCAAGTCATAAACTAATAATAATAACTAGCGGGCTAGATTCAAAGGCGATATATACCAAGTTTACCTTCTTACTCGTTACGGTTGTCCTCACAATGGTTTATTTCTTTTTATATATTCCTTTAATTAAAATCTTGTGCAATCGAAGGATTAGTCGGTAACACTTGTTTCATATGGCTCAAATGATTCTCCTTGATATGAGATATCTAAAAACAACGACACAGACGCCTAAATGTACTTAACTCCATGTGTCTAATATGAATAACGGCTACTTTATAGATACTTAATGATATCAGTGCAATTTTTTCTAACCATCAGGGGTTACGCGATAGTCCCCAGGGTGACCGTAGTAAATTTGGATTACTTCATATGGATCAAACAACGATGTATAACGGAGCGTGACTTCCTATTTTGTAGTTGGCCGCTGTTGCGCAGGCTCGAATTATGCGAGTCTATGTACCCAGAAATAAATAAAAATAGAACCGATTGTCAGTTCAGATTCCGACCGTTTCTGTATCTACATTTAGTAAGTTTAGTCAGTACCCCATACTACCAATCACTTACCAAAATACGACCATTACTAAGCCCGGACAGAAGATGGCTGACGGCATCCTCTCGGCGGATAGAATCGGCAACACCCACCTTGAGCCTGACCCGATTTTAAATATGCTCCTCTAGGCGGTCGTGTGCTATGCCTCACGATAAAATTTAAAGAGACAGCGTCAACTAGATGGAATATAGGGCAGGTTCCTAGGTGGCTATAGTCATGTGACTTACAACGCGGTGAAATTAAAAGTGACAGTGTCAGTTAGATAACGTATAGCGTTGGATCAGAGATACAGCTGTTCTATAATAGAAGGGTTGGGGAGCGAGCATAGCCCTTTTTGTTTAAACCATGTTCGATCACATAGGAATTCAATATTATTACGTTCTAGTTAGTACCAAACGTCAAAGTAATGATATAAATGTATATAATATACTCAGGATGCCAATTATTTCTTATTCGTATATCTTATTAACTATGTATTTGGTAAATACGATTAAATTACTATTCAGCTCAAAATGACTCATAGATACTCAACTTCGAAAGCATGAATTACAAATGGTCAGTCTCAGTTTGTCATATCAAGAGGGAAAAAGGTTGCCTTGTTATGAGATGAGAACACGTATTTAGAAAAAGAGTTGTATGAATGGTTTTAAACTTATAAAATTGTTTACTGTAAAAAGAAAAATAGTTATATTTTTATGTTTCTTTCCAGAAATATCCGTGGCTCCTGAAGAAGGCGTTTTTCCAACGCCGAAACGCGCGTAGACACTAATGAAGGCCACTGTTTGATTTTAATTTGATTATTCTGATAAGTTGTATATGATTTTATGTAATTAACTGTGCATTATTGGTTTTTGTTGAATATAAATCTTAATTTTTTACATGTATGTTTAATTAAAGATAATATAACTTTTTAACAGTTTTTGCCTTTATTGTTCTCTTCTATTGCAATCCTGATTCCCTCTATGTTGCCCTAAAATGCCTAGGTTTGATACACACATTGCATGGTAGGTTGTGCACTTGCATACCACTGCATTGTTTTGTTCACATTGGCCATGTACAGTTACACACATACACACTGCATCTCTACGAACCCTGTCTACGTGTGCAATCACATAGCTAAAATCCAGAACAATTAGGTAATGAGTTCTTTTGATTAGGTTTCGCCTGTAAAGCTCTTTCTGTTCTGTTACCCAGACCCATCCCGCTCTCCGTTAAGTCACCCATCACCCCGTACTCCACCCGTTCTACGTTATGTTACCCAGTGCCCCCACTCCCCTCCCGCTCTCTGTTATGTTTCGCACCCTCCTCCCTCATGTTGCTTGTTACACTTGTTAGCACTGTCTGGGCATAGGTCGCAGTTCATTACTTCCGGTTCAACACCCAAATATAGCAATGAGTGACTGAAAGGTAACTATTCAGCCTTTGCAAAGAGCATTATACGGCGAGGCACCCGACATCACTGCGCTTTCAGCAACCTTTTAACCATTTGGGCTAGAATTTTTTATTTAAACCATGATTAATCACATAGGCGAAACCTATGCATTTACCAATGCTAGTTTGTATCTTTTCACTTTTGTTCTCCATTCACAGACAGAGGTCAAACATCCGCTAATTTCTTACAATTTACATTTAAACACAACCTCCGAGATAAAATATGCAGCAAAGTTAGAGGATTTTGTAAAGTGAACTGCCTGACAGTGGTGCTGTACAAAGAGTGTGACATGAAAGGCTGCAAGGTGTACGTTTTTCCCTAATATACAACATTTAAATAGCTTGTAAGTGAACTGTACAAACATTTCAAAATGTATTTTAGAAGTTATGAAAGCACTTTTTTGTAATTCTGTTTGATGAAAAAAGTTTTTTAATTGGATGAGAACAATTCAGAACTCTACCTGGTGATGTGAAATGATAAACATTGTTGCTAAAATCTGACACAGATTTTTGTTCATACAATATATAGTTTTATCAGTAAAACTGCGTGTTAGTTGGAAGGTTTGTGGCAATTAATGGAGAATGTGCTGTTTGTAAATGGCAGTGCGCTACCAAATCAAATACGATTAAATTGAGTTTTGAAACATTAACTGAGAGACATTCCTACTGGTCAAGTACATCACAGTTAGGTTGAGTGAATAATTCAAGTCACTGGACCTGCAGGTCTAGTAACATTTTAATGAATGTTCAAGGCCTGTGTTACTTGTTAAACATATCACACTAGTTATATCTACTACCCCTGTATAGTCAAAGTGAATAGATGTGGCGTTGAGTATATTTACTCTTTACTATATGTATTCTTACGCCGACAACATAGTGGGAGTTAATGTTGTGGATGCAATATATTTGTAGGTCGATAATGATGACCTCAGTATGGTGCCATCTAACTATGCTTGGCACTAGTGTCTACATAACTAATATCAGAGTAGTTTCGAGCTGCCATTCTCTTTGATTTTATTGAGATGTGGACATAAGTGTACCTAAGAATCAAAGGAACAAGTCACTACATGAGGGTTGTACGGATTTTTACGGCAATACATAAAGTAATGTTATGGACACCTTGCATTGGTGTACTGTTGACAGACTTGCATCAATCAATCAAGGATTTGTTAGGTGTGGCAGATCACCCGTGGGGATGTCAAGGCGCTGGAGTTGCTACCTGCTTTGAGTCCTTTTCTGAATTGCTGGAGCGATGAGGTGGTCCTGAGGTGCAGGCGAAGGCACTAGCACTCTGCTTGATAATACCAAGGCATACATGTGGCTTTAATTAGCCCCAGAGTAATCCAATTACTGGTAACAACTAAACTCACTCAGCTCTGGATAAAGCCCGCTCTTAATGTTTCCAATATCTTCTCATCTCAATAACAGTCTACCAACTCTTCACAATGGGTAGATACTGTTGGAGCTCATATGTATGCCTTTAGTATCCCCTATTTTTAACTACACTGCGCTGGAGAGACACCAGACCCACTATCCTGTAGCAGAGTTCAGACCATCTTGGCTTTCCTGGAGGGCAGCAGCACAACTAGTCACATGTTATCCTGCATGCAATCCACTGCGTCCTGACCTCACCAGCTATTTAGTGGCATTGACCCGTTTGTGAACATGGGAGATCATGATGCTAGGGACAATCCAATTCTTTTTCACAGGCGAGGATCCAGTCCAGTTCTGTTCACTCCCATGTCCTTGATTGAGGATCCTAGGGGCAGTCCAAGCCTGTTCAGCCCCATGTCCAGGTTGCATTTGAAGTGTGAAAGAATTCCACAGTGTACAGCAGACACTTTCAATAAACAGATTTCCCTACCGGTGAAACTGACTTGGATCCAACTCACGGACTCGGCGCTTGGGACACAGGTAATTTCTTCAGAAGGACACAGAGTGTGTGTCGGTCCTCATTTCAGAAGACAAAACCTGAATAAAAATTATACAACATTTTTTTTTTGTTTTACCTGTTTTTATTATGGTCTTAATAATAATAATAATAATCCTGTATTTGTAAAGCGCACAACTACCCGTAGTAGTGGGGGCCGTCGGGAAGATTAAGCAAGCTATTGCCCAGAGTCACATGGTGCTGGGCAGACCCCTGCCGCCGGTGATTGAACCGTGATCCCCAGCATCTGGCGTCAGTCGCCCTGGCCGCTGCGCTACACCTCTTCCACTTACCTTCTCCTACATCCTAACGGCTGGCGAGGTGGGACATTTAACAAATAGTCAGAAAGCACGACCAGAGTATCAAGCATTTACCTGAAACTCCCCAGCAAGATGTTTTTTTAAAACACTGAGAAACACATCTAAATGTATAAACGTTTTTTCAAGATGTTTTTGCAATTTTAGTTGTTTAGTCAAATAATGGTGCTATATATCTATATATATATAAAAACCAAAGTATGTCCGTTTGTCCTTTATGTATTACTACACCATTCAGCCGATCGGCATGAAGCTTTGGGAAGTTGTTGAGTACACCCCCGCGAAGGTTTCTGGCTAAAAAAGGAGCGGATCCATTCGAGGGCCTTCTCTTGAATCCCAGCGTCGCGGGGTTTGCGTATTAGGGTGCAGTGAGAGACTGTGTCGAAGGCCGCTGAGAGGTCAAGGAGGATGATGGCTGCTGTTTCTCCTTTGTCCTGTACCGTGCAGATGTCGTCTGCTGCTGCGGTTTCCGCGCTGTGGCTTTTTCTGAAGCCTGATTGGGAGGAGTCAAGGATGTTGTGCTCTTTGATGAATGTGGCGAGTTGGCTGTTGATGGCTTTCTTGATGACGTTCACTGGGAAGGGGAGCAGGGAGATGGGTCTGTAGTTTTCGAGGTCGGTGGGGTCCGCCGAGGGTTTCTTGAGGAGGGGGTTTATCTCGACGTGTTTCCAGTCATTGGACGATGCGATTGCCAGGGAGCGGTTGATGGTGTGGTGGAGCATGGGTGCGATCGTGTTGGCGGCTCTGTTGAAAATGTGGAGGGGGCTGTTGTCCGTGGGGGGCCCAGAGTGGATGGAGTTTATCATCTTCAGTGTGTCTTCGGTGGTGAGGGCTGTCCAGTTGTTGATCGTTGACTTCATGGTGTCGGGTGGTTGGTCAGGGTTCAGTGTGTTGGTTGTCTTCAGCGAAGTTGTCATAGATGCTCTTGGTTTTGTGGTGGAAGAAGATGCTGAGTTTGTCGCAGAGGTCTTGTGAAGGTGGGATGTCGGTGAACTGGCTGGTAGGTTGGGCAAACTCCTTGATGATGTTGAAGAGTTCTTTGCTGTTGTGTGCGTCGATCGCTTTTTTTCTCGTTTTTCTGATGAGTTGGTGGTGGACTTTGGTAGCGGCTCTGGAGTTGTTGTGGGCTTCTGTGGATTTGGTGTTCCTCCAGTACTTTTCGAGGCAGCGGCAAGTGCGTCTGGACTCTCGAAGTTCGGTGGTAAATCATCTAGCTTTCTTGGCGTGGGTGTTGTTGTTTTTCTTGAGGGGGGCTAAGGTGTTGGCGCTGTCGGTGATCCATCTGTGCAGGGTTTGGGCTGCAGCGTTGGGGTCGTCGTTTTCCACAAAGGTCATGGTGGAGTTGCTTTGGTTAGCTGGTCGTCGGTGATTCTGGTCCAATTTCTTTGTGGGAGCAGGTGCTGGTGTCTGGATGGATTTAGGTTGCCCTAAAATTGGATTAGGGTTTGTTATCCTGAATTGGTGGTCTATCTGAACACAGCCTTCAAGGACGATGAAAGCAAAATGAAATGTCAGGGACAAACAGATTCTTCTCCATTATGTTCCCCTTGTATGGTGTTTGTTATGCTATCTGTGAGATGAGACAGAATGCTAAAATATGAAAATGGCCAATGACACATATGTTTCTTTGGGTTTGGTAAAGGATCAGCTAGATTCAAAAAGCACTGTGATCTTGTAGAATAGAATGGCCCTAGATCTTGTCCTTGCTGCCAACGGAGGTGTTTGTGCTTTTATCGGCTCCAAATGCTGCTGTTTTATCCCCAACACCTCTCTTAGCATTCATAAACAGATAGATCGCATTATGCCCAGCTTTAATGAGCTCCATGTTACCCAGGAAGAGTTAAGATTGAAAACTGGAGATTTGTAATCTCGATTTATTAGCTCCCTTTGGAAAGTTGGGAAGGAAGATCTTTAAAATATTTCTTGGGATAATACACATCATACTAACCCTTTACCTTTTGATACAAATAATAACATATATCATTTGATTTATTGATTCCAATAAAGGCACTGCCAATGCTAATCCACTAATCACTATAGATCATACAAATGTGAAATATGGGGATAAAAAGATGTAACAAAATTGCTATGGAGCCATAATTTAATGGATTGAATACCATTAATCTGCTCTAGATTCGAACCACAAGGTGTAAAGGGGGATGGGTTGTAAATGCAAACAATGTTTACTGTCTATTAGACAGCCACTTTTACATCAACCATCTTGTTTTTAAATCACATTTATGCATTTTATTCTTGGCACTCACAAGTAAGAAGGTTAGCAGGGACAGCTGGGTTGCATATCTTTTATTCTTTTTCAAGGACCTTTCAACTGTTTTCTCATGAGTACCAGTTGCACTAGTCTTAGCTCCTGTTCTTTGCAGTTTCACTCTGAAACATGTGAAGTTTCCTTGACTTTGTGAAGAAAATGTATAAAAGTAATGCCATTTTACACACATCAGCATTATATGGTCAATCATTTTGTGAAAGTGATCAATCAATCAATCGCCATTTATGAAGCGCACGGCTATCTCATCGTAGGTGTCCTGGTGCTAGACACAGACTAAAGCCAGATCAGCCAGAAGTAAGTAAGTAAGTAAGTAAATTCTTTATTGTTTAGTTAATTAAAACCATTACACTATATAAAATGCCACTGTGTTTAAGAAGCAAGACATTGACACTACAATATAAAAGATAAAATCTATAAAATCAGATGTCAAACTTGCTTAAAGATTAGCTTGTTGAGGGCTCTGGTTCAGCTACAATAAAAGGAGTTCTTGTATCAAGATCAGGTCTTTGCCAAAAGGCCTTGCTTTTTCTCAAAATTGTTGATAAATTTGACTGTTCTGCAGATCAATTGTGGATTCACTGAGCATAGGATTTGAACAATCGCAGACCGACAGGTGCGTACTCCGTATTAATTAAACTTGGCTTTTAGCCAGCACCGACGGGCTTGGTTCATGGCTGAACAAATGCAAATCAAATGGATGAAGTCTTGTTTACCTGCACCACAAAGTTCGCATTCTTTACTTTCTTGGGGCCTCCATTTTGGTTGATCTGCACTTGTTGGAAGGTTGCCCAACCTTAAATTGAGGTATTTTCGCTTAATGAATGACGAGAAGGCAAGATCTAAATAGGCTGCTGGTACAGGCTTTTTATATGATTTAATGGTCATCCAGGCGTGGGTTCGGTGACTAAAAGTTAACTTATCGTTAAGGAGCGAGTGCCTTTTGGCAGTCTTCTTAACCACCTGTTTGAATGATAGTACTGGAAGCTTAGATTCCCAGAGAGTTGCCAACTCAGTTGTTTCTAGCGATAGTCTTAAGTACTTTGCGTACTCGGAGTTCGGACTCTTTTGGATTGCTTCCGACATGGCGCGGTAGACTTCATTTTCCTGATTCCTCCAAACATCATACCAAAATTTGATGGTCTCATACTTTTTCAAGAGCCCTTGCGAAGTCTTACTTGTGCCGGTGATGTGTTGTTTGGTAAGACGAATACACGCTTGTAGACTTTGGTTTGTATTTTGTCAATGAGTGTTGCACTTTTGCCATGATGTAATACACTCCTGTATGCTATTGTAGGCAGTAACTTTGCTTTCATTGCGGTTAGCAAGGGGGAGACCACTGGGCCTTTAAGCTCGATCGCTAAGTTGGTGAAGGCTTGTAATAGAGTTGAACCCTTTTTTTCAATGTCTTTAAAGTGTGCAGAGAAGTTGAGGCGCTTGTCTAGTTGTATCCCCAGATACTTGTAGCTATCCACCACTTCCACCTTAACGTTGTCTATTAGGAAGGTTGGTGGGGCTTTGTGGCGTCGTGTTATAACCATGATCTTGGTTTTCTTGCAAATTCTGTTTGGTGTATCTGGTCAGATCTTGCAGTAGACGTTGTTTCTAGCAAATTCTGTTTGGTGTATCTGGTCAGATCTTGCAGTAGACGTTGTAAGCCTATTCTCGTCTGACTTAAAAGCACCACACCGTCGGCATAGGATAGATGTGTTACACGGAGATTACCTAGCCGAGGAGGGTGAGCATTAATCTGGTCTAGGCTTACTGTCAGGTCTGCCATAAACAGATTAAAGAGGTGAGGGGCCAACACACAGCCTTGTTTTAGGCCATCAACGGTGCTGATCTTCCAGGTTAACCGCTGCCCGTTGTCAATCTTTACCTGCATCCAAGTATTGGTATACAGGTCGATAATTGGTGTGAGGATTGAGTCCGGCAGGCCCTGGTGTTTCAGTTGAGCCCAAAGTGTTTGCCTGCTGACACGGTCAAATGACGCCTTAATGTCCACGAAACAAGTGTAGAGTTCCAGGTGGTTTTGTAGACTTTTTTCAGCAATCAGGGACAGGGCCATAGCATTTGCCATGATTCCCGTACCACGACGAAATCCCGTCTGGTTCAGCGGTGCTTTGTTGTTCGTTTCAGACCATTGAGCTAGATCAGCTAGTACAAGTGATGCATAGTATTTTGCTTCAGTATCAATGAGGGCTATCAGGCGATAATTATTTGGATCTTTGCGATCTCCACCTTTTGTAGATTGGATTTACAATAGCTCCCCTCCAGCTATCTGTGACTCGACCGGTGTTGTTTATTGATCAGAACAGGAGGTTGAATTTGCTGGCCCAGTACTGAGGGTCCTCTTTGAAGATGGCCTGCGGGATGCCGTTCGGACCTGGTGTGCTGTCTTGCCTGCTTTTTTTGATTGTTTGTAATATGAGAAACTCGTCATCTTGCCACGACTGATGATTCATACTTTCATGATGGTTGATCATGTTGCTTGGCTGGACAGAGGTGATATCTTCCTGCTCCAGTATTCCGGATGTTTCGCTTGCGGATATTGTAGTTGTTGTTAACTGTGTCGATGACTTGATTGAAAATGTATATGTTGGGCCCATGCAGTTTCAGTAATGCAGGTCATGCTTATTGGTTGCGCTGTTCGATTTAGGGAATTGACTTGTGACCAGAAGGCCCTGGAATCCGATTTTTTTACGTTGTACAACAGTTTAGTCCAGAAGTCATTTGCTTGGTTTTGTTTTTCTGTCCAAATTGATTTCTTGTATTGTTTCCTTATTATCCGGACTGCTTGCCAGATGCTGGGATTTAGGCTGTGGCCATATGCTCGTCGTGTTAGTTTTTGCAAGTGTCTCCTCAATGAGAGTGTAGTTTTATTGAATTTGGTATTGCTTTTGGAAGAGGTTTTCTTTTTGAAATTAATGCTGGTCCTGGGAAGCTTTCGCAAATAATCCAACCAAGTTTCTGAGCACAGGACATTCTCATGGGTGATCGTTTGGAATAGCTTCTTGGCGTCCTGCGCTATTTGAGGGAGTGATTCGCTCGTCCACTTTAATCGCTTTAGATTGATGGTTGAAGTATTACCTGCTATCGTAGGCGCTTGCGGGTACTTGGTTGTAGTTAGCATAATCTCAAAGTGTTGCATAGAGTGGTCACTATCTAAAGAGCAGATTATATGAAAGTTTTTTATTTGATTTAGCAAGGGTAGTGTTACTATTGTATAATCCGGGATGGAGCTTGCATTGTGGCCTGCATAGGTGATGGCAGGGGGGTTATCCTGGTTAGATCTGCCATTTATTACCCTTAGCCCAAGGTGTTCAAGGTCCCACATCAGTTGCCTGCCCTCTTTATCTTTCTTCTTGACCAGTGGAATCTCCTGGGGTACAACGTTCCACATTTCATTTGCTACATTGATATTATCCTCATCTTCTGGTTCGTGTAGGAGGTTGGAGTTAAAATCGCCAGTAAGAATAATCTCCCAATCAATGACTTTTGAAAAGTGCACAGCCATCTGTACTGTTCTTGCACAACCCTCTGCACTGTTCCTGCACAGACCTCTGTACTGTCCCTGCACAGCACTCTGTAATGTTCCTTCACAGCCCTCGGTAATGTTTCTACACAACCTTCTGTACTGTAACTGTACAGCCGTCAGTACTGTTCCTGCACAGTCCTCTGTACTGTCCCTGCACAGCCTTCTGTACTGTTCCTGCACAGCCCTCTACTCTTCCTGTACAACCCTCTGTACTGTCCCTACACAGCTCTCTATGCTGTTCCTTCACAGCGCTCTGTAATGTTTCTGCACAGCCCTCAGTACTCTTCCTACACAGCACTCTATACCACCACATCACTCTGTGCTGTCCCTGTCACATCAATCTGTATTTTACCTGCATAACACTCTGGGTTTTTCCCCTACAGCACTCAGTACTGTTCCTGCGCAGTCCTCTGTACTTCTTCTGCATGGCACTCTGTCCTGTTCTTGCACAGCACTCTGTACTGATACTATACAACACTCTCTACTGTACTTCCAAATAATGATGTACCTTTTCTGCAAAGCCCTCAGTCCTGTTCCTGCACATTACTCTGTACTGTTCCTGCACAGCCCGCTGAACTGTTCCTGTACAGCATTCTGTACTTTACCTGCACAGCACTCTGCTCTGTCCCTGCACAGACCTCTGTAATGTTTCTGCACAGCCCTTTGCACTGTTTCTGCACAGTCCTCTGTGCTGCTCCTGCAAAGTCCTCTGTAATGAATGTTCCTTCACAGCCCTCTATACTCTCCCTACACAACCCTCTGTACTGTCCCTACACAACTCTCTATGCTGTTCCTTCACAGCACTCTGTAATGTTTCTGCACAGCCCACTGTATTGTTCCTGCACAGCGATGTATCACTCCTTCACAGCACTCTTTAATGTTTGTGCACAAAAGTTAGTACTGTTCCTGCACAGTCCTCCACTGTTCCTGCACAGCTCTCTGTAGTGTTCCTACACTGCACTCTATACTGCCACGGCACTCTGTGCTGTCCCTGTCATATTACTCTGTTCTTCCTGTTTAGCACACTTGGTTGTTCCCCTACTGCACTCTGCAATGTTCCAGTATGGCCCTTATTACTTTTCCTGCACAACCCTCTGCACTGTCCCTGCACGGCACTCTTTACTGTTCCTAGACAGCCCTCTGTACTGTTCCTGAACGGCACTGTTTACTGTTCCTGAACGGCCCTCTGCACTGTCGCTGCACGGCACTCTTTACTGTTCCTAGACAACCCTCTGTACTGTTCCTGAACGGCACTCTGCACTGTCCCTGCACGGCCCTCTGTACTGTCCCTGCACGGCACTCTTTACTGTTCCTAGAGAGCCCTCTGTACTGTTCCTGAACGGCCCTCTGCACTGTCGCTGCACGGCACTCTTTACTGTTCCTAGACAGCCCTCTGTACTGTTCCTGAACGGCCCTCTGCACTGTTCCTGAACGACCCTCTGTACTGTCCCTGCACGGCCCTCTGTACTGTCCCTGCACGGCACTCTTTACTGTTCCTAGACAGCCCTCTGTACTGTCCCAGCACGGCACTCTTTACTGTTCCTAGACAGCCCTCTGTACTGTGCCTGAACGGCCCTCTGTACTGTTCCTGAACGACCCTCTGTACTGTTCCTGAACGGCCCCATGCACTGTTCCTGAATGGCCCTCTGCACTGTCCCTGTACGGCACACTTTACTGTTCCTAGACAGCCCTCTGTACTGTCCCTGCACGGCACTCTTTACTGTTCCTAGAGAGCCCTCTGTGCTGTTCCTGAACGGCCCTCTGTACTGTTCCTGAACGACCCTCTGTACTGTTCCTGAACGGCCCTCTGTACTGTTCCTGAACGGCCCTCTGCACTGTCCCTGCACAACATTCTTTACTGTTCCTAGACAGCCCTCTGTACTGTGCCTGAACGGCCCTCTGCACTGTCCCTGCACGGTACTCTGTACTGTTCCTGAACGACCCTCTGTACTGTTCCTGAACGGCCCTCTGCACTGTTCTTGACCGGCCCTCTGCACTGTCCCTGCACGGCACTCTTTAATGTTCATAGACAGCCCTCTGTACTGTTTCTGAACGGCCCTCTGCACAGTCCCTGCACGGCACTCTATACTGTTCCTAGACAGCCCTCTGTACTGTTCCTGAACGGCCCTCTGCACTGTCCCTGCACGGCACTCTTTACTGTTCCTAGACAGCCCTCTGTACTGTTCCTGAACGGCCCTCTGCTCTGTCCCTGCATGGCATTCTATACTGTTCCTAGACAGCCCTCTGTGCTGTTACTGAACGGCACTCTGCACTGTCCCTGCAAGGCACTCTTTACTGTTCCTAGACAGCCCCCTGCACTGTCCCTGCACGGCCCTCTGCACTGTCCCTGCACGGCACTCTTTATTGTTCCTAGACAGCCCTCTGTACTGTTCCTTCACGGCCCTCTGCACTGTCCCTGCACGGCACACTTTATTGTTCCTAGAGAGCCCTCTGCACTGTTCTGGAACGGCCCTCTGCACTGTACTGGAACGGCCCTTTGTACTGTTCCTGAATGGCACTCTTTACTGTTCCTAGAGAGCCCTCTGCACTGTCCCTGCACGGCACTCTTTACTGTTCCTAGAGAGCCCTCTGTACTGTTCCGGAACGGCCCTCTGCACTGTTCCGGAACGGCCCGCGGCACTGTACTGGAATGGCCCTTTGTACTGTTCCTGAACGGCACTCTTTACTGTTCCTAGAGAGCCCTCTGCACTGTCCCTGCACGGCACTCTTTACTGTTCGTAGACAGCCCTCTGCACTGTTCCGGAACGGCCCTCTGCACTATCCCTGCACGGCCCTCTGTACTTTTCCTAGACCGCCCTCTGCACTGTTCCTAAACGGCCCTCTGTACTGTTCCTGAACGGCACTCTTTACTGTTCCTGGACAGCTCCCTGCACTGTCCGTGCACGGCCCTCTGCACTGTCCCTGCATGGCCCTCTGCACTGTCCCTGCACGGCCCTCTGCACTGTCCCTGCATGGCCCTCTGCACTGTCCCTGCACGGCACTCTTTACTGTTCCTAGACAGCCCTCTGTACTGTTCCTGCACAGCCCACTGCACTGTCCCTGCACGGCCTTCTGCACTGTCCCTGCACGGCCCACTGCACTGTCCCTGCACGGCCCTCTGCACTGTCCCTGCATGGCCCTCTGCACTGTCCCTGCACGGCACTCTTTACTGTTCCTAGACAGCCCTCTGCACTGTTCCGGAACGGACCTCTGTACTGTCCCTGCACGGCCCACTGCACTGTCTCTGCACGGCACTCTTTACTGTTCCTAGACAGCCCTGTGCACTGTCCCTGCACAGCACTCTTTACTGTTCCTGGACAGCCCCCTGCACTGTCCCTGCACGGCCCTCTGCACTGTCCCTGCATGGCCCTCTACACTGTCCCTGCACGGCACTCTTTACTGTACCTAGAGAGCCACCTGCACTGTCCCTGCACGGCCCTCTGCACTGTCCCTGCACGGTACTCTTTATTGTTCCTAGACAGCCCTCTGTACTGTTCCTAAACGGCCCTCTGCACTGTCCCTGCACGGCACTCTTTACTGTTCCTAGACAGCCCTCTGTACTGTTCCTGAACGGCCCTCTGCACTGTCCCTGCACGGCACTCTTTACTGTTCCTAGAGAGCCCCCTGCACTGTCCCTGCACTGCCCTCTGCACTGTCTCTGCACGGCCCTCTGCACTGTCCCTGCACGGTACTCTGTACTGTTCCTAGACAGCCCTCTGTACTGTTCCTGAACTGCCCTTTGTACTGTTCCTGAACGGCCTTCTGTACTGTCCCTGCACGGCACTCTTTACTGTTCCTGCACGGCACTCTTTACTGTTCCTAGAGAGCCCTCTGCACTGTTCCTGAACGGCACTCTTTACTGTTCCTAGAGAGGCCTCTGTACTGTTCCTGAACGGCACTCTGCACTGTCCCTGCACGGCACTCTTTACTGTTCCTAGAGAGCCCTCTGCACTGTTCCTGAATGGCCCTCTGCACTGTTCCGTAACAGCCCTCTGCACTGTCCCTGCACGGTACTCTGTACTGTTCCTAGACAGTCCTCTGTACTGTTCCTGAACGGCCCTCTGTACTGTTCCCGAACGGCCCTCTGCACTGTCCCTGCACGGCCCTCTGCACTGTTCCTGAACGGCCCTCTGTATTGTTCCTAGACAGCCCTCTGTACTGTTCCTAGACAGCCCTCTGTACTGTTCCTAGACAGCCCTCTGTACTGTTCCTGAACGGCCCTCTGTACTGTCCATCACGGCCCTCTATGCTGTTCCTTCACAGCGCTCTGTAATGTTTCTGCACAGCCCTCAGTACTCTTCCTACACAGCACTCTATACCACCACATCACTCTGTGCTGTCCCTGTCACATCAATCTGTATTTTACCTGCATAACACTCTGGGTTTTTCCCCTACAGCACTCAGTACTGTTCCTGCGCAGTCCTCTGTACTTCTTCTGCATGTCACTCTGTCCTGTTCTTGCACAGCACTCTGTACTGATACTATACAACACTCTCTACTGTACTTCCAAATAATGATGTACCTTTTCTGCAAAGCCCTCAGTCCTGTTCCTGCACATTACTCTGTACTGTTCCTGCACAGCCCGCTGAACTGTTCCTGTACAGCATTCTGTACTTTACCTGCACAGCACTCTGCTCTGTCCCTGCACAGACCTCTGTAATGTTTCTGCACAGCCCTTTGAACTGTTTCTGCACAGTCCTCTGTGCTGCTCCTGCAAAGTCCTCTGTAATGAATGTTCCTTCACAGCCCTCTATACTCTCCCTACACAACCCTCTGTACTGTCCCTACACAACTCTCTATGCTGTTCCTTCACAGCACTCTGTAATGTTTCTGCACAGCCCTCTGTATTGTTCCTGCACAGCGATGTATCACTCCTTCACAGCACTCTTTAATGTTTGTGCACAAAAGTTAGTACTGTTCCTGCACAGTCCTCTGTTCTGTTCCTGCACAACCCTCCACTGTTCCTGCACAGCTCTCTGTAGTGTTCCTACACTGCACTCTATACTGCCACGGCACTCTGTGCTGTCCCTGTCATATTACTCTGTTCTTCCTGTTTAGCACACTTGGTTGTTCCCCTACTGCACTCTGCAATGTTCCAGTATGGCCCTTATTACTTTTCCTGCACAACCCTCTGCACTGTCCCTGCATGGCACTCTTTACTGTTCCTAGACAGCCCTCTGTACTGTTCCTGAACGGCACTGTTTACTGTTCCTGAACGGCCCTCTGCACTGTCGCTGCACGGCACTCTTTACTGTTCCTAGACAACCCTCTGTACTGTTCCTGAACGGCACTCTGCACTGTCCCTGCACGGCCCTCTGTACTGTCCCTGCACGGCACTCTTTACTGTTCCTAGAGAGCCCTCTGTACTGTTCCTGAACGGCCCTCTGCACTGTCGCTGCACGGCACTCTTTACTGTTCCTAGACAGCCCTCTGTACTGTTCCTGAACGGCCCTCTGCACTGTTCCTGAACGACCCTCTGTACTGTCCCTGCACGGCCCTCTGTACTGTCCCTGCACGGCACTCTTTACTGTTCCTAGACAGCCCTCTGTACTGTCCCAGCACGGCACTCTTTACTGTTCCTAAACAGCCCTCTGTACTGTGCCTGAACGGCCCTCTGTACTGTTCCTGAACGACCCTCTGTACTGTTCCTGAACGGCCCTATGCACTGTTCCTGAATGGCCCTCTGCACTGTCCCTGTACGGCACACTTTACTGTTCCTAGACAGCCCTCTGTACTGTCCCTGCACGGCACTCTTTACTGTTCCTAGAGAGCCCTCTGTGCTGTTCCTGAACGGCCCTCTGTACTGTTCCTGAACGACCCTCTGTACTGTTCCTGAACGGCCCTCTGTACTGTTCCTGAACGGCCCTCTGCACTGTCCCTGCACAACATTCTTTACTGTTCCTAGACAGCCCTCTGTACTGTGCCTGAACGGCCCTCTGCACTGTCCCTGCACGGTACTCTGTACTGTTCCTGAACGACCCTCTGTACTGTTCCTGAACGGCCCTCTGCACTGTTCTTGACCGGCCCTCTGCACTGTCCCTGCACGGCACTCTTTAATGTTCATAGACAGCCCTCTGTACTGTTTCTGAACGGCCCTCTGCACTGTCCCTGCACGGCACTCTATACTGTTCCTAGATAGCCCTCTGTACTGTTCCTGAACGGCCCTCTGCACTGTCCCTGCACGGCACTCTTTACTGTTCCTAGACAGCCCTCTGTACTGTTCCTGAACGGCCCTCTGCTCTGTCCCTGCACGGCATTCTATACTGTTCCTAGACAGCCCTCTGTACTGTTCCTGAACGGCACTCTGCACTGTCCCTGCAAGGCACTCTTTACTGTTCCTAGACAGCCCCCTGCACTGTCCCTGCACGGCCCTCTACACTGTCCCTGCACCGCACTCTTTATTGTTCCTAGACAGCCCTCTGTACTGTTCCTGCACGGCCCTCTGCACTGTCCCTGCACGGCACACTTTATTGTTCCTAGAGAGCCCTCTGCACTGTTCCGGAACGGCCCTCTGCACTGTACTGGAACGGCCCTTTGTACTGTTCCTGAATGGCACTCTTTACTGTTCCTAGAGAGCCCTCTGCACTGTCCCTGCACGGCACTCTTTACTGTACCTAGAGAGCCCTCTGCACTGTTCCGGAACGGCCCTCTGCACTGTTCCGGAACGGCCCGCGGCACTGTACTGGAATGGCCCTTTGTACTGTTCCTGAACGGCACTCTTTACTGTTCCTAGAGAGCCCTCTGCACTGTCCCTGCACGGCACTCTTTACTGTTCGTAGACAGCCCTCTGCACTGTTCCGGAACGGCCCTCTGCACTATCCCTGCACGGCCCTCTGTACTGTTCCTAGACCGCCCTCTGCACTGTTCCTAAACGGCCCTCTGTACTGTTCCTGAACGACACTCTTTACTGTTCCTGGACAGCCCCCTGCACTGTCCCTGCACGGCCCTCTGCACTGTCCCTGCATGGCCCTCTGCACTGTCCCTGCACGGCCCTCTGCACTGTCCCTGCATGGCCCTCTGCACTGTCCCTGCACGGCACTCTTTACTGTTCCTAGACAGCCCTCCGTACTGTTCCTGCACAGCCCACTGCACTGTCCCTGCACGGCCTTCTGCACTGTGCCTGCACGGCCCACTGCACTGTCCCTGCACAGCCCTCTGCACTGTCCCTGCATGGCCCTCTGCACTGTCCCTGCACGGCACTCTTTACTGTTCCTAGACAGCCCTCTGCACTGTTCCGGAACGGACCTCTGTACTGTCCCTGCACGGCCCACTGCACTGTCTCTGCATGGCACTCTTTACTGTTCCTAGACAGCCCTCTGCACTGTTCCTGAACGGCCCTCTGCACTGTCCCTGCACGGCACTCTTTACTGTTCGTAGACAGCCCTCTGCACTGTTCCTGAACGGCCCTCTTTACTGTTCCTAGACAGCCCTGTGCACTGTCCCTGCACAGCACTCTTTACTGTTCCTGGACAGCCCCCTGCACTGTCCCTGCACGGCCCTCTGCACTGTCCCTGCATGGCCCTCTACACTGTCCCTGCACGGCACTCTTTACTGTACCTAGAGAGCCACCTGCACTGTCCCTGCACGGCCCTCTGCACTGTCCCTGCACGGTACTCTTTATTGTTCCTAGACAGCCCTCTGTACTGTTCCTAAACGGCCCTCTGCACTGTCCCTGCACGGCACTCTTTACTGTTCCTAGACAGCCCTCTGTACTGTTCCTGAACGGCCCTCTGCACTGTCCCTGCACGGCACTCTTTACTGTTCCTAGAGAGCCCCCTGCACTGTCCCTGCACTGCCCTCTGCACTGTCTCTGCACGGCCCTCTGCACTGTCCCTGCACGGTACTCTGTACTGTTCCTAGACAGCCCTCTGTACTGTTCCTGAACTGCCCTCTGTACTGTTCCTGAACGGCCTTCTGTACTGTCCCTGCACGGCACTCTTTACTGTTCCTGCACGGCACTCTACTGTTCCTAGAGAGCCCTCTGCACTGTTCCTGAACGGCCCTCTGCACTGTTCCTGAACGGCACTCTTTACTGTTCCTAGAGAGCCCTCTGTACTGTTCCTGAACGGCACTCTGCACTGTCCCTGCACGGCACTCTTTACTGTTCCTAGAGAGCCCTCTGCACTGTTCCTGAACGGCCCTCTGCACTGTTCCGTAACGGCCCTCTGCACTGTCCCTGCACGGTACTCTGTACTGTTTCTAGACAGTCCTCTGTACTGTTCCTGAACGGCCCTCTGTACTGTTCCTGAACGGCCCTCTGTACTGTTCCTGAACGGCCCTCTGCACTGTCCCTGCACGGCCCTCTGCACTGTTCCTGAACGGCCCTCTGTATTGTTCCTAGACAGCCCTCTGTACTGTTCCTAGACAGGCCTTTGTACTGTTCCTGAACGGCCCTCTGTACTGTTCATCACGGCCCTCTGCACTGTCCCTGCACGGCTCTCTGCACTGTCCCTGCACGGTACTCTGTACTGTTCCTAGACAGTCCTCTGTACTGTTCCTGAACGGCCCTCTGTACTGTTCCTGAACGGCCCTCTGTACTGTTCCTGAACGCCCCTCTGCACTGTCCCTGCAGGGCCCTCTGCACTGTCCCTGCACGGTACTGTGTACTGTTCCTTGACAGCCCTCTGTACTGTTCCTTGACAGCCCTCTGTACTGTTCCTTGACAGCCCTCTGTACTGTTCCTTGACAGCCCCCTGCACTGTCCCTGCAAGGCTCTCTGCACTGTCCCTGCACGGTACTCTGTACTGTTCCTTGACAGCCCTCTGTACTGTTCCTTGACAGCCCCCTGCACTGTCCCTGCACGGCCCTCTGCACTGTCCCTGCACGGTACTCTGTACTGTTCCTAGACAGCCCTCTGTACTGTTCCTGAACGGCCCTCTGTACTGTTCCTGAACGGCCCTCTGTACTTTTCCTGAACGGCCCTCTTTACTGTTCCTAGACTCTTTACTGTTCCTAGACAGCCCCCTGCACTGTCACTGCACGGCCCTCTGCACTGTCCCTGCACGGCCCTCTGCACTGTCCCTGCATGGTACTCTGTAATGTTCCTAGACAGCCCTCTGTACTGTTCCGGAAAGGCCCTCTGTACTGTTCCTGAACGGCCCTCTGTACTGTTCCTGAACGGCCCTCTGTACTGTTCCTGCACGGCCCTCTGCACTGTCCCTGCACGGTACTCTGTACTGTTCCTAGACAGCCCTCGGCACTGTTCCTGAACGGCCCTCTGTACTGTTCCTGAACGGCCCTCTGCACTGTCCCTGCACGGCCCTCTGCACTGTCCCTGCACGGTACTCTGTACTGTTCCTAGACAACCCTCTGTACTGTTCCTGAACGGCCCTCTGTACTGTTCCTGAACGGCCCTCTTTACTGTTCCTATACAGCCCCCTGCACTGTCCCTGCACGGCCCTCTGCACTGTCCCTGCACGGCCCTCTGCACTGTCCCTGCACGGCCCTCTGTACTGTCCCTGAACGGCCCTCTGTACTGTCCCTGAATGGCCCTCTTTACTGTTCCTAGACAGCCCTTTGTACTGTTCCTGCACAGCCCACTGCACTGTCCCTGCACGGCCTTCTGCACTGTCCCTGCACGGCCCACTGCACTGTCCCTGCACGGCCCTCTGCACTGTCCCTGCATGGCCCTCTGCACTGTCCCTGCACGGCACTCTTTACTGTTCCTAGACAGCCCTCTGCACTGTTCCGGAACGGCCCTCTGTACTGTCCCTGCACGGCCCACTGCACTGTCTCTGCATGGCACTCTTTACTGTTCCTAGACAGCCCTCTGAACTGTTCCTGAACGGCCCTCTGCACTGTCCCTGCACGGCACTCTTTACTGTTCGTAGACAGCCCTCTGCACTGTTCCTGAACGGCCCTCTTTACTGTTCCTAGACAGCCCTGTGCACTGTCCCTGCACAGCACTCTTTACTGTTCCTGGACAGCCCCCTGCACTGTCCCTGCACGGCCCTCTGCACTGTCCCTGCATGGCCCTCTGAACTGTCCCTGCACGGCACTCTTTACTGTTCCTAGAGAGCCACCTGCACTGTCCCTGCACGGCCCTCTGCACTGTCCCTGCACGGTACTCTTTATTGTTCCTAGACAGCCCTCTGTACTGTTCCTGAACGGCCCTCTGCACTGTCCCTGCACGGCACTCTTTACTGTTCCTAGACAGCCTTCTGTACTGTTCCTGAACGGCCCTCTGCACTGTCCCTGCACGGCACTCTTTACTGTTCCTAGAGAGCCCCCTGCACTGTCCCTGCACTGCCCTCTGCACTGTCTCTGCACGGCCCTCTGCACTGTCCCTGCACGGTACTCTGTACTGTTCCTAGACAGCCCTCTGTACTGTTCCTGAACTGCCCTCTGTACTGTTCCTGAACGGCCTTCTGTACTGTCCCTGCACGGCACTCTTTACTGTTCCTGCACGGCACTCTTTACTGTTCCTAGAGAGCCCTCTGCACTGTTCCTGAACGGCCCTCTGCACTGTTCCGTAACGGCCCTCTGCACTGTTCCTGAACGGCACTCTTTACTGTTCCTAGAGAGCCCTCTGTACTGTTCCTGAACGGCACTCTGCACTGTCCCTGCACGGCACTCTTTACTGTTCCTAGAGAGCCCTCTGTACTGTTCCTGAACGGCAGTCTGCACTGTCCCTGCACAGCACTATTTACTGTTCCTAGAGAGCCCTCTGCACTGTTCCTGAACGGCCCTCTGCACTGTTCCGTAACGGCCCTCTGCACTGTCCCTGCACGGTACTCTGTACTGTTCCTAGACAGTCCTCTGTACTGTTCCTGAACGGCCCTCTGTACTGTTCCTGAACGGCCCTTTGTACTGTTCCTGAACGGCCCTCTGCACTGTCCCTGCACGGCCCTCTGCACTGTTCCTGAACGGCCCTCTGTATTGTTCCTAGACAGCCCTCTGTACTGTTCCTAGACAGCCCTCTGTACTGTTCCTAGACAGCCCTCTGTACTGTTCCTGAACGGCCCTCTGTACTGTTCCTGAACGGCCCTCTGTACTGTTCCTGAACGGCCCTCTGCACTGTCCCTGCACGGCCCTCTGCACTGTTCCTGCACGGTACTCTGTACTGTTCCTAGACAGTCCTCTGTACTGTTCCTGAACGGCCCTCTGTACTGTTCCTGAACGGCCCTCTGCACTGTCCCTGCACGGCCCTCTGCACTGTCCCTGCACGGTACTCTGTACTGTTCCTTGACAGCCCTCTGTACTGTTCCTTGACAGCCCTCTGTACTGTTCCTTGACAGCCCCCTGCACTGTCCCTGCAAGGCCCTCTGCACTGTCCCTGCACGGTACTCTGTACTGTTCCTTGACACCCCTCTGTACTGTTCCTTGACAGCCCCCTGCACTGTCCCTGCACGGCCCTCTGCACTGTCCCTGCACGGTACTCTGTACTGTTCCTAGACAGCCCTCTGTACTGTTCCTGAACGGCCCTCTGTACTGTTCCTGAACGGCCCTCTGTACTTTTCCTGAACGGCCCTCTTTACTGTTCCTAGACTCTTTACTGTTCCTAGACAGCCCCCTGCACTGTCCCAGCACGGCCCTCTGCACTGTCCCTGCACGGCCCTCTGCACTGTCCCTGCATGGTACTCTGTACTGTTCCTAGACAGCCCTCTGTACTGTTCCGGAACGGCCCTCTGTACTGTTCCTGAACGGCCCTCTGTACTGTTCCTGAACGGCCCTCTGTACTGTTCCTGCACGGCCCTCTGCACTGTCCCTGCACGGTACTCTGTACTGTTCCTAGACAGCCCTCTGCACTGTTCCTGAACGGCCCTCTGTACTGTTCCTGAACGGCCCTCTGCACTGTCCCTGCACGGCCCTCTGCACTGTCCCTGCACGGTACTCTGTACTGTTCCTAGACAGCCCTCTGTACTGTTCCTGAACGGCCCTCTGTACTGTTCCTGAACGGCCCTCTTTACTGTTCCTATACAGCCCACTGCACTGTCCCTGCACGGCCCTCTGCACTGTCCCTGCACGGCCCTCTGCACTGTCCCTGCACGGCCCTCTGTACTGTCCCTGAACGGCCCTCTGTACTGTCCCTGAACGGCCCTCTGTTCTGTCCCTGAACTGCCCTCTGTACTGTCCCTGAACGGCCCTCTGTACTGTCCCTGAACGGCCCTCTGTACTGTTCCTGAACTGCCCTCTGTACTGTCCCTGAACGGCCCTCTGTACTGTCCCTGAATGGCCCTCTGTACTGTTCCTGAACGGCCCTCTGTACTGTTCCTGAACGGCCCTCTGTACTGTTCCTGCACTGCCCTCTGTACTGTTCCTGAACGGCCCTCTGTACTGTTCCTGAACGGCCCTCTGTATTGTTCCTGAACGGCCCTCTGCACTGTCCCTGAACGGCCCTCTGTACTGTTCCTGAACGGCCCTCTGTACTGTCCCTGAACGGCCCTCTGTACTGTCCCTGAACGGCCCTCTGTACTGTTCCTAGACAGCCCTCTGTACTGTCCCTGCACGGCACTCTTTACTGTTCCTAGACAGCCCTCTGTACTGTCCCTGCACGGCACTCTTTACTGTTCCTAGACAGCCCTCTGTACTGTCCCTGCACGGCACTCTTTACTGTTCCTAGACAGCCCTCTGTACTGTCCCTGCACGGCACTTTTTACTGTTCCTAGACAGCCCTCTGTACTGTCCCTGCACGGCACTCTTTACTGTTCCTAGACAACCCTCTGTACTGTCCCTGCACGGCACTCTTTACTGTTCCTAGACAACTCCCGGCACTGTCCCTGCACGGCCCTCTGCACTGTCCCTGCACAGTACTCTGTACTGTTCCCAGAGAGCCCTCTGTGCTGTTCCTGCACAGCACTCTTTACTGTTCCTAGAGAGCCCTCTGTGCTGTTCCTGAACGGCCTTCCGTACTCTTCCTGAACGGCCCTCTGCACTGTCCCTGCACGGCACTCTTTACTGTTCCTGAATGGCACTCTTTACTGTTCCTGAACGGCCCTCTGTACTGTCCCTGCACGGCACTCTTTACTGTCCCTGCACGGCACTCTTTACTGTTCCTGAACGGCCCTCTGTACTGTCCCTGCACGGCACTCTTTACTGTCCCTGCACGGCACTCTTTACTGTTCCTGAACGGCCCCCTGTACTGTCCCTGCACGGCACTCTTTACTGTCCCTGCACGGCACTCTTTACTGTCCCTGCACGGCACTCTTTACTGTTCCTGAACGGCCCTCTGTACTGTCCCTGCACGGCACTCTTTACTGTTCCTGAATGGCCCTCTGTATTGTTCCTTCACAGCACTGTATCCTGTTCCTGCACAGCACTCCGTCTCTTGCAGCGAGGTCTGCAACATATAAGACCTCACACATACTAACGTGAGCACCAACCACTCTAGTCACATGACATGTGTCAGACTCAGGCTTTGGTAATCCTAGGAGAATGGCCGCTCATGGGCAGGCTCCATGACGCCCACTACTCTGAGAGCCACCATTGGTGATTCCATCAGTGCCCGTGACCATGAATGACGCTGACCTATCATCACATCCCTGGCACTCATGCACGTCACAGAGAGCGGTTCATTCACAAACGCGCAGCCTTCACGATGCATTCAATACCAGGGTGCACACTTGTTCAATTTTGTTTCTTGGGTAGCAGCCTCTGCAGGCAATAAGTAACCACTGGTCAAAGGTATTTATTTTTAACTGGATTCCCCTTTTAAAAATGTTATTAAATGACCATAAATACAGAGTCAAACTTCTATTAGCTTAAATTAATATTTATTACTTTTGTTTAATTTGCAGTGTCATGGAAATCAACACATTGTCATTTAAAGTTTTTGTGACAGAGAATGCCAGTTCACTACTGCGGCCAACTTAATAGGAACAGGCGAATCCTTGTCCGTGTGTTTGATTCTTCTCAACCACAAGAGTGGTGGATGATGCCTGATGGGGTCGATAGGGACCAGTAGAGTCTGGTAAGGTCTTACTCACAGAAGCTGCTTGGAGGTCACCGAGTCCATGGGCAGAATGACCATTCCTTTCAAATGAGAGTGGGAGGAAGATGACATCATGTCCTGTGGGATAGGAGGGGGAAGCAGGTGACGTCATGTCCTGTGGGATAGGAGAGGGAAGCAGATGACGTCATGTCCTGGGGGATTTGAGGAGGAAGCAGATTACATAATGTCCTGGGGGATGGGAGGAGGCAGCAGATGACGTCATGTCCTGTGGGCTGGGAGGAGGAGGCATATAACAACACGTCATTTGGGATGGGAGGTGCAAGCAGATGACAGCATGTTCTGTGGGATGGGAGGAGAATGCAGATGACGTCATGTCCTGTTGGATGGGAGGGGAGGGGGAAGCAGATGATGGCATGCCCTGTGGGATAGGAGGGGGAAGCAGGTGACGTCATGTCCTGTGGGATGGGAGGGTAGAGGGAAGCAGATGACGGCATGCCCTGTGGGATAGGAGGGGGAAACAGGTGACGTCATGTCCTGTGGGATAGGAGGAGGAAGCAGGTGACCTCATGTCCTGTGGGATAGAAGGGGGAAGCAGGTGACCTCATGTCCATTGGGATAGGAGGGGGAAGAAGGTGACGTTATGTCCTGTGGGAGGGGGAAGCAGGTGACGTCATGTCCTGTGGGATAGGAGGGGGAAGCAGATGATGTCATGTCCTGTTGGATGGGAAGGGAGGAGGAAGCAGATGACGGCATGCCCTGTGGGATAGGATGGGGAAGCAGGTGACGATAATGTCCTGTGGGATGGGAGGAGGAAGCAGGTGACGATAATGTCCTGTGGGATGGGAGAGGGAAGCAGGTGACGTCATGTCCTGTGGGATGGGAGAAGGAAGCAGATGACAATGTCCTGTGGGATGGGAGGAGGAAGCAGATGACGTCATGTCCTGTGGGATGGGAGGAGGAACTGATGACCATGTCCTAGGGGATTTGAGGAGGAAGCAGATTACATAATGTCCTGGGGGATGGGAGGAGGCAGCAGATGACGTCATGTCCTGTGGGATGGGAGGAGAAGGCATATAACAACATGTCATTTGGGACGGGAGGAGCAAGCAGATGACTTCATGTTCTGTAGGATGGGAGGAGAATGCAGATGACGTCATGTCCTGTTGGGTGGGAGGGGAGGGGGAAGCAGATGATGGCATGCCCTGTGGGATAGGAGGGGGAAGCAGGTGACGTCATGTCCTGTAGGATGGGAGGGGAGAGGGAAGCAGATGACGGCATGCCCTGTGGGATAGGAGGGGGAAACAGGTGACGTCATGTCCTGTGGGATAGGAGAAGGAAGCAGGTGACGTCATGTCCTGTGGGATAGGAGGGGGAAGCCGGTGACCTCATGTCCTGTGGGATAGGAGGTGGGAAGCAGGTGACCTCATGTCCTGTGGGATAGGAGGGGGAAGCAGGTGACATCATGTCCTGTGGGAGGGGGAAGCAGGTGACGTCATGTCCTGTGGGATAGGAGGGGGAAGCAGGTGATGTCATGTCCTGTGGGATAGGAGAGGGAAGCAGATGACGTCATGTCCTGTGGGATGGGAGAAGGAAGCAGATGACAATGTCCTGTGGGATGGGAGAAGGAAGCAGACGACGTCATGTCCTGTGGGAGGGGGAAGCAGATGACGTCATGTCCTGTGGGATGGGAGAAGGAAGCAGATGACAATGTCCTGTGGGATGGGAGGAGGAAGCAGATGTCATCATGTCCTGTGGATTGGCAGGAGGCAGCTCATGATGTCATGTCCTGCCAGTATTATATCAAGACAGCTTGCTTCTAAGGGTCTGATGCATCTTAAAGGCTTCTGGAACTGGCCTGGATCAGAAGGAGCTGCTCTGAGAGGTCACAGAGGAGGCAAGGGCAGGGATGTAGCTTAAGGGCATCTGTAGCAATAGAATCAGCTAATGTCTAAGCATGCAGTGGCATGTTACATGGCCATGCACATACAGATACATGTGTACTGGATATAATAAGGTACACTCGGCTGGCACATGGGCATGTTGATGGTGCGGAAGGTGTTCTCAAACTTTGATGGCAGGTGCACACTTAAGATCAGAATTCTGCAGCTGTAAACCTTGAAGTTGGAAACCGCCTTTTCTGCAAAAATTGTTGGTTATGCATCCAAACTCGCTGTACGCTACTGCAGCTACACCTGCAGAAGAACGTTTAAGACACAAAAGTGAAGAGGACTGTTAGATCCAAGTGTTTCATAGGATGAAGGAAGAATGAAAAGATGGAATGGAAGGAGGCGGGAGATCAATGGAGGAGACAAGGCAGATAGAGCATTGATGGGGCCACTGCAGAGCCTCTGAGATGAACTTGAAGGAGATGGGGCTAGCTTGAGACAAGAAGGAATGAAGAAAGAGATAAGTGAACACAGGATGAAGGAAGCATGGAGAGAGGCTGGGAATCAATGGAGAAGAGATAGCAGAAGAGGCTTGAATGTTTTGTTTCTGGGATGCTTTAGGTGCTTAAAGTGTGTACCGGTACTTCAGTGAGTATCCGGGGAGCTTAGGGTTTCCAGATGGAGTGCATAAGGGTATGAGAGCTAGCTTGTATCTGAAGAGTATAGGAACAAGACCTAAAATCACCAGACTCACCATATACAAGCTCTCATGACCTCAGGCTCTCTGTCTGGAAACCCTAAGCTCCTCAGACACTCTCTGAGCATCCTAGACTCAAGACATGAGATGGCTAGACTCACCAGATACAAACATCTCTTGTTAGCTTCTTTGTAGGTGTGGCCAGATGGCACAGAGTGTCACTCTGTAGAATTCCGTGGAGTTAAATAAAAATGGTGATATTGTGTGGAGTTCTGTGAGTGGCAGAGTTTTTGTACAATACGCTACCTATGCTTATTTTTTTGTGCCGGTAGCTTCTCCCGCATAGTAAAATCAGCGCAAATGACACCACACAGTGCGCCAGAGGGTTCTGCTTCTTTCTGACGCTCAAAAAGATCATCGACTTGAGTGACATTCTCACCTTGATCTGCAACTTTCTCAATACGAGTGGCAACAACCTGCTGCTATCGTCCATGTTAAGAAATATTGGCAGTAGGCGTTCTAGCATTTCATTTTCCTGCTTGCCCTCGTAAACTTACCAAAACTTACCACAGCACAAGTGGAGTCACCACAGTCATTTTGAGTCCAAAAGGATAATTTGTCATTGTATGATTGAACACAGTAGTAAGAGTCACTTACGATGAGAGTAGTCACACTAGGATCTGCGTACTCCAATGCAAGCATCAGAGCACGAAGCTCTGCCAATTGGGCGGTACAGTCCCCTAATGTCCGTGTATGCACGACATCGGACTTGAACTCACCATCAACCATAGTACCAACCACTATTGCGCAGGCCGATACATATGCGTGCTTTGAACCGGTAGCAGCCTTCGCACCACCGACAGTGTATATCATACAATGAAAATCCTCAAGTGAGCGCATGGTCAGAGAACAATAAGAACAAATTCACTGCAAAAACTCCTGAGTCTGCAGAGAGGAATCAAAAATGAATGAGGACATCTGGGGATGTTAAGGACGTGACCCATTGTATCCACTGTGGGTGCAAAGCCTTTGATTTTGGTACACTGGCTTTCGTCACTGCCTCCATGGCAGGATAAAGAGTAACAACTAAAATGCATTTTTCCTCCAACAGTGCACGTTCATTAAGAATCGCCATTTGCACAGCTGTCAAAACTTTTTCCACAGTAGAAAATCGCAACTCAGCCGAAGTGTACAAGTGTGACTGGTAAGCGATAGGGACTGTTTTACCCTCTTTAAAAGTGAGGTACATGAAACCCACCGCCCGGGTATGATTCTTATCACCAGGTTGGTGTGGTTCTCACAAGTCAACAAGAATTTAGATTCTAGAAGATCAGCCTGCAAACATTGCAAGATGGCTGAGTATTCAGGCAGCTAGCACGATTTGGAGAATGTTGGTTGTATCAAGACGTAAAAAGGCTTGATACGCTCGGCATAATCGGGAATATAACTACGCCCGAAATTCAAAAAGCCCAGCAAAGATTGAAGCTTTTTCAGTGTTGTAGGAGCGTGCCGCAGTGCGCATTTCTCCAAGAAGTGAGGAGCCAAACCTCGATCTTCATTGTTGAGCTCATAGACTAGGAACAAAACTGTGTTCTCTGCAATGTGAGATTTTGCAATGTTAAATTTATAGCCAAAATCCGCAAAACGGCAAATAATGTGATCTACATGATTTGTTGTCTGTGAGATAAATGTCATCCACATACAAACATGCATCTGAGTCGAGTCCCTCTAAACCAGAGACTATGCAGGCGGCAAAGATGCCTGGACTGTTTTGATAGCCCATAGCCAAACAAAGCAATTGGCGTTGTTTGCCACCACTAGTAAAAGCTGTCCATTGACTACTAATAGGACACAGATTGTGGGAAAAAAAGCCATTGTATATGTCAAGTGTGGTTTTGAACCGTTTGCGCACGTGACCATCCACAAGAGCAGAACTGTGAGTATTCTGTACCGCACACGTACGACAATGGGAGTTTAGGTGGCAGTAATCCAGTACCAAACAGTACGAGCCATCAGCCTTCGTCACAGTTAAAAGAGGGTTATTCTTCAGAGACACACATGTTTCAATTATACCTTGATATTCTAATTTTTCAAGGATCTGTGCAACAGGAGCTTTTTCTTCATGCTGCATGGCATATTAGGGTTAAGGCTGTGGCATAGACCGCAAGAGAATCTCATGTCTGGGGAAAAATTTGTCCCACCCACAGTGAGTGCGGTACAAAGCAGGTGCAAGTGCCTTAGCTCAATCTTGTGCAAAATGCAGGGCCTGCTCTTTCGGCACTGTGTGCGTGAAACTAGGGAGAATCACCTCCTCCCCTTGTGGAGCTGCTAAAACAAACGGGGGAGGCCAGTCGACTTCCAGCAACAAAATGTCATAAGTTGTGGTCAGATTATCCCAAAATACCCCTTAATAATAATAAGGACAATATCATAAAGTCTGTCAGGGGGAGCTACCCTAGTGTCAGCTATCTTAAGCAAATATGTCAGTCGCTGTCACCTTCAGTAGTGGATGCAGGGCCTGTCACACTATGGTAATCTCCGCTGCGCTGTACAACAGCGTCTGCGTCCATGTCAGATTCCGAAGCTGCCTTCTCACTATCTGTGGCATATCTTGCTGTTACAGCAGCAACTTTCTTCTTTTGAAACTAAGGTCTTTGACGTGGTGTGTTGTCCTGCTTGTCTTTTCCGTCAGCCTTGCGAGGCTGCTCATGACTCTGTTGGGCACATTTGCCCTCTGCCGCCACCTCCTCCACCGGTGGGTGAGACCGATGTTTCCTGCAAAGAGCGAGGAGAAAGTTTTTTTAGGAACCTGAAATCTAACAGGTGACTTAATCATCGTGCGTTCATGCAACTCATATGTACGCTCAGCAGGGGCAGTTATTGGCGAAGCAGGACGGGACTCCTGTTTCTATTTCTGCTTTCCCTGTTTTTTATTCTTATCTTTATCAGAATTCGCCGACTGAGTTTGATGCTGTGTTTGTTTTTTTGTAAAAGGATTAACACCCAAACTATTACGGCCAATGGTCTTATAAGACTCCGTAATAATTTTCGGTAACTGACGGGGTTACTCGGCTTTAGGAACATCACAAAAAGCATTAGACACCTGGAAACTTACCGCATCTCCTTTAACATTAGCAGGGACGAGACCGCAAACCATGTCAAATGCTCCCACGAGGCATATTCCCAATTCAACAGCCGCCTCTGGCCCTTGTTCATCTTGAATACGTTTAATGACGGAGGGCAGGACAGCCATTGTCGGGGTGCCAAAGCAACTAGTATAGACTGCCGCAAAAATCACACCCCATGTGGTACAGTCATTTACGTCCGGCACTAAGTCTTTCTGCAAACTGATAGTAAGGATCCTGTGCTTTTTACACAGGAGTGGTGTTAGGAAAAACTGCCTCCAGTTGGTCAAATTTCTCGGCAAGCAAGAAAGGCATCTCATCCTTATCTTGGAGATGCTTGCCCATAACCGCATTAACCATAACGGGACTACATTTCAGCCAATTCGGTCAACTGGATGCGCTAGGCCTCCAGGGGCCCCACCCGGAAGGTTGCGGGAAATATAATGAACCAGACCCATTATTACTGACACTGCAGTAGCATAAAGGGGTCTTAATTCAACAGCTGTACAACGTGCCGCAGCAGGGTGCGGGGTAAAACCAGCTAAAATAGGCCAAGAAGTGCCTGGAATTGACAACGGTCCCATTTTGGCTGATGTTAAAGTGTGTGGGAGGGCACCAGTAAACCAAACGCTGTGCTGCCAAGCAGAAATCGGAACTTCCTGCGTCCTATATGGAGCTTATACTGCAGCCATAACGACACAGAAAGAGCTAGATACAATGCAATTTAATATAGCACAACTGGGTAGTAATTCAATAGAAAACCGTTTTAAAATATCAAGCTTGAAAGGACTTTATCTGTCACCACTGTCAACCTGAAATAATAGTGAGGGGGTCGTGGACTGATAAGCACTGCTCGAAAGTCTCACAATAAGACCACTACGTTGGGTGAGCCATTTTGCAAGGATCCTGCTCTTACACAGAACTGTGCACAGAGACCCATGACATCAATGAATTGTGGTGTTCCAGAAACTCACCTCAGTTCCTAGAAAAACCCAACCAGCTAGATTCCGTATCAGATTAGCTTTTCGTCCTACAGCAAAGTAACCAATGATTGGACAACCTAGAACATGCGACTTAGGACAAACTCAGGAATAGTGGGAAGGGAGAACACTCTTTCATTATACTCGCATACCAGTCCACAACAGGAGTAAATAAGAGACACTGGTAAGGTAAAAATATTTATTTTAACGACGTACTCTCAGGTGCAGTATCTTTGCCAACATAAGCAGACATATGATTAGAACTAATATGATCATCATTGTTACAATTCCATAAAATACAAAGGGAGAAATCATATTACAATGATGGTGAAAACAGGTCGTATAGTGCCTAGTTATAACACAACAATACTAAGCGATGAGAGTCATCTACTTAATACTGTGAGGAATCAAAATTTGTATATAATGGTCTAGTCCTATCTGGGACCAATTGTTCAGACACTCAACTTGGAATGGCCCACCGCCACAGCCACTAGCGACGGTTTATCGAGCGGGTCGTCCGAAGGAGAGATGCGGCAGAATCAGACTATACTTTGATGAAGGAATATTGGACTGAGGAATATTCTTCAGATGAAAGCGTGGGCAATTCACCTAGCAACTAAGTGGCAAGCTGACTGAGACAGTAATATTGTCAAATTGAAGAGATTGAATTACTTATATAGTGAACAGTATCACTAATTGGGAGATCCTTCTTCCGCATCTAGGAAATTCTTTTTGATTGGAATTACATTTAATAACTAGATACATCTCCATAAATTGATAAAAGTGAAGTGGAGAGATAAAACACAGGACAGTTTGAATCAAGAAGACAAATTAGCCGTGACTTTTCATAAAGCCCTGATGATGTCCCATGTGGGACGAAACGCGTAGGCTGTATTGTGATCATCATTTGTACTTGCTGTATTTTGACCATCATTTGAACTGTGGTTATATATTTTTTCTATCATTTGAATTGTATGGACATATTTTGAAACATCACTGAAGAAATCACTTGAATTGTGAAAATAAACCAAAGAAAGAAGAAGCAAGTCTGCATTGAAGAGTTTATGTTGTTTGGATTGATTATGTCTACCTATGACTATTGAATTATTATAGTGATGAAATAAGATACTCCTTGGGTTGTGTATATAATTCCTAGTTATAACTCCCTCCCTATATAGGGACTATGTTTTATGAACTAAAGAAGGTCTCTTAGGCTTGTACCGGGGACCCCATTACCTCTCCACTCAGCAAGAGTAAATCACATCAAGATCAGCAAAAGCTCTCTACATCCCAGGAAACGGAAAATCTTCCAAGTGTCAGAAATCATGGCAACTGTGTACTAATAAGGGCGCCAGAATTTCAGTTGGCTCGCAGCTGCCATTTGTTGTGTCTAAGTGTTAGCCGATCAGTCCAAACAACAGCTACCATGTTATGATAACCTTGACGGCTTCTGCACTCTCTGTGCAGACTAGGGCCACGATGTAAGTCTAGGGATGTCGAAAACAAGCCTTTCTCATGTGAAGACATTTGCGCAGCCTAACTTACAAAAACAATAAAATGTAGTGTTGTGTGCAAGAGCAGCAGCAAAAGGCAAAATGGCATTTAAACCTCTAATAAGCCATGCTAACATACAATGTGTGCAAACCAGGCCTAGGTCACACTACAATAGGTTATATTTACTATACTAATTCCAGTTTAACTCACATTGGGGACGGTGCATACACTGGGAGATTAAGAGTTCAATTTTCTATTCTAATGTCATTCTAACAAACATAGGAAGCATGAGAAAATACATAGATTAGAAGTAGCAGAATTATTATTGTAGTCCTAATCTAACTAATATTGCGGAAATTGGCTATATTTGGGGGTCAGGTTTACTTTTCTAACTTTTCTAACGTTAATGTCAATGAAAATGTGGGAATATTGGGAGGATTGGGTGAGATTTACTATTCTATACTATTCTAACTCCAGTCTAACAAACACATGGGAAAGTGCCTTTATTAAGGGCAGAGAAATTAAGATTTACTATTCATAGCTTTCTCCAACAAACATTGGGAAATAACTTGCATTTAGGTTTGAAAATCATGACTTATTTTTAAAAACAATTGACAAATATACTAGTATTGCAAAAAACTGTTCAAATTATTTCAAAATAAATCTTTCCCACCCAGTTCTACAAGAAAACCAACATCCCAAAATAAAAATGAAATTAATATATTTAAATGTATAAAATATTCAAACCAATCAACAACAATTCCAAACCATAAAACATTTTAAATTTAATTTAAAGCCATTTAAATGTAAATGTAGTAATGTTATGTGTTGAACACGTTAACATTATTTTTACAACCATGCATAATTCACTCAATAATCAATTAATATCAAGTTATAAATATTTTGTGTTAAAAGCATTACACCTAAATTCCCAGATTATACCCCAGAACTAGAACTAATAGGGCCATATGTATCATTGAAATTCGCATTCGCAAAGGCCGAAATTCGCAGAATTTCAGCTTTTGCGAATGCAAATTCACAAAATGATATGTATGAAGGAAAATCTGATGCAAAATAAGGAATCCCAAAATTTGCAATTCCTTATTTTGCGATAGTATTTAAGGAATCACAAATTTTGCGATTCCTTAAATGCATTGTAAGAAGGTAACAGAATTTGCTAAATGGCCTTAAGGAATCGCAAATTACCACCAACTTCTAGTTTGGTGGTAAGTTGCGAATTCCTTGAAAAATGCAAATGTTTGCATTTTTCAAAGTGCCATGTTACACACATACATGCCCTTAGGGCATGTATGTGCACCACATGTGCACCTATGCTTATTTCAGGGGTGCAACAGGGTGTCCTTTGGACACCCCTGCACCCTTGAAATTATTCTCAATTTGCGATTAGCAAATTGCGAATCGCAAATTGAGAAAAAATTCCCATTCCTTCCTATGGGCCAGGAGGATGAATGGGAAAGTATTCCTTAATTGCGAATTCGCAATTTGCAAATTCACAATTAAGGAATATCAAGAAATCGCTAAAAAATTGTGTTTTTCTTGATACATACCATTTTGCGATTCTGAAATAGCGATTTCTTAAAAATCGCTATTACAGAATCGCAAATTGCTTCCTTGATACATATGGCCCTTAATCTTATCACAATATTTTAAAAAACATGAAGTAAATTAACAAAGGATTACATAATTATTAAAGCCACTAATTAAGATTAATTATTGTGTTGTGAAAATCACTACTACCCATTTCCTTGGGAAACACAAAAACAGAAGGAAATATACATTTTATAATAATATTTTTGAACATAAAATAAATGCAATTAAATGGCATCATAAACAAGCCATGTTAAAGTAAATAATATGTTAAACATCAATACTTCAAAAATACAAAACAAATATACTTATTTTCAGTATTTCATCCACAATCATTTTGTGATCACAATACTTTGACCACAATATGAAGGGACGGTGCTATTTTGGGGTCAATATCTGAGTGGACTATGTAGACAAGTCTAAATCACAGGGACAGTAGGGGCAGGAGGGCCACAGTGTAGGCAATGCAAATTGGTGCACTGATCGGGGGTGTTCTTTGTCCACCCTTTCTCAAGATTTGACCTGCCAGTAACTTATCATTTGATTTCGATTAACACTTCTCCAATGAAGTGAAGCTGAGGAGGCAACAATTCAGCTTTTCACACAATGGTGGTAATGGGAAATGTAGGAGCACATATCTGTGTGGAAAGTCATATAACCCTAGGCAAGATGAAACACCCTCCTTCGCCTGAAGTAGCCACCAGATGCTGAGTAGCAAACCATTAATCGGTAATGTAAATGTAAATTGATAGTTGTATAGCCCACTACTCACCCGCAAGTGTCTCAAGGTGCTTGTACAAATACCGCTGTGGAACCCATCCTGGCTTTCCCTGTGAGGTGTCCACTCCTGGGCACCCTCCAAGGTGGAGGCCAGGCATCCTTAGCGTTGTGGGGGCCGTTGTGGAGATTAAGCAAGCTATTGCCCAGAGTTGCAGAGTGGGACTCCATGATTGGATTAGGCACCAAGGCAAGAATTATCAGGTCCATGGAATTTTATAGCCCAAGCCCCGCCGGGGCGGGAATTGAACCCTGGTCCCAGGTTAGACCTCTGCATCAAGGTCTGCCGCTCTAACCATTGAGCCACACTTCTCCGTGGAAGCAACTTATAGAGAAACAAAGGCAGTCATGACAGAATCCAGTCACTGGTAAAAGAGACCTGTATTCTGACCATGTAGCCCAGCTTTTTAAATCCATATTGACTTTCACTGGCTAGTCTCCACCTGCACTAATTTAAGACCTGGGCCCTTCTGAGTTCCCATATACAAAGAGAGGCAATGAACCCCATCTGCTGAATTCCCTTTAAGCTGCCAGGCCTGACATGAGAATATATTGTTACTGACTCCATCCCAACCATTGTTTCATTCTTTCCCTGTCAAAGGTGCTATTCACAAATATGCACTGGAGCAGAACTACGGCAATTCCCAATGCCCCACAACAGTTTCCCAGTAAACAAGTAATTGTAACATGTGCATCACTGCGAAATCCACAGGGGGGAAAGGGAATGGGACAGAGAAGACACAGTCACAAAATGTGTTCACTCTGGTACTTCCTATGATATATCACGATTCTTGCGTATTCTTTTCTTGCAAAATTTGGTTAGTTGGAAACTGAACTGCAAGAGAATAGAATATTAAACAACTAGAATTGCTCTGAAAGTTTTTCAATATTTTCTTCTAAAATCTATCATTATTCATCTCTATTTGTACCTACCCAGATTGTTATGACTTATGCCTCTCTTCATGTGGTGGTTATTTTCTTGCTTGATGTAACTGAATATCAAGTCACAAATGTTAATATTGTGCAACTCAGTCATTTTTCTCTAACACTTCTCTTCCTTTCTCTCTTTTTAGATGTCATCACCTATTCCTGTATAGATGCAACTTTCAGCAAGGTCTCTGGTAAGTATTTATCTCTTTCCTTATTACTAGGGTTTCATTGTGTAGACTGATGTTTCCTTTCTACCCTTTTCACCTATTGAAAATTTTGACCAAAAATATATACAGATGTGGTCTTTGCTTGCCAAGCTGCTAGTTCAATTACGGAAACACTCCGTGAATTCTCAGGAACAGAAAACTACAAAGAATTCAAAAGTGTCTAAATAACTATTAATTTATTTGCATGTTTATACCGCGCTAGGATCACCTCCCGAAGGAGTATCTCCGCGCCTTTGGCATCTGAAAACAACTAGCGGGCTTGACCATGAGTATGGATCAATATTGAAAAAGGAAGGTTTTTAATAGTTTCCTAAAAGGAAAGTGGTCCTTGCACAGTCTCAAAGACAGTGGGAGGCTGTTCCACAAAGTGGGACCAGCAACAGCAAGAGCTCTTCCCCCTTGCCTTACTTTTCTAAATCTTGGGACCTGTAACAAGGCCTGCTCACTCGATCTCAAAGAGCGTGTCGGTGTATACCAGGAGAATTTATTAGTCAAATATGCTGGACCCTTCCCCTGTAGACACTTATGCATTGTACAGCAGATCTTAAACTTCACCCTCTGTTTGATGGATAGCCAATGCAGCTTTTTCAGAAGGGGTTTAGAGGGGGTGCGAGAGGGCTGGTTCAAAACCAAACGGGCGGCAGTATTCTGGACCACCTGGAGCCTAGAGATTACTGCTTCATTTGCTGACAGCAGCAATCCATTGCAGTAGTCAAAGCGACTCAATACTAGGGCCTGCACCAACGTTCTCCTAGTAGAGTCTGGTAGTAGGGGAAATACCTTTCGTAACATCCCGATGATATGAAAACAGGAGCCCACCACTTGATTGCCATGATGTTTTAAGGAAAGCTCCTGATCAAGTCGGACGCCAAGGTTTTTCACTACCTGCTTAGGCTCTGGAGCCGGGCCAAGATCTTGAGGCCACCAGTCTGGAGTCCACAGAAGTTTGGCCTCACCAAACAGCATCACCTCCGTCTTTGCAACATTGCACTGCAGGAAGTTAGATGCCATCCAGTGTGCCACCGCCTTCATCCCCATAGCAAAGGAGTTCCTGACCTCCACCGTAAGGGTTTCAAAAGGAAAGAGGAGTTGGGTGTCATCTGCATATGACACAGGAATAAATCCATACGATCTCATGATGTTAGCTAGGGGGGCCACATAGATGTTAAAAAGAGTAGGGCTCAGACAGGAGCCCTGTGGCACCCCCTTAGAGATCTCCAACTCCTCTGACCGATAAGCCCCCAGGGTAACCCTTTGGGTGCGACCTATCAGGAAACTCCTCAGCCATGACAGCGCCTTGCCTTCTAGGCCGATGTTAACTAGCCTGGTGGTCATGATGTCATATGACACGGTGTCAAACGCCGCAGACAGATCCAGCAGAACCAGGATAACAGAATGACCTTTATCCTGGAACATGCGTAGATCATCTGCGACTGACAGCAAGGCGGTCTCAGTGCTGTGTCTTGGTCTAAAGCCCGACTGGGATGGATCCAGACCGCCTACTAGCTCAGTATAGCTGGATAAATGGCGATTTACATGTTTCTCTATAATCTTCCCCAAAACGGGAAGAAGAGAAATAGGCCTTAGATTCGCCAACTCCGTCCAGGGAATGGCAGTATTTTTCCTCAGTGGCCTTACTAACGCCCTCTTCCAGTCCATGGGGACCTGCCCTGTACAGAGGGAAAGATTGACCAAGTTCTGGATTTCTGGTCCAAGAACTTCTACCAGCTTAGGCAGGATACGGGCAGGAATGCTATCATAAGGACTGCCACTCTTGATTTGTGCAACCAATGAGTTTACCTCCTCCAAGGAAATAGGCGGAAAGCTGGAGAGGCATTGAGTAAGTGGTTCTGATTGTACACTCGACTGGGATCTGTTGTTCTTATTCATTCCCTCAGCCGTCTTTGAGGCCACTATCTTCTCATAGATAGCCTCTATCTTCTTCATAAAGAAGGTAGAGATCTCATTACACAACTCTTGAGTGGCTACCTCCACAGTCTCGCAGGCTGCTGGTCTAATAAAGGTTTGTAGGATGTTATACAGAACTCTAGAATCTTTCCCTGCCTCTATAAGCTGTGCTGCAATGTGATTTTTCCGAGCAGTCCTGATGGCTTTATGATACGGACGCTGTTTTCCTCGCTGCTGACACCACTTTGCTGCCTGCCTGCCCACGGACCTTCAATCACACCTAGTGGAACCCGCTTCGCGGGTCCCACGTCGCTGGAAGGGGCATTCCGAGGCTGTGCTTTCTCCTCTGCTGCTGGGCGGTGAGTGTGTGACAGGGCTGCGAGCAGCAACCCGGACTCAGTATCCCAGGAGTCCCGGGTTGCCCTGGCCGTTTCCAGCTGGCCTGCTCTCCCTGACCGCCCCGCCCAGCCCCACCTGCTTCAAAAGCGGCAGTGATTTCCCTCTGCCTTGGGACTCACACGGACGCTGTTTTCCTCGCTGCTGACGCCACTTTGCTGCCTGCCTGCCCACGGACCTTCAATCACACCTAGTGGAACCCGCTTCGCGGGTCCCACGTCGCTGGAAGGGGCATTCCGAGGCTGTGCTTTCTCCTCTGCTGCTGGGCGGTGAGTGTGTGACAGGGCTGCGAGCAGCAACCCGGACTCAGTATCCCAGGAGTCCCGGGTTGCCCTGGCCGTTTCCAGCTGGCCTGCTCTCCCTGACCGCCCCGCCCAGCCCCACCTGCTTCAAAAGCGGCAGTGATTTCCCTCTGCCTTGGGACTCACACGGACGCTGTTTTCCTCGCTGCTGACGCCACTTTGCTGCCTGCCTGCCCACGGACCTTCAATCACACCTAGTGGAACCCGCTTCGCGGGTCCCACGTCGCTGGAAGGGGCATTCCGAGGCTGTGCTTTCTCCTCTGCTGCTGGGCGGTGAGTGTGTGACAGGGCTGCGAGCAGCAACCCGGACTCAGTATCCCAGGAGTCCCGGGTTGCCCTGGCCGTTTCCAGCTGGCCTGCTCTCCCTGACCGCCCCGCCCAGCCCCACCTGACCGGAAACGGCGCCTCCCCCTTACCTTCAGTCAGTACTTACTGAGCCAACTGCCCAGCTGCGCGGGAGCGCGCGGGAGGGCGCCGGGAGAAGCCCGGGACAAGGGCGGGACCGTTTGAGGCCGTTCGAGGACAGAGAGGACTGGCCTGGCCCACCCCCCTTGGTTCTTCTCAAGGTTATCGTGCCTGGGCATCGACCCTAGTGAGTACCATAGAGAAATTGTAACTGTCACACATGATGTGTACCCGGGGGAGTCGCAGTAAGACCGCGCTGGGTTTAACAAAGCCAAATGGCACTTTGGATGATTTCCTCGTAAAAACAAACTTGGCAATAGATGCCGAAATTACAAAAATGCAGAAGAGGGTTTCTATGGAGCTAGATGCTGCACGCAGGCTTTCCCAAACATTTGCTAACTCTAAAAAATCCTCCCTGGGAAATATTGCGTCTGCTGCATCTCCCCAACAGGTGGAACGTCCGCCTCCTTTGTTGATCCTCGCCGACGTTCATCATTCCTCCCATTGTTCCTCCCCACCAGTATTAGACTCCTCATTTATTTTCTCCCCCATGACCGTCCAACCCAGCGAAAGTGACCCACCTACTGAGCTGGGTAATTCCACCACCTTCCCGGTTACAACTGCCCCCTCCTTCTTTGTACCAAAAAGTACAAACCCAGGTCGCCAAGCAGCGAAGAAGAAAAACAATGTAAAATCTGCCTATGCTCGTAAGAAAGCTAAAGCCAAAGCTGCAAGGCAGCAGTTTTTCAACCATAGAAGACCATTATCCAACGCAGGGGATCCTAAACAAACACCACCCCCAGCTATCCATCAAATAGGGGGTGTTAGTAACCTCACCACGGTTCCTGCGGTAGAGAATCCCATTATCCTTGCAGATAATTCAACACTGGGAGGGCTAAACAAGACAGAGAGGGACAAGGATAAAGTGGGTGATGATGAAGACTTTCTCCAGACAGTCTGGGTCACTTTAAAACAACTATTGACACCCTTCGAACTCAGACTGTCACGTATTGAGAATCACTTACTTGAGATGGATAAAACGTTAGTATCCCTGGCCACGCTTAGCCTAAAACAGCTGGAAGCAACACATCCCCATATTAACGAGAGTCCACCTCTGGCTAGAAATGCTGGTACCCAACCTGCTCCAGCCTCTAACATTGGCACTAAAGCAGCTACAGCGCCTAAGGAGGTTCCTCCTGCCCCCTCGATTCTTCTTGCACCCTTACCCCCCCCGTTATCCAAGCCTACTCCAATTCCTAAACCTAGGACACTTGCAAATGTCGCGGCCAACCTCCCAAAAATAGAGGAAAAACCCCCTAAAAAACATCTTCAGCCCAAACCCCCTCCTAGAGCCGACCAGAAGGCGAATAATTCCATCACTCCTCTCTTAGAGCGTACACCAAATTTACACCCAAATCACCAGAACTTCCGCGGAGGCTATATTGATCTTCCCCCTGAGGCTGGGCCCTATGTGGTTATCTTGGCAGGGGTACCTCCGCTTGCCCCCGATATTGTTGAAACCCAGTGGTCCTTAAAAAATAAAGTGATCCACTGGTTAAATACCAATAGGCAGATCCATCACACCAATAAGAGTAGGGTACTAATGGTCAGGAGAGTCCCTTGGGTGGGCCGTACTCACAAATCGATACCAGGAGACTGTATCGTTATGTCTTTTGCAGACCCTCATACAGCCCATCTCATTACCACATGGGACCAATACGTGACCGAACAAATCATTGTCGCCAAACCCCTAACCTTTTTCTACCCTCCAAAACAGCCAGTAGAGCACCCTGGGGCTTGGACCACAATCCACAACCACAGATGGAAGGGTCAGGTGCAGGGATGGCAACCCACCAATTGGTGGGAAGGTGTACACACCATGAATAGGTTTGGATGCTTAGATCAGGTGGATTGACTGGGAATACTCGATCAAACATCCCGATCAAGTGAGCAAGACCACACAATGACTGACACTAATAGCAATACATCGCCACCCATTGTTAAGAACTTGACCCATTTGATGGTGGTTCCAACCACTTCCGCCCAGCACCCTCCCCCTGTCCGAGCCATACAACATCTAGGCAGGCCACATTTTCAAGATCAGGTAGAGTTAATAGAGAGTGAGGGTCACATACAGTTAATAGAGAGTGAGGGCCACATATCTCAGGTAGACAGTGAACTGAAACACTCATTATTGTCCTGGAATGTAGCAGGACTGGGCAACAAGATCAAGCACATACCCTGGTTGGAGACGGTCCACAAGCATGGCATACTTTGCCTGCAAGAAACCTGGCTGGTAGAAGAAAGGCACATCATGGGGTATCGAACGTTCCATACACCCGCTGCTCCCGCCATTCAGGGCCGCAATAAAGGGGGTCTCTGTATATACGTTTCGAATGTGGGGGATATAAAAGTGCATAATTTTCACTCTGACCAATATTTTCAAATCCTTTCTTTTAAATGGGGCACCACACAAAAGGTCATACTGGTGAATTTCTATAACAATATGCCACCAAATGAGATGGAATCCATCTTAAATAAAATGTTAAACCGTATCCATAAAGTGAGGGACCAAAACGCGGGAGACCATACAGTTATTTGGGTGGGAGATTTTAACTGTGCTATCTGCCCACTTTCTGAGTTAGGTTTGTGCGGCCTTGCAGATCGTGAGGAGGACGGCCCTTTTCACTTCTCACACACCAAACTGGGGTCTCTCCTTAACAGTATTATGTTTGCTTTTGACCTCACCTTCGTTAATCAGGCATGCTCTCCCCCAGTTCCCTTTGCCCCAACATATAATGGAAGAGGTTGTGAATCCATAATTGACTTTGCACTGATATCCCCCACCTCGCCCAACTTTATAACCTTTTGGGAGATAGGGGAAGATCCAATGAGTGACCATTACCCTATTACCTTTGGGGTTAGGCTCCAAGTAGAGAAACTAAAGGAACCTAGCGGCTCACTGTACCCATTGGAGGTCACCTTAGCAAAGATAAACGGCTATGTGTTAAAGTGGGAGAAATTGAACCCCACCATCTTCTTCCACAAATTAATATTATCCTGCCTTGAAGACATATTTGTCTGCTTAGAAGAAGATGCGGAACCTAAGGCGATTATGGCAGCTTTTACCAATATACAGGAGTACATAAAAGGCGTTTTAACTAAGAGTCACAAAAAGAAGGGGAGATGTGCATCCAGGTGGTTTGATTCTAGGTGCACAGCCGCCTTAAAGAACTTGAAGAAAGTTTTAAACGCAATCCCGAAAAATAGGGCCCAAATCTCTGAGGCTAGACGAGAGTACAAGAGAGAAATTAACCTCCGAAAAGCAACCATGAAAAAGGAGGCCTGGGAGGCACTGGGAGAAGCGGCCAGGAATAAGGACACCAACCTTTTCTGGAAAGTGATAAGATCAGTATACAACCCAATACATACTGATAATTGCATAGATGTAGCAATTACAGCAGAGCTCTGGGTTGAACATTACGGGAAACTCTACACCAACAGACAGGGGAACAGCATGAACCAACAAAAGGTACTTGCATCCTCGAACAACTTCACGCGAGATTATCAACAAAGCGATCCCCTAGTTTCGCCGTATCCAATTAATCTGGTCTTTACCACCCTAGAAGTCGAAAATGCAATTAGGGAAAGTCCTTCAGGGAAAGCTCCGGGTCCGGATCACACACCAGTGGATGCCTATAAAACAAACTTGGAATTCTGGGCTCCCCTCTTAACCAACGTTCTGAATATGGGAAACAAATGCGGTTTAATTAAGACCTGGTCAGATGCCATTGTAGTCCCCATTTTTAAAAAGGGAAACAGGGACGACCCGGCTTGCTACCGTCCCATATCCTTACTAGACGGCCTTATGAAAATTGCAGGAAGGATAGTCCTAAAGAGGATCCAGCACTGGGAGACAGAAAATAAGGTTATTTCGGAATTCCAATATGGATTCCGAAAGGGATTGGGCACCCAGGAGCAATGCCGAAATCTGTCGTTATTAATGTCCAAATATACTGAGGCTAAAAAAGGGGATTTGTTTGTTACATTCGTTGACCTTAGCTCAGCATTTGATTGTGTGGATCATCTGCAGCTCTGGTCAACATTGGAGCTCATTGGGGTGGATCCCACCATAGTGGTTTTTATCAAAGAGCTTTATAGAGATGCTGGTGCCAGGGTGAGGTTCGGGACCCAGGGGCAATGTACCCAGAAATTCCCCATAAATAGAGGGGTTAGGCAAGGTTGTATACTCGCGCCCCTTCTATTTAGTTTTTATATTAATTCTGTTGTAGAACATCTAACAAATCTCCAGAATGACTACCCAGCGGTCAATGGTAGGCCTGTACCCATCCTATTATACGCCGATGATGCGGCTATTATGTCCAGGACTAGGGTAGGGTTGCAGAGAGCGGTAAGAGAATTCTCGTCCTACATGGGGAATAGAAATTTGAAAGTGAACATCTCAAAAACTTTCTCCATGCCGTGCACCCAAAAGAGTAAAAGGCCGCAATGTTCGATATACCTTGACGAGCAAAGAATTGAGACCACAGACACTTTTTGTTATCTAGGCGTTGTCTTTGAGAGAAAAGGAGCCTGGAAACATGCAGTATCGGCTAGGAGGCTTGCCTTTACCCGTGCTATTGGTGCCCTGAGAACTTTTGCAGTGAAAATTGGGGGCAAGCCGATTGCTGAGATGATACAGATTTACCAAGCCAAGTGTTTAGCGACAGTCACTTATGGAGCAGGTTTATGGGGCTTTGAAGACGTGTCCTCACTCCAAATTTGCGAGAATCTTTTTATTTGTTACTTATTGGGGGTGAGCAAATCTACTTCAACTTTTATTACTCATATTGAGACTGGCCTCAAATACCTTAGTGACTTCATAAAGCTGTCACCATGTTTGCTTTGGCACAAAATTTGGACTACCAGGGAATGCCAATTTAACAGAGATCTAATCAGGGATTGCATGAGCTTGGATGTCGCACCCAAAATTAAATGGTTGCGACATGTCCGGTTGATGTTTGCCAAGATTGGTCGCCCCGAATACTATGATGACCCAGAGTCCCTTGAAAATTTGTCTAGGTCGTCTCTCAAAAAACTTTTAATTATCCACCTGGAAGGTGTTAGATGGGATGCAGAGAAACTCAAAAATACCACCTTGAGCTACCAAAGAATTACTCCCACCGAAGGTTTGCAATTGTACCTTAGGACCGAAACTGCACCTTATCCTCGTATGCTTCTCACCAGGCTGCGCCTTGGCACCTTTTTCCGTATGGTCACTTTCCCTAAACAAAATGACTGGACTGCTTCGATTCTAATTTGCCCATGCGATGATCACTCATCACAAAGTAATATTCATATTATGTTCTTTTGCAATCTGTATTCTGCCCCAAGGAAATTGTATCTATTACCTCTTCTAAAACACTGGGGCATAAGAACATGCAAAGACGCTTACTACAAATTACTTTTGTTAGATGAGGTGCATGTCATCTTTGTCGTTTCACGTTTTTTAATGTCAGTGATGAAATATAGAAATTCCATGATGTAACCCTTACATGTTTTAACTTTTGCATATGTTTTTACATGAGGTCAACGGCTGTAACTTCATCATTGACTCTTATCATCTGGAAAACTGTTTTATAGAGTCTCATAAAAACTTCGTTGGGGACAAGTTTTTAGACTTGCTGTATAAAATGTACTTGTATGCTTTTATGATTTTTTTTATCAAACAAATCGAATAAAGCTAAATTTGAAATTTGAAATTTGATACAGCTTAAGAGAGGTTTTGTAGAGTACTTTATCTTCCAGCCTCCTAGACTGTCTCCATAATTTTTCCAGTTTTCTAGTATTTTGTTTCATAGATCTTAACTCTTCAGAAAACCAGATTTCTTGCTTTTTAGCTGGGCGGGGTTTGTAGATTTTCTGAGGGATAGTAGTATTTATTGCATCCCTTACTGCCTCCTCAAACCTGTACAACTCTGTTGTTATATCTCCTGTATTGTGTTCATACAGGGGAGCTTTGTACTGATCTCTAAAGGCTTCCACCGTAAGTTTGTGCCAGGGTCTCCTTTTAGTGGCCAGAGTACTCCGCTTTTGGGGCTTATTATTAATGGCAGTATGGAACTTTAATATGAAGTGGTCTGTCCATTCTACTTGTTCAGGGAGCATACATTTAATTAAAGGTGAGTTGGACATTATCAAATCCAGAGTATGGCCTGCCTCATGAGTAGGACCGTCATTGATCTTTTTCAGTCCTAGGGAGTCTAGGTCCATTAAGAGAGTTCTTGCCTCCTATGCGACTTGTGCTCACACTCGCCCTGATTTCTGAACACTGCTGCTTGGTATGCTCAATCTCCTAAATCCCCACGTGCTGCTAAGGAAATGATACATCTCCTTTGCCTCTTAGTACGCATGCTCAAAACTCCCGCAGACAAAATACAAGGCTTACTGACTTGCGCCACACATGACGCTGCTCCCTCCTGCTGGAAATGTAGATGCGAAGAGGTAAACGTAGAAAACTCAACGTGACAAAAAGTTTCCTGACTAACTTTTGCACCGGGATTGCAGGAACCTCCTTCTATTTGAATTCTTAAGGTCAAGTGCGTGCTAATGTGGGCGCTTCACCTCCACATTTAAAACTGCCTTGAATTGAATGCCAACTAACATGCTGCTCAAAAGGTCGCTTCTTGGCAGCCATCTTGAGTTTTCTCCCTGCCCAAAACGTACCCCTGTAATTACAATTCCTAGCCTTTGGGGCGGTTCTGAGGCTAGTTATACTAACAGAGAACCCTTTATTTTTGGGGACCTGAGTGATCTTGACATCCCTTTATAAATAGTGTCTCCATCTGGTTTACATTTTTTTCTTTACTGACAATTAGCATTCAAGTGGGCGACAGGGGGAAGTAGAACTAAAGCAAACTTCCCTCACCCAACTACCCTCAACCCCTGATATTTTTGGTGTGTATTGTAGCCTACAGGTCTGGGAGCTAGTGATGGGTTAGTGGAGGGTAGTTTTATGGCTTATTTAGGGTTTTGGGTCATTGCAGCAGAAAAAGTGGCCTATTATGCTGCATTTCTGCACATCTGCTTTGTAGGCCGGGTCAAGAGTTTTTTTTATCCACTCATCTGCACCTTTCTTATCCTTTGGGGAGCTCTCGTGGGAAAGAGCACATGTTCTACGAGATTCAGATTTACTACTCTTACTAGAAAGTGCATACATTATAGGAGGGAGAGGGGTTAGGTTTACTATCCTAATTCCAGTTTTTCATCCAGGGTTTCAGAGGGTGGAGTCACTGAACTGTGGTTGGGGTCCAGGGGGTCTGTAGACAAGGTTTCCTCTGAGGACAGTGTTATGGTCCGTGTGAATCTGGAAGTGCAGGTGTTCGGCAGTACCGAGGGTGTCATCGGTGTTGGTCGAGACTCTGAGAGTGTTCCTGTGGATGATGGCGATTCCTCCTCCTACTCTGTTGGTGCCTTCCCTGCGGGTGATCTTGTAGCCTTCCGGGATGGCTATGGTGATGTTGGGTGCCAAGGAGAGGTTCAGCCACGTCTCCATCAGGAAGGCGACATCAGGGGAGGTTGAGTTGAGTAGATCCCGGAGTTCAACAGCGTGTTTGTGTGCGGAGCGGGTGTTGAGAAGAATGCATCTGAGGTAGTTGGGTTCTTTCCTGGTCGGTAAATTCTTACTCGATAAACACACGGGATGCCATATATTATAGGCGAAATAGGCCATTATATGTGATACCCCCTAAGGGAACCAGATGTAAAATCTTGTGGAATGATGTAAGAAATGTGAAAAGATACAGTAGTCTGCTATCAAATAAGAGGCAACTTCAAGAGGTCAATGTCTAAAGGGTAACCTATGAACCTTAGGGGACACAAGATATTACAGCAATGCATGAACCATAATATTTGGTATTCCCATAGTAATCGATGTTGGAAAGTAAAAGGAAGGGTAACATTTAGTATAGAAATACTGTGTTCACCCATCCAACATAAGACCATGTCAAACTGAATCCTGGTAAGTTCTAACCCAAGAAACACAGGGGATACCAGATATTATAGGCTGTATAGGCTATTATATTTGGTTTCCCTGAGAGAACCAGATGCAAAATCTTGTGGAATGATGTAAAAAATGTGAAAAGATACTCTAAAAGGCAATTTCAACTGGTCAATGGCTAAAGGGTAACCCATGAAACATAGGGGATACGGGGTATTAGAGCAATGCATGAGCCATAATAGTTGGTATCCCCATAATAAATGATGTTGGAATGCAAAAGGAAGGGTGCTATTTGGTACAAAAATACTGTGCTCTCCCAACCAACATAAGGCAATGTCAAATTGAATCCTGGTAGATTCTAACCCGGGAAACACTGGGGATACCAAATATTATAGGCTGTGTAGGCTATTCTATTTGGTATCTCCTAAGGGTACCTGATGCAAAAGCTTGTGGAATCATTTACAAAATGTGAAAAAATACCGTAGTCTGCTATGTAATAAAAGGCAATTAGAACTGCGCAATGGCTAAGGAGTAACTAATGAATCTAATGAAACATAGGGGATACGAGATATTACAGCAATGCGTAGGCCATAATATTTAGTATCCCCATAGTAAATGATGTTTGGAAAGCAAAAGGAAGGATTCTCTTTGGTACAGAAATACTGTGCTCTCCCATCCACCATAAGGCAATGTCAAATTGAATCCTGGTAACTTTTACCCGAGAAACTCTGGGGATACCAAGTATTATAGGATGTGTAGGCTATTATATTTGGTATCTCCTAAAGTTACCGGATGTGGAAGCTTGTGGAATCATTTACCAATTGGGAAAATATACCGTTGTTTGCTATGTAATAAAAGGCATGAGAACTGCTCAATGGCTAAAGGGTAACTAATGAAACATAGGGGATACAAGATATTATAGCAATGCCTGAGCCATATTATTTGTATCCCCATAGTAAATGATGTTGGAAAGCAAAAGGAAGGATGCTATTTGGTATAGAAATACTGTGCTCTCCCATCCAATATAAGGCAATGTCAAATTGAATCCTGGTAACTTCTATCCCGAGAAACACTGGGGATACCAAATATAATAGGCTCTGTAGGCTATTCTACTTGGTATCTCGTAAGGGTACCGGATGCAACATCTTGTGGAATCATTTACAAAATGTGAAAAGATACTGTAGTCTCCTATGTAATAAAAGGCAATTAGAACTTGTCAATGGCTAAAGGGCAACAACTGAAACATAGGGGATACGAAAGGAAGGGTGATATTCAGCATAGAAAAACTGTGGTCACCCATCCAACATAAGATCATGTCAAATTGAATCCTGGTAACTCCTAACCCAAGAAACAAAGGCGATACCAAATATTATAGGAGGTAAAGGCCATTATATTTGGTATCCCCTAAGGGTACTGGATGTACCATCTTGTGGAATGATGTAAAAAATGTGAAAAGATACTGTAGCCTGCTATCAAGTAGAAAACAGCTTAAAGTGGCCGATGGCTAATGGGCAACCCATGTAACGTAGGGGATTTGAGATATTACAGCAATGCGTGAGCCATAATATTTAGTATCCCCATAGTAAACAATATTGGAAAGCAAAAGGAGGCTGCTATTTGGCATACAAGTACTGTGCTCACCCATCCAACATAAGACTATGTCAGATTGAATCCTGGTAAGTTCTCACCCAGGAAACACAGGGGATACCAATTACTATAGCCGGTATAGGCCATTATGTATGGTAGCCACTAAGGGAACCGGACGTACAGTCTTGTGGAATGATGAGCTTTATTAAAGGTTACTGTAGTTTGCTGTCAAGTAAAAGGCAACTTCAAGTGAATAATGGCTAAAGGGTAACCCATGAAACGTAGGGATACAAGATATTACAGCAATGCATGAGCTATGATATTTAGTATCCCCTAAGGGAACCGGATGTAAAATCTTGTGGAATGATGTAAAACATTGGAAAAGATACTGTAGCCTAATATCAAATAAAAGACAACTTAAAGTGGTCAATGGCTAAAGAGTAACCCATTAAACGTAGGGGATACAAGATATTACAACAAGGCGTGAGCCATAATAGTTGGTATCCTGATAGTAAACAGTGTTGGAAAGCAAAAGACAGGTTGCTGTTTGGCAAGGAAATACTGTGCTCACCCATCCAACATAAGACCATATCAATTTGAATACTGGTAAGGTCTAACACCAGAAACTCAGGGGATACCAGATATTATAGCTGGTAAAGGCCATATTATATGGTATTCCCTAAGGGAACCGGATGTAAAAACTCGTTGAATAATGTACAAAATGTGAAAGGTTACTGTAGTCTGCTATCAAATAAAAGGCAACTTCAAGTGGTCAATGGCTAAAGGATAACCCATAAAACGTAGGGGATACGAGAAATTACAGCAATGCATGAGCCATAATATTTGCTATCCCCATTGTAAGCGCTGTTGGAAAGCAAAAGGAAGGTTGCCATTTGCTGTGGGAATACTGTGCTCATCCATCCAACATAAGACTATGTGAAATTGAATCCTGGTAACTTCTAACCCAAGAAACACAGTGGATACCAAATATTATAGCCGGTATAGGCCATTATATGGGGTATCCCTTAAGGGTACCAGCTGTAAAATCTTGTGGGATTGTTCACAAAATTGGAAAAGATACTATAATCTGTTATATAATAGAAGGTAATTTGAACTGGTGAATGGCTAAAGGGTAATCTATGAAACAGGAGATATGAGATATTACAGCAATGTGTGAGCCGTAGCATTTGGTATCCCCATAGTAAACAATGTTGGAAAACAATAGGAAGGGTTATAATCAGTATAGAAATACTTTGCTCAACTATCCAACATAAGAGCATGTCAAATTGAATCCTGGTAAGTTCTAACCCAAGAGACACAGGGATACCAAATATTATAGGTGCTATAAACCATTATATATGGTATCCCCTAAGGGAACCGGATGTACAATCTTGTGGAATGATGTAAAAAATGTGAAAAGATACTGGAGTCTGCCATTATATTAAAGACAACTTCAAGTGACCAATGGCTAAAGGGCAACCCATGAAATGTGGGGGATACGAGATATTACAGCAATGCATGAGCCATAATATTTAGTATCCCCTAAGGGAACCGGATGTAAAATCTTGTGGAATGATGTAAAACATCTGAAAAGATACTGTAGCCTGCTATCAAATAAAAGACAACTTCAAGTGGCTGATGGTTAAAGGGCAACCCATGAAACGTGGGGGATACGAGATATTACAGCAATGCGTGAGCCATAATATTTGGTATCCCCATAGTAAACGATGTTGGAAAGCAAAAGGAAGACCTCTATTCGGCACTGAAGTACTGTGTTCACTCATCCAACATGAGACTATGTCAAATTGAATCCTGGTAAGTTCTAACCCAAGAAACTCAGGGGATACCAAATATTATAGAAGGTATGGGCCATTACCAATGGTGACCCCTAAGGGAACCGGGCGTACAATCTTGTGGAATGATGTAAAACATGTGAAAAAATACTGTTGTCTGCTATCAAATAAAAGACAACTTCAAGTGGCCGATGGCTAAAGGGTAACCCATGAAACGTATGTGGAAACAAGATATAACAGCAATGCATGAGCCATATTATTTAGTATCCCCTAAGGGAACAGGATTTACAATATTGTGGAATGATGTAAAACATCTGAAAAGATACCGTAGCCTGCTATCAAATAAAAGACAACTTCAGGTGGTCAATGTCTAAAGCATAACCCATGAAACGTATGTGGATACAAGATATTACAGCAATGTGTAAGACATAATGTTTGATATCCCCATAGTAAATGATGCTGGACAGCAAAAGGGAGGGTGATAGTTGGCATAGAAATACTGTGCTCACCCATCCAACATAAGACCATGTCAAATTGAATATTGTTATGTTCTAACCCAAGATACACAGGGGATACCAAATATAATAGCCAGTATAGGCCATAATACAAGATATCACCTAAGCGAACCGTACGCACAATCTTGTGGAATGATGTACAAAATGTGAAAAGATAATGTAGTCTGCTATCAAGCAGAAAACAACTTCAAGTGGTCAAAGGCTAAAGTGTAACCCATAGGGGATACAAGATATTACAGCAATGCATGAGTCATAATATTTGGTATCTCCATCCTAAACGATGTTGGAAGGCAAAAGGAAGGGTGCTATTTGGAATAGAAACACTGCGCTCACCCATCCAACATAAGACTATATCTAACTGAATCCTAGTAAGTTTTTAACCAAGAAAGACCAGATATTATAGCCGTTATAGGCCATTATATTTGGCATCCTTTAAAAAAACTGGTTGTAAAATCTTGAGAAATGATGTAAAAAATGTGAAAGGTTACTGTAGTCTGCTATCAAATAAAAGGCAACTTCAAGTGGTCACTGGGTAAAGGGTAACTGATGAAATCTAGGGCATACAAGATATTACAACAATGCGTGAGCCATAATTTTTGGTATCCCCATAGTAAACGATGTTGGAAAGCAAAAGGTAGGTCGCTATTTGGCATAGAAGTACTGTGCTCACCCATCCAATTTAAGATCATGTCTAATTTAATCCTGGTAAGTTCTAAACGAAGAAACACTGTGGATACCACATATTATAGCCGGTATAGTCCATTATATTTGGTATCCCTAAAGCGAACCGGATGTAAAATCTGGTGGAATGATGAAAAGTTGCTGCAGTCTTCTATCAAATAAAAGGCAACTTCAAGTGGTCAATGGCTGAAGGGTAACCCATGAAACATAGGGGATACAAGATATCACAGCAAGGTGTGAGCTATAATATTTAGTATCCCCCTAAGGGAACCGGATGTAAAATCTTGTGGAATGATGTAAAAGATCTGAAAAGATACTGTTTTCTGCTATCAAATAAAAGACAACTTCAAGTGGCCGATGGTTAAAGCGCAAGTCGTGAAACATTGGGGAAAAAGTGATATTACAGCAAAGCGTGAGCCATAAAAGTCAGTATCCCAAATAGTAAACGATGTTGGAAAGCAAAAGAAGGTCGCTATTTGGCATAGAAATACTGTGCTCTCCCATCCAATATAAAACCATGTCACATTGAGCACTGGTAAGTTCTAACAGAAGAAACACAGGGAATAGCAGATAGTATAGCGGGTATAGGTCATTATATATGGTATCCCCTAAGGAAAAGATACTGTAATCTGCTATAAAACAAAAGGTAGTCCAAACAAAGCACTGCCAATGAGGCCGGGTGTCTATAGTGCTGCGTGGTCCAAGAGGTGCTGACAGCCCCACTCACTCTATGCCTGCAGGGGAGCACACATGGTGCAGTAACACCAAAAAATCATTTTACCCACCAGTTGCTGGGTCACTGGCCAATCATCATCCAATCACTGACTTTGTGGAATTGAGATAACTGTCACTGACGGTGCCATGCAGATGGCGGCAGTTTTTGAAATACAACAGGGCTAGTCGTCGCCTCCTGGATTCATCTTCACCCTTAGTCTGATCAAGGGGCAGTGCACTGCAGGGTAGTCTCAGGGTGATTACTACTCTCAAGAGAGGATGTAATTGTAAGAGTCTGTTTCACAGACGTATCCATGGGATGTCACATGGCTAGGTTCCTGAGGCTCAGCTTTACTTAGCACTGCAGCCAAAGCCTGAGGTTGCCCTATGCTGTGTGATGACAATTTGTGTTCATTATTAGTAGAGAAGAAACTCAACTTTGAAGGTGGCAGTGTATAATGCAGGCTCACTGGCGGCACAGTTTGCAAAGAATTGCCAGCAGGCACCCCTCTGCTCCCGCTTTAGCAATGGTCTGATTCTATTTGTAGTTTCTTATGCCTAGTAGTACCGCTGTGATAGGAGGCGCTATGAACGCATGACTACGCATTTTAGTGTGGTGATGAGGACTTCCATGCTAAACTGCATTCTTCTAATTATTGATGCATGATACTTGGCAGAGCTGTACCTCCAGCCTGAAAAAAACGTGCTTTAATTTCCACACCCTTCATTGTCCATGTTGCCCCTAACACCAATTCCTTCCCTCCCTCCTTGTATCCCCTGCCTTCCCTCCTACCCCTCCAGTAATTAAAAAAAACGGGTTATGACTGTATCATATCTCTTTTTAAGGTCAAGCCTAGAGTCAGAGTGCATGCAGTGTCAGTTATATGTTTTGTAAACAGTTTTGTAAATTGTTCATTGTGCATAAACTGAAATGTTTTATTTCTCCATTTTCCTATCCTGCTTTTTCCCATTGCCTTTTTTCTATCCCTCACACTTTAATATTCCTCCCATATTGATGGGTTTTACCCTTTTAGGTTTTTTAATCTCTGCCATTGTTTCCCTCAACTCTGCCATGTAACACGCATCAGGTGTTAGACTAACGCATTTAGGTGTGGTGGTCCGCATCACCGCACTGAAATGGAAAGTCATGTATTTTGTAGTGCCTCAGTATCAATCCAGAGTTCTATTAGTGCTCTGATAGAAACTTAAATCCAGATTGCAGCTCACGGTTTGCACTGCTCGCGCAGGCTTGGGGCGGCTGGCTTAGCTCGTGACTGGGCTGGCTTAGGAAGCCTGAGAGCAGAGGCTGTAATGTAACAAGGTTTATTCACTTCCCCTTGACATCGGCTATCCATTCAGGTTAAACATGTTACTCACTGTGAGACTCGTCACATGATGGCACCTCATAGTCAGTGTTAAAATGATGGCCAAGAGCTTCTTTCAAGAGACTCGCTCTCTTTAAATATTGGCGAGCAGGCACGTGCGAGTGGAAAACGTGACAGTAATGGAATAATGTGACAGTCTTTTGACACGTGGCCAGTCCCATCCCAGTCCAGACAGCCGCAGGATTGGTGGTGTCCGACAGGCAGCATTGAACTCATCTAAGAATGCATGCTGTGGCGCAGCCGGCAAGGAGTCGTCAACTCGACTCCTGAAGAAGCGTGGCTGCAGCCGACTCTGAAGACAGCAGCACCCAGGAGGGAAAGAGTGTGACTACACCAGCAGCAGGTAAGGGAACCTGAGCCCCCTCCTTGAAACTTAATCTCGCTCCACGTGGGCCAGTACTAGCTTCCCCAGTCGGTTTGGTCTTGAATTCCCACGGAGCAGGCCAGAAAAACAAGTTATGGATTATACACATGCACTCAGCAGGTAATGGCCGCCACAGGGATGAAGGGGTTTGCACTTAGCACCTAACCCCGAAAATAGCATGCCACCCTCCGGCGCTTCACAGAAGATAAACAGCAGTTATCTGCAGCGGCACAAGAAGTAAGGGACCCTGCATGAGAACCCTGCCTACACTGAGAATCTTTCGCCCACACCCTCAAAAAACACCAGAGAAACCCATACACTCTCCCACTCTACACCCAGCATCCCCGCTTCCATATTTCCCTTCCACATAGGACTGCCCTGGCACACTCCCTGCACACAAGACTGCCGCAGGTGAGTAGGCCTACACATAAACAAGCTGGAAGCTGAGCCCAAGGGAGCAATCACGAGGATGGATGCAGCCTCCCTAGAGCCTCAGTCTGTTGGCGCCTGAGTGAGTCCTGCCCCTAGCATCGACAGCTTGATACCTGGTTAAGGTAATGAGGGGCAGCGGTAATTGTGCTGGTCCAACTTTTAACATGGCCAGCAGCTATGTCACTTACGAGCCTGGTGTTTTCAATAGCTCTGGTACAGCTGCAGCCTGCTGGTGTGATCACGTGCTGCGGGGTGGGGCAGGTAGTGGCGTACCAACCGGGCTGACACCACTCAGCTGCACTCCTCAGTTATCATTTTTATTTGGATTGATAAACAGTACTGTCTTTGAAACAAACAGCATCCTGGCAGGCTGTAAGGTGTGCGCCTCACTCTCCTGAGCTGCTCAATGCCCGTGCTGCTGTCCGGGGCGGCTCGCGAGTACAAGGTCAATGCTCTTCCAGAGCTGGTGCTTTGCAGTAATTTTAAGAACTTCTTAGAGTTTCTCTTTGGTGAAATGGGTGTAACTTCTGATATTTATATGCTCACCTCATCTTTATTACTTGACTTTGCTTGCAACATAGAGTCACTCATAGTCAACGTACACAACAGCCAAGAGCTCCTCAACATCCGCAAGGAACTCTCCAACCCCAGCTCCAACTCCAACAACATCCTGCCGTTGCAAGACCTCTGCAACTCCCTAGCCACCTTCTTCCACCACAAAATCGCAGACATCCATTACAGCTTCAACACACAGACTCCCCCCAACATCAACCGACGCCTCAGAATCACCACCCCCAGCCACACCTACCTCCTGCCCTCGTGGACCCACGTCAACGACAATAACACCATCAAAATCATGAGCACCATCCACTCCGGATCTGTGGTCGACCCTGCTCACACTACGTCTTCAACAAAGCAAGCACCATCTTCGCACCCCACCTCCGCAAGATCATTAACACCTACTTCAAGACCACCACCGTCCCGGAAAGCTGGCAACACGCCGAGATCAACGTCCTACTCAAGAGACCCAAAGTGGACCCCAAGGACCTCAAAAACTTCAGGCCCATCTCCCTGCTCCCATTCCCGGCGAAAGTCATTGAGAAAATGGTCAACAAGCAACTGACACAGAGGGGCGTGGCCAACAACATGGCCGAGTAGGACGTGTGCCTGCGCTGCTCCGGTAACTCTCAGCGATCCAACAACTTTAATGGTGGCCTGAAGTCCTGAAAACCGAAGTTTTACCATCCGCAGGGGTCCCTGATCCCCCACTGACGACATCGAGTGTATTCTGAGAGCCGGGGTGTTCCTATTTCCAAGGCGGCGAAGAAGAGCTCAGATGCTTCGTAACGCGATCCAAGATGGCGCCACTGGGGCGCTGAGCCCGATCGCGGTGGGCCGGAGATACCGCCAATTGCTGGGCACCTTGGACGTACGGCTCCGTCTCCCTCTGGCTCGGCTGAGATCACGGAGGTGGACCGGGGCTCCGACGGGACGCTGCATCGGTCCCGGGGAGCCGGAGAGTGGTCTGGAGGGGGTGAGGACCCGGGTCTGGCCTACTGGCCCAGCGGAAGCCTTCTGCGTCTCAAGGTGAGGGCTGGCCCCGGGGAGAGCGGCGCTGAAGTGGAGGTTTTGGAGGAGCCAGAGTGAGGCGCCCGCCCCATCTACCCGCTGGGTCGTGGAGCGGGGGAACCGGCCTGAGCCCTCCGAGAACACTGACACTAGAGGGTCTCCTGGAGCTGCGGCGAGTGTGTGGGGATCCCGAAAAGTCAGTGAGGCTATACGGGGGGCCAACATCATTGCGGGCCCAAAACGAGACTTTGAGCGGCCCGTCTTCCACCCCCCCTCGCTTCACCGTCCCTGATGCGTGAGAGATCGTGGCGAGAGGAGGCCTCTGATCGTTGCCAGGTGGCAGTGGAGGGCGCTGCTCGGTTCGGACAAATTCTCTACTTTTTTCTTAATAGAAAGGGCGCACCGAGCGGTGCTGGCTCGGCCACCAGCAGGAGCTAGGCCTCGGACAGTCATTGCACTCTTCCTGAATTTTTTGGACAGACATATGTTTCTAAGGGAAGCTAGAAACCTGGGGAAATCCGCCTAGAAAATGCCCAAATAATGATTTTCCTGGACTACAGCCAGGAAGTGCAGAGCAGAGGCGATCCTTCAACGCGGTTAAGGCTAAGCTTTCACATCCAGTACATGCTCCTATTTCCTGCAAAGCTGAAAGTGATATACAAGGAGAAATCATACTTTTTTCAAAACCCGGAAGAGGCATGGCAGTGGCTGGAGGAGCGCCCTCCTCTGACAAGACACACGTCTGGGGTTAAAAAGGCACCTGCTATGGGGAGATCCATGGAAGGCCCAAGAGGATCGCCAAAACCAACGAGACAGAGGCAGAGACACGAAAGCCGGAACCTGACTGTAACCCCATATCCCAAATCCGGATCTGTACGGCGGAGGAGGCGGAGCACAGCCTCTCTCGATTCTAATCGGCCGACGGGCTCTAAGTTCCGCTGCCTTGCGGAAAAAGCACAGTCGAAAAGGGGAGGGAGAACCTGGAGGTACCTCCTCCAAGGGAGAAGAATTGAAGAGCAATAACTACATCCCCTGGTAGTAGCAAAAAATTATATGGAACAGAAGACTACACAAGGGACAGGGGCTTCTCAGGGGGACCCCCTGGACTCCAATTCATAAAGATGGGACAGTAATGGCTGACCGAGTATTGACTATGTGGCCAAGGAGCACGCAAGTTGGACACCCCCTTCTGTTTGCTTTGTTCTTTTGGTCTAACTTTCTTTCTTGTTCTTACCTGCTCGTGCTTCTACCTTTACATGTTCCTCTGTTAGAGGTTTAGAGTGGGTTCCTCATATTTTGGGGGTGAGATTGGCTGGGCTATAGACCTCCTTCACCTGGAAAACTTTATCTCTGTCTTTTGGATGGCGATGGGACTGGAGGGGAGAGGGAGGTGAGTAGGGGGCGTTATCGGGTGGAGCTACATTCCTTACGGGGATGGGAGGGGGGGGAGTTTTGGATGAGTGTTGGGGGTTCACAGTTAACTTTATAAAGCATGTCACAAACGGAACTGATCCATACACCTTCATACCACACACCAGACGCCTGCCTTTGCATGAGCGAGGCAGGACTAATGTCCCCGGCGGTGTTGGGTAGCCCGGGAATGTCCGCGCAAGACAGTGGCAGTGTCCGAATCCTTACATGGAACGTGAATGGCCTGGGCAACAAGATAAAAAGGGGGTTGGTTATGTCCTATGTTAGAAGGGTAGCCCCAGACATAGTCCTGCTGCAGGAGACCCATTTACACGGTACACGATGTGGGTTCCTTGCCAGGGGGTGGTACAAGGTTTTGGCCCATGCTGGGTACATGTCGGGCTCTAGAGGGGTTGCCATACTGATTAAGAAGTCCCCCCCCCTTTTGCAGTCACACGAACATGGACAAACCCACAAGGCACTTATGTGGGGATTACGGGAACATGGGGACGTCGGAAGATCACGATAATTTCTGTTTATGCACCACCAAAACTTCAGACTAGAACCGACGCTGGTTTAGCTGATATAATTTTGAATACCCCAGACACACTACATGTTGTGGAAGGGGGCTTCAATGATGTTATGTACGCTCCATTGGACAGGTCAGGGGAGTGGACTGATCCCCAACCAATGTCTCCCCCCTGGCGAAGTGCATTGACACGCTAGAATTGACGGACACCTGAAGATGGCTCCACCCGGACGCTAGAACTTACTCTTATTTTTCAGGGGCCCCCAAGGTGTATTCCAGATTGGACTATGTCTTCCTTCCCTGCCATGCTCATAGCACGGAGGATAAGGCAGAATATCAGGTGCGGCGAACCTCGGACCACTCGCCTCTTCTGGTGATATTAGGGAGCAGACACAGAACAGAGGGCAGGACCTGACGACTGACGGCATGGGACCTCCAGAATACGGACTTACTGCGGGGATTTAGGGCGGACGTGAAGGTGTACTTCACAGAAAATCTAGGATCGGTCAGGGGTGAAACTATGGGAAACTTTTAAGATGGTCATGCATGATAGGGCCCAGAACAGGTCAGCAGGGGAAAAGAAGAGGAAGCAGGGCGAACTACATGACCTGGAAACTCGTATTTTGGTGCTAGAGCGGCCGCACGTGGTAGATCGTGTTGTGCAATCTCTTAGACTATTAGTGAATACGCAGCAGCAATACAAGGCCCTGGTGACGGATGAAGCCAAAACACAGGCACAGGCGACTTTACATAGATTGTATGATGTGGGGGATAAGTCTGGGAAACTCTTGGCATGGCTGAGTCGTAAAGAGCAGGATGCGAGATGGGTGGAACAAGTGTCAGATAGCCAGGGTCATATTAGGCGGACTGATGTCCAGACAGCGCAGGCATTCGCTGACTACTATGAGGAGTTCTACAAGGCCAGAGACCTAGGCTCGACAGAGGATGTAGGGCACTATTTATACAGTATTGAGACCCCCATTTTAGCGGATGAAGATCAGGCGAGTCTGGAGGAAGATATAACAGTCACAGAGGTCAGGGAAGCCCTAGCCAGACTTCGCCCGGGGAAATCCCCTGGACCGAACGGGTTCCCCGCAGAATTCTTTAAAAGAACGACAGACCTACATACTAATCACCTGCTGGCCTTGTTCTTGGGGACGGTTCAGGAGGGCACGCTGCCTCCGGATCTACGTATGGCAACTATTATACCAATCTCTAAACAAGGTAAGCCACCAGAGGAGTGAGCGTCGTATCGCCCCATTTCTCTACTAAACGTGGAGGTTAAACTCCTGGCTCTGCGGCTGAGATGCGTGATTCCAGATCTGGTCCACCTGGATCAGACCGGCTTCCTGCCAGATAGGGCAACCAGGTTAAATTTGAGGAGAACTCATAATTGGTTGATGGAGGTGTGTGACCGTCAGGACTCCCATGTGTTCTTATCTTTGGACGCCGAAAAAGCATTTGATGCAGAACACTGGCCTTTCCTGGAGGGAGTATTGCTTAAGTTTGGCTTTGGTCCTAAGTTTAGGAGATGGGTAGGCCTCCTTTATACTGACCCGAGAGCGAGGGTAAAGGTCTATGGGGTGTTGTAAGTGGATTTTCCCATACGGAGAGGGACCCGGCAGGGGTGCCCTCTATCACCGCTATTGTTTGCCCTTACCATAGAAATAGTGGCGTGTGAGATAAGACTTGACAGAGGGATAAGAGGATTTAAAACTGACCGGATCGATACGGTTGAGGAGAAAATATCGCTATACGCAGATGACATCCTCCTATATGTCACCCACCCAGAGGTCTCGATACCACGACTATTTACCCTGCTGGGCCGCTACGGCTCCCATTCAGGATACATGATAAATTGGCATAAGTCACTCCTGTACAGCCCTAGGGGAGATGAGGTATGGCCTATTCTGCCTGACGCGCTTCGGGTCACGGGCGAGGGGTTTACATATCTGGGGATATAAGTGACGAAGGACCGATCTCTCTCATATCAGAAAAATATCCATTGAGTGCTCACAAACTTCGCTAGTGATGCAGCTAGATGGAAGACCCTCCCCCTCACAATTCTAGGACGTGAAGCAATGTTCAAGATGATAACCCTGCCACGGTTCTTGTACGCCCTACAGAATGAGTATTCCTCCTTCCCCGACAGGTTTTTCAAGATATAAATGAAGAGCTCCGGTCGTTGCTTTGGCTGGGGAAACATCGTAAAATAGCTCTAGAGACTCTGCAGAGGTACAAATATAATGGAGGGATCTCCTTACCCAATCTTGAGGCGAATTATTGGGCGGAACATTTATCGCCAATAACTGACTAGCTCCATGCCCCGGCTGATCACCCCACATATAGATTGGAGAGAGATACAATGACGCAGCACCCCTGTCTGCATTATATATATGGAGGCAGGGGAAGGGAAAGACTACTCTCAGCAACGCGTGTGACTGTGGAGACATGGGAGAGGGCGACTAAGAGAATTGACTGGGTACACAAACCGACTAAACAAACACCGATATGGCAGTGTACATGGTTAAAGGAATTGCATAAACTGAAGGGGTTTAAAAGGAGGGATGACATTGGTATCTCTGTTCTGGGAGATCTGCTGGAAAGGGGAGCTCTCAAGTCCTTCCAGGCGTTGAGGGTGGAGTATGGACTGCATCATACTCAGAACTTGAAATACGAGCAGGTACGTCATGCATGGAAGGCAGAGACGGTGCTCACAGGTCCCCTGCCGGAGTATGCACCGCTTGAGGGCCGTCTGCTCCAGGAGCACGTCCCGACTAAACTAGTTTCCCTGACCTATAACAATGTTGATTAACAATATGCTTGACGGACTGGTGAAATTGAAAGGAACGTGGGAACTAAATCTGGGGGAGATGGACACACTTGACTGGGAGACAGCCTTGATGCACCCCAGGGAAATCGCGATAAAGTCTCGGCTTTGGCTCATACAATTTAAAATCCTCCATAGGGTTTATTACGATAGACACCGATTGCAACGGATGGGGCGGGACAGTGATCCTAACTGTCTGCGTTGTGGGTATGTGAAGGGAGACTTTAACCATACCATCTGGGACTGCCGTGTAATCCAGGACTACTGGGCCAAGGTATTAAGCGAATTAAGTGACATACTGGAAACGACCCTCCCAGTGGAGCCTAAACTGGTTCTGTTCGGTATAACAAATGAAGTGGATCCTTACACTGGCTTTGGTGGTAGCTAAGAGAGATGTGGCTAGAGCTTGGGGCGCTCCCATACCTCCTCGACTAGATGAATGGAGATGAGGCGTGGATATTTACATGGCAGCGGAGAGGGTCACATACAAAGCTAGAGGTTGCCCTAAGAAGTTCAAAGAGTGTGGGGGGAATGGAGAATTATTATGGTCTGGATGGAGGACTGTGAAAGAAGGTGGTCTGGCCACCGTGTTGTCCCGGCGCATGTGGGGGGGAGGATATAGACGGCAACGTGCAATGTTGCGATAGGAGGAGCACCACTGTATCCATGTGTATTTTCTCTGAGATTCTGGGAGTCATGGGTGGAGGGTGGAGGGTGGAGGGTGGAGGGGGGTAGGGAATGGTGGACAATTTCATGTGACATGCTTATGTTTATATGTTTTAAAAAAGCAAATCAAAAATATATATATTTTTTTTAAAAACAAGCAACTGACACGATTCCTCGAAGAGATCAATGCTATGGACGCATCCCAATCGGGATTCCGCAGCAACCACAGCACTGAAACCGCCTTCATCGCCACCACCGATGACATGAGGACCCTGTTAGACAGCGGTGAAACCGTGGCCCTTATCCTCCTGGATCTGTCGCCGCCTTCAACATCGTCTGCCACCACACCCTACACACATGCCTCCACAACGCAAGGATCTGCGATAAAGAACTAGACTAGATCACCTCTTTCCTCATCGGCAGAACACAGAGTGTCCCCCCTTTCGCTCGGAAGCCACCAAGATCATCTCCGGTGTGGTACTGAAATTCTGGACCCGTGTCATAAACATCGTCGTTTCATGACGATTTTGGTATCAGTAGACCGAGAATGACGAGTATATTATATACTAGTATTTTCGTCGCATTCCAGTGTGACATCAATATGAAACTAGAGATTTCGTTCTGAACCCTCGGGTTCCATTTTGTATGCGGCAGCCATTTTGTGGTTGCCCTCACATAGGCCGATGACTAAGGCCGAATGAGTCTTTTGGGACACGTACACCTTTAGCTGACTTCTGTGTGACCTGGGCAAGCTGACTCCATTGCCCGAAGCAAAACCTGTTCGGTCAGTTCCTTTCCCAGTGGCCAATCGAGATTAGGATCAAGGCACAGCATACCATAAACCCTTCATTGCACACAACTATGCCTAATCTTACACACACCTGTCTCTGTTTCTTTCTTTATGATCTGCTTTACGATGAGGAGGTGCCCGATTTTATTAGGGGTCCGTCCGATATCTGATGAAAGTGTGGGCCTTGCTGGGTAATTGATTGTGGGCTGGACAAACTGAAATATGGGCTTGTCATCATGACTCTGCTTTTTATTTGTCGTAGAAATATGTGAATGGTCAACTGTAAAATAAGGAATGTTTGCCTAAAGCATAATATTTTGTATAAAAAGGGATGGTTGACTTTGTAAGATTGAGCAGTCTCCTGAGAACATACACCGTGTTGTACTTCTAGGATACCTGTTACTGGCTGCAGCCAATAAATCTGATCTTTGACGTCACCAAGAAGTTTCTGTGTTTCTGTAGTCTGAGACAGGAGAATCCGGAGTCTTCGGGTGTGTCCCCTGGCACCGCTGAGTTCTAAATAACCCGGTACTTCACCGGCATACCCCAAGGATTCTCACTCAGCCCGACACTCTTCAAAGTCTACATGGCACCGCTCACCAACATCCTCCGATTGCACCACCTCAACATCATTTCATACACCGACGACACCAAGCTGATCCTCTCCATCACCAATGACCGCACCACAGCCAAAACCAACCTCCACGAGGGAATGAAGACCGTCGCCGAATGGATGAAGAACAGCCGCCTGAAGCTGAACTCGGACAAGACGGAGGTCCTCATCCTCGGATCCACTCCCTCCGCCTGGGATGACTCCGGTGGCCGGCAAAACTGGGAGCCGCACCGAAACCCACCGACCACACACACAACCTGGGAATCATCCTAGACTCACCGCTATCAATGACCCAGCAAGTCAACTCCGTCTCATCCTCCTGCTTCAACACCCTCCATATGCTCCACAATATCTACAAATGGATCCCCACCGAGACCAGAAGGACGGTCACCTAGGCCCTCGTCAGCAGCAAACTGGACTACGGCAACGCACTCTAAGCAGGAGCCCCGGCCAAACTCCATATGCGACTCCAACGCATACAGAACGCCTCTGCAGGCCTCATCCTCAACATCCCCTGCCACATCTCAAAATACCTGAGAGACCTACACTGGCTCCCCGTCAACAAGAGGATATCCTTCAAGCTCCTCACCCACGCCCACAAGGCCCTCCACAACGCCGGCCCAGCATACCTCAACACACAACTCACCTTCTACACCCCGTACCACCGGCGGAAGATCGTTCTCCCATCTCGTCGCCAAGACATGGAACGCCCTCCCCATCGTCCTACGGCAGACCCAGAACCTACTGACCTTCAGGAGATGCCTCAAGACCTGGCTGTTTGAGCAGTAGCGCCTACCCCCAGCGCCTTGAGACTCTCACAGGTGAGTGGTGCACTTTATAAATTATTGATTGATTGATTGATAGTTGTTGAAATGTCACTCATAATAACAATGAATTTATGAGAATGTCATACGTAGTAATCTAAAACCTTTTCAGCTATGTTCCCTGCTCTGTCATTCTCTCTCCTCATGTTTGAATTTACAATGTGATTCCATCTCAAAAATAAAAATTCCATTCTTTCACTCCGACTCTGTGCATATGTTTAATTCACTTATTTGACTTTTCCTTCTTTGTACTACTTGCGATTTGTTTAAAAAATAAAAAATTCCTTTCTTCCACTCTGACTCCGTACATGTGTTTAATTTTTATGTATTTCACGCTTCCTTCTTTGTACTACTTGCAACTTGCTTCAAAAAATAAAAATTCCCTTCTTTCACTCTGACTCGTGCATGTATTTATTTAATTTTCATTTATTTCACTGCTTCCTTCTTTCTACTACTTGCCACACAAAAAATCCATTCTTTCACTGTGACTCCTTGCGTGCATTTATTTAATTTTTATTAATTTCACCTTTCTTTCTTCGTACTTGTTGGAAAATAAGCATTCCATTCTTTCACTTCGACTCTGTGTATACATTTAATGTATATGTATTTAACTTTTCCTTCTTTGTACTGCTTTGGATTTGCTTCCTGTCTCTTGTGCAGCAGTGGCTCCAGTATTTAGAGAAACACCTTAGCTTGAGGCTGTCTGGTATCCCATGAAATCATGTATCCCCGTGCTCAGCCCGAGCAGAGATCGACTGCTTCTGTCTGATCCTGCCCGGGCTGAGTTAATTCTCCGAAGACGGCCGAAGAGAAGGGGATACACGATCCCAAGGGGATACCAGATATTACACAACAACTGTTAAGGTTGGATGTTGATTGACAAGTGGCAGGCCTTTTGGTCAGGATCAGCCAAGTAGAAGGTAGGATAATTGTAATATCATGCAGCCAAGCTGTCAGAGCCTCACAGGTGTGTGACCATCTTGGTCGTGTGCCACCCAGCGCCCCCCTTAAGTGCTATTTCTTTGAGCAAAATTCTGAAATCCATTTTGAATGAGATGGGGCATATTTGTGCTAAGAAATAGCACTAATCATCGAATTACTCTTCTCACCAGTCATTAGTAATCTTGTATATAATCCTCAAGCATTTTTCACATGATTACACTACATTGAATCACGCAAGTTGGGCCCATACCTACTTATTTTGCAATGGTCAAATGGTATGTATGAGAATGGAAACCTAGCTGGAGTTAACCAGTCTTCCAGACGGAATAGATTCTTCTTGAAAACCAGTTATTATCCATATGTGTGAAGAATTGGACAAGCCATTCAATTTTATGAAATGCTACTAGGTTTGGATATGTACGGCCACATGCATCAATGTTGCCGTTTGCGAATCCTTATTTGCGAAAATTAAGGAATCGCAATTAAGGATTCACAAACGGCAATGCATGAACAATTCGCATTTTTGTTAGCGATTCGGTAATTTTCCTTAAGTGCCATTCACAATTTGCGAATCGCAATTAAGGAAAACCCTTCCCATTGATTCCTATGGGCCAAGAGGCCCATAGGAATCAATGGGAAGGCATTTACAATTTGCGAATTTCAATTTGCGAATCGCGAATTGAAAATGCAATTTCAAGGGTGCAGGGGGGGTCCAAAGAACCCCTCCCTGCACCCCTGAAATTAAACTTAAGTGCAATTTACACACACACATGTCCCAATGACATGTGTGTGTGTAACATGCAACTTTCAAAAATGCATTTTTGTGCATGTTTGAAGGTTTTCGGTAAATTAGCACGAGGTTTAACCTCATGCTAATTTACCCCTTCCAAATTGTTAATTCGCAATTTAAAAATGATCATGCATTGCATTTCAGAAATCTGAAATTGCGATTTCTGAAATGCAATCGCAATTTTAGAAATCGCAACATGATTGCCATTCCTAAAATTGCGAAATACATGATGCATTCCACTTTTGATAATTGCATTCGCAAACGGCCTAAAATTGTGATTTGACCCGTTTGTGAATGCAATTATCGTTGATGCATGTGCCCGGTAGAGTCTTTGACAACTCAAAATTACAAAAAACTGTATGTCACCTGGTAGGATCATTGTTCCAGAGAGGAAGTTGCACGTCTTCTCCTGCCCGGAGCACAGAACCTCCTTGTTGGATGTGCAGGCATCTGGGGACCGGTCATGAATGCACTCTCCACATTTATATCCATTGAGGCTTTCATCGACAACAAGTGCTAAAACAACAGAGAGTTGAACAAATAAGAAGACAAGTACTGCACATGTTATACCACTGAGAAATCAATAAAATCAATCAATCAGTCAAACAGCATTTGCAAAGCGCTTCACTGTCAACCCTATGGGAATCTAGGCTCTGTGTCTCCGTCAAAGAGCCAAGTCTTGAGTCTCTTTTTAAAGTATGCCAGCGAGGGATATGCACAGAGTTCGGGGGAAAGGGTATTCCAAGTCTTGGCAGCGATGTAGGAGAAGGAGCGGCCACCCATGAGACAGATACAGGGGTGCAAGGGTGAGTGAAGAGGAGCACTGCTGGTTAGTGTGTTTGTGAAAATTCAGTTTATAGTTGAGGTAGATATCTTTCCTGGATGGTGAGCCAGTGGCGGTCTCTCAGTTGGGGGACGATACAAGTTTATTAACGGAGGTCCTGGAGTGGTTTTGCAAGGTGCTGGGTGGAGATGCCAGCATAGAGGGCATTGCGGTAGTCAAGGTGGCTTGTGACAAGGGTCTTTTGAGCATGCAAACTGTGTGGTAGCAGGAGGAGGCATCTGCATTGACTTTTTGTTTCTTGATTAGTTGGCTGTAGAGAATCATGCTGAGGTTGCATGCATGGTAGGTCTATGTGGGGGTGGGTCCGAGTTCTGCAAGCCACCCATAGTGGTCCCATGTTGAGGTGTTCTTCCTGAAAATCAGTACTTCAGTTTTCTTAGAGTTGAGTTGGAGGCAGTTGTCTCTCATTAATTTGGTTACATTGGTCATGACGTTGCAGAAGTTGGTAAGTTGTTTTGAGTGTTGGTGTCCTCAGTGAGAAAGAGGATCAGTTGTGTGTTTTCTGCATAGGAGATTATGTTGAGTCTGTGGGGTCTGACAACTTCTGCAAGGAGGGTCCTGCAGATGCTGAACAGGGGGAAGGGGGACCTTCCTGTACATAAACAATCATTGGCCTTATGCTGTTTTCATATGTGCTGCACAATACAGCACATATGGAAAGAGCAAAAACATGCAGAAATGAAACATGTTTCCTCATTTGGCCAGGGTAAGACCAGATTGTCCCTGGTCTTAATTCTGGCGCTGCTTCCTATTTGTGTCTCACTTGTAAATGGGAAGCAGCATTAGAATCAATGGGTGATGCGGTGGAACACCCACTGCAACACCCATTGCCGTCCCCTTTCACGCTAACCATATCCTGAAAGCGGGTCTTATTTTCAAGGCAGCTTTAAGCCTCTTAAAGGTAACGCTGCCTTGTAAATAAGTAGAACCCCCCTATCGCCACAGGAACGTTGAAAAAAGTGACGTCCTCATGGCGATAGGTGCTTGTAAATATGCCCCCAGGAGTGTTTTTCCAGCTTTATTCAGAGATCAGGAGTCCTGGTGCTGCAATAATACTGTGGCAAAGAGAGAGCTCTTCCTGTAGTCTCAGGAGAGCGCCTGGATGACTGAAAGCATCTGAGTTTCCCAGCATGGAAGCTGTATGACCCCACCTCTCTCAGGTAGAACATGCAGCTGACAATCTTTTCTTGTCTTCATGTTTGGAGCTATCCTTGGTGGTGCAGTTCTTGGGCAGTGTTTACAAATCCATTGCTTCCATGTACATTGTGAGAAAATGACCTTTTTTCACAGTCTTCCCCATTCTTTGCTGAATGTTATTATTGTTTTTAGGCTCACCGGGGCACTGCTGTCCAGTGAACAGTGTGTGTCATCCGCGCCCCAACACATGCAAACTCTCATACTGAACAGCACTCCAAAGTCAAATGATACTGTATAGAAGCTATACCAATGAAGTGGAAAGTTAAATGTCATCTGTGAACTGCAGCACTTATTGTGCCATCTGCTAGTGTGACAAGGAAAACATGGACCCAGGCCTGCTAAACTAGCCTGACGTCTGCAATATAAACCTGCAGCCCGACCTGTCAACATAACCATTTGACAGCAGAAGTCCATCCTGTCAAATATTAAAAGGTCAACCCTATTTAGGCTTCGTAGCCCACTAGGAAGAGTGCGTTGTATGTAAAAAATGGTATATGCAAGGAATTTAGTTGAACCATGTTCTTACAGCGAGAAGCCCCAAAATATATTTTCACAGTAGGAGCCCTTGCTATCCTAGGACAATACTAATGGACAGGTTAATGTATTCATTCTGTTATCTTGAATGTTACCTTTTCTTTGCCTAAAGCTCCTGGAAGCTAATAACCATTAACCCTCCAGCAGCTATCAATCAAATGCTTTACCTCAATGAAAGGTGAGATTCCTCCTAGGAACTAAACAATAGTTCACTTTGATTGACAGGTTGATCTGAATGAGCAGGGATGACTCCTCTGACAGCACCTGGACCTTCAGGGTGGTGGCTACTGCCCCTCCTCTTCGCACACCAGTATCAAATCCTGCCTGACAACTTTATCTGAGACACAAGTAAAACAACTGCGCCCTTGAAAGGGCTTAAACAGGACCAGAACACAACTCTTGTGCAACCCCTGTCTGATTGCCGAAGAGCCCTGTTTTTGTCCTATCAGGCATGTGTCTCCTGCTTGTTGTGGGTCCAGTATAGCCAAGTTCTGAGCTGGGATGGTGCAGTGAGCTAAAAAACGGTGATGGATCAAGCCCTGATCTTTGGACTGGGTAAGAGTGGTCTGCTTAATTCAGGCACTCTGTTCATCACCACCCCCTTTTCTGAATCATTTTGTCCACCATAAGCGTGGAAGGGTATACTCAGATGTGAGTCCCTTGCTCATTGCACCATCAGAATTCAAGCAAGCCGGGCCGACGACGCCTGAAATGGCTGAAACCGGTCCCCGGAAGCTTGTTTCCTTCCCAGTATAAGAATTGGCTTGGTAGTTTGGTTTGCCCTGTTCCCATCATGCACTGGGACAGGAGCAGACTAATTTGCATATAGCCAAGTTCTGAGCTGGGATGGTGCAGTGAGCTAAAAAACGGTGATGGATCAAGCCCTGATCTTTGGACTGGGTAAGAGTGGTCTGCTTAATTCAGGCACTCTGTTCATCACCACCCCCTTTTCTGAATCATTTTGTCCACCATAAGCGTGGAAGGGTATACTCAGATGTGAGTCCCTTGCTCATTGCACCATCAGGATTCAAGCAAGCCGGGCCGACGACGCCTGAAATGGCAGAAACCGGTCCCCGGAAGCTTGTTTCCTTCCCAGTATAAGAATTGGCTTGGTAGTTTGGTTTGCCCTGTTCCCATCATGCACTGGGACAGGCACTCTGTTCAGCACCCTTTAAAGTGTCAGAGGACTCTGTTGAGTTCCATAGTGACCTTGCACGTGCACCGCTAGCTCCCAGAGCCCAGGTTTAGTGTGGTTGATGACTTTGGCCATCTTGAGTTGCTTGGCACATGGTTCTTTGGGCCTATTTGCAGATAGGCAACCGTTGGTAGGGTTGCCTCTGGAACTTTTATTCAATTGGTTACAGAGGAAGCAAGAATCACCCCACCCACTAGCTAGTACCAACCATAACAGTGGCACCACTCTGCTTCTCTGTTCTTCTGCTGTTTGAGATCAGGGTTAGGGACCTGAAGGGATGGGCCAGCCCCCCACTTCCCCACTTGTACCTAGGACAAGGCCGTCGGCTGGCTGAGTTAGATGGATGACCCCCTTTGTTGCTACAAAGACACTACAAGCAGTAGCGACCGCCTTCCTGAAGTGCTCAGATGACCAGTAGCAACTGGACTCAGGCTGGACCCTGGAGTCAGAATTGTACTACTCTGGTTGATAGGGCAGCAGAAGAAAGTTTAAAGACTTTTGAAATCCTTCCCACCATATAATATGCAATGTACAAATACTGCTGATGTAACAACTGCAATGCAATGGTTCCCAATGTAATAACCTGTGAAGTAACAAGTGACATTGCAGTGAGATCTCCGTCTTCTGAGAAGGAGTCATAGACAGCACTTACCCTGTCTAACACTACTTTCACAGTAGTTAGAGTCGCATACAGTAGGTACTCTTTAACACCATTACAAAGTCAGAATCAGACCAAAGGTGTCTCGCACAGTGTGTCTTTTACAGCAGGTGGGGTTTCATATAGTATGACCCCAACATAATGACACCAACTGCATCTACCGTCTGCTACTCTTTTTATTATTATTCTTAGCTTTATTCAATTTTAGGTTAAAATCATAAAAGCGTACAGACTTTTGAGACAAAGCTGTCGAAAACAGGAGAGAAGATGGAGGAAGTCTTGGGATCCTATTGAAAGGGAGGCACATAAGGGTCTGTTAAGAGAATACAAAGCGAGTGTTATCAGGGAAAAACAGGAGTTTTTCTCAAATCTCACTACCTCCCTCACCTCTTCTAGGGAACTTTTTAAAAAAAAAAAAAATTTTTAACTTTTTATTGAAGATGCAAGTACATATTACAATCATAAGATTCTTTTCAGGGTGATACTTCGACTTCTTACATATGTGCAGCTGTAAATCATGCCCAACACCATTTAGTCTTACGAATGTCATGCGACTAATGTATGAGTGTGCCAAATCTTTCAACTATACGTCTTAACGTCTGTTTTTGCGCATAGTCTTAAGAATCTTCAGCTTTCAGTGCGTGTGTTATAACCATCAGCAATATAAAAAGAAACCTGTAAAACAGTAGAAAGAGTCATCCTAAGTGAGTACATTTGAAACATCGACAGTGGTCCATAGCCAATCCCAACCCCCCACGCCGCTTCAAAGTAGGATCCACATTGGAACTACATTGCGTCTGCCAGATCAATTGCAGTAACCACCTCCCCGCCCTTTATTCGTCCTCCCCCTCAGAGTCTAGGTCTTCTTCCTCTGGTAGTGGTTCACAGATGTCCCCTCTATAAGTGTTCCATGCTGTCCATACCTTATTCCATTTGCGGGGGCAAGCCCTCATTACGTAGACTGCTCTTTCGGTAACCATCAGCTTGTCCATGTTGTTACCCCACCTAGAAGCTGTAGGCAAATCTGGTGCTCCCCATTTTTGCGCAATGTCTCGTTTAGCCACCATCATGGCCAGGGTAGCCCATGTCAATCCATGCCTATTCAGGTCATTAGGGTCCCAAATATTTAACAAGCATTTCCGAGGTTCTGGTAAAATTGAAACCCTAAGCGTTTGCGAGATGGTACGCATAACCTGCCTCCAGAATTCTCGTATATGTGTGCATTCCCAAATTGTATGATATAGTGTCCCCTCCTCCCCGCACCCACGGAGACAGAAGGGATGTGGCGCCCGATGTATTCTGTGAAGTAGGGTCCTAGTGTAATAAACACGGTGTAAGATTTTCAGTTGCACCAATCTGAATTTTGCTGATATGCCGACCTCTTTCGGGGAGGCCAGCGCTTCGTTCCACTCCGATTCAGTAACTTCACCTATTTCCCCCACCCATCCCTCTTTCAGCTTTTCTGTTGGGTCTCCCAGGTTGTTGATCAATTTTTTATATGTGAGGGAAGTAGCGCTCTGTGGCATGAAGTCAGTTAAGAGTCTGTCCTCTAGTGGCGAGGATTCTGGTACATCTGTTCCCGCCGGTATCGCTTGAAGTAGTGCGTGTCTTATCTGCACATATCTGAATGTCTCGGTCGGGCTCAGGCTATATTGTTGTTGTAGGTGCGGAAACTCAATCACCGTGCCCTTGTCCCATAGGTCCCCGATTGTGGAGATTCCTATACAGTCCCACTGCGTGAATCCCTTGCATGAACGTAGGCACTCCAGCGCTTTTATGTCCCATAGTGGTGTCTGTTTGGTGAGTTTTCCTTGCCAGCCTAGTCGTTTTTGTGCAACGTGCCAAAGGGTCGCAGTGTGGTGCGTCGGGCCCAGTAGTTTCCGTACCTGCGGTTTGTTATATAGTACTGCAAGCATGCATTCCGACCCCAGTTGCGACCAGTCAGCTTTGTACGCTGGGTCGGTCCTCGGAGCATGTATCCATTGGTTTATCGTTTTAAGATGTGCTGCCCAGTAATAGAGCTGTATGTTAGGCAGAGCTATGCCTCCTTCATACCAGCTTCTTGTCAACTTGTCGTAAGCTATATGCGCCGGGCCATTGCTCCAGAGCAGGTTAGAGACTAGTGCCGCGATTTGTTTGAAGTATTTCGGTTCCACCAGATATGGGGTATTCTCCAACACATAGAGGAACCTGGGGAGTGCCATCATTTTATAAAGTGCTGCGCGCCCTAGGAGAGTCAGCGGCAAGGCGGCCCAGTGCTTGACATCCGCCCGCAGGCGCTCCATGGGTGGCTTCAAGTTCTGTTCGAAAAAGTCTGCTGCGTTGTTCGTAATAACAATGCCTAGGTATTTAAAGGAGTCTCGTGTTAACTTCAGGGGGCAGTTCTCTTCCAGCACCGGGTCCGGGCCGTGTAGTGTGTATACCACAGATTTGGACCAATTCAGGGTGTACCCTGACGCTTTACCTTGTGTGTTACATAGGTCCAGTAGCGCTGGGATTCCGCTTTCAGGCTCTACCATATAAATCAGCATGTCATCTGCATAAAGGGATAGTCTATCTTCCCATCCATCTTCCCATGTGATCCCTTTTATCAATGGTGTAGTTCTGATTAGGATTGCCAGTGGTTCTATCACCAGAGCGAAGAGCAATGGTGATAGCGGGCATCCCTGCCTAGTCCCTCTACCCAGTGGGAACGTCTGCGAGATGTGGTCATTCGCTACTACTTGTGCCACCGGCTGAGTGTAAAGCAATCTCACCCAGGCTATAAATTTCGGGCCAAAGTCCATACGTCTTAACACCGCAAACAGATATTCCCATTCCACCAGATCGAAAGCCATTTTGGCATCAAGGGAGAGAATTGCTGCCTTTCCTGGGATAAGGTGCGCTCGTGCCAGCACCCCATGGATTCGCCTGAGATTCAGAGCCGTACTTCTGTGAGGCATGAAGCCTGATTGGTCAGGGTGTATCAGTGACTGTAGGTGTTGTATTAAACGGGTGGCCAGCAGTTTCGCTAGTACCTTAGCCTCCACATTAATCAGGGAAATGGGGCGGTACGAGGAGCATTGGGACGGAGGTTTGCCCGGCTTTGGAATAGCCACAATCGTGGCCGTGCGCTGGTCCAAAGGCAGTATTGCCTTGTCCCGGCATTCCATATAAATTTTCCGCAGTGGTTTGCTCAGTGTTTCTGCCCGCGATTTGTACCACTCTAACGGTATGCCATTGGGGCCTAGCGCTTTACCTGAGTGTAGTGCCTGAATCGCAAGTTGAATTTCGTCTTCTGTCGGGTCTAGTTCTAATTCCTGTATTGCCTCTGGAGCTAGTTTGGGGACGTCAATGTTGTCAAGCGCGAGTGTTGCCTCTTGAGCAGTAACTTCTCGCTCAGGGGTGTACACGTCTTGAAAGTGACGCGCCAAGGTGCATACGATGTCTTCCGGGTGTGTTTGCAATTGACCATCGTGTGAGTATAGTCGCTGTATACCTTTATTACCTCCCCCCCCTCTTGTCTAGCCAAGCTAGCATTTTTCCAGCTTTGTCTCCAACATCGTATACCCTGTTGGTTGTATCTGTGATATGGCCCTGGACTGTCACTGTGAGATGGGCTCGATGTTGTTGCTGCCGTAATTGTAGTGCGTGTGTTGTTTCCGGTGAGGGGTCTGCCATATGGGCGACGTTCGCGGTTTGGAGTGCCAGTTCTAGCTCCGTGAGGTCCCTCCTGCATTCCCTTTTATGCCCCGTTATTGCTGCCATTGCTCCCCCCCTCAGGACCGTTTTGTATGCCTCCCAGAGTACCGAGGGAGAGGACACCGATCCCGTGTTTTCTTCAAAATAGCGTGTAGTCACTAACTGAAGTTCCTTCCTGATTTTCGGGATGGCGAGGTAGTTCGGGTATATTGGATAAATTCTCGTACGTCTCTTTTCTTTTGTGGTGAGTGTCAGAGATACCGGTGAGTGATCAGAGATCCCTCTGGGCAGGATGTCAATTTTGTCTAACTTTCCCACTCCCGCCCCTAGAAACAGAAAGTAATCAATGCGGGTTAAGCTATTGTGTATGGCGGAGTAGTATGTGTATTGTGCCTCCGTGGGGTGCAAGTGACGCCACACGTCCGTAATGCCCAGTGCCTCTAGGAATCCTGGAAGAGCTGGAGTCCCTCTATGGCGTTCTCTAGTGGGAAATGTGTCTAGTGTGGGATCCATTATTGCATTGAGGTCACCCCCAATGATCGTGTCACCATCTGGGAGGTCTAAAAGGAAGCTGCCTAGTGCAGGTAGTGCCACCGAGTGGAGTGCCGGGGGGATGTAAACCGATACTACGTTGAGGGGCTTCCCCTCCTACTGCCCATGTAGTGCCGCGAAACGACCCTGGTCGTCTGTTTTGCGGTGTATTACCATGAAGGGTGACGTTTTTTTCATTAGTATCCCCACCCCGCGGGAGCCAGACGTGAACTCTGCATGCGTCGCCATGACATAACCACGTCTGTCAAGTGCCTTACATGCTGGTCCCGTGAGGTGCGTCTCCTGGAGTAGGATAAGGTCAGGGCCTTGGCGTTTGATTGCTTGTAGTACTAGCCCCCGCTTTATTTTATCTCCCAACCCTCTGACGTTCCAGGTAAGTAGTTGCAGGGGGGGCACTTCAAGGGTCGTACTTGCACCCTCAGTGGGTGTAGTGGGTAATCGTTGGGCCATTGTATCGCCTGTGTAGTGCTCTGTGTATCATAGTAACGGTCTTAATATACATGGATTGTGCAATGTTGAGGTGTAGAAGTAGCATGTTTTCCAGTCCATTCATGCATCGTACGGTGTGGAGGGCGACCTCCATTACTAACGGCCCTTGTGAGGACTTACTGTAGTTCCAGCACTTTGTTACGGCGTGAGGGAAGTGCTTAGCGCCTTGTGTGTTCGTGTACCCTGCGGTGTGAGTGATGACTACTAACAATAACAATAACTGTGTAACTCCCCTTCCAACCCCCCTCCCTGCTCCCCTGCGCCACGGACAAACCCCCGCCCGCTTCCCCAACTGTGCAGAGTGCTTTATCCCATCCCAAACAATTTTACTTGCTTGTGGGGGTTGGTGAGTCCCCTACAGGCACCGGCTCTGCCCACCTTACTTCGCTTCACCAGGTCCAGGTCCATCGCTCACATCCGGCCCCTCCCTCCCATGGTCCAACTTCAGCTAGGGCCCGGTTGACCAGAGTCAAGTGGATTCTGTTCCACGTCGGATTCTGTTCCCACTGAGGTCTCATGTTGTGGCAATTGGTCGGTCTGCTTGCCTGCTTGGTCCCCGTTACGATGGTTCGGCCGATCCCTGTGCGACCGGCGAGGTTGGCCTATCTGTCTCCAGCCGTCAAGCCAGTCCTGCGCCACCTCCGGCTTGTCGAAGAACCATGTCTTCCCGTTGGCTACAATCCGCAATTTGGCAGGGAATAACATTGAATATGGCAGTTCTCTGTCTCGCAATGCCTTTTTCACCTCGGTAAATGATTTCCGGCGTCTGGCTACTTCCGCCGTGTAATCTGGAAAGAATGCCAAGGTCGAGTTGTGGAGTTTAATGGGTGGCGAGACTCTTGCCGCTTGCAAAATCGCATCCCTGTCCCTAAAATTGAACAGTCTAGCCAGCACAGGCCTTGGCGCCGCTCCCAGTTTGGGTTCGCCTCCGGGCACCCTGTGTGCCCTTTCTAATGAGAAGAAGTGCGATAGTCCTTTAGGCTGGAGTTTATTTTTGATGAGATCTTCTACGTAGAGGTCCATCGCTCTTTTCCCTTCTGTCTCTGGAAGGCCATGGATGCGTACATTATTTCTTCGGGAGCGCCCTTCCTGGTCGTCCAGTTTGTCCTGCAGCTGTCGAGTGACCTTTTCCATACGCTCCATAGCTATTTGCAGTTCCGACGTGTCCTCAACAAGAGATTTCGTAACCACCTCCACCTGTGACACTCTTTCCGTCATTTTTTGAAAATCGGCTCGCAGCAGAGTGACTTCGGAGGAAATAGAGCCCACAGTTGTTCGCACTTCGGAGAGGGTTTTCATGATGTCTTCCAGCGTGACTTTCTTGGTACCGTCTGCTTCTTGATTTACACCTGTGGAGTTTCGGCCATTCATTTGCGACTGCCCCTGTTGACCATATGCAAATTTATCTAATTTGGCTTGTGTCGATCCACTCCTTGATCCCCTGCCCGCCATGATTCATGGCTTTCGGATAACTGTCCCGGTTCCAGCAATCGCCTTGTCCACTATGCCACTGGTGGCTCTTCCCGCTCTTCGTGACTCAGGGGGGAGTAGGTCGTCGTGCACCCAGTTGTCAAGAGGAACCTCCGCTCCGGATGTCTCTGTACCCCGTTCACAGGGGGCTCCTTGCCCTCTTAATCTGGTATTCGTCGTGAATAGTGACCTACTGCGCCTCTCCCCGTACACCGCCGCCCCTCCACCGGCCGTGCAGTGCGTCTATGGCAAGTGTCCTCGTAAGTTATGTCCGCCAATAGCCGTTATGGCTTTCCTGGGTGCTTGCTGTCTATAGTGCTACTATTTGTAGATAGTTGCTGCGTCGCGCCGTGTCAGGGCTTTAAGCGCGCCCTGGCAGTGTCTACCTGGCTGCCGCCCCCCCACTCCAGTGCGTTGCACATGCACAAGTTCGGGCTCAATCCGGTTTCTGCTGGCGGTGTCAGGCACAGCTGCCCCTCAAGGTTCTGTGGCAGACGTCGGCTCCGTGGGGTATCATCTGTCCGGGGCGCTTCTTACTATGCTGCCGCCCGGCCTGGACCGGCACCACCCCTGTGACCGTCACTGTCTCCGCTGGTCTCTCAGAATCTTCCTCGCCGCCTCTGCTCTTGATGGGACCCGGGGGGACTCGCAGGCAGCCCCAATGTCTAGCTTCACGTGTGGCCGCGTATGCTCCCGCCGGGGGCGAGGGGGCCCTTTCGTGTCAGGCACTGCAGCATTACATTTTCCCTATTTGCCCTGAGGAGATCCTGTCTCCCCCGGGGAGGGCCCACCGTCTTGCAGGGCATCGCTTTCCGCCCGGTCGCAGGCACGGCTTCTCAATCGCCGAGACCTTCCGGCTTTAACTTCAGGCTTTCGTGGGTTATTCTGCCGGCCTGTGCACCGGCGGCAGCTCAGGAGCCCCCCCAGTCGTACACGGCGCTGGGTCGTCCCTAATGTTGCCTCAGTCGGGGGGAGCGGGGGGACGTCTCAGGATTAGCCCGGTCGGCCCTCACTTCCGCAGGGGTCGGAAGATCACCAGAGGCCGGTGCTGCACTCCGGCTGTAGGCCCAGCGATGTCGGGGCAAAACGGTGCTGTTCTCGGCCTCGGATGAGCGCCGGGGCCGGACCGGACGATGCCGCTCTTTCACCAGACCCTGTTTCCGCTCCTTCGGGTGGGGAATTACACGGATGAGTATGTCGGATTTGCCAAAGGCCGAGTTGCCTCAGGGAGCTCCCGCTTCACACAGCCGCCATTCTCGGCTGCTAGCCACGCCCCCCTCTAGGGAACTTTTTAAGATCGTGGACTCCCTCTGTTCCCTGCAAGTGCCTGATCCAGTTGTGGGCTCACAGGAGCTGTGTAACAATATATCTGAGTTTTTCCATAATAAAATTGAAGATATATATCTCGCCTTGGAAACTCAGAGGAACACTCTGGGGGATCTCTCTCTCCAAACCCTATCCAATCTAGAACTTTGGCCTAGAGACCCCTCTAAGAGTCTCACTCACTTCCTGCCACTTTCCCTTAAAGGGCTTGAGCTCCTGTTGGATCGGACCAAATCGTCCTCGCCTTTGGACCCATGTCCTCTGAAAATTCTGAAGGATTGTAGGCTCACGCTTCTCCCACCCCTCCTTGAAGTGATGAATAGTGCTTGGAAAAGGGCGATAGTGAAGCCTCTTCTGAAGAAGCCCACCCTGGACCCAGAACAGCTTAAGAATTTTAGACCTATCTCCCTGCTACCGGCTCCCGCAAAAATGCTTGAATCTCACCTGAACTTACATCTTTTTACCTTTCTGGATTCCTCTGGGTTCTTAGATAGTTCCCAGCATGGATTCAGAAAGGCCCATAGTACTGAGTCAGCACTTACTATGGTGGTGAATAATATCCGTCTGAAGGTAGATGCGGGTCAAACCACTGTGTTGGTCTTACTGGACCTCACAGCTGCGTTTGATACCCTGTCTCCCTCTACGTTAACATCTCGTTTGAGGGAGGCTGGGATTGTGGGTCCGGCCTTAAACCTCCTGCACTCGTTTTTACATCTAAGAGAGCAGAGAGTCATGCTTGGAGAGTTCCTCTCCCCTGCTAAATCCTTGCAGTATGGGGTGCCACAAGGGTCGGCCTTGAGTCCGACCCTATTCAACATCTATGTGGCCCCCCTTGCTAGGTTAGTAAAATCGCAGGGGATGGAGGTTGTGTCATACGCCGATGACACTCAAATTATGGTGTCTCTGGCCCACTCTGTTACCACCGCCGCCGTCAACTTTAGGACTTGTATGCAGACAGTCTCTGACTGGATGATCCAGAATTCCCTAAAGTTGAACGGCGATAAAACAGAGATTCTGGTCTTTGGCAAGGACCAGGAAGTCTGGTCTAGTGAGTGGTGGCCTCCATCTTTGGGAACTTGTCCATCTCCTTCCCAATCAGCCAGAAACCTCGGCGTAATATTTGACACTTCACTGTCCATGGCCCTACAGGTCAATCGAACAGTGGCCACTTGCTGGGGGGTCATTAAAATCCTTAAAAGAATCTTGCACTATCTTTCTCCTCTAGCACGTAAGCAGACAGTGGTTGCATTAGTGAGTTCCAGGTTGGATTATTGTAACGCACTTTATGCAGATTCCAACAAGGGACTCATTCAACGCCTACAGGTCGTACAGAATGCGGCTGCTCGATTTGTTTTGGCTCTTCCTAATGCATCCTCTGCCACAATGGCTAGAAGGAGCTTGCACTGGCTCCCTATACATCTGAGGATCTCTTATAAGATCCTGTGCCTGGCCTATAGAGCCCTTGCAGATGGTCCCTTGGACCCTCTAGGTGCCTTGTTAACTCGCTACATGCCTAGTAGAACCCTCAGATCATCGGAGATGAATCTGCTTGTGGTTCCCCGTGCGAGGAAGGTCCGTTGGGGCAGCAGAGCATTTTCCATCGTTGCTCCTAGGCTTTGGAACTCTCTCCCTCTGGAAATTAAGGCCCAATCATCTTTGTCCCTTTTTAAAAAAGCGCTTAAAACTTGGTGCTTTATCAAGGCCTACCCACAATGAGAGCATTTTTGTTATAGCTAGTTTCTTTTTGGTTAGGCGCCTTGACGCCCATTGGGCTTAGTAGCGCTATATAAATTTGTTTTCATTCATTCATTCATTCAGTTAAAACAATCATAAAAACTTGCATACATTAAAAACATTTGTACAAACTGTGGGAGTAAGTTCCTTAACTCCATATGACAATTCATAGTTTTCCATACTTGTGGCCAATGTGCATTGTTACGGGGTGATTGAAGGCGGAAAGGTCACTACCACTCAAAGCGCAGATGCTTCTACCCCTCGAGTAAATTGTCTCTGTCCTTGATCTTGGTCGAGGGATGAATGCCATGCTTGGATAGAAATCGTGTAGGTCCCAGGCGGATATAGGGCCGTCTCCTTCTTGGGGATACAAAGTTTTGAGGTAGGGTACTATTAGTCTACTTCTAAATCTTATTAGGACCAAGTCGCCGGCAATGTCTTTTTGTAGGGGACCTAACCAGCCCACCCTTCTGACAGTCATGATTGTACCATCGAGGTCTAGAGGCAAGGGCCTATTTTTAGTTAGCCAGTATGTGACTTTATTTAGTAGATCTTGTTCCTATTCATTCGGTTTTTCCGTGTTTGAGTGCTGGGACTCCCGCAAGGACACATACGAAAGGTGCAGCCTCCGGAGGTAGCTGTATATGAGTTGTTTTATAAGGCTTTACTCTAGTAGCAGGGTATTGTGGTAAACCAGGTTTGGAGTAGACTTTAGGGGCAATTGGGGGTGGTGAGTTAGAGGCTAGAGGATGAGTTTGATCATTACTGTTTTTTTCTGATGGCGTTGGCACTTCGGTTGTATCAGGTGGGTGAGAACAGTTAGGTGATACAATTTTTCCAGTGGGAGGTAAGTTGGCCTTGACACTTTTCTCTATTCCCAGCAGCCTATCCTCTAGAGTGATAATGTTTTCAATCAACGGAGAAATGATTGATCTAACCAGCTGTTCGATCTGGGACAGAAAAGTCAAGTTGAAAGGAGGTACTAGTTGGTCTAATTTTTCCTCTGAATTTAGGGGGTGGATTAGCTACGGTCGATGGAGGACTAGAGCACAGTTTTTGTAGTTTTGGTTCGTTCCCTATGGGATTAACCCCATCCCACTTCCTTTTACAGGAGGAGAGCAGTGGAACTGCCATATTTTGCGTATTTGAATTTTTGGGTAATGAGGGGTGTTCCAGTGGGCTGACGCTTGGAGTTGGTGTACTCGTTATCTCAGTTCGGCAAGCTGGAGGACTTTTGATTTCGTTTCTAACTTCTACAATGGCATACCTAGTTTTGCAAAGAGAATTTAACTTGTCCAGTAGCGAGAGGTTTGGCGCTGTACTATTCGTTATTTCGGGAGATTGCTTTATAGGTATGCTATCTATGATCTGGCAAGATTCATTTGTGTTAGCGGTGGACGGAGATGACCTGCCATGATCTTGTGACCCAGGACGTGAGCCTCTCTGGCTGATAGGTTTCTTGGTAGCCCCCTTGCGAGTCATGATGGGGTTTGCTAGTGTTAAAATATTGCAAGACAACAAGACAATCTGGGGATATTTAGCAGGTTACGGCTAGTGTCCAGTGGGGATATCCCTTAACAAGTATGTAGGAACGGGGTCGTAGACTCATTACCTCAGTGATGTAGAAAGGTCAAGGGAGGTAGCCCGTCCCGTTCTCCTCTGGCCTCTGAGCGCCGTAGTGGGCCCGCCCTTTGCCCGGGCTTGGCCCGGCGCGTGCCCGTGCCCGTCCCGCGAGGCACGTGGCGTCAGCTGGTTTTATCCACCCAGGCAAGGGGAGGGGCTGCTGCTGCTGCCGGTCTCAGGAGGGATTCCTAGGCTGTGTAGTCCTGCCCCCACTCGGTTTGCCCAGGTCCGCCGGTCACACGAAGCGTCTCCCGCGGAGCGGGAGGCGCGAGGCGTAGAAATAACCCCCGGTGTTAAGGGGGAGGGGCTGCTGCTGCTGCCGGTCTCAGGAGGGATTTCTGGGCTGTGTAGTCCTGCCCCCACTCGGTTTGCCCAGGTCCGCCGGTCACACGAAGCGTTAATAACTAGAAAAGTCACCTGTAGACCATGTACCTCCCCATCTTAAGACTAGTCGCAGGCACATAGAGTGTGTACCCCGTGATACCACACTATTACAATAGTCAGTCACTTTCTGCATCCACGCCATTACAGTAATCAGTTGTAGACTGTAAGCACCCTGTATCACACCTACATTAATCTACTAGCAGTCAGAGTCATAGACTGTACGTACCATGTGTTCTCAGCTGTAGAGTGTACATATCATATTTTATCACTACATTAATGTAGTAGTAGTCAAAGTCGCAGGCTGTATGTACAATGGGTCATCCCTATATTAATGCAGTAGTAATCAGAGCTGCAGACGGTACATATCATGTGTCATCCCTATATTAATAAATCAGTTTTATAAGTTGCAGACCGTACGTACCATGTATCATTCCTACATTAATGTACTAGTAGTCAAAGTCGCAGGCTGTATGTACAATGGGTCATCCCTATATTAATAAATTAGTAGTAAAAGTTGCAGACCGTACGTACCATGTATCGTTCCTACATTAATGTACTAGTAGTCCGAGTTGTAGATTGTCCATACCATGTGACATCACTACATTAACGTAGTAGTAGTCAAAGTCATAGACTGTATGTACAATGTGTCATCCCTATATTAATGAAGTAGTACTCAGTCATAGACTGCACATATCATGTATCCTTCCTACATTAAAGTAGTAGTAGTCACATTTGTAGACTGTACATACCATGTATCATCCCTACATTAATGTAGTAGTCAGAGTCGTAGACTGTACGTGCCATGTATCATCCCTACATTAATGTAGTAGTCAGAGTTGTAGACTGTACGTACCATGTATAATGTCTACATGAATATAGTAATAGTCAGTCGAAGACTGTAGGTACAATGTATCATCCCTACATAAATGTAGCATTAGTCAGTGTTGTAGACTATACGTACCATGTATTATCCCTACCTTAATGTAGCAATAGAGTCAGTCGCAGACTATACGTACCTTGTATCGTCCGTACATTAATTCAATAATTGAGTAGTAGTCAGTCCTAGACTGCAGATACCATGTATCATCCCTACATCAATGCATTAATTTAGTAATAGTCAGTGATAGACTGTACGTACCATGTATCATCTCTCCATTTTTGTGGTAGTAGTCAGAGTTGTGGATTGTACGTACCATGTATAACCCTTACATTGAGGCAGTAGTAGTCAGAGTTGTAGATTGTACGTACCATGTATAACCCTTACATTGAGGCAGTAGTAGTCAGAGTTGTAGAGTGTACGTACCATGTATAACCCTTACATTGAGGCAGTAGTAGTCAGAGTTGTAGATTGTACGTACCATGTTTAACCCTTACATTGAGGCAGTAGTAGTCAGAGTTGTAGATTGTACGTACCATGTATAACCCTTACATTGAGGCAGTAGTAGTCAGAGTTGTAGATTGTACGTACCATGTATAACCCTTACATTGAGGCAGTAGTAGTCAGAGTTGTAGATTGTACGTACCATGTATAACCCTTACATTGAGGCAGTAGTAGTCAGAGTTGTAGAGTGTACGTACCATGTATAACCCTTACATTGAGGCAGTAGTAGTCAGAGTTGTAGATTGTACGTACCATGTTTAACCCTTACATTGAGGCAGTAGTAGTCAGAGTTGTAGATTGTACGTACCATGTATAACCCTTACATTGAGGCAGTAGTAGTCAGAGTTGTAGATTGTACGTACCATGTATCATCCCTACATTAACGTAGTAGTAGTCAAAGTCATAGACTGTATGTACAATGTGTCATCCCTATATTAATGAAGTAGTACTCAGTCATAGACTGCACATATCATGTAACCTTCCTACATTAAAGTAGTAGTAGTCACATTTGTATACTGTACATACCAGGCATTATCTCTACATTAAAGTAGTCGTAGTCAGAGTCGTAAACTGTACGTACCATGTATCATCCCTACATTAATGTAGTAGTCAGAGTTGTAGACTGTATGTACCATGTATAATGTCTATTTGAATGTAGTAATAGTCAGTCGAAGACTGTAGGTACAATGTATCATCCCTACATAAATGTAGTATTAGTCAGTGTTGGAGACTATACGTACCATGTATTATCCCTACCTTAATGCAGCAATAGAGTCAGTCCCAGACTATACGTACCTTGTATCATCCGTACATTATTCAATAATTGAGTAGTAGTCAGTCCTAGACTGCAGATACCATGTATCATCCCTACATCTAATGCAATAATTTAGTAATAGTCAGTGATAGATTGTACGTACCATGTATCATCGCTCCATTTTTGTGGTAGTAGTCAGAGTTGTAGATTGTACGTACCATGTATAACCCTTACATTGAGGCAGTAGTAGTCAGAGTTGTAGATCGTACGTACCATGTATAACCCTTACATTGAGGCAGTAGTCGTCAGATATGTAGATTGTACGTACCATGTATAACCCTTACATTGAGGCAGTAGTAGTCAGAGTTGTAGATTGTACGTACCATGTATAACCCTTACATTGAGGCAGTAGTAGTCAGAGTTGTAGATCGTACGTACCATGTATAACCCTTACATTGAGGTAGTAGTAGTCAGAGTTGTAGATTGTACGTACCATGTATAACCCTTACATTGAGGCAGTAGTAGTCAGAGTTGTAGATTGTACGTACCATGTATAACTCTTACATTGAGGCAGTAGTAGTCAGAGTTGTAGATTGTACGTACCATGTATAACCCTTACATTGAGGCAGTAGTAGTCAGAGTTGTAGATTGTACGTACCATGTATAACCCTTACATTGAGGCAGTAGTAGTCAGAGTTGTAGATCGTACGTACCATGTATAACCCTTACATTGAGGCAGTAGTAGTCAGAGTTGTAGATTGTACGTACCATGTATAACCCTTACATTGAGGCAGTAGTAGTCAGAGTTGTAGATTGTACGTACCATGTATAACCCTTACATTGAGGCAGTAGTAGTCAGAGTTGTAGATCGTACGTACCATGTATAACCCTTACATTGAGGCAGTAGTAGTCAGAGTTGTAGATTGTACGTACCATGTATAACCCTTACATTGAGGCAGTAGTAGTCAGAGTTGTAGACAGTTTGTATAATTTATTACCCCTCCATTAAAGTAGAGCGAGTCACAAATCATAAGCGTCGGCTTAAATGGCCCACAAACTTAAAATGCAAAAGATCAATGAAGTTCTAGCCGAGTATTTAGTGACCTTAGAACCAGCAAGTAGTGACTCTCACTCTTTGAACACCTGTAATGGCCTTCACAGAGCATTCTTCGAGCAATTGGTTACCTTCTTTCACATCCTCTTTTCAAAGACCAGAACTTTTCGGGAGATAGAGGAGGCTATTGGTCATCCTGACCCTCGACAATTCTGGCTGTTAGTGACCAAGACAAATTTTGAACATAACCCTACCCTGGCCAACAGCATTACATCATTAAAATGGTACAATTATTTTAATGAGCTATATACTTTAGGTAATACTACCGATAGGTTTCGGATGCCGCTCGCTTGTAACTAAAATCCAAACCTGGTTGGATGAGAAGAACATCTTTCTCCCTTACAGGCAGGCTTTCGACGGAAGACCAGCACTATTGACCAGGATTTTTTGCCTTCTCTTGCTATATCGGAAGGTTATTGCGCTGGGCAAAGGCAGCTTATATCTTGCCTTTATAGACCTCAAAACTGCCTTCGACCTTGTCACCAGAGACCTACTCTGACAAACCCTCCTGAACATGGGAATGCCCCTCGAAATTCTAGAAGCTTTGGACAGGTTGCATGAAGCTAACTTTGCACGTGTGAGATGGGGCAACCAGGGGCAACTTACCGACCCAATTAAGATCCAGCGCGGGGTACGCCAGGGTGTGTTTTGGCCCCTACCCTGTTTTCCCTTTATGTCAACCAGATTGTCAACCTTTTATGTTCAACTCAAGCTGATGCCCCTTCATTGGCAAATCAGAAGATAGCTACTTTGCTCTTCGCTGAGGATACCCTTTTGGTATCTAAAACTCCTGTGGGTCTCCAGAAGCTCCTGGACAAATTTAAGGCTTTCTGTGATGCGAGAGGTTTGATTATTAATACCCTCAAAACCAAGTTGATGATAATGAACCCTCTTAAATCCTTTAAACGAAACCTGGTCCTAGATCCCTTTGGAGAGGGTTAGCTCCTTTGAGTATTTGGGCATAGTGGTGTCCGATAGCATGACCTGGAATAATCAGTTGAACAAGGTGTCCCTAAAATTCTCTCAGCTAGCAGGGGCATTGCAGCATGAGATTTGCTTATCTTTTACGAAGCCCGTAGCCCCAGCTCTTAAGCTCTATAGCTCAAAGGTTGTGAGTAGTGTACTTTATGAGGCAGAACTTTGGGGTCTGGTGGATGCAAGGAAATTAACAACAGTTGAAAACAAGTATTTTAGAAGTCTTGTAGCCCTGCCCCATAGTACCCCCCTACTTCCTTAGAATTGGAACAGGGAGTTAGGTCTATACCTGACCAAGCAAGTCTGCGCCCCTTGGTTTTTTGGTATAGGTTGGTCACCACCCCTGACCTGGCCCCTTATGTTGCTGCTTTTAACGAAGTGTTCACCTTAGACAGGAACAAAGAAATTGGGTGGATAAAATATGTTAACACTGCTCGAACAGCAATTGGCCTCCCTAATGAGCCTGCTAGCTTTCTACCACTGTACTCAAAGGACCAGCTAAAGCATCAATATTGGCTATGTGTAGAACAAACCGCCTATTTGAGGATTCGTCATGGTTGCTTAACCAATGTTTTTTTAGATATCAAATCCTCGAAATACCTGGAGAAATATCTTGAGATCATCAAAGTGCCTGGGGACAGGAAATTGTATACCCAGTTTAGGTTTGGCAGCTTACCCATCAATGCCTTTACCAACCTTTGTCATGTATTCCTATAGGTTCTGAATCAATCCCCCTATTCCTGACCCTATTCTGGTTAAACTAACTATCAAGTTAACTAACAGTCAGCCCATGAGGCAAGAAAAGCCCCCATGATGCAGATACCGTTATCTGACGCAGTCACACTACGGCACAGGAACGTGTTATCTGATTAGGTCATAACGCTTGAGATCTAATTAGACAAGCGACATTCCTCCAGCCCCTGATAAGGCATACGACGTTCTCATAACAAATCAAACCTATGACAACCTGGAAAATCCGTGCGGCCATTGTTTTGATTTCACAGAGAACTTCAGTAAAAGAATGTGCTAACGAGCAAGTCGTATGACATCTTTATTGACGTATCTATGTCCATCCTTACGTCAATCTCGGCACCTTTAAGGTATAAATATTGCCGATCTTGCCCTATGCAAACACACGCGTGGTGACGAGACGGAGCAGCCATACTTGCCGAAGCCCAGAAGCAGAGCAGACCCCGCTGGCAGCAGCCCCGCCTTCCTGACGCGCTGAGAGATGCGCTGCTATCTCCTACCGAGAGACCCAGCACCGGCGCTTTCGGGCAGCCCTCGCAGGCAGCCTGGAATATCGAGACCAGAGAAAGAGATACCATTCCTCATTCATCCTAACTTCCAGGTACAGAACTGAATAACCCCTCACAGAGAATTCTTTAGTTATTCACTTGGCAAAAACAAACTTAACTTAAACTGTAACTTTCTATTCCCGCCCACGCATTAGACTTAGGTCAGGTACACGGGGTAGGCGTATTTAGAAACACCAGTTGAGTACGTTTAGTCAAATGTATATGTGTATGTAAATATATTTTAATCATTTTTAACATCATATGGCTCAGAAACCATATCAATGTTTTTACAGTATTATTTTATACTATTGCTTTTAATGTATGCACTTTACTTAACTATAAGTATTGCAATAATATCGATCCATTTCTCTTGTACGAGAAAAGAGACTGATCAATAAATAACACCTTTTTATTGAACACGCCCGTCTCTTCCTTTTCTCTACAATCTGATGAGACTAAGAATGCACGTACTGACTGAGTAAAATAATTGCCTTGTGCTCACACGACTCTGGAGATACACTCTTGATTAGGGGAGAGCAAAGTTGTCATGTTCTATGGTTGTCAGAAACTAAATCCCTTCTTGTCTAATCAGGGGAGTTAATTCTTTCCTGAACATTCGAGAAAGTTTCTAGCGAACTCTGAGCTACGCTGGCAAACCCAAAACTTAAGTCTAGTATCGACAGTAGTAGACCTAGTTAACGTCTGGCCTAGGCCTTTACTGCTGTAGGTATTATTCCAATGCGCAGAGCCTATTGGGAAGATAGGAACTACACTACATGGCGCCCAACGCGTTTGGAAAGGGCGATAAAACTAACGTAAGACATTTAGAGTAACTCAGTCGTGCTTTCTCACTCAGACCCCTTTTCCCAAATACTCCAAAGACGTCTGGAGTGGGTGAAAGGTAATATCCTCCAAAACCTCGCAGGAGGGAACTCCTATGTAAGGTTCTTGGTATAGTCAACGTTGAAGGATACACTGTTCCAAAATATTGTGCATCTAATCTCTGTTTCCATAAAGAAACCTGATCTGCAAACAAAAAGAATAACCTTTCTAACAGTAAAATGTCAGAAAGTGATGACGAAAGAGAGGCAGTTAGATTAGCAGCTGAAATAGTAGCAGCTGATACTGCAGCACTAGATGCGGACGGGGATATAATACTTATCCCGGTCGCCAAAAGGAAATCTATAACCTTAAAACTTATAGAAAATGGACTGACACCTAGAGGTGGCACAGTCATATTCGTAATTGAGGCACACGAATATCGGCAGACGGAGGCATACTATACATGGATACATTTTCCAGCAGCAAATGCTGTAACAAAGTACTTCCACTATTACAAAATAGAGGTTCCACCCGACATTTACACTCCTTTCGAGGAGGTGGAAGTACCACTCAAATTCCAAGAGCATTTGCTCTTATTTGATGGCGCCCTAATACATAATAATCACATCACCAGGCTCGGTCCTTTAGGTAGACCAGGAGCAACGTGGCCGGTCTTAGCCGGATACACACCACACCCAGACATCGAAGGGATGTCTACTGGAGAGCTGTTAATACAGCTAAAACAATTACAAAAAATTCATAGACAATTAGTCCAGTATGTAATGCGGACTTCAACAATTCAGCCAGCGATTAAACTTCCACAGCTGACCCCTCACCAGGGGAACACAAATAAAATCCCACCACAGAACATCCAATCCTGCCTAGGTAAAGTTCCGGCTAAACGAGAACAAATACCATTCTGGTTGGCACAGAAAATCACCCAAATAGAGGCGGTGTTTCCTGACACCACCCCGCTAGAAAAACACAGGATTCTGACTATATGTCTCCCAATGGGAATCGCACCACACATAGAGGACTGTGACACTTGGGGTACAGTCTTTGCTTCAATCTACACAAAAACGCACGGTGTTCCATCCATTTCGGTAATACCAGATGTGCTAAAACAAATTCAAGATGAATACGGTCCAGAACCAGCTTTAACTCTTGGTATGAAATTACTGAAAGACTTCAAGCAGGTCTCGGCTATATTATTAGCCAATATAAAAGGTGAAGCAGCAAACGTGGCGATCCGCCAGAGGTTAAAAGAGACAGATATAGCAGACCAACCAGCTGAAATTGCCAGAATCATAGAAAAATCTTATGAAGAACTAGGTAGAGATAGTTTAGGTGGAATACCAGTAAAACCGCAACTGACTGAAAGTCCAGAAAAAATATTTTTTAATAATAATTCACCAAAAAAGAACTGGGATGGAAACAAACAATCCAATCCAAAAGAAAAGAAATTCCAGTCCCGAGGAAGGTCTCCTAGGCGAAGGGAGAAATCTCCGAACCAGAGACACAGGTCACCCCAGAGTGACCCCTCTGGGAAAAGATATAACCTTAGAAATAGGGATAATATTAAAAAACCTGATAGATATCAAGACATTGATACACGTCCCTCTCAATCTTTTCAGACTTCCTCGCAGAAATCGTAAAGAAGAGGACGATCAGAACAAAGAGAAGAGCACGCCAAGTCCAAAGACAAGGAACCTGCTCAACAAAAAAAGAAATTACAATTTCCAAAAAAGAAGGTAGCCAGTATCAAGGTAGTTAACAATGCCGAGAATACTGAGGACACAACTGAAAAACGGAGAGTGGGCTCAGACAATGCTAGACAGCGCAGCAGAAGTGAGCATAGCTCGCAAAGTCCTTATGAATCATCTGGAGACAGTGGACACGAATGAATATCTTCAAGTGGAAACTGCAGACACCAGAGTTAGCAAACCCCACAAGATATACGAGATAACATTACGTATAGAGGGAGATAAGACTAGGAAAATAAGGGGACTATTTTGGGATAACCTTTCCAAGGGTTATGACATCCTTCTAGCTGAAAAAGACTGGCCACCAAAGTTTGTCAGGGAGTGCCCTCATGGCGAAGAAGTAATTATGCCTGCCTTCTCGAATCAAATCCCGATTCATAAAAAATACACACTTGCTAGAAAGTGGGCAGTGGCCTTAGCACCTGCTTTATATAAAAATCATGTAGGATGGGATGAGGATTCTCCTCCTCACAAAATCCAGTTAAAATCACAACCTACTGCACAAAGGCAGTACCCAATTAAGCAAGAAGCTAAAAAACAGGTAAATGAAATACTAGATCAGCTAGAATACCAGGGGGTGATTGAAACTTGCACCTCACAAATGAACAATCCTTTGTTTCCGGTCTCCAAACCAGACAATTCATATCGTCTAGTTTTGGATTACCGACACCTTAACACATGTTGCAAAACCTTTGCAGTGCAAAACTCACACAGTGCTGCACTAATGAATAACATAGTGCGCAAAAAATACAAAACAACCTTGGACATCTCCAATGGATTCTTTTGTCAAAACATAGCACCAGAGAGCAGATATTTAACTGCATTCTCAGTAAATGGCACTCAAAAGCAATTCTGTCGGTTAGCCCAGGGGTACAAGAACAGCCCGGGGGTATTCTCAGCGAGAGTAACAGAATTACTACAACTATATGATGATGAAGCATTATCTTATGTCGATGACATTTACTTAACAGACGATGACTTGTATACTCACTTGAAAAGAGTGAACACCATAATACTTGGGTTCGCAGCGGAGGGTTACAAATTCAACTTTAAAAAATCCAGAATTGCCCATCTGACAGTCCTATTCTTAGGATATGAGTTATCAAGTGAAGGCAAAAGCCTGGCTGACAATTTCCTAGAGAAATGTGCCGTAATCCAAGCTCCTAAAACACTAAAAAACCTACAGTCAATTCTAGGCTTCCTAAATTTCGGAAGAACATACATTGCAAATTATGCAGAAAGGGTCAAACCCCTTTATGATCTAATTAAACCAGACTTTAAAAGATCCAATTGGACTCAAACACACACAGAAATTTTGAGATCCTTACAAACAGACATGCTAATTAAAACAAAATTAGAAACACGTGATAACACACGCAATCTTGTGATTCGAGTCATCCCAGGGAGATGCGGATTCACATACCTAACCTCTAATGAGGGAGAAAAGGTACCAATTGCATTCAAATCACACTTGTACACAGAAGCTGAACAGAAATTCAGTAATACAGAAAAAATCATTCGTGCAGTTCAAACCGCAATAGCTAGAGAAAAAGAGATAGCTGACGGTAGACATATCACAGTCAGAACAGCAGAATCAGCCTTTGAGGCACTAACAACACCGTGTAATTCACCAACAACAACATTGAATCCGGAATGGATACAATGGGTGAATTCAATCACAACGGACAAAGTATACTACTACTTTGATCCAGAACTAGAAGAATTAAAAAATCTAAAATATGAAAAGACGTATCCTCTGCCAATCGACATTCTGCCTCTACGACATTACGCCTGTGTAATCTATACAGACGGACATGCTCAACCCTCCGTTTGGGGAGAACATGCATACAACCCCACATGTGAGATTACAAAAGAAGTGTGGCGCGGAGGTAAACTAAGACCTCTATTAACAAAATCACACTCAGTAGAAACTAATTCAGAACTACAAACTGAAATAATAGCATTAAAAATGGCGCTAGATAATGCGGATCGCGAATTCCCGACACTTATAGTGTCAGATTCATATTACTGCGTCAAAGCATATAACAAGGATTTGCAGACATGGATTCAGAACGGTTACAAAGATGACACAGATGCACCAATAAAGTAGAAATTGCTCTGGGAACAAATAGCTCTTTTACAAAAAGAACTACCAAAGACTCACGTGACACACTCACTGAGTCATCAGGGTGATGGCGTTCACGTTGTAGGGAATTCATTGGCTGATGAGGCCGCGAAGGCAGCTGTGCAAACGGCTTCCGTAGCTGCCGTCACCCGGTCAAAAACAAAAATAGACAGCGAAATATTACAAGCTGTCAGCGCTTCAGAAAAGGATTCGATAGAACCACTCCCTAAAGGCTTTCCAGTAAAATACTCATACATAACTGATGCAAACAATGTTCCTTTTGCTCGAATCCCTGGAGTGGGGGATAGGGCAATTCCAAACATGGAACATAGGTTAGGACTAATAATAGCGGCACACGAAGGGCTTGCTTCTATTCATGCTGGCGTCTCAGCCACAGTATCATTATTAAAACAGAGATACTGGTGGCCACAAATGAGAAGACAAACGAGGAACTATGTTCTAGCATGTGAAATATGTCAAAAAATGAAAGTATCAACGGTGAGACGTCCAGCGCAGACGCCCCTTCTAATCTCGGATAAACCATTAGCCTGTGTTTATCTAGACCACTGCGGTCCCTTACAAAGGGATGGTAACTATAAATATATCTTGGTTGCAGTGGACTCATGCACGAGATTTATATGGATGTGGCACCAGCACTCGGCTGACGTCCGGACTGTTATACAAAGATTTGCGAGTCTAAATGGCATATACGCTAAGAGCATGCTACGTTCGACCATTGTTTTCACTCAAGCCCACCAGCCTGGGGGGAAACATGGCCGAATGAGCACAGTCCAGCGGGAATCTTCTCACTTCCTTCCTGAGGGTACGGGATGGTGTAAAGAAAAAACCAAGGCAGAAAGCAATCTATAATGGAAAGGATATTAGGTTCGGGAGCTGGGTGGGTCAAACATCTAATAAGTGTCCAACGTAGTCTAAATAACTTGCCAAGAAATTCTCTGAAGGGATTCAGTCCGTACGAATTATTATTTGGAACTAGAATGATTATCTCTGACCTCGACAGTCAGACTTCAGTGGTTAAAGAAAAAAGCTTTGATGTCAAAGACCGTTTGGCTATCTTGCAGGACTTAAACAAAACAAGAAAAGACCTGAGCAACATACAGTTGAAACAACAGCCAACAACCACTGAAGAATCACCACCTGTCCCAGCAAGACCTGTCTGGATTCCAAAAGTCGGGGATCTAGTCAGGGAGAAGATCGCGGTAAAGAAGGAATTTGGGCCTTCTTACAGAAAAGCAGTTCCTGTCTTGTCTGTCAACGGGACAAGATCAGTTGTACTACCGCCACTTGCTGGTAAAAAGGAGAACCAAGTTGTATGCATCGACCTGGTAAAACCACAACATGTGGCCGATAACAAACAGTAGGCCAAGTGGACTCCCAATAAGTAGCAGAACACCAAGGTTTGCTACCAGTACAGAGGTCCTAACAAAGAGGCTCATCACATTCGAAACGCCTACAGAAGAACAACAAGGACTATGCAACAATGCAATAGAACTCAGACCTCTGAAAACCCAAATAAAAACATTTAGCAGAGACACACCAATCTATAATGAAGTACCAGGTGACAATTCAAGAAACAAAAATCCTGAACCAATTGGAACAATTGACAGAACTGCATCCGGCTACTTCATCAACTTCGATGATTCCTCTGAAAGCCTCAGTGAATCAAAGACACAGCCATCATCAAAATCCTTTAAAGACAAAGCTAAGGAACTTTTGAACCAACTGAAAGAAACATATCTGATTTCTCCATGGATTGAATTTTGGGTGGGCTTTGGTGCATTTATCCTCATACTTTGGCTCATCATGGTATTAACTTTGGGACGCTTCATTGAGGGAAAATATGCTAAAATGGACACAGCAAGTCAGAACATCAACTTGGTCCTCAAACCACACACATCTTCACACGTCGAGAAAAGAGAACTTTCTTCAGCCAACTTCACAGCCAATCCTATACCTGGTGGGGTAGCCTGGGACAACACTGACTATGAAATTTATGGTCCGGTCGAGATCCTGAAATATCCACACCAAATCAAGATCTCCTTGAGTGACTTTGCAAAACCAAACTCATTTGCTGATGATTGGGACTTCGAAAGCATTAATAACATGATGTCTGACTTAGTAATGTCTGCTAAATTTACAAAACATGATTATTTGCAAGGTTCTACAAATTATGATAGTATGTATTGCTATAACCACTATGGTAACCATTTTTTACATAAATCTGCACAACCTAGAAATGTTTTAAATTATAATCAATGGGAACATTGTGCAACACCTCCAAAAGGGAGCTCAAGAACCGTTTACGACAAATATTCATATTTTTCAGGTTTTAACACAAGTAATGCTGAAACATTTTATTTTAAATTGTCAAACAAGACAGGGATGAAAACCATGATAACCAACACAAAGTTGATATATTCAGATTCATTCTTCGAAGAAATGAATACTTTAGGATTTAATTATTGGGACAAAAATGTTGATTTGAAAAGTGTTTGGGGTACAAAAGAATGGCAAGTACAGGGTTTTGAAGCTTTGTTTAGAGCTTGCATGATCCCAGAACAAATGATATTTTTAAATGACACTGTTCAACAAACCACCTGTCTTGGCCTAGCCAAAATCAAAGATTTAAATAAACCGTCTATTCCAAAGCCAACAATGTTTAGCAATAGCTCTGATACGGATGAAGAGATAGACGTAAACCATATATTAAACCAAAACAGAACACATCCTGATTGGAAACAATGGTTAATCTGGCCCACAGATACAAATAACTGTCAAGACAGATTCCTGAATAAAACACAGGGGTTCAAAATGACCAGGCCAGACCCTAGATATCCCCAAAGACATCACCCAGGGATAATAACAACCTACAGTGTGGGCAAATTATGCCTTCAGTGGCTACAAACTTCCACACTGCCTGAAATTAAGCAACACCTAACTTTACTTACTGATGGTGCTGACTTGCGTGATTTCATAATGGGACCACGCAAACAGCGTCAAAAGCGTTTCATAGCAGCCTCTGTATATGCAGCATACAATGAGGCCTGGAAGGTTAATCAAATTGAAACAGCAGAGAGAATACGGGAAATTGACCGTATTAATTTGGAAAAATCACTTTCTGTAGTGGACAATGGGTTAATGACTCTGTCCTCCAGAATTTTTTCATTGGACAGCATTGTGTCTTCAGCAATCGATATATTATCGCAAGACTTACTGTTATTACAACATGGTCAGTCACAATTGCGTTCTATTGTACAGCTTGGCTGGACGTTACAAAATCTGCGTTCAGGCTACGTGCCTTGGCGTTTAATCAACACAACGTCACTATTCCAAATCTTTAACCTTACTGATAGACAAATCGGTATGGCGCAAAAGGGTGCTGATTATACAATCTTGAGCATTGAAAAACTAGAAAGATTACCAATGACAATGTCAGAACGACCTGTCAGTGAATGGATAATCCACGGAATCATAAATATTCCAATCTCAACCTTCAGGTTTCAATACTGCCAAAAATATATACAGGCTGGCATGTACGAGAAATTGGGGAAGGGGTACCTTAAAACAACTTGGAACCTGCCCTATTCACATACATGTGTCAGTAATAAAGGACAGAAAGTGTTTCTTAGTGGCAACAATTGTGCTATGTCACTAAGCGGCACGCTTCTGTGTAACGGAATTAGTTTGCATGGAGCCTGTGAAGGGAATTCATACAACCTTTCATGTCACCAGCAAGGCGCACCTGCAACTGAAATAGAACCATTCTTTCAAAGACTCTATAATGGGAGTTACATTCTTATTGTAGACCGCAAATGTTGTAGTCTTATGCCCGGGACTCCTTATCTAGTCACTACGACTGCGAAGGTCAAGTGCTGTGGACGTTCTTTGTTCCCCAGCTCCTTTCCAGACAGGGAGGCAAGGACATGGCCCAGTTTGAAAATTACTTCTATTCGAATAGATACTTTAAGCAGAATGAAAACAGTGCTTCTTCAGACGCCTACAAGGCTCACGTCATCAAAAGAAACGTATGATCTACAAGTCGCAAGGACGACTGCAGAGATACATACATTATTATCTACTAATTCCCCCGTACATTTCGCGGAAATCCTGAGCGAAATCTTAAATATTTCTGATACCACTGGGGTCTCAAAGGTATTTAAGACAGTATTTTCGATGGCATTAACACCATTCAAAGCCATACTGGGTATTTTTCCAGATTTCGTCCATTCGATTTTTGGCGGACTTCCCCTGATCCTGGGACTAATTGCAGGAATCCTATTCTTAGTCCTTATTTTTCGTTATGGCAACCCATGTCACAGATCAAACTCTCGCGACAATGGAAGATACAATCCTAGCCATTGGATACCGGGACCGGATATCAAAAATCCTGGGACTCTCCCGGCTTAGAGACCTGAACATGACTTGGTTTCTATCATTTCGACCAATGTGGCAAAGATGTGTTTTACCTGTATTGAGATGTCTGCTATGCGGAGAAGAATGCGTGTTAGACACCTGTCTGACGCTACAATCGGATGCGCCAGTGGATGCAGATACATTGTTGGTTCCTACCAAGGTTCACGCTTTGTGCTGCCCTCAAAGGCTGCCAATCCTGATGACGGCATTCGTGGAATCTTCACCACTACGATTGAAGAGTAGTGAAGTTCAAGATGAAAGCAGCATTGATCAGGTACGACCTTCTGTCAGCAATGCGAATCAGAATGTCAATGGAGACAATCATGCGCACGAATGCATGGTTACACCTATTTCCGACTTAGTGGAACTTTCCCATGAAGCTGTTGACAGTTTTTTCGAAAGCCTTAATGATATGATGTTCTCTCCAGAACAGAAATAGAGACTTTTGAGCAAGCTCGCACACGGCGTTCCCTGAATTCGGCCTTCAACTTTAAAAATAAAGTCACATGAACAATTTTTCCCACCAGTTCACGGACAGCAATTTTTTAGCAGCCCCAAATTATTTTTTTACAAAATTTTCGGGACACTTATCTTCTGCTTAAAGTAAGAAACTATTCCTAGAGAACTAAGATTTCTATTTTTAGATACTTTATAAACTTTAGTTGCCCGCTGGTATGTTCACAAATATTTTATTATGTGATGAAATGGTCTCGAACTTTCTTTCTGTATAGCCATATTAAGAGCCATTTCATGTGTATTTCTCATATACTAAATAAGCAATAATGTCTACAAATGCGTGTTTACTTTAGCGTTTAATTCATAGCTTAAGTGCATACAATATATATGACTGCAATTTTTCAGTATATTTGAAAATTTCAAAATGCATTTATGTATTTTGGGGTGGTGAGGTATACACTATACTCTATAGTATGTTGTACTATGTTATACTATGCATAGATTAGTAAATATGACCATAGTTAGCGTGGAGTGGGTGTCATGTATTCCTATAGGTTCTGAATCAATCCCCCTATTCCTGACCCTATTCTGGTTAAACTAACTATCAAGTTAACTAACAGTCAGCCCATGAGGCAAGAAAAGCCCCCATGATGCAGATACCGTTATCTGACGCAGTCACACTACGGCACAGGAACGTGTTATCTGATTAGGTCATAACGCTTGAGATCTAATTAGACAAGCGACATTCCTCCAGCCCCTGATAAGGCATACGACGTTCTCATAACAAATCAAACCTATGACAACCTGGAAAATCCGTGCGGCCATTGTTTTGATTTCACAGAGAACTTCAGTAAAAGAATGTGCTAACGAGCAAGTCGTATGACATCTTTATTGACGTATCTATGTCCATCCTTACGTTAATCTCGGCACCTTTAAGGTATAAATATTGCCGATCTTGCCCTATGCAAACACACGCGTGGTGACGAGACGGAGCAGCCATACTTGCCGAAGCCCAGAAGCAGAGCAGACCCCGCTGGCAGCAGCCCCGCCTTCCTGACGCGCTGAGAGACGCGCTGCTATCTCCTACCGAGAGACCCAGCACCGGCGCTTTCGGGCAGCCCTCGCAGGCAGCCTGGAATATCGAGACCAGAGAAAGAGATACCATTCCTCATTCATCCTAACTTCCAGGTACAGAACTGAATAACCCCTCACAGAGAATTCTTTAGTTATTCACTTGGCAAAAACAAACTTAACTTAAACTGTAACTTTCTATTCCCGCCCACGCATTAGACTTAGGTCAGGTACACGGGGTAGGCGTATTTAGAAACACCAGTTGAGTACGTTTAGTCAAATGTATATGTGTATGTAAATATATTTTAATCGTTTTTAACATCATATGGCTCAGAAACCATATCAATGTTTTTACAGTATTATTTTATACTATTGCTTTTAATGTATGCACTTTACTTAACTATAAGTATTGCAATAATATCGATCCATTTCTCTTGTACGAGAAAAGAGACTGATCAATAAATAACACCTTTTTATTGAACACGCCCGTCTCTTCCTTTTCTCTACAATCTGATGAGACTAAGAATGCACGTACTGACTGAGTAAAATAATTGCCTTGTGCTCACACGACTCTGGAGATACACTCTTGATTAGGGGAGAGCAAAGTTGTCATGTTCTATGGTTGTCAGAAACTAAATCCCTTCTTGTCTAATCAGGGGAGTTAATTCTTTCCTGAACATTCGAGAAAGTTTCTAGCGAACTCTGAGCTACGCTGGCAAACCCAAAACTTAAGTCTAGTATCGACAGTAGTAGACCTAGTTAACGTCTGGCCTAGGCCTTTACTGCTGTAGGTATTATTCCAATGCGCAGAGCCTATTGGGAAGATAGGAACTACACTACACCTTTGGCTAAACAACATCAGCCAGCCCAAGGGATGCCCATCCTGTCCCGACCCAAACAAAACTGTGGGCCATGTTTTCTTTGCATGTCCAGCCTACGACAGACTAAGAAGGAATTGGTTGGTCCCACTGTGCAGACAGTTGGGGATAGGGGTGGGCGGAATTTGCGTAATCGTGTTACGCAAATCTCAGCGAAATGGTAAAAAAGCTCCACAAACATGCAGAAATTCCACGAAACACAGAATTGCTTGTTCGCCATCGCTGTTTGCGTGCTCAGGGGTAAATATGTTGAGAACATGCATTTTGAGAACGCGAACAAGCAAATAATTTCGCGAAGTTGCTGAACGCAGAATTTTGGGCAATTTGGCGTTCTCCGCGGAACGCAAAATTACCCAAATTCTGCAAATTCCGCAAGCGGAACAGAATTTGCCTCCCAGGCCTGGTTGGGGACCCATAGCCATCTTGACGCACTACGGATTTTAAGATCGGATTCAAGTCCATCCTTTGTATGTTCCATTACAAAATGTCTTGGCCAGTTCTGGGCCATTAGGTGAAGGTTCCTGTCCACTTTTCCTTGTGCCAGGGACCAGCTGTAGTAAAAATCTTACGACTCAATGGTATTTTAATCCCTAGGATCCTGTTTTTAACTTTCTTCTCAAAGTTTTTATCAAAATCTTTTCAAATTGTGGATATTGTTAGTCATTATTGCACACACTTTATTCCTATTTTATCCTTTTTTACTTGATTATTAATTGAGTACACACATGGAAATGCTGCATCTTATTGATTTCCTTGGTGTTTACAATTCTCATTACGTGACACTTGACCATTTGAACCTCATGTACTAAATATCTACTTTTACTTGTGTTAATTCTATCATGGGCTTCACTGCTAGGGAAGAATATGTGTGTATCTTTTATGGTTTTACAACCGAAATAAAGATTATGATGATGAAGTAGTGAGAGTCGTAGACTGTATGTTCCATGCATCATCCCTACATTAAAGTAGTAGTAGTCAGTGTTGTAGAATGTACGTACCATGTATCACCCTTACATTGAGGCAGTAGTACTCAGAGTTGTAGACTGTATGTATCATTTATTACCCCTTCATTCAATCAATCAATTAATTAGGGGGTTTGTATAGCATGCTACTCACCGTGAGGGTCTCAATGAGCTGGGGGGGGGGGGGGGCACTCCGGATCAGTCGAAGAGCCAGGTCTTAAGGTCCTTCCTGAACGCGTGCAGGGTCAGGGAGCATCTGATGTTCACAGGGAGTGTGTTCCAGGTCTTGGCTACGATGTAGGAGAAAGCTCTGCTGCCTGTTCTGTTTCTGCGAATGCGGGGGACCTCCGCCAGGGCGATGTTGGTGGAGCGGGGGTTCCTCTAGGGTATGTGGAAAGATACTCTCTTGTTGAGGTATTTGGGTTCAATGTTGTTGATTTGTAGGCATGGGAGAGGAGTTTGAAGGTGACCTTCTTTTCGACGGGGCGCCAGTGGAGGACATGTGTTTGTGACGCGGTGTCCAAAGGATGAGTTTGGCTGCGGCGTTCTGGATGGTTTGGAGTTTGTTTAAAAGAGTTCTGTTGATTCTGGTGTAGAGGGCATTGCCGTATTCCAGTCTGCTGTTTATGAACGTGTGGGTGACGGTCTTTCTGCAGTCGGGGGGATCCATTTGAAGGTCTTACGGAGGATGTGCAGGCAGTTGAAGCTATTGGAGGCAATGGTGTTGATCTGGCGGTTCATGTTGAGGGAGGAGTCACGGATGATACCAAAGTTGTGTGCGTGGTCAGTCAGGGTGGGTGGGTTCCTGAGTGCGGAGGGCCACCAGGTGTTGTCCCAGGCGGAGGTGCAGGGTCTGAGGATGAGGACCTCGGTTTTCTCCGAGATGAGCTTCAAGCAGCTGTCTTTCATCCAGGCTGCCACATTCTTCATTCCTTCCTGGGAGCAGAGTCTGGTGTTTTGGGGATTCTTCTTGAGTGAGAGGATGAGCTTGGTGTCATCGGCGTAGGATACAATGCTGAGCCCATGCTGTCTAACGATGGCTGCGAGGGGGGCCATGTAAATATTGAAGAACGTGGGGCTGAGTGATTATACTTGGGGTACCCTGCTGTTGATGGTGGTGGGTTCAGAGAGGAAGGGAGGGAGTCTGATCCTCTGGGTTCTGCTGGAGAGGAAGGATTGGATCCAGTCGAGGTCAGTTCCTTGTATCCTCGCGTCGTGAAGTCTGGCTGCCATGTGAGACGGTGTCAAAGGCTCTGGAGAGGTCTAGAAGGATGAGGGCCACAGTGTGTCCCTGGTCGAGTAGCATGCGGATGTCGTCAGTGGCGGCGAGGAGGGCGATCTTGGTGCTGTGTTTGCTGCGAAATCCTGACTTGAAAACATCTAGGATGGAGTTCTCTTTGATGAAGGCGGTCAGCTGAGCATTAACGAGTCTCTCCGTGACTTTGGCCACAAAGGGGGGGAGAGAGATGGGCCGTTAGTTTTTAAGTCTATAGGGCCGGCTGTTGGTTTATTGAGAAGGGGTTTAACCTCTGCACGCTTTCAGTCATCTGGGCAGATTCCAAATTTGAAGGTGAATTGATGGTCCGTCCTATTTAGGGTGCGATGGAGGCGGTGTCACTGTGGAAAATCTGCGGTGGGCAGGGTTCCTTTGGGGCTCCTGAGAGGGTTTTCTTCATGGTCGCAGTGATGTGTTCCACAGTGGTGGGATCCTAGGTAGTGATGATTGGCTTACCGGCGGCGTTGGGTGAGGAGGTGGTGTCCGGTTCTGGTTCGCTGAAGTTGTCGTTGTGGACCTTGATATTCAGATGGAAGTAGGAACTGAGTTTGTCGCAGAGTTCCTAGGAAGGTGTGATGTCCATGCTTTTGCTGTCAGGTTTTGCAAGCTGCTGTATGACTTGGAACAGTTCCTTGGCGCTGGTTGCGTTGGTCTGGACTTTGTCTCTTATGAAGGTCCGGTTAATTTCTCTTATGCGCTGGAGGTATTCTTTCAGGGCGCTCCTGTGGTTGCTCTATGCTTCCGTGGTTTTCTGGTTTTGGCAGGTTTTCTCTTGGCATCTGCAGAAGCGTCTGGATTTTTGTAGTTCTGTGGTGAACCAGGCAGTTTTCAGAGGGCGTTGTTTTGTGGGCTGGTGGAGGGGGGCGAGTTTGTCGGCGCAGCAGGCGATCCAGCAGTGTAGTTCTATGCCTGCAGCGTGGGTGTCATTATTGGTGGAGAAGCGTGGCTCAGTGGTTAGAGGCGGCAGACCCAGAAGCTGAGATCGGCCGTGGACCAGGGTTCGATTCCCCGCCTCGGCAGGTCTCAGGCTCAAAAATTCCACGGACTCTACAATTCTCGCTCCGGTGCCTACTTGACTCACGGGGTCACACTCTGCGACTCTGGGCAATAGCTTGCTTAATCTCCACTACGGCCCCTCGCGGTGGGATGCCTGGCTTTCACCTTGTGGATACCCTGCCGGGGTATCTCACAGGGGAATACCAGGACGGGTTCCCTAAGCAAGCGCCTTGATACCTTCGGGTGATACGTGCGCTATATAAGACGCAATACATACATACATACATTGGTGCATGGGGGTTTTGGAGGAGGGTGGTATTGAGGTGTTCCTCTGTGACCTTGCTCCTGTTCTGTTGTGGCAGGCACAGGGTGTGCTTGGGTGCGGTGGTGGTGTTGTAGGAGAAGTGGACACAGTGGTGTCCAGTGGGGCTCAGTTGTGTGGCTGAAATGGATATTTGTCCCACCCGCGAAGATGGGGTCAAGTGTGTGTCCAGCTATGTGGGTGGGCGTGTTGACTAGCTGCTTCAGTCTGAGGTTGTCGAGGTTGTCGAGAAGAGTGGTGGAGTCATGGTCATTGCCGTTGTCGAGGTGGAAGTTCAGGTCCCCGAGTAGAATGTAGTCCATGGAGGTGATGGCGTGGGGTTCGACGAGCCTGGCGATGGTAATTGCAGGCTGGGTGCGAGCACCAGGCAGTCTGTAGATGAGGGTGCCATGAAGAATGGTACTGGGCTGGTCAGGATCTGGAAGTGGAGGTGTTCTGTGTTGGAGTGGCGGTCACTCGTGCTGGATGTGGAGAGTTAGAGGGGGTGTTGTGTGCGATTGTGAGTCCTCCTCCTGAGCAGTGGAGGCAGTCCTTTTACTGGATCTTGTAGCCGTCGGGGATGGCAGTGGCGATGTCGGGCAGTAGGAGGCATTGGTCCAGGTTGGTCCAGGAAAGCGACGTCGGGCGAGTGGGTGTCGATTATGTCCCAGATTTCTATGCCATGTTGATGCAGGGAGCGCATGTTGAGGTGGATGCACGTCAAGGCTTCGATGGTGTGGGCATCAGGCGGAACTTCAGCAGCTGTGGGAGCTTTGTCGATGGTGAAGGATTTGTGGCAGGGTCTGCACGAGAACTGTCCATGGGTGGTGTTCGGCGAGGATCTTACACAGTTGGCGTGTCTTCCGGGTTTGAGTGCGTGGAGGGTGGTTGAGTCATAGCTGAGGGGTCTAGGAGATCCAGGATTCCGGGCACTAGCCGCGGTCGGGCCATGGACAGGCACTGACGGGCTTGCCTTTGGTGTGCCAGCGGCACGACCACGCACTGGTCACCGTTAAGTAGGGAGGGGGGCGGGAGCAGAGGTAGGGAAGAGGGCGTGGCTCTGAGTTGGAGGGTGGGGCCGCAGGGCCAGCAGCAGAAGGAAGGAAATTGACCAGGAACAGCAGGAGAAAACACAGTAGTAATAATCAGTAGTACAGAAAAAAATAAACACAGTCAACCAAAATGAGGCAAAAGACTGAAGGAACAATGGGGAAAATTAATAAGTGGAACTGAACGGCAGGCAAAGGAGAACCTGAGGGGCAGGGGCAGGCTGCCAGCTCGAACCCTGCTCAAAAATGGCTCTGGAGAGGACCAACTGTGAGGCAGAGCTGCTAGGAAGAGTGCTGGCCTGGATCGGAGTAGTGAGAGTCGTAGACAGTGGATTCCGTGTCATCCTGACATTAAAGTAGTAGTAGTCAGAGTTGTAGAAGGTAAGTATCATGTATCATCCCTACATCAAATTAGTAGTGGTCATTCGTAGGTGGTACGTACCATGTATTATTCCTACATTAAAAGAACAGTACCCAGAGTCACAGACTGTACGTACCCTCTATGTCCACAGCATTATGGTAGTCAGTCTCCGACTGTATGTACCCGGTTTGTCTGCAGTGTTATTGTAGTAGGAGTTTCAATCTGTACGTACCATGTATACACCCTGCGTTATGGTAGTTGGAGTCTTGACTTATACATGCTCTGTATGTCCATGTCATTGTGATGGTTGGAGTCTCAGCCTGTACATACCCTGTATGCTTGCAGTGTTTTAGTAGTTGGAGTCTCAGCCTGTACATACCCTGTATGCTTGCAGTGTTTTAGTAGTTGGAGTCTGAGCCTGTGCACACCCTGTATGTCTGCAGCGTTAGTGTAGTAAAAGTCTCAGCCTGAACGTACCCTGCATGCTTGCGGCATAGTGGTAATCAAAGTCTTAACCTGTACATACCCTGTATATCCCCTGCATTATGGTAGTCAGAGTCTCAGCTAATATGTACCATGCATGCCCATAACGTTATGTCAGTCGGAGTCTCTGCCTGTATGTACACTGTATGTCATGTCCGCAGCTTTTTGGTAGTCAGAGTCTCAGCATATACATGCACTGTTTGTTGGCAGAGTTATGTTACATACCCTGTATGGCCACATTATCAAATATATCAAGCGCTGTTTCATGTCGCAGCCACTATGCCTACTCACGCAAGTGAGGTACCATTTTTTTCAGGAGACCTGGGGGAACGCTGGGTGGGTGGAAATTTGTTGATCCACGCAGATTCCAGAACTTTCCACCACAGAAATGTGAGGAAAATGTGTGTTTTTTGTCAAATTTTTAGGTTTGCAAGAGATTCTGGGTAACAAAATCTTAGGGGGTAGGCAGACGAGTCACCCCATCCTGAATTCCCCTGGGTGTCTAGTTTTCAAAAATGTATAGGTTTGCTAGGTTTCCCTAGGTGCTGGCAGAGCTACGGCACAAAAACAAAAGGTAGTCTTTTTGTCCAAAACGTGCAAGATTTCACTGGGAAATTGAGGTGCAACCATGTTGCGTTTTGCGCTGTTTCATGTCGCAGCCACTATGCCTACCCACGCAAGTGAGGTACCATTTTTTTCGAGAGACCTGGGGGCATGCTGGGTGGGTGGAAATTTGTTGATCCACGCAGATTCCAGAACTTTCCACCACAGAAATGTGAGGAAAATGTGTTTTCTTTGTCAAATTTTTAGGTTTGCAAGGGATTCTGGGTAACAAAACCTGGGGGTAGGCAGACGAGTCACCCCATCCTGAATTTCCCTGGGTGTCTAGTTTTCAAAAATGTATAGGTTTGCTAGGTTTCCCTAGGTGCTGGCAAAGCTACAGCGCAAAAACAAAAGGTAGTCTTTTTGTCCTAAAAGTGCTAGATTTCACTGGGAAATTGAGGTGCGACCATGTTGCGTTTTGCGCGGTTTCATGTCGCAGCCACTATGCCTACAAACGCAAGTGAGGTACCATTTTTTTCAGGGGACCTCGGGGCACGCTGGGTGGGTGGAAATTTGTTGATCCACGCAGATTCCAGAACTTTCCACCACAGAAATGTGAGGAAATGTGTTTTTTTGTCACATTTTTAGGTTTGCAAGGGATTCGGGCTAACAAAACCTGGGGGTAGGCAGACGAGTCACCCCATCCTGAATTCCCCTGGGTGTCTAGTTTTCAGAAATGTATAGGTTTGCTAGGTTTCCCTAGGTGCTGGCAGAGTTACGGCGCAAAAACAAAAGGTAGTCTTTTTGTCCAAAACGTGCTAGATTTCACTGGGAAATTGAGGTGCAACCATGCTGCGTTTTGCGCTGTTTCATGTCGCAGCCACTATGCCTACCCCCGCAAGTGAGGTACCATTTTTTTCGGGAGACCTGGGGGCACGCTGGGTGGGTGGAAATTTGTTGATCCACGCAGATTCCAGAACTTTCCACCACAGAAATGTGAGGAAAATGTTTTTTTGGTCAAATTTTTAGGTTTGCAAGGGATTCTGGGTAACAAAACCTGGGGGTAGGCAGACGAGTCCCCCCATCCTGAATTCCCCTGGGTGTCTAGTTTTCAAAAATGTATAGGTTTGCTAGGTTTCCCTAGGTGCTGGCAGAGCTACGGCACAAAAACAAAAGGTAGTCTTTTTGTCCAAAACGTGCAAGATTTCACTGGGAAATTGAGGTGCAACCATGTTGCGTTTTGCGCTGTTTCATGTCGCAGCCACTATGCCTACCCACGCAAGTGAGGTACCATTTTTTTCGAGAGACCTGGGGGCATGCTGGGTGGGTGGAAATTTGTTGATCCACGCAGATTCCAGAACTTTCCACCACAGAAATGTGAGGAAAATGTGTTTTCTTTGTCAAATTTTTAGGTTTGCAAGGGATTCTGGGTAACAAAACCTGGGGGTAGGCAGACGAGTCACCCCATCCTGAATTTCCCTGGGTGTCTAGTTTTCAAAAATGTATAGGTTTGCTAGGTTTCCCTAGGTGCTGGCAAAGCTACAGCGCAAAAACAAAAGGTAGTCTTTTTGTCCTAAAAGTGCTAGATTTCACTGGGAAATTGAGGTGCGACCATGTTGCGTTTTGCGCGGTTTCATGTCGCAGCCACTATGCCTACAAACGCAAGTGAGGTACCATTTTTTTCAGGGGACCTCGGGGCACGCTGGGTGGGTGAAAATTTGTTGATCCACGCAGATTCCAGAACTTTCCACCACAGAAATGTGAGGAAAATGTGTTTTTTTGTCACATTTTTAGGTTTGCAAGGGATTCGGGCTAACAAAACCTGGGGGTAGGCAGACGAGTCACCCCATCCTGAATTCCCCTGGGTGTCTAGTTTTCAGAAATGTATAGGTTTGCTAGGTTTCCCTAGGTGCTGGCAGAGTTACGGCGCAAAAACAAAAGGTAGTCTTTTTGTCCAAAACGTGCTAGATTTCACTGGGAAATTGAGGTGCAACCATGCTGCGTTTTGCGCTGTTTCATGTCGCAGCCACTATGCCTACCCACGCAAGTGAGGTACCATTTTTTTCGGGAGACCTGGGGGCACGCTGGGTGGGTGGAAATTTGTTGATCCACGCAGATTCCAGAACTTTCCACCACAGAAATGTGAGGAAAATGTTTTTTTGGTCAAATTTTTAGGTTTGCAAGGGATTCTGGGTAACAAAACCTGGGGGTAGGCAGACGAGTCCCCCCATCCTGAATTCCCCTGGGTGTCTAGTTTTCAAAAATGTATAGGTTTGCTAGGTTTCCCTAAGTGCTGGCAGAGCTACGGCGCAAAAACAAAAGGTAGTCTTTTTGTCCAAAAAGTGCTAGATTTCACTGGGAAAGTGAGGTGCGACCATGTTGAGTTTTGCGCTGTTTCGTGTTGCAGCCACTATGCCTACCCACGCAAGTGAGGTACCGTTTTTATCAAGAGACCTGGGGGAACGATGGGTGGGTGGAAATTTGTTGATCCACGCAGATTCCAGAACTTTCCACCACAGAAATGTGAGGGAAATGTGTTTTTTTTTGTCAAATTCTTAGCTTTGCAAGGGATTCTGGGTAACAAAACCTCGTGGTAGGCAGTCGAGTCACCCCATCCTGAATTCCCCTGGGTGTCTACTTTTCAAAATATATAGGTTTGCTAGGTTTCCCTAGGTGCTGGCAGAGCTACGGCGCAAAAACAAAAGGTAGTCTTTTTGTCCAAAAAGTGCTAGATTTCACTGGGAAATTGAGGTGCGACCATGTTGCGTTTTGCGCTGTTTCGTGTCGCAGCCACTATGCCTACCCACGCAAGTGAGGTACCGTTTTTATCAAGAGACCTGGGGGAACGATGGGTGGGTGGAAATTTGTTGATCCACGCAGATTCCAGAACTTTCCACCACAGAAATGTGAGGAAAATTTGTTTTTTTTGTCAAATTCTTAGCTTTGCAAGGGATTCTGGGTAACAAAACCTGGTGGTAGGCAGTCGAGTCACCCCATCCTGAATTCCCCTGGGTGTCTACTTTTCAAAAATGTATAGGTTTGCTAGGTTTCCCTAGGTGCTGGCAGAGCTAGGGCTCAAAAACAAAAGGTAGTCTCTTTGTCCAAAGAGCGCAAGATTTCACTGGGAAATTGAGGAGCGACCACGTTGCATTTTGCGCCGTTTCGTGTCGCAGCCACTATGCCTACCCACGCAAGTGAGGTACCGTTTTTATCAAGAGACCTGGGGGAACGATGGGTGGGTGGAAATTTGTTGATCCACGCATATTCCAGAACTTTCCACCACAGAAATGTGAGGAAAATGGTTTTTTGGTCAAATGTTTAGGTTTGCAAGGGATTCTGGGTAACAGAACCTGGGGGTAGGCAGACGAGTCCCCCCATCCTGAATTCCCCTGGGTGTCTAGTTTTCAAAAATGTATAGGTTTGCTAGGCTTCCCTAAGTGCTGGCAGAGCTAGGGCTCAAAAACAAAAGGTAGTCTCTTTGTCCAAAGAGCGCAAGATTTCACTGGGAAATTGAGGTGCGACCACGTTGCATTTTGCGCCGTTTCCTGTTGCAGGCACAAGGCCGACCCACACAAGTGAGGTACCATTTTTATCGGGAGACCTGGGGGAACGCTGGATGGGTGGAAATTTGTTGATCCACGCAGATTCCAGAACTTTCCACCACAGAAATGTGAGGAGAATGTTTTTTTTGTCACATTTTTAGGTTTGCAAGGGATTCTGGGTAAAAAAACCTGGGGGTAGGCAGACGAGTCCCCCCATCCTGAATTCCCCTGGGTGTCTAGTTTTTAAAAATGTATAGGTCTGCTAGGTTTCCCTAGGTGCTGGCAGAGCTACGGCGCAAAAACAAAAGGTAGTCTTTTTGTCCAAAAAGTGCTAGATTTCACTGGGAAATTGAGGTGCGACCATGTTGCGTTTTGCGCTGTTTCGTGTCGCAGCCACTATGCCTACCCACGCAAGTGAGGTACCGTTTTTATCAAGAGACCTGGGGGAACGATGGGTGGGTGGAAATTTGTTGATCCACGCAGATTCCAGAACTTTCCACCACAGAAATGTGAGGAAAATTTGTTTTTTTTGTCAAATTCTTAGCTTTGCAAGGGATTCTGGGTAACAAAACCTGGTGGTAGGCAGTCGAGTCACCCCATCCTGAATTTCCCTGGGTGTCTACTTTTCAAAAATGTATAGGTTTGCTAGGTTTCCCTAGGTGCTGGCAGAGCTAGGGCTCAAAAACAAAAGGTAGTCTCTTTGTCCAAAGAGCGCAAGATTTCACTGGGAAATTGAGGTGCGACCACGTTGCATTTTGCGCCGTTTCCTGTCGCAGGCACAAGGCCGACCCACACAAGTGAGGTACCGTTTTTATCGAGAGACCTGGGGGAACGCTGGGTGGGTGGAAATTTGTTGATCCACGCAGATTCCAGAACTTTCCACCACAGAAATGTGAGGAAAATGTGTTTTTTTTTGTCAAATTCTTAGCTTTGCAAGGGATTCTGGGTAACAAAACCTCGTGGTAGGCAGTCGAGTCACCCCATCCTGAATTCCCCTGGGTGTCTACTTTTCAAAAATATATAGGTTTGCTAGGTTTCCCTAGGTGCTGGCAGAGCTACGGCGCAAAAACAAAAGGTAGTCTTTTTGTCCAAAAAGTGCTAGATTTCACTGGGAAATTGAGGTGCAACCATGTTGCGTTTTGCGCTGTTTCGTGTCGCAGCCACTATGCCTACCCACGCAAGTGAGGTACCGTTTTTATCAAGAGACCTGGGGGAACGATGGGTGGGTGGAAATTTGTTGATCCACGCAGATTCCAGAACTTTCCACCACAGAAATGTGAGGAAAATTTGTTTTTTTTGTCAAATTCTTAGCTTTGCAAGGGATTCTGGGTAACAAAACCTGGTGGTAGGCAGTCGAGTCACCCCATCCTGAATTCCCCTGGGTGTCTACTTTTCAAAAATGTATAGGTTTGCTAGGTTTCCCTAGGTGCTGGCAGAGCTAGGGCTCAAAAACAAAAGGTAGTCTCTTTGTCCAAAGAGCGCAAGATTTCACTGGGAAATTGAGGTGCGACCACGTTGCATTTTGCGCCGTTTCGTGTCGCAGCCACTATGCCTACCCACGCAAGTGAGGTACCGTTTTTATCAAGAGACCTGGGGGAACGATGGGTGGGTGGAAATTTGTTGATCCACGCATATTCCAGAACTTTCCACCACAGAAATGTGAGGAAAATGGTTTTTTGGTCAAATTTTTAGGTTTGCAAGGGATTCTGGGTAACAAAACCTGGGGGTAGGCAGACGAGTCCCCCATCCTAAATTCCCCTGGGTGTCTAGTTTTCAAAAATGTATAGGTTTGCTAGGTTTCCCTAAGTGCTGGCAGAGCAAGGGCTCAAAAACAAAAGGTAGTCTCTTTGTCCAAAGAGCGCAAGATTTCACTGGGAAATTGAGGTGCGACCACGTTGCATTTTGCGCCGTTTCCTGTCGCAGGCACAAGGCGACCCACACAAGTGAGGTACCATTTTTATCGGGAGACCTGGGGGAACGCTGGATGGGTGGAAATTTGTTGATCCACGCAGATTCCAGAACTTTCCACCACAGAAATGTGAGGAGAATGTTTTTTTTGTCACATTTTTAGGTTTGCAAGGGATTCTGGGTAAAAAAACCTGGGGGTAGGCAGACGAGTCCCCCCATCCTGAATTCCCCTGGGTGTCTAGTTTTAAAAAATGTATAGGTCTGCTAGGTTTCCCTAGGTGCTGGCAGAGCTACGGCGCAAAAACAAAAGGTAGTCTTTTTGTCCAAAAAGTGCTAGATTTCACTGGGAAATTGAGGTGCGACCATGTTGCATTTTGCGCTGTTTCGTGTCGCAGCCACTATGCCTACCCACGCAAGTGAGGTACCGTTTTTATCAAGAGACCTGGGGGAACGATGGGTGGGTGGAAATTTGTTGATCCACGCAGATTCCAGAACTTTCCACCACAGAAATGTGAGGAAAATTTGTTTTTTTGTCAAATTCTTAGCTTTGCAAGGGATTCTGGGTAACAAAACCTGGTGGTAGGCAGTCGAGTCACCCCATCCTGAATTCCCCTGGGTGTCTACTTTTCAAAAATGTATAGGTTTGCTAGGTTTCCCTAGGTGCTGGCAGAGCTAGGGCTCAAAAACAAAAGGTAGTCTCTTTGTCCAAAGAGCGCAAGATTTCACTGGGAAATTGAGGTGCGACCACGTTGCATTTTGCGCCGTTTCCTGTCGCAGGCACAAGGCCGACCCACACAAGTGAGGTACCGTTTTTATCGAGAGACCTGGGGGAACGCTGGGTGGGTGGAAATTTGTTGATCCACGCAGATTCCAGAACTTTCCACCACAGAAATGTGAGGAAAATTTGTGTTTTTTTGTCAAAATCTTAGCTTTGCAAGGGATTCTGGGTAACAAAACCTGGGGGTAGGCAGTCGAGTCACCCCATCCCGAATTCCCCTGGGTGTCTACTTTTCAAAAATGTATAGGTTTGCTAGGTTTCCCTAGGTGCTGGCAGAGCTAGGGCTCAAAAACAAAAGGTAGTCTCTTTGTCCAAAGAGCGCAAGATTTCACTGGGAAATTGAGGTGCGACCACGTTGCATTTTGTGCCGTTTCCTGTCGCAGCCACTATGCCTACCCACGCAAGTGAGGTACCATTTTTTTCGGGAGACCTGGGGGCACGCTGGGTGGGTGGAAATTTGTTGATCCACGCAGATTCCAGAACTTTCCACCACAGAAATGTGAGGAACATGTTTTTTGGGTCAAATTCTTAGCTTTGCAAGGGATTCTGGGTAACAAAACCTCGTGGTAGGCAGTCGAGTCACCCCATCCTGAATTCCCCTGGGTGTCTACTTTTCAAAAATATATAGGTTTGCTAGGTTTCCCTAGGTGCTGGCAGAGCTACGGCGCAAAAACAAAAGGTAGTCTTTTTGTCCAAAAAGTGCTAGATTTCACTGGGAAATTGAGGTGCGACCATGTTGCGTTTTGCGCTGTTTCGTGTCGCAGCCACTATGCCTACCCACGCAAGTGAGGTACCGTTTTTATCAAGAGACCTGGGGGAACGATGGGTGGGTGGAAATTTGTTGATCCACGCAGATTCCAGAACTTTCCACCACAGAAATGTGAGGAAAATTTGTTTTTTTTGTCAAATTCTTAGCTTTGCAAGGGATTCTGGGTAACAAAACCTGGTGGTAGGCAGTCGAGTCACCCCATCCTGAATTCCCCTGGGTGTCTACTTTTCAAAAATGTATAGGTTTGCTAGGTTTCCCTAGGTGCTGGCAGAGCTAGGGCTCAAAAACAAAAGGTAGTCTCTTTGTCCAAAGAGCGCAAGATTTCACTGGGAAATTGAGGTGCGACCACGTTGCATTTTGCGCCGTTTCGTGTCGCAGCCACTATGCCTACCCACGCAAGTGAGGTACCGTTTTTATCAAGAGACCTGGGGGAACGATGGGTGGGTGGAAATTTGTTGATCCACGCATATTCCAGAACTTTCCACCACAGAAATGTGAGGAAAATGGTTTTTTGGTCAAATTTTTAGGTTTGCAAGGGATTCTGGGTAACAAAACCTGGGGGTAGGCAGACGAGTCCCCCATCCTAAATTCCCCTGGGTGTCTAGTTTTCAAAAATGTATAGGTTTGCTAGGTTTCCCTAAGTGCTGGCAGAGCAAGGGCTCAAAAACAAAAGGTAGTCTCTTTGTCCAAAGAGCGCAAGATTTCACTGGGAAATTGAGGTGCGACCACGTTGCATTTTGCGCCGTTTCCTGTCGCAGGCACAAGGCCGACCCACACAAGTGAGGTACCATTTTTATCGGGAGACCTGGGGGAACGCTGGATGGGTGGAAATTTGTTGATCCACGCAGATTCCAGAACTTTCCACCACAGAAATGTGAGGAGAATGTTTTTTTTGTCACATTTTTAGGTTTGCAAGGGATTCTGGGTAAAAAAACCTGGGGGTAGGCAGACGAGTCCCCCCATCCTGAATTCCCCTGGGTGTCTAGTTTTAAAAAATGTATAGGTCTGCTAGGTTTCCCTAGGTGATGGCAGAGCTACGGCGCAAAAACAAAAGGTAGTCTTTTTGTCCAAAAAGTGCTAGATTTCACTGGGAAATTGAGGTGCGACCATGTTGCATTTTGCGCTGTTTCGTGTCGCAGCCACTATGCCTACCCACGCAAGTGAGGTACCGTTTTTATCAAGAGACCTGGGGGAACGATGGGTGGGTGGAAATTTGTTGATCCACGCAGATTCCAGAACTTTCCACCACAGAAATGTGAGGAAAATTTGTTTTTTTGTCAAATTCTTAGCTTTGCAAGGGATTCTGGGTAACAAAACCTGGTGGTAGGCAGTCGAGTCACCCCATCCTGAATTCCCCTGGGTGTCTACTTTTCAAAAATGTATAGGTTTGCTAGGTTTCCCTAGGTGCTGGCAGAGCTAGGGCTCAAAAACAAAAGGTAGTCTCTTTGTCCAAAGAGCGCAAGATTTCACTGGGAAATTGAGGTGCGACCACGTTGCATTTTGCGCCGTTTCCTGTCGCAGGCACAAGGCCGACCCACACAAGTGAGGTACCGTTTTTATCGAGAGACCTGGGGGAACGCTGGGTGGGTGGAAATTTGTTGATCCACGCAGATTCCAGAACTTTCCACCACAGAAATGTGAGGAAAATGTGTGTTTTTTTGTCAAAATCTTAGCTTTGCAAGGGATTCTGGGTAACAAAACCTGGGGGTAGGCAGTCGAGTCACCCCATCCCGAATTCCCCTGGGTGTCTACTTTTCAAAAATGTATAGGTTTGCTAGGTTTCCCTAGGTGCTGGCAGAGCTAGGGCTCAAAAACAAAAGGTAGTCTCTTTGTCCAAAGAGCGCAAGATTTCACTGGGAAATTGAGGTGCGACCACGTTGCATTTTGTGCCGTTTCCTGTCGCAGCCACTATGCCTACCCACGCAAGTGAGGTACCATTTTTTTCGGGAGACCTGGGGGCACGCTGGGTGGGTGGAAATTTGTTGATCCACGCAGATTCCAGAACTTTCCACCACAGAAATGTGAGGAAAATGTTTTTTGGGTCAAATTCTTAGCTTTGCAAGGGATTCTGGGTAACAAAACCTCGTGGTAGGCAGTCGAGTCACCCCATCCTGAATTCCCCTGGGTGTCTACTTTTCAAAAATATATAGGTTTGCTAGGTTTCCCTAGGTGCTGGCAGAGCTACGGCGCAAAAACAAAAGGTAGTCTTTTTGTCCAAAAAGTGCTAGATTTCACTGGGAAATTGAGGTGCGACCATGTTGCGTTTTGCGCTGTTTCGTGTCGCAGCCACTATGCCTACCCACGCAAGTGAGGTACCGTTTTTATCAAGAGACCTGGGGGAACGATGGGTGGGTGGAAATTTGTTGATCCACGCATATTCCAGAACTTTCCACCACAGAAATGTGAGGAAAATGGTTTTTTGGTCAAATTTTTAGGTTTGCAAGGGATTCTGGGTAACAAAACCTGGGGGTAGGCAGACGAGTCCCCCCATCCTGAATTCCCCTGGGTGTCTAGTTTTCAAAAATGTATAGGTTTGCTAGGTTTCCCTAAGTGCTGGCAGAGCTAGGGCTCAAAAACAAAAGGTAGTCTCTTTGTCCAAAGAGCGCAAGATTTCACTGGGAAATTGAGGTGCGACCACGTTGCATTTTGCGCCGTTTCCTGTCGCAGGCACAAGGCCGACCCACACAAGTGAGGTACCGTTTTTATCGAGAGACCTGGGGGAACGCTGGGTGGGTGGAAATTTGTTGATCCACGCAGATTCCAGAACTTTCCACCACAGAAATGTGAGGAAAATGTGTGTTTTTTTGTCAAAATCTTAGCTTTGCAAGGGATTCTGGGTAACAAAACCTGGGGGTAGGCAGTCGAGTCACCCCATCCCGAATTCCCCTGGGTGTCTACTTTTCAAAAATGTATAGGTTTGCTAGGTTTCCCTAGGTGCTGGCAGAGCTAGGGCTCAAAAACAAAAGGTAGTCTCTTTGTCCAAAGAGCGCAAGATTTCACTGGGAAATTGAGGTGCGACCACGTTGCATTTTGTGCCGTTTCCTGTCGCAGCCACTATGCCTACCCACGCAAGTGAGGTACCATTTTTTTCGGGAGACCTGGGGGCACGCTGGGTGGGTGGAAATTTGTTGATCCACGCAGATTCCAGAACTTTCCACCACAGAAATGTGAGGAAAATGTTTTTTGGGTCAAATTCTTAGCTTTGCAAGGGATTCTGGGTAACAAAACCTCGTGGTAGGCAGTCGAGTCACCCCATCCTGAATTCCCCTGGGTGTCTACTTTTCAAAAATATATAGGTTTGCTAGGTTTCCCTAGGTGCTGGCAGAGCTACGGCGCAAAAACAAAAGGTAGTCTTTTTGTCCAAAAAGTGCTAGATTTCACTGGGAAATTGAGGTGCGACCATGTTGCGTTTTGCGCTGTTTCGTGTCGCAGCCACTATGCCTACCCACGCAAGTGAGGTACCGTTTTTATCAAGAGACCTGGGGGAACGATGGGTGGGTGGAAATTTGTTGATCCACGCAGATTCCAGAACTTTCCACCACAGAAATGTGAGGAAAATTTGTTTTTTTTGTCAAATTTTTAGGTTTGCAAGGGATTCTGGGTAACAAAACCTGGGGGTAGGCAGACGAGTCCCCCCATCCTGAATTCCCCTGGGTGTCTACTTTTCAAAAATGTATAGGTTTGCTAGGTTTCCCTAGGTGCTGGCAGAGCTAGGGCTCAAAAACAAAAGGTAGTCTCTTTGTCCAAAGAGCGCAAGATTTCACTGGGAAATTGAGGTGCGACCACGTTGCATTTTGCGCCGTTTCGTGTCGCAGCCACTATGCCTACCCACGCAAGTGAGGTACCGTTTTTATCAAGAGACCTGGGGGAACGATGGGTGGGTGGAAATTTGTTGATCCACGCATATTCCAGAACTTTCCACCACAGAAATGTGAGGAAAATGGTTTTTTGGTCAAATTTTTAGGTTTGCAAGGGATTCTGGGTAACAAAACCTGGGGGTAGGCAGACGAGTCCCCCATCCTAAATTCCCCTGGGTGTCTAGTTTTCAAAAATGTATAGGTTTGCTAGGTTTCCCTAAGTGCTGGCAGAGCTAGGGCTCAAAAACAAAAGGTAGTCTCTTTGTCCAAAGAGCGCAAGATTTCACTGGGAAATTGAGGTGCGACCACGTTGCATTTTGCGCCGTTTCCTGTCGCAGGCACAAGGCCGACCCACACAAGTGAGGTACCATTTTTATCGGGAGACCTGGGGGAACGCTGGATGGGTGGAAATTTGTTGATCCACGCAGATTCCAGAACTTTCCACCACAGAAATGTGAGGAGAATGTTTTTTTTGTCACATTTTTAGGTTTGCAAGGGATTCTGGGTAAAAAAACCTGGGGGTAGGCAGACGAGTCCCCCCATCCTGAATTCCCCTGGGTGTCTAGTTTTAAAAAATGTATAGGTCTGCTAGGTTTCCCTAGGTGCTGGCAGAGCTACGGCGCAAAAACAAAAGGTAGTCTTTTTGTCCAAAAAGTGCTAGATTTCACTGGGAAATTGAGGTGCGACCATGTTGCATTTTGCGCTGTTTCGTGTCGCAGCCACTATGCCTACCCACGCAAGTGAGGTACCGTTTTTATCAAGAGACCTGGGGGAACGATGGGTGGGTGGAAATTTGTTGATCCACGCAGATTCCAGAACTTTCCACCACAGAAATGTGAGGAAAATTTGTTTTTTTGTCAAATTCTTAGCTTTGCAAGGGATTCTGGGTAACAAAACCTGGTGGTAGGCAGTCGAGTCACCCCATCCTGAATTCCCCTGGGTGTCTACTTTTCAAAAATGTATAGGTTTGCTAGGTTTCCCTAGGTGCTGGCAGAGCTAGGGCTCAAAAACAAAAGGTAGTCTCTTTGTCCAAAGAGCGCAAGATTTCACTGGGAAATTGAGGTGCGACCACGTTGCATTTTGCGCCGTTTCCTGTCGCAGGCACAAGGCCGACCCACACAAGTGAGGTACCGTTTTTATCGAGAGACCTGGGGGAACGCTGGGTGGGTGGAAATTTGTTGATCCACGCAGATTCCAGAACTTTCCACCACAGAAATGTGAGGAAAATGTGTGTTTTTTTTGTCAAAATCTTAGCTTTGCAAGGGATTCTGGGTAACAAAACCTGGGGGTAGGCAGTCGAGTCACCCCATCCCGAATTCCCCTGGGTGTCTACTTTTCAAAAATGTATAGGTTTGCTAGGTTTCCCTAGGTGCTGGCAGAGCTAGGGCTCAAAAACAAAAGGTAGTCTCTTTGTCCAAAGAGCGCAAGATTTCACTGGGAAATTGAGGTGCGACCACGTTGCATTTTGTGCCGTTTCCTGTCGCAGCCACTATGCCTACCCACGCAAGTGAGGTACCATTTTTTTCGGGAGACCTGGGGGCACGCTGGGTGGGTGGAAATTTGTTGATCCACGCAGATTCCAGAACTTTCCACCACAGAAATGTGAGGAAAATGTTTTTTGGGTCAAATTCTTAGCTTTGCAAGGGATTCTGGGTAACAAAACCTCGTGGTAGGCAGTCGAGTCACCCCATCCTGAATTCCCCTGGGTGTCTACTTTTCAAAAATATATAGGTTTGCTAGGTTTCCCTAGGTGCTGGCAGAGCTACGGCGCAAAAACAAAAGGTAGTCTTTTTGTCCAAAAAGTGCTAGATTTCACTGGGAAATTGAGGTGCGACCATGTTGCGTTTTGCGCTGTTTCGTGTCGCAGCCACTATGCCTACCCACGCAAGTGAGGTACCGTTTTTATCAAGAGACCTGGGGGAACGATGGGTGGGTGGAAATTTGTTGATCCACGCATATTCCAGAACTTTCCACCAGAGAAATGTGAGGAAAATGGTTTTTTGGTCAAATTTTTAGGTTTGCAAGGGATTCTGGGTAACAAAACCTGGGGGTAGGCAGACGAGTCCCCCCATCCTGAATTCCCCTGGGTGTCTAGTTTTCAAAAATGTATAGGTTTGCTAGGTTTCCCTAAGTGCTGGCAGAGCTAGGGCTCAAAAACAAAAGGTAGTCTCTTTGTCCAAAGAGCGCAAGATTTCACTGGGAAATTGAGGTGCGACCACGTTGCATTTTGCGCCGTTTCCTGTCGCAGGCACAAGGCCGACCCACACAAGTGAGGTACCATTTTTATCGGGAGACCTGGGGGAACGCTGGATGGGTGGAAATTTGTTGATCCACGCAGATTCCAGAACTTTCCACCACAGAAATGTAAGGAGAATGTTTTTTTGTCACATTTTTAGGTTTGCAAGGGATTCTGGGTAAAAAAACCTGGGGGTAGGCAGACGAGTCCCCCTATCCTGAATTCCCCTGGGTGTCTAGTTTTTAAAAATGTATAGGTCTGCTAGGTTTCCCTAGGTGCTGGCAGAGCTACGGCGCAAAAACAAAAGGTAGTCTTTTTGTCCAAAAAGTGCTAGATTTCACTGGGAAATTGAGGTGCAACCATGTTGCGTTTTGCGCTGTTTCGTGTCGCAGCCACTATGCCTACCCACGCAAGTGAGGTACCGTTTTTATCAAGAGACCTGGGGGAACGATGGGTGGGTGGAAATTTGTTGATCCACGCAGATTCCAGAACTTTCCACCACAGAAATGTGAGGAAAATTTGTTTTTTTTGTCAAATTCTTAGCTTTGCAAGGGATTCTGGGTAACAAAACCTGGTGGTAGGCAGTCGAGTCACCCCATCCTGAATTCCCCTGGGTGTCTACTTTTCAAAAATGTATAGGTTTGCTAGGTTTCCCTAGGTGCTGGCAGAGCTAGGGCTCAAAAACAAAAGGTAGTCTCTTTGTCCAAAGAGCGCAAGATTTCACTGGGAAATTGAGGTGCGACCACGTTGCATTTTGCGCCGTTTCGTGTCGCAGCCACTATGCCTACCCACGCAAGTGAGGTACCGTTTTTATCAAGAGACCTGGGGGAACGATGGGTGGGTGGAAATTTGTTGATCCACGCATATTCCAGAACTTTCCACCACAGAAATGTGAGGAAAATGGTTTTTTGGTCAAATTTTTAGGTTTGCAAGGGATTCTGGGTAACAAAACCTGGGGGTAGGCAGACGAGTCCCCCATCCTAAATTCCCCTGGGTGTCTAGTTTTCAAAAATGTATAGGTTTGCTAGGTTTCCCTAAGTGCTGGCAGAGCTAGGGCTCAAAAACAAAAGGTAGTCTCTTTGTCCAAAGAGCGCAAGATTTCACTGGGAAATTGAGGTGCGACCACGTTGCATTTTGCGCCGTTTCCTGTCGCAGGCACAAGGCCGACCCACACAAGTGAGGTACCATTTTTATCGGGAGACCTGGGGGAACGCTGGATGGGTGGAAATTTGTTGATCCACGCAGATTCCAGAACTTTCCACCACAGAAATGTGAGGAGAATGTTTTTTTTGTCACATTTTTAGGTTTGCAAGGGATTCTGGGTAAAAAAACCTGGGGGTAGGCAGACGAGTCCCCCCATCCTGAATTCCCCTGGGTGTCTAGTTTTAAAAAATGTATAGGTCTGCTAGGTTTCCCTAGGTGCTGGCAGAGCTACGGCGCAAAAACAAAAGGTAGTCTTTTTGTCCAAAAAGTGCTAGATTTCACTGGGAAATTGAGGTGCGACCATGTTGCATTTTGCGCTGTTTCGTGTCGCAGCCACTATGCCTACCCACGCAAGTGAGGTACCGTTTTTATCAAGAGACCTGGGGGAACGATGGGTGGGTGGAAATTTGTTGATCCACGCAGATTCCAGAACTTTCCACCACAGAAATGTGAGGAAAATTTGTTTTTTTGTCAAATTCTTAGCTTTGCAAGGGATTCTGGGTAACAAAACCTGGTGGTAGGCAGTCGAGTCACCCCATCCTGAATTCCCCTGGGTGTCTACATTTCAAAAATGTATAGGTTTGCTAGGTTTCCCTAGGTGCTGGCAGAGCTAGGGCTCAAAAACAAAAGGTAGTCTCTTTGTCCAAAGAGCGCAAGATTTCACTGGGAAATTGAGGTGCGACCACGTTGCATTTTGCGCCGTTTCCTGTCGCAGGCACAAGGCCGACCCACACAAGTGAGGTACCGTTTTTATCGAGAGACCTGGGGGAACGCTGGGTGGGTGGAAATTTGTTGATCCACGCAGATTCCAGAACTTTCCACCACAGAAATGTGAGGAAAATGTGTGTTTTTTTGTCAAAATCTTAGCTTTGCAAGGGATTCTGGGTAACAAAACCTGGGGGTAGGCAGTCGAGTCACCCCATCCCGAATTCCCCTGGGTGTCTACTTTTCAAAAATGTATAGGTTTGCTAGGTTTCCCTAGGTGCTGGCAGAGCTAGGGCTCAAAAACAAAAGGTAGTCTCTTTGTCCAAAGAGCGCAAGATTTCACTGGGAAATTGAGGTGCGACCACGTTGCATTTTGTGCCGTTTCCTGTCGCAGCCACTATGCCTACCCACGCAAGTGAGGTACCATTTTTTTCGGGAGACCTGGGGGCACGCTGGGTGGGTGGAAATTTGTTGATCCACGCAGATTCCAGAACTTTCCACCACAGAAATGTGAGGAAAATGTTTTTTGGGTCAAATTTTTAGGTTTGCAAGGGATTCTGGGTAACAAAACCTGGGGGTAGGCAGACGAGTCCCCCCATCCTGAATTCCCCTGGGTGTCTAGTTTTTAAAAATGTATAGGTTTGCTAGGTTTCCCTAAGTGCTGGCAGAGCTACGGCGCAAAAACAAAAGGTAGTCTTTTTGTCCAAAAAGTGCTAGATTTCACTGGGAAAGTGAGGTGCGACCATGTTGAGTTTTACGCTGTTTCGTGTTGCAGCCACTATGCCTACCCACGCAAGTGAGGTACCGTTTTTATCAAGAGACCTGGGGGAACGATGGGTGGGTGGAAATTTGTTGATCCACGCAGATTCCAGAACTTTCTACCACAGAAATGTGAGGAAAATTTGTTTTTTTTTGTCAAATTCTTAGCATTGCAAGGGATTCTGGGTAACAAAACCTGGTGGTAGGCAGTCGAGTCACCCCATCCTGAATTCCTCTGGGTGTCTACTTTTCAAAAATATAAGGTTTGCTAGGTTTCCCTAGGTGCTGGCAGAGCTATGGCGCAAAAACAAAAGGTAGTCTTTTTGTCCAAAAAGTGCTAGATTTCACTGGGAAATTGAGGTGCGACCATGTTGCGTTTTGCGCTGTTTCGTGTCGCAGCCACTATGCCTACCCACGCAAGTGAGGTACCGTTTTTATCAAGAGACCTGGGGGAACGATGGGTGGGTGGAAATTTGTTGATCCACGCAGATTCCAGAACTTTCCACCACAGAAATGTGAGGAAAATGGTTTTTTGGTCAAATATTTAGGTTTGCAAGGGATTCTGGGTAACAAAACCTGGGGGTAGGCAGACGAGTCCCCCCATCCTGAATTCCCCTGGGTGTCTAGTTTTCAAAAATGTATAGGTTTGCTAGGTTTCCCTAAGTGCTGGCAGAGCTAGGGCTCAAAAACAAAAGGTAGTCTCTTTGTCCAAAGAGCGCAAGATTTCACTGGGAAATTGAGGTGCGACCACGTTGCATTTTGCGCCGTTTCCTGTCGCAGGCACAAGGCCGACCCACACAAGTGAGGTACCGTTTTTATCGAGAGACCTGGGGGAACGCTGGGTGGGTGGAAATTTGTTGATCCACGCAGATTCCAGAACTTTCCACCACAGAAATGTGAGGAAAATGTGTGTTTTTTTGTCAAAATCTTAGCTTTGCAAGGGATTCTGGGTAACAAAACCTGGTGGTAGGCAGTCGAGTCACCCCATCCTGAATTTCCCTGGGTGTCTACTTTTCAAAAATGTATAGGTTTGCTAGGTTTCCCTAGGTGCCGGCAGAGCTAGGGTGCAAAAACTACAGGTAGGCACTTTGCCAAAAAAGGGTCAATTTAGGTGTGACCACGTTGCATTTGGCGCCGTTTCCTGTCGCAGGCACAAGGCTGACCCACACAAGTGAGGTACCATTTTTATCGGGAGACTTGGGGTAATTCAGATTTGTAAATCAACTGTTATTACCAATTGAGCTTTCCTGCATTTCTCCCTTTCAATGAAAGACATTGTGTGAAAAAAAAATCTTTTTGAAAAATGACCAATAATTCTCATGCTAGTATGAGTATTCCCAATTTTGAAAATGTGCAATTATATACTGTTTCTGAACTCTATAATTTTTACCCAATTCAGAAATACATAGGTGTCTTTCATACAGATTTTTCCATGTATACATTTTCCAAGACAAACTGCTCTATACCCAGTAAATGAAAAAATACCATTGCAAGTTGCTGCTCAGTTTTTGGATCTGGGTTCATCGGGTTCTTGGTGAAACTACAAGTCCTATATATCCCTACAACCAGGAAGGTCTACCGGATGTAACGGTATATTGCTTTCCAAGAGCTGTCAAAATTAAAAAAGTTATAGGTGAAAACGTTGAGACAAAAGGCTGTTTTTTTCAACAAATTTTCAATTATTCCAATATTTAACTGTTAGTTTCTATAAAGAAACCTTCATGGATTTAGACAAATGACCCCTTTCTGAATTCAGAATTTTGTCTACTTTTCGAAAATGTACAGCTTTCCAGGATCCATTATGGCTTTCAAACTCATTTCTACCATTAACTGGAAGGAGGTGGAAAGCTCTAAAAATAGCAAAAATAGGCTATGTCCCAGAAAAGAGGAATATTATAAAGCCTCGGAAATGATGAATTTTTATCATTTTCCATCATTTTTGAGCGTTTTGGACCACTTTGAAGCACTGGTGGAGCTTTAGGAATTTAATGATTAATATGATCAGAGATACTCCTAATGTGTTTACAATTCATGTGGGATGTCTCCAAGACACTGCAATCACACCTATATAGTTTTTAAATCATTTTGATGAATTTAAAATTTTGACCTCCGTAAGGGGGAAAGATTGAACTTTTACCCCGCTCGGAGTTCCATGACTTTCGTGACCTTGTCCCCCTGAAATTTAAAATGGATTTTTCCAAGTCATTTGTAAAACTATCATTCTGTGTCATTCATTGTGTGTTTAGCTTGCTATTGGGCCACTGTAGCACTTTGTTTTTTTCATTTTTATGCATTTTTGACCGTTTTTGAACACTTTGATGCTCCAAATGGTCTTTGGACTTAGTCACTTTTTGCTTCATGGAGACTTCAAAAGTGTTAGAAAGTCATTTTGGAGGTACACAGAACAGTGCAAATGCACCTATATAGCATTCAGGACACTCCAATCACACCTATATCGTTTTTAAATGGGGGGGGCAAAGTTTGAACTTTTACCCCACTCTGAGTTCCATGACTTCCGTGACCTTGTCCCCCTGAAATTTAAAATAGCATTTTCCAAGTAATTTGTAAATATATTCATACTGGGTCATTCATTATGTGTTTAGCATGCTATTGGGCCACTGTAGCACTTGTTTTCCCCATTTGTATGCATTTTGGAGCATTTTTGAACACTTTGATGCACCAATGATGTCTTTGGACTTAGTCATTTTTCACTTCATGGAGACTTCAACAGTGTTAGAAATTCATTTTGGAGGCACACAGAACAGTGCAAATGCAGTTACATAGCATTCAGGACACTGCAATTACACCAGTTTTTAAATGATTTTGATTTAATACAATTTTTGACCTCCATGAGGAGGGCCCTTAAGCTGAACTTTTACCCAGCTCGGAGTTCCATGACTTCCATGACCTTGTCCCCCTGAAATTGAAAATCGAATTTTCAAAGTATTTTGTAAAACTATTCATTCTGTGTCATTCATTATGTCTTTAGCATGCTATTGGGCCACTGCGGCACTATGTTCTGTTAATTTTAACCAAATTTTGACCTTTTTTGAACACTTTGATGCACCAGTGAAGTTTTTGGACTTGGTCATTTTTCACTTCATGGAGACTTCAAAAGTGTAAGAAATTCATTTTGGAAATACCCAGAACAGTGCAAATGCAGTCATATAGCATTCAGGACACTGCAATTACACCTATATAGTTTTGTAAATGATTTTGATGCAATAAAATGTTTGACCTCCATGGGGAGGGCACTCAAGCTAAATATTTTACCCAGCTCTGAGTTCCACGACTTCGGACAAAAAAGTGACCATGTCCCCCTGACTTTATTTTTATTTTTTCACTCTGTTTCATTCATTGTGTGTTTATAATGCAAGTAAGCCACTGTAACACTCAATTGTTTTTATTTTAAACAATTTTTGTGCATTTTTTCACACTTTGATGCATCTTGGGACACATCCATTTTTTGCTCCAGGTGCACTTCAAAGGTGTTAGAAATTCATTTTGGAGGTACACAGAACAGTGCAAATGCACCTATATAGCATTCAGGACACTCCAATCACACCTATATCGTTTTTAAATGATTTTGATGAATTGAACATTTTGACCTCCAAAGGGGGGCAAAGTTTGAACTTTTACACCACTCGGAGTTCCATGACTTCCGTGACCTTGTCCCCCTGAAATTTAAAATAGCATTTTCCAAGTAATTTGTAAATATACTCATTCTGGGTTATTCATTATGTGTTTAGCATGCTATTGGGCCACTGTAGAACTTGTTTTTACCCATTTTTATGCATTTTGGAGCATTTTTGAACACTTTGATGCACCAATGATGTCTTTGGACTTAGTCATTTTTCACTTCATGGAGAATTTAAAAGTGTTAGAAATTCATTTTGGAGGCACACAGAACAGTGCAAATGCAGTTACATAACATTCAGGACACTGCAATTACACCTATATAGTTTTTAAATGATTTTGATGCAATAAAATGTTTGATCTCCATGGGGAGGGCACTCAAGCTAAACTTTTACCCAGCTCTGAGTTCCACGACATCGGACACAAACGTGACCATGTCCCCCTGACTTTATTTTTATTTTTTCACTCTATTTCATTCATTGTGTGTTTATAATGCAAGTAAGCCACTGTAACACTCAATTGTTTTTATTTTAAACAATTTATGTGCATTTTTTCACACTTTGATGCATCTTGGGACATAGCCATTTTTTGCTCCAGGTGCACTTCAAAGGTGTTAGAAATTCATTTTGGAGGTACACAGGACACTACAATTGCACATTTATAGCATTCCAAACACTGCAGTTGCATCTATACACTTTTTAAATTATTTTGTGTTATATATTTTTTTGACCTCTTGGAGCACATGAAGCACCATAGCCTTCTCCAGAAGAAGTGACTCTGTACCCTGAACAACTAAACTGTGACAAATATAACTAAAACAGGTGGATGGATGCTAGAATTGTGTCTCAGACATTGCTGCTATATCACCTGAGGTATAATTTGGGTTCCTGATGTCCACAAGGACCCACAAACTGTCAAGAGAGTCGATACCGAAAATTAGCAAAAATTGTCAAAAAAAGTTTTTTTGACAAGATTTGCTAATTTGTCAAATAACTCAGACTGGATATCAGAGACACCTTTTGAGTGTTCAAGACATAAATACACTTGTTAGAAAGGTCAGATCTGATGCTTTCATGTGATCTACGTACCTTTGGTATTATCTGAAGTTTTTTTTTCCAGCTTCCAGCCAAGGGAAAAACATGAGATTGTACCCGATTTTGAGCACGTTGGGCTGGGTGGAAGAAGTGATTTTGCCCCCTTAAACACAAAAACTTCAAAAATTCACCCCTGGAGGGCAGAAAAGGGTCTTAGACACTCCTGGTATGTCATCTGAGGTATACTAGGGGGTCCTTGGGTCCAGAACTGGAAATGTGATGTGACTCTGAGCTCTATGGTCTATAATGGAAAAAATGAGTTTGACACCAAACACCTCGAAATGTCACACATAGGAGTCTGACATGTACTTGGAGGCTGGAAATGAGCCCTAGCCACTCTTGCTACATCACCTGAGATATATTACGGGGTCCTGGTGGCTACAGGGACCCACAAACAGTCGTGAGGGTTGATACTGAAAATTAGCAAAGCTCGCTAATAGTGAGCACTTTTAGCGAGTTTTGCTAATTTGTCAAATAGCTCAGGCTTGATATCAGAGACACCGTTTGAGTGCACAAGATATAAATACACTTGTTAGAAAGGTCAGATCTTATGCTTTCATTTGATCTATCTACCTTTGCTATTATCTGAAGTTTTTTTTTCAGCTTCCAACCAAGGGAAAATCCTGATATCGTACCCGATTTTGAGCACCTAGGCTGGGTGGAAGAAGTGACTTTGCCCCCTTAGACCACAAAACTTCAAAAAGTCATCCCTGGAGGCCTGAAATGGGTCTTAGATACTCCTGCTATATCATCTGAGGTATACTATGGGGTCCTCGGGTCCAGAACTAGAAATGTGATGTGACTCTGAGCTCTATGGCCTACAATGGAAAAAATGAGTTTGACATCAAACACCTCGAAATGTCACAAATAGGAGTCTGACATGAACCTGGAGCCTGGAAATGAGCCCTAGCCTCTCTTGTTATATCACCTGAGATATATAATGAGGTCCTGGTGGCTACAGGGACCTGAAAACAGTTATGAGGGTTGATACTGAAAATTAGCAAAAATTGTCAAAAAATGTTTTTTGACAAGATTTGCTAATTTGTCAAATAGCTCAGACTGGATATCAGAGACACCGTTTGAGTGTTCAAGACATAAATACACTTGTTAGAAAGGTAAGATCCAATGCTTTCATGTGATCTATATACCTTTGGTCTTATATAAAGTTTTATTTCCACCTTCCAGCCAAGGGAAAAACCTGAGATCGTACCCGATTTTGAGCACCTTGGGCTAGGTGGAAGAAGTGACTTTGCCCCCTTAAACACAAAAACTTCAAAAAGTCTTCCCTGGAGGCCAAAAAAAAGGGTCTTAGACACTCCTGGTATGTCATCTGAGGTATACTATGGGGTCATTGGGTCCATAATGGAAAAAATGAGTTTGACACCAGACACCTCGAAATGTCACAAATAGGAGTCAGACATGTACCTAGAGCCTGGAAATGACCCCTACCCACTCTTTTTATATGACCTGAGTTATATAATGGGGTCCTGATGGCTACAGGGACCTGAAAATAGTCATGAGGGTTGATACCGAAAATTAGCAAAAATTGTCAAAAAATGTTTTTTGACAAGATTTGCTAATTTGTCAAATAGCTCAGACTGGATACCAGATACCGTGCTTATTGTGATAAAGTAACTGGAAAAAAGACAACAGTATGACCAGCGAAGGAGTCCATTTTTGTTAGTCAGTCGAGGAAAACTTTATTTTGTCCATAGGCCACAAAAGCAGTAAAAAAAACAGTACAAAGCATTTTAGCAAAATACAGTATAGTATAATATATCATCATGAAAAACTGCCTTGTGTACCATAGTCAAGGCTTCAAATTCCACTCTCTGTTGCACTGGAAGCCAGTGAAGCTGGCGCAATCCAGGCTTCGCGGATGACCTTCGTGGGACATTCAACAGCATTCATGCTGCACAATTCTGTACTGTCTGAAGAATTTTAACATGTAGAGGTCTGGTACCTTAGAGATGGCAATTTATAATGGAGCTCGATATAATGGAACCGAGCAACAGTTCTGACATATTTTTCACCGCCTTCCTAGGTGGCTGAACGAATTTGAAGTCATCGGTTTGGAAGGTTCAAAGACAAAGTGTCAGTGTATTACGTTAGGAGGTAAGACTTGTTCAGGAGGCTTGTTTCTTTAACAGTTTGTCTGTGAGTATTGGCAGTTCAGCTGATTAAAGCAGATCTTTTTATTCAGGTTACTTTCAGGAGTTCAGTTCTTGACACGCAGTGAGTGTACTTTTAACTATCCTTATTTTCTTTATTTCATTTTATTTTATTTTCTTTAATCACAACACAGTGGTGTGGTAAAGGGCAGACTTTGCTCACTATGTGCACATTGTGAATTCTTTTGGACGTCGTGAATATTGAGTATTCAAGAAAGTAATTTATTTATACATGTTTAGATTTCAGGCCCCCGAGGAAGAGCTCATGTAGCTCGAAATGCATCGGGCATGAAGAAATTTCTCCGGATGATCATATCATTTGTTGTATAAAAATTGGAATATATGTAAATGTGTGTAATGTTTTGAAAAATGATAAACAGGAATGTTTTCAAAAAAAGTTAATTATGTGAATTACAAACATAAAATATGTGCAGGAATCTTTTGTGAAGTGTAATATTATTTTGAGATTGAGTTAAATTAAGAGTAATGTTCTAAATTTTAGAACTACAACAGCAACAGTGCAGAGAGGTTGAGTGTTTTATTTCACTCAAGATAGGATGGTTTAGTAGTGGCACGGGTGGGACAAACGTGCTACCTCTACTGCACGCTTTATTAGAGATTGTCAAAACTGTTTAAAGGTTGAAGTGTCGACAAACAAAAGGAGTGCTTCTCCAGTTGAAAAACATTAGCTTCTGACAACCATAAAACATGACAACTTTGCTCCCTCAGAATAAGAGTGTATCTCTAGAGTTGTGTGAAAACAATAGACAGCTATTTCACTCAGTCAAGTGTGCATACTTAGTTTCACCAGAGTACAGAGAATAGAGAGACGGGCGTTTTCCATAAAAGGTGTTATTTATTGAGCAGTCTTCTTTCTCATGCAAGAGAAATGAATTGCCACAATTGCTATACTCATAGTAAAGTAAAGTGCGTACAGTAAAAGGAGGATTATAAAATAATACTGTAAAAGCATGGATATGGTTTCTTAGCCATATGATACTTTAAAATAGATAAAATATATACATACATATATACATTGACTAACGTACTCAACTGGTGCTTCTAAATACGCCTACCCCGGTGTACGTGACCTAAGCCTAATACGTGGGAAGGAGTAAGTAAGTAGCAGTTTAAGTTAAGTTGGTTTTGCCAAGAATCTGACTCAAGCATTCTCTCAAAGGGTTTAGTCAGCTCCGTACCTGGGTAATAGAAAGCAGGAGGTCTTGTATCTCTCTCTCAGGACTCGATATCCCAGTAACCCGCAAGGTATCTGGAAACACCAGAGCTGGATTTCTCAGCAGGAGAAAAGACAGCGTCTCTCTCAGTGCGTCAAAAGGGAGGGGCAGCGTCCGTGGGCTCTCGCATCAGCTGGGCTCTCGGGCAAGTAGATAGCTGCTCTGCTCCGAAACCACCACCGTGTGTTTGCTTAAGGCAACGTTGGTATATTTATACCTGAAAGGTGCCGGGTTTGACGTAAGGTTGGGCATAAGACGTCAATAAAGATGTCACTAAGAACTGGCTGTTCTTACAGTGCTTCACAGGAGTTCTAGGACGAAATCAAAACAAAAGCAATGGGGATTTCCCAGGTTGCTGGAGGTTTGGTTTGTTTAGAGAACTCGTTGTGCTTTCTAGGAGTCTGGGAAAGTAGCCTTGCTTAATGTGACTGCATGGGCTACGACTAAATATGGATATGATTCCTATGCCTTTATAGGGATATTATTTATTATAACCGAACAAGGGCATAAAATAGAAATATCGATTTAGGTTCCTAGATAAAAACACAATAACAGGCTTTTGCCATCCACCAGCTTGCTATTTCACGCACAAGCGCGCGACGTTCACAGCTGCCATCTGGCTTTCTCTAATGGCTCATTAAGCCTTACAGCGCGTGCGTAAATCCCCTCCCCTACCCCCTCCCTTCTCCCACTCCCTCCTCGTCGTGATCACTTTCACTTTCCCACGCATATGTTATTTTTTTAGTTGGAGTGAAGCGCAGCACAATGCTTGTTTTCAATTGCACTTTAAATGAAGCCTGCTCACAGTGAGTAAACTACAGGGTCTGAGGCCAGGTCTGGTATCCAAAAAAACACGGTCACCCATTGTGCATTACGTCTCACCGGGATCGCTTGATCTCTTGAATCTTTTGTCATGGCGTCATTCTCAAATCCTTCCAACGCTTACCTCACCTCAGACGCTCCTGACACACATTGCTGTCTATGCTTGCTGTACATTTTGGGGTCCCTGCGACGTCCAAATACCACACTGGGTTTTATTGCTTGGGAGGCCGACTCCCAACTATCCCACCATAAGAGCCGCCACTCACATCCCTCTTTTGCTGCAGTCTGCGCTATGCATGGCCCAGCTCTCCTGTACGGTTCCTCAACAGCGGAGCAACTTCTTGTCACTACAGGGGCTCTCGACGAGCGGAGGCGAGATAACGCTCATGTCTTCCAATGCTCTGCGCTGCCGCAGCTCGGGATCCAGCGGTTCTCACCCGTATTTGTTTGCCTTCTTTCCATCTTCAGGAGCTCACTAAGTAGCATCGTGTTTCGCCACAACTCGTTTTTTTGTTCTAAAGCCGATGAATCACCCCGATGTGGTCTGCTTTATCTGCCGCTCTGCTCGCCAGCATGTGGCTTTTCCTTAAACTGGGACAGTTCTGGATTCCTTACCGCACACCGCTGTGGACACCATTTTGGAGGGCCTGCCATGAAGCAGTTTTAATGTTCACAAGTGCCAGCTCCCAGCTTTTCACTGCACTTCTTCGACCTGTCTGGCATCGGACCAGATATGACATAATTTGAGAGCAAAATTGCTTACTAATACGCAGATTAAAAAGCATGAACATGACGACTTTAGTAAACGCTATCGTAGATTTCTACCAGCGACACGACGTTACTGGGAGATAAGATCATGCATGAGCTCTTCTCCAATCCTTCGGTGCTTGGACTTGTTACAGTTGAGTCTTTTAAAACCTATGAACTTCCACAAGGGGAGATAATTTACGATAGTATGTAACCAGAGTGTAAGGTTTGAGAGAAGTTGCCACTTACTTCATTATGTTGGTCTTTATAAATTTCCATGGGTAAGTGTGACAGGAAGGAAGCAGGGAATACAACACACAGTTCAGAGAAGCGCGGGTGTTTACTTTACTCTACCCTTGCCCCGCAGCTTAAGTGGCGACAGCTCCTCCTTCCTGGGCAGGGCACCTCGGGAGTTGCTGCTTTCACTTTTGCTTCGGATTGTGGCTCTCTCGCCCAGCTCCTGCCCCTTCATGAAGTGTGCAGCGTCTTTTCTTTAATTAACACAGTGTGTGCAGCGTCTCTGTTTTTTTAAAGCACAGCTCTTAACAGCTCTGCTGCCGGACTCCCATCTCATCTCCCAGCCAATACAGGAGGAGCGCAGCATGTTTTCTTTAATAAACATGGCGCCCGCCTTGATTCTGTTTTTTTCCTTCAGAACAACTCTCCTGCGGCCTCGTAACTACCCTTGAGTTGGCAGTTTATACTGCTGTCTGCTGCGCTGCTGTCGGCTCTGCCAGCCTCAGATATTGACGCGAACTTGTGTCATCATTCATACACATGCAGACTGAGCAATGTGCTTTGTTTAAAGTTGTGTGTGTTGTGTGCATGTATGTGTGGTGTGCGGATGTGTGTGTGCGCGTTTTTTGTGTGCCCTTTGTCATTGATTTTCCGTATTTCTCTCGCTCATTCGCTCATTCTTTGCACCTTGTGTGTTTGTTTTTTTCTCTCACTTTGAATCAAAGTCTATTGAGGACAAGCATTGGAATAGCCAATAGTCCTCGCTTTTGGGACCCTATAAGTGTTTAGCCATGCAACAGTTGATGTTGTTGCACCAAGGATATTGTGCTGCATAACTAAATACTTACAAGGTCCCAAAAGCGAGACCTATTGGCTATGCCAATGCTTGTTTTTAAATGAGGCTACTCCATCAATAGAAGTTGTGGTTCCTCAAGAAAAGTGGGTGGCACACTTCTCTAGTATTTATAACAAGGATTTATCTGACAGCAATGAGGGAATTAGAGGTTAGGTAGGACACTCTGAACTTGGGAAAGGCTTCACATCGTTGGTTTTTACTTCAGAAGAGGTAATTGAAGCTATTGATGGTTCACATAGTGGAAAGGCCCTGGGACCAGACGGGCTGCCATCTGATCCCATTAAAAGTAATATGGAATTGTGGGGCCACTTGTGGTAAATAAATAAATAATACCCTATTTTTGAATGCATAAATGAATAACAGATAGCTCAATAAATAAGAGTCAAAATTCGAGGTAGTAGGAGTTTTGCAGGTTTATTACAGCATAAAGGACAGGAACAGGACAACCTGCATAGGAATAGGATGGCAGGGCCCAGCAGCGCTGCTGGTGTCAGGATCGGGACAAGGAAAAGGACGACTTCTTTAATAACAGTGCATGAGCATATATACATAACGCAAACACATAGCATTATATTGCAGTAGGCGTAGCAGTGGGTGGAGCAGAAGGTGTGACGCGTAGCAGTCGCGAAAGATAAGGGTGAAAAAGAGGTGTAACGGGGCATATACATAGACATGTGATGCAAACGTAACAGAATATGTCATGAATGGGGCGGAAACCATGGAGGGGGCTACCTAAGGAGCCGGGACCTCTAACCTGATGGTGCGCGCAAACTAGCAATGACGTATCACTAGGAGAAGCTGGGGGCTATGAACTCTGTGCTAGGAGCAGAGACTGAAGTCTGGAGAGTCGGAGCGACATGTACCTAAACCCTATCTAGTATCTGATGTTTAGGGAACATGTTGATATAAACTAGAAGTCAGGAGGGGAAAGGCTAACTTGATTCTAAGACTGGACCATGCATTATTCTACATGTAGTGCGTGATGAAGAATATTAAATGACCATTAAATGCAGTATTTCTCTAACGTGGAGCCGGAAAGGCTAGACAATGACGGAAACTATTGATGCGATTCAGTAGCTTAGGAATGCAGAGAAGGAGGACTGAACTGATAACTGGAACTATAACATACTTTTGGCAGACTCAGAGGCTGAGCCAGCCTGAACCGGGCACTGTGAGGCAGGAAGTAAGTGAAGGGTCGAGGATACAGGTGGGGGCTGTATCGCTCCTCAGCGAGGCTTTAGGAGACAGGAGCTGAATCTTGTGTCCAGGCCCTTTTGAGGCCTAGAAACGGGGACTTTATAATGGAATAACGTGCACACTGAGAAACGTGGCAACGTAGCTTTACATAGGCCTGATATACGTAGTATTCACGAGAACTGGAAACTGACATACTAGAGGTGGACACAACTATAATTGCGTCATTAATCGAACATGGGGAATGCATATGCATATTTAATCATGCACACATAACATATGATGGATGGCACGTAGGGACACAGGACATGGCAAAATTTACTTTTCCACATTCCCTCCTTGTCACTACGTTTCCATCAGGAAACATCAATATTCATGATACCATCTATCATTTCATACAGTACCATTTGCTCGTCTCGAATTATCTTAGAACGGGATTTAGAACGGGGCTTGGGACTAGGAATACAAGAGGTAGCACAAATGCCGCAAATCGCAGGGCCACATTGTATACAGAGACAGCAGCTGAATATGATCGCTACTGCAATACCTAGGAAGGACAAGACTTTCCATCCCCAGGCGGAAATTATATTCCAGAACCAACCGGACCATGTCCAGGTGCCTGGATCTTGGTGTAACAGATGGGCAATTTTATGGAGTCTGGTTATAGCTGAATAAACAGACGGCGCGTTATTTGGAATGAAAATGCAGCAACTAGATCCGATGACTCTACAGGCCCCGCCCCTATCGGCCAGTATGACGTCAAGGACGAGACGATTCTGTAAAACGACAAATCTCATAGCAGATTGCTCTTCAGTTAAATTACCTAGAGCAGAGGCAGTCTCATTTACTACAGCTTCAAGGGTTCTGGTTAACCTACGGATTAGCTTACTATTCTGGATAGGTCCTATAAAGAAGAAGAAACCTCTGTTGAAATCTGTATACTGTTCTAGAGCAGTTTCAGTATAATCGACAATTGGGGACTCCCTTCTATGTCTAACGTGTACTAGATGTGTGTTTCTATGATAATCAGGTGGGGCTAGGAAAACAGGTGGCAGTAGGAAGGCAATGTAACAGGTTCCCTCCCAATCGAGGGGCAGACGAACATATGCAGTTTGACCACAAATAAAATAAGAATGACGTGAAGCTTTAAAAATAGATTTCCCACTGTCACTATACTTGACAATAGTAGTACAATCACTATGTCCTACATGTACGGAACCATAATTTCGGACACATAATTCACCTTTGACTGGTAATACTGAAATAGTAGGTAAGTCTGGAGTAGTATCAGACTGAACATTCAGGACCATGAAATTCGAAGAATAGTTACCTAAATTATACACTTCATTTTCTAGATCTAAACCTGTTCGGTGGGGGAGACCTTGCTTGTCTGGGAAACATGTACTGTTAAGAAAAGACATATCTGTTGAGGATGACGTTAACGTGGACCATGCTCCACACGAACCATTATGTGAGAATGGATAAGGAAAAAGTGGCAGAACTCCCTTCGGTGTCTGGAAAGGGGGGAGTCGACCACACACCCAACAATTAGTGGCATTGCTGGACTGGTGTGAGTAATGTAACATGCGGATGAATGAGTTATTTCGCATAGCGAGGCGGTAAGAGAGTTCATGAGGAGGCAGATCACTAAACGTGTGCTCTACTGTAGCATTAGCAGACTTATTTACATGAAGAACTGGAAAATACAGGAAAAATGCATAACTGGTGCAGGAAATCAAAATGCTGAGAAATAATATGAAACATAGAAAAACGATACATCGGATTGAGTTTTGACTAACTCTCTCACTATGGGGGTCTATTTTATACATGTCAGAAACAGTCTAACCGTTTCACCTAGGGGAGGACTTAGACAATCAAACTGACTGACTTATTTTACTAGACCGGAGCTTTAGCTTATACTCCTGCTGCGGAGTTTTCTCTAACAGGGGAGGGTTTGTAGCAATGTCTTTTGCGGGACAGTCCTTGAGAACAATGCTTTGGCAATCCTTCAAATCCTGGGAAATGTTCTTTAAGACGGGTTTCAGTCCATTAAATTGTTTTATATGAGAAAGGTGCACCCAGCCTTTTCGACCTTCCAACTTCACGGCTGTACGGGTGGGGAGGAGGACTTGTCGGGGCTCCTTCCAGCGGGGCTCCAGCGGACTTGATCTGTCAAAGTTGCGGACCATCACCATGGATCCTGGAACGATTTCATGCGGTGCCACCTCAGTATTGTCTGGAAATGCGGCGGCAACCTGTGAACGACATGAGTTGAGGGCAGACATCAAGGAAGCTAGGTAATCTGTCAGCATATTACTTGAAACATCGGTAATAGTTCGGGGTCTAGGAGTACCCCACATGTTAGGGGGGCGGCCGAATACGACCTCATACGGGGACAGACCTGATCTGGAATGTGCGACCATGCGCATATAAAATAAAGCGACTGGCAGAGCTACTAGCCAGTCCACACCTTTTTCTTTGCATACTTTTGCAATACGGATTTTCAGAGTCTGATTATGTCTCTCTACAAGACCGGCTGCCTCAGGATGGCGTACACAATGAAACTTCCACTGGTACCCTAACAACAGGGAAACGTGCTTCATTAACTCTGAGGAGAATGGCTGGCCGTTGTCAGAATATACGACTCTAGGGAGTCCATAACGAGGGAAGAATTCACGAACCAACTGCTTGGCAGTGGTCGCGGCTGTGTAATCTGGGACTGGATATGCTTCTGTCCACCTGGACAAAGCGCATACAACTACAAGGACATACTTGAAACCTCGACATCGCTCCATCTGAATATAATCCATCTGGAGGACTTCAAAAGGGTGGTCAGGGGGCTGGAATCCACCTTGTTCCACCGGGACACTTTTACCTGGATTAAACTGACAACATATCATACAGGTACGGACTTTCTGCTTGGCTGCAGCTCGTAAATGCTTGTTGAACCAAATGTTCTGGATACTGTCTAACATAGCTTTTTCTCCTAAATGTGCTGGACTATGTGCGGTATTAATAATGACTTGAACCATAGAGTCGGGGAGAAACCATGTGGCTCTACCCTTTGTTAACCATCCTTGATCTGTCTGGACCCCTCCTTGTTCGGACCATTTCTTGATTTCTTCGGGAGTAGCATGTAACTGGATATCTATGACATCTTGTGTAGGGTCCTTAACTGTCATACATGTAATCGGATCTGGAGTGTGTGTCATGTTAACTGGAATGTCTAGAGTCTGTGCTGTAAGCTTGGCTGTGCGATCTGCTAGATCGTTACCTTGGGAAATGATGTCAGTAACTTTCGTATGTGCTTTGCATTTCATGATAGCAATAGATGTCGGTAAGTGTATGGCATCTAACAGAGCTTGAATAAGGAGACCATGCTGAATCTTGGTTCCATGAGAAGTCATGAAACCTCTCTCCTGCCAGAGCACTCCGAAGTCGTGTACAACTCCGAATGCGTAACGTGAATCTGTGTAAACATTAACTTTCAAGTTCTTGGCGTGTATGCAGGCTTGTGTCAGAGCAACTAGCTCTGCGGCTTGAGCGGACAGGGTGTCAATACGGTGTGTTTCAATAACTTCGGTGTCAGTAGTCACTGCATACGCGGCGACTAGTTCTCCTGTACTAGTTCTCATACATGAACCATCCACATAAAGTGTCAGGTCGGGGTCTGGTAACGGAGTATCTGTCAGATCTTGTCTTGGCTTTGTCGTAATGTTAACTACTTCCACACAGTCATGTGGGTCAGGATTCGAAGTAACTGATGGTAACAGTGTAGCAGGATTAAGGATGTTGCAGCGTCTGATTTCTATGTGTGGCTGGAACAGTGTCAATTCATAACCTGTTAAACGTGCAATTGTCAAGTGCTGAGTTTGCGTTCGGTTTAAAAGAACTTCCACAGAGTGTGGAACTTGTACTGTCAAGGTATGTCCTAAGACTATGGAATCACTTTGTCTGATAGCTAGTGCTGTGGCTGCAACTGACTTGAGGCACGCAGGCAGAGCCTGGGCTACAGGATCTAATGTGCTCGAAAAATAAGCACATGGCTTGTATTGTCCTGCTTGATCTTGTGTGAGAACAGATAATGCTGTACCTTCGCGTTCAGTAACGAAAAGTGTAAAAGGCTTACTGTAGTTCGGTGTCGCTAGGACTGGAGCTTGGCATAGGGCTTTCTTTAACTCATTGAAACTAAGTGTATGTTCAGATGTCCAAGGGAGGACAGTCGATACGGCTGCCTCCTGTGTCGTTAACTGTATCAGTGGTTTGGCTAGAAATGCATACTGAGGAATCCATTGTCTGCAGTAAGAAGTAAGGCCAATAAAAGCACGTACCTCCTTCTGGGTCTTTGGCTGAGGAAGACTCGCTATTAACTGGATACGGTCTGGTGTCAACTGCCTACCCCTCTTGGACAGCAAGTGTCCTAAGTAGACCACTTGCTGGACACAGAATTGAAGCTTAGAAGGGGACACCTTGTGTCCCATCTCGGCTAGGAAATACAAGACTGTAAGGGATGCTTGCTCGCAAGCACGTTCAGAACGGGCTGTGATCAGTAGATCATCGACATACTGGAGCAGGGCAGTGTCAGTTGGCATGTGAATGTTGTCTAGTTGTCTCTTGAGTGCTTGACTGTAAATACTAGGACTTTCTGTGAAACCTTGAGGAGCTCGTGTAAACATATAGCTCCTTCCATTTAAACAAAATCCGAAAAGGAACTGGCTGTCTGGATGAATAGGAACACTGAAAAATGCGTTCTTGAGGTCTATGACAGTGAAGAACGTGGCTTCGGAATCAATGGCTGTCAATAGGGAAGAGATGTCTGGGACAACTGGGTACTGCGGAATAATACATTTATTAAGCTCTCGTAGGTCAATCACTAATCGATATACTGGGGGTGCATTTGGATCAGTACGTTTCATGACTGGAATGATCGGAGAATTACATACATTGGAGTCAGTTTCTACAACCACTCCTTGAGCCATGAGCTCGTCAATAATTTTGGATAAGGCTGCTACAGCCTCAGGTGGCAATCTGTACTGTCTGATTCGTGGTAACACTACACCTGGCTTGAGAGTCACACGATAGGGTGTGATTTGCATGTAACCTACATCAGTTGGACCTTGCGCCCATAAGTGCTGTGGGACATTAGACAGTCTTGAATCAAAATCTCGTAATACATAGTGACCCTTAAAGTCACGTAGGAACAATCGTATTCCCTCTGGGGAACAGCATATAACTGCACCTAACTCTTTCAGTGTTTTAATGCCTAATAGATTTTCTGGACATGACTTTAGTAAGTAACAGATCAGTAGTGCGGGACAATGGACCTACTTCTAGAGTAACTGGCTTTGAAATCTCATTTACGATAGGTTTTCCTGAAAATCCAAGGGAAACATTTCTTGAGCCTGAGAGCGGAGCCCCTGGAACTTCGGCGTGACTAATTGTGGTCCTACTTGCCCCTGTATCAATCAAAAACTTTCTGTCTTTCCCTAATACTTGACTGTGAACATAGGGACCTTCTTGATCTACAGGTATCTCGATGAGAGGCAAGCCTACCTCCCTCTCTAGGCTGTTTCATGAATACTGCTGGTACTCTGGATACTCAGACTGTGCATACTGGTACATCTGCTGTGTAACGTGCTGTGTTGCAGCAATAGGCTGCGGAGCTGTAACTGTCTGTGGCGCATTCTGTGGCTGAGGAATCTGTGAAACTTGTTCTTGTCTAGGCGGACGTGATCTTTCTTTAGTCTTACCAGTAGCTATGTTGTGTTTCAGAACTGCACACTCATTTATAAAATGACCTGGCTGTTTACAATAATTGCAGTTCCCTTTAACGGGAGCTGCAGGATGACTGGCTTGATTTGGACCCCTCTTCTGACTGTCTTGAGGAACGGATTGTGCAACTAATACTTTCATTTTCGTATCTTTCATACGTTTTCTCTCGTGTTCTTGTTCTTCCCTGATTCTATTCTGGTGGTACTGGAGCATCTGGAGCATCTGGGACGGAGTATTAGCTTGCCAGGTACTTTCGACTTTCAAAACTCGATTTTTAATTTGTGGGCTTGAATTCTCGACTAATTTAGTAACAAAGAGATGAGGGTATGACTCGCTACTTGTCTTGAGACCACTATTGATGCTAAAGCATTTTTCAAACCTAGAATAAAAATCACTAATGTCTTCTTCTTGTTTCTGTTTACAGGCTGAGATTGCATCCCAGTCTTCCTTTTTCGTTGTTAATAATCTGGGTAAAACTTGAATCAATAATTCTGGTAATTCTTTACATTTCTCTCCTAGACCGGTACCTGGTACACGTGACTTATCTTCAGCTTCTAAAACTGCCCAATCTATCTTTTTCTCTCCCACCTCCCATTCTTTTTCCTTGAGCTTTTCATACACCCCTGCGGGCAGCAGAACCTTTAACATTTTAATTATATCTGGATACGTGTATTCTCCCATACGGAGCATGTCTTTTAATTCTCTATGGAACCCTGCTGGATCTTTGTCATGACAGGGAATTAATTTCTTCATTTCAAGGAGTTCCATCTTTGTAATCGGGGTGTAAACAAACACTCGTTCTAGTTCGCCACCCGTTCCTCTGACTGGGTGGACTTCTCGTAACGGATTCTGTCTCTCCATGTAAAATGGTTTACTTTCTGGGGGTGAGACTTGAACAAAATGCGGGTTCAAAAACGTTCTATATTTGTGGCGCTGTTCTAGAATGACACTAATTAAATCGGTACCTAAACCTTTCCATCTATACTGGAGTAACTCGTTCAGGACATCATGTAACGGACCTGGATCAGAGTGCTGACCCTCATACAAAGTAATGAGGTGCTGGATCATATACATACCCACCAGTCGCTGCTCGGCTGGGGGCAATTTCAGAAACATTTGTGCCACTATTTCGTCTGGAAAAGTGGTAGAATCAGTAATCCATCGGACTGCTGATCGGGCTAGTTCTTGTTCATGCATGGTACTTAACTCACTGTAACCGATTCGTGATTTCAGAATGTGATCGGTAGCTTGAAACACTTGTTCTAGTGAACCTTGTTCTGGTGCTGGATGATGGAAAGTAGACTTGGGTTCTAGGCGTAAATGGCGATCTGGAAATCTAGATTTTCCTACATACGCTATTCTGGCGGAATTCTCGTCGTCTATCTCTTCAGTATCAGAGTTACTTTCTTTCTCGCTTACTTGTGCTGTTTTACGTTGTTCGTGTATCTTTATTATTTCTCTACGGATTTTCTTGTACATACTCTCCATGGCACTAATGGTATTGTGCTTACCCTCGGCTATATTATCACTCCACCTTGTCAGGGTTTTCATTTCGGCCTGATCTTTAGACGGGTAATCTTGTTCTCTTATTAGACAGTTAATTAAAAACTTTAATATCATACGCTGGATCTCAGCTTTCCTTTGAGACATGGCCTCGCTAATACTTTCTGGATCATCCCCTGTACGGATAAAACGATATATTCTGTCTAGATCTTCTTTCATATTCGGTAAGGTGACTAGATACTCGGCCACCTTTCTTACGCGGAATGAATATAAAACCATATTATCCTCGCCTGGGACTGGATCATAGCCGCATTCGGCAAGGGCTTGCCTGATTTCTGCAACAGACTTATTACTCTTGGGAGTACGCTGTGATGCTTGAGCATGTAATTCGAGTGCTGATAAACGCTTGCGTGGCGGCGGGGTTTGAGGAGGACCTCCCCCTGCGGCCCCTAAACTAGAGTCGTCTACTGAGGCTCTTCGTCCTGGCAGAGTGGGAAATGGAAATGTAGGCTGGACTTGTATGGCGGGCTGGACCGGGGGTACCGTAACAGGTACTCCGGTGTCTGGAGGAGCGGGAAGTGCCTGATTTACAGGGACTGGCGGAGCGCGAACAGGATTTGCATATTCTGGGACTGTGTCGTCCAAATAGGACGAAATAAAAATATCAGCTGCGGTCGGTTTGTGACGTAGCTTGGTCGGAACTAATGGTGGCGGGAAATTACTGGATGCCTCTGGGGTCGCTTTTGGCAAGCCCTCGGCAAGGAGAGGATACATACCCCTAAGAAGGGCATGCCTCTGTCTGTCTGACTGTTCGGCTTTGACTTGTTCACCTATCTCGATTAGTTCTTTTTCTTGTGCTCGTTCTTGGGATTCTCTACTTAATTCTGATTTTCTGATTTCTTTTTCGGTTCTTTTATGAGCTTCTTTGCGCCATAACTCAATGGCATCTTTCTGTGATTGTCTGGCTTTCTTTTTCCATAATGCCTCTTCTACTCGCACGATGCACTCGGCATCCCATGTACCCGATACGGGCCATCTATACTTTTCCTCTAACTGTTTGGTATACTCTACCCATAAATCTAGATACAATATGGCGCTTATGCCATGCTTCTGATACATAAAATGACCTGGACTGTCCCTAGGCGGAACTGGAACTGCTGCTTCCAGCAGACCCTTTCTGGTTTTTAACTGACGTAATTTCGAAAAGAGCGGCATGACTGAACTATAATCTAGACACAATACAATACACAATAAACACGATACTTATTCCCCATTCATACCACGACATTAAAATACATGAAGAACATTTAAAAATAACAGTTCGAACAGAATACTACCTGGAATACGGAACACAGAATACATGAATTTTCTCGAGAACAGAAACTGACTAGAACAGGAACTAGATGCACTGCTGAAACAGTACGAAACTTACCGGTCTCATAAAGAAATACGTCAGGACCCGCATCCACCGAAGTGGACACTTCGTTTGTGGGACTGTGTACCACCAACCCACAGACCAGAGTCAATTAAATTGACCCTGTCTAGATACCACCCCAGTAACGGTACTCACCGGGCAGCAAGAACGGAAGGCCTCGGACTGGACTGGACTGCTACGACGACGGACGACGAACTTCGGACTTCAGTTACGGGTGGGCCTCCGGATACCTCGGACCTTGGACTCTTGGCTTGGGCTCTGGTCGGGACTCGCCGCGTTCCTCCACCGTCTCGTCTGGATGCTGGACCGCCTCCTCCGTCTCCTCCGTGGGCCTGAGGGATACTTGAAGCAGAAATATCTGCCGGTGCGCAGAAGAGTTCCGTCACGACTGCAGAGGGTCAGGGGGTCGGCGTGGCTTCACCGACGCGTGGGGAAAGGGCAAGTCCCTATTCGGGCGCCATTATGTGGTAAATAAATAAATAATACCCTATTTTTGAATGCATAAATGAATAACAGATAGCTCAATAAATAAGAGTCAAAATTCGAGGTAGTAGGAGTTTTGCATGTTTATTACAGCATAAAGGACAGGAACAGGACAACCTGCATAGGAATAGGATGGCAGGGCCCAGCAGCGCTGCTGGTGTCAGGATCGGGACAAGGAAAAGGACGACTTCTTTAATAACAGTGCATGAGCATATATACATAACGCAAACACATAGCATTATATTGCAGTAGGCGTAGCAGTGGGTGGAGCAGAAGGTGTGACGCGTAGCAGTCGCGAAAGATAAGGGTGAAAAAGAGGTGTAACGGGGCGTATACATAGACATGTGATGCAAACGTAACAGAATATGTCATGAATGGGGCGGAAACCATGGAGGGGGCTACCTAAGGAGCCGGGACCTCTAACCTGATGGTGCGCGCAAACTAGCAATGACGTATCACTAGGAGAAGCTGGGGGCTATGAACTCTGTGCTAGGAGCAGAGACTGAAGTCTGGAGAGTCGGAGCGACATGTACCTAAACCCTATCTAGTATCTGATGTTTAGGGAACATGTTGATATAAACTAGAAGTCAGGAGGGGAAAGGCTAACTTGATTCTAAGACTGGACCATGCATTATTCTACATGTAGTGCGTGATGAAGAATATTAAATGACCATTAAATGCAGTATTTCTCTAACGTGGAGCCGGAAAGGCTAGACAATGACGGAAACTATTGATGCGATTCAGTAGCTTAGGAATGCAGAGAAGGAGGACTGAACTGATAACTGGAACTATAACATACTTTTGGCAGACTCAGAGGCTGAGCCAGCCTGAACCGGGCACTGTGAGGCAGGAAGTAAGTGAAGGGTCGAGGATACAGGTGGGGGCTGTATCGCTCCTCAGCGAGGCTTTAGGAGACAGGAGCTGAATCTTGTGTCCAGGCCCTTTTGAGGCCTAGAAACGGGGACTTTATAATGGAATAACGTGCACACTGAGAAACGTGGCAACGTAGCTTTACATAGGCCTGATATACGTAGTATTCACGAGAACTGGAAACTGACATACTAGAGGTGGACACAACTATAATTGCGTCATTAATCGAACATGGGGAATGCATATGCATATTTAATCATGCACACATAACATATGATGGATGACACGTAGGGACACAGAACATGGCAAAATTTACTTTTCCACACACTACTTACAAATGTCTTTATAGTGATTTGTGGAACCGACCCTCTTGAATCCTGGTCTACCTTCTTGATCATTGCAATCTATAAATAGGGGGATAGGGGAGACCCAATATGTTAGCGTCCAATCTCTCTGTTGAACTCAATGTCCCTGGGAGAATAAATTTTGAATGGCTGGAGGATTGGGCTGAGGCAAAGCCTGTGATGTCAATGAACTAATATGGGTTTAGAAAGAGAGTAGGTACGGTTGAGCAGTCCTTAAATTCAAATTTGCTGATTGGTAAATATGTTTTAGCAAGGAGAGGTCCTATTTATTTGGCATTTATGGACCTTTCCACTGCCTTTGATTGTGTTAATCATGTTAAATTATGGAATCTAATAACTGAGACCTCTATCTTTCGGAATTTTATTATGCACATCAATGCGAACGTAAAGACCAGAATTAGGTTTGGATGATTTTGATAGTAAAAGGGGTCAGACAGGACTGCGTTTTGGCCAGTGCCAGCCAGAGGCAACGACGGACAGAGCGGGGTCTCACAAGTCCTGAGCCAGGTCCAGGAGAGGTGAGGTCTGTTCCCCGGACAAGCTGGATGTAATTAATACACCAGTTGTCACGGAGGAGAATTAACAGACGTTGGAAATATATATCCTTTGCTGTTAAAGAATGACTTTCATGTTTGTTTTCTGCTAATTTTGCTTTGGCACATTATTTAAACTATATGCAGTAGCATTATTTTTGAGAACAGAGGCCCTGAAGAAAGCCTGGGTCTCTTTGTCCCATTAGGCTGAAACATGTTGGCCCCTTTGCAGATATTTGTTTAAACTGCTATGATATTGCACTGTTCTTGTTTTTAACAGGAAGAGACCTTCCCTATTAAAAAATCCGTCTCTAGGTTCTCTATCCTATTTTAATTCACCACTCTTTACTATTTCTGCACTGCACTAGATCCCATCAGATCAATATCATTTGGTCCAACAGTGATTGCGGGTCTGAACCCTTATCCACCACAGGGTACGTCCCTTGTCTCAATGATCCAGAGACACACGACCCTAAGGATGACCAAATGATAACATTGATCATCACAAGTCTTTGATGGGAATCCTACAAAAGGTTTTTTGATCTACAATCACTGGTGGTCCCTCTTTTTGGTTTCTTGTGTCTTGTGAGAACTATTTAGTCTCAACTCCAACTAGATGTACGATGCTAGACGTCGGGTTAAAGAAATAGGAATTTCTATGATACTTTCCTACAGAGTCCCCTAGGTGTTCTTGTTGTTCATGTAATTCTCTAAAGGGATACTACCTAGGCTGGTCTTTAAATATCCCTTAGGCCCTCTATCAACGTTTTGTTATTTTTACTATTAGATGCTCAAGGCTCATAGAAATAGCTCGTTACAGATAGGGCCATGAAGATTAATTAATATATTGCTGGGCTGAACAGATTTGTGATTAGGTTGGGGGACTATTTACAAAGCTAAATGTGTCTCTATGGAGCAATACAGGGCTGGTGTATGGGGCTATGATAACTTGGAGAAGCTACAATTTGTGGTAAATGTATGTATAAGGGACTATCTTGTAGTCCCAAATAGTGTTTTTACTTATTTATGCCATAAAGAGTTGGGACTCCCATTTGTAGAAGATCGCATTAGAAGCAGCCCCATATTATTGTGGCACAAGATCTCGCCTTAGTCTGAGGCACAGATAAACAGGCGGATAATTGAAAATTGTTTATCCCAGGACCATGCCCTTAAAATACCATAGATTAAATAATAATAATAATAATAATACTGAGCTTATAAAGCGCCTGGTTACACTTGTCAGTGTGTCCCCGCGCTATACGTGGTCAGGCATCATTCAAATAGTAGCCCGGGCAGGCAGCACTTAACATTTTGGGAACAGGAAGGTTTTGAGTTCCTTCCAGAACACCAGCTCAGAGGTCTCCATGCGGAGTCTGACTGGAAGAGTCTTCCATCTACGGGCAGCCAGGGAGCGGAAAGATCTTCCACCCATTCTAGCCCTGCTAAACCTGGGGACATGCATCAGACCCGCACCCTGAGACCGCAAGAGCCGGGCAGGTATATATGGTGTAAGCAGGTTGCGCAAGAAGCCAGGGCCCTTCCCCTGAACGATCCTATGGCTGACACAGAGAGCCTTAAACTGGATGAGTTCCTTAATGGGGAGCCAATGCAATGCCTCCAAGGCCCTTTTTAGAAGAAGCTCTCCTTGGCAGGCGCAGCACCAGACGTGCAGCAGCATTCTGGATGTGCTGCAATCTCCGGACACCTAGTATTTGCTCCCAGGTAGAGGACATTCCCATAGTCCAGCCTGGAAGTAACCAGGGCATGGACCAGGGCCCTCCTAGCTGACATGGGGAGCAAATCAAGTGTCTTCCTCAGGCAGCGAAGAATACCAAAACACACACCAGCACGCTGGGTGTGATAGTCAAAAGAGATTTTGGCATCCATCCATATGCCAAGGTTCTTAACCTGATCCTTAGGAGTAGGTAGGGGGCCCTAAGTATGAGGCCACCACGCCGAGGTCCAAACTGACGGGGACTTACCAACAATTAACACCTCGGTTTTGGCCCAATTCAGTCTGAGGCAGTTATTGGCCATCCATCCCGCCAAATCCTGAAGGCAAGACGCAAAGCTGCTGGCTGCGTGCTCTGCTGGTTGTGTCAAGGCCACAACCAGCTGAGTATCATCGGCATAGTTTACTACCTCTACTCCATACTGTTCAGCTATTAAGGCTACTGGCGCCACATAAAGATTGAACAAGGTGGGGCTGAGGCTAGAACCCTGGGGAACTCCCTGCTTGAGGTCAAAAGCCTCTGACCTGTGAGAGCCCTGCTAGACATAGAAGGTGCGGTCATGAAGGAAGGATTCCAACCAAGTCCATGCCTTCCCAGTCACTCCACCCCTCCTCAGACACTGCAGCAAGGTGTGATGTGCCACAGTGTCGAATGCGGCACTAAGATCGAGAAGAATCAGTGCCGCTGTCTGACCCTCATCTACATGCTTCCGCAAAGCCTCTGTCGAAAAGAGAAGGGCAGATTCAGTGGAGTGGTAAGTGCGGAAACCCGCCTGGGAGGGGTGTAGTAGCCCGTGTGCCTCAATGTGTGCCGAGAGCTGTAGATTAACCAGTTTCTCAGCAATTTTGGAAAAGTAAGGGAGGAGACAAATCGGCCGCAGATTGTTCAGTTGTGTTATACTAATCTGCGGCTTTTTCTTGAGAGGAAGTACCACTGCTTGTTTCCAAATTGTCGGCACCCTGCCGGTGTCAAAGGATAGAGTCAGTAGGTGCTTAACATAAGGAGCTATCATGCCAATATTATATATTGGCATGATATATTATATATTAAATATATAAAAGATTTTTTTGTCACCGTAGGTAGGCCGGCCCTCATTGATGATCCAGCCTCCCTGGTTGATATTTCTAAGGCTGACATCAAACAACAAGCCGTGAATACGTTTGCTGAGGATAGGTGGCTAAAAGAATGTATTAAGATGAGCGTGGTACAATATAATGTGATGAATGCAATGGATGATATTCAACCATATTTAGAACAAGTTCACAGCCTCAATACATATATATTTGTGCTTACTCGTTTTAGATTGAATATTGTCCATTGTTATGTCTCTTTCCCTCATGTAACTGATTAGGCAGCCAAATTAACTAATTGTCTGTGTGATGGTGCTTTACAACAATGACCTTTGCATCTTACTTTGTTTTGTAAATGTTATGAATTACCACGGTTACAAATTTCAAAACATTTTCTGCGGGAATTAAAATGTAGGCAGTGCAGAACAGCACTAGCTTTTCTGCAGTAAATACACTCCTCTGAGGTCTGTCTTGCTGTAGCCAAATTTTAATGAAGGGGTATTTTATTAAGTAAACATTGTAGGAACTTTGTACAGGAATTAAATGTTTTAAATGTTACTTATTTGATGGTTGAACTGTACTGTTGTATATGTATTGCATTTTTACGGAAAGTTTTTATATTTTTATGTGTGAACGTTTATGGTTTTTAACCTGGGAACCAAAATAAAGAACTTTGACAGTCAACCTATGAATTATTTGTGACCGAGAAATAGCCAATAAGAAAAATGTGACAGTAAAGCTGTTATGGTTAACTTAATTGGCCAAACATAGACTTCTCTTATCGAAAGCTAAGGGGGGTAAGCACAGCTTAAAGTGGATTGAAAAAGATGAGGGGTCTCTAAAGTAGCAGTGACCTCAGAAAAGTAACAAAGAGTTGGTTGTAAGATATATGGCTTTATAAATGTGTCTTAGAATCACATTGGCATCCTTCGCCTCCCTGTTTTACTGCTCCTGTTTTCTTGGTCCTTTTCCTTCTCTAGTTTATTTTGTTCCCCCCTCACCATTTTCCATCTGGCTCTCCTCACCCTCCTGGTCTTTCTCCTCTCCCTCATTATCATGACCATCCTTCTTATTTTATCATCCTTGCCTTTTTCTTCCTCCTGGCCCTGTCCTTCTCCAGTTACTCCTCCTTCACCTCCTCTTGGCGGTCCTTGGCCACTTCCTACTCATTGCCATCTTGTGGGCCCTGGTCCTATTCCTTATTCTCCTGATCTTGCTCCTCTTAGTCCTGAACTGGCTCTCCTGCTTCTCCTTACCCTGCAGGTCCAGGTGTTGTCCGTTCTTCTTAGTTCTGGTCCTTTTGGTCTTGGTCCTCCTCCAGTTCATGATCTTGTTTCTGTTGCTGCGTCTATTTGTCCTGCTCCTCCTGCTCCTGGACCTCATCCCCACAGACTCTGGTACTGATTCACAAAGTAAACTTACACTTTTGTAAACTGTTACAATTGTTTGCGATTCACAAAGGTATTTTACAAGTAGTATCCTTATGATTGAGGAGTCTTCGCATATAAAAAGGTAGAACTGCCACATCTTAGAATACGGGGAGACTGCACAGTTGCGAAGATATTACTCGTAAAATACCTTTGTGAATAGCAAACAGTCATAAACGTACACAAAGGTATAAGTTTACTTATGTGAATCAGGTCCTATGTCTTCATGGGCCTGGTTCTTGTAGTCTAGCCCCCCTGGAAATGAAAGCACTGTGTCGTAGTCGAGCTGCGCTGTTGGCGCTGCAAATTCCTTGAATTGGCGATGTGTTGCAGTTGAAGGCGAATGCGCCTATTCAGTCCAGAGCAAAGCAGACAATGCGTGTATTCTTGCAGAAACAGTGGGAAAACCTGCTTCCAAGGGCCCAGGACTGGATTGGCATGACTTGACAGGGTATGACTCACAGTTAGCAGAGTCCAGAGGCTGTAACAGGGTTCAAGGAAGTCTTTGATGTCCCTGAGACTTCAGAACAGGAGGCAAGCCAGCAAGCCCATGGGGCCACTTGGTTCTGGGAATGTAGAAATTCAGGTCCAGTCCTTCTCAACACAACGCAAGGGACTGCAGGGCATGTATAGCAGAACAGGAGTCCAGCAAATCCAGCAGTCTCCAGCAGAGTGCCAGTCCTTTCAGCAGGATAGCAGTCCTACTTCCTGGCAGAGTGTCTTCAGGTCCAAAGTTTACTTAGTTGGTGGTGTCAGGGGGCCAGTACTTATACCAAGTTGTGCTGATGAAGTGGGGGACTTCAAAGAGAGCCCCTTGAAGTACACAAGGTCCCTGCCCTTCCTGCCCTGGCTCCAGACTTAGTACTATGGTGTGTGCTGGTCTTTATGTGGCAACAGGCACAGTCCTTCTTTCAGGTGCAAGTGTCAACTCCTCCCTCCCTTCCTGCCCTCGAAGACCCATCAGCATGTTAATGACCCATCAGGCACACCTCAACTCCCTTTGTGTGGGACTGTCTAAGGGGAATGCACAAAGCCCAGCTGTCACCCGATCCAGGCATGTATTCAAAGACAGGCAGAGGCACAGAATGGTTAAAGCAAGAAAATGGAAACGTTTTAAAAGTGGCATTTTTAAACTTACAACTTTAACCTTACCATAAGTTGTGATTCTAAATTGTGAGTCCAGAACACCAAACTCAAAATATCTATCTGCACCCAATTGGAAATCTCACTTATAAAATGTAATAAGGTAATCTCAATATTTACCCACAGGACAGATAGGCCTTGCAGTAGTATGTTACTAGTTTTTCATAACCAAAATACGTAAAAGTACATGCCCTACTTCTGAAATCCAATGCACTCTGCCCTTGGGGCTGTGTAGAGCCTACCCGAGGGTGACTTATATGTATTAAAAAGGAAGGGTTGGGCCTGGAAAGAGGGTTAATTCCTCAGGTAGAAATGGCAGTTTAAAACTGCACACACAGGCTCTGCAATGGCAATCCTGAAACATGTTCTGAAGGGCTACTGATGTGGGTGGCACAATCAGTTGCTGCACGCCCACTAGTAGCATTTAATATACAGGCCCTGGGCACATGTAGTGCACCTTACTAAGGACTTATAAGTAAATTAAATGTGGCAAGCCAATGTTACCATGTTTTAAGTGGATCACTGAAATAATATCGACTACCAAAATATCGACTACCCAAAATATCGAGGAAAAAATATCTACAACCAAAATATCGAGTTTGTATGTACAAACAGGTAAGTACAAAAATATCGAGTAAAAAATATCGTTTACAAAAATATAGTTGTAAAAAATATCGACTTTAATAAAAACAATGTTTAATTACATTAATATAAAAAATTAATTACTAAAATATAATTAACAATACTTAAATTAACTTTTAATAATTAAATAATTAATGAAAGTAAAAAAAATATTTTTTTAATCATATTTCTTAAAACATATATATATATAGTAACAAAATGTAATTAAATAATAGCCAATAATATTAACGTACAAATACAAAAGAGTAAAAATTACTATTCCCACTGCAAAGAGTGCAACAGTGGATATATGACGTTACAACGCACTACCATTACAACGTAAGTATTGGTAAGTATATAATAATTTTTTTTAATTTAAATTATTTAAAAATATTTAAATGTAATTTAATTTAATTCCATTTCATTAAATTAAAATAATGTAAATTTAATTTTACTTTATTTTTACACTGTACCCCTGTACCCCTGTACCCCAAAACTGACCCTGAACCCTAAAAAAAACCTTTACCCAAAAACCCAAAACTGACCCTGAACCCTAAAAATACCCCTTTACCCAAAAACTAAAAACTGACCCTGAACCCTAAAAATACCCCTTTACCCAAAAATTAAAAACTGACCCTGAACCCTAAAAATACCCCTTTACCCAAAAACCCAAAACTGACCCTGAACCCTAAAAATACCCCTTTACCCAAAAACTAAAAACTGACCCTGAACCCTAGAAATACCCCTTTACCCAAAAACTAAAAACTGACCCTGAACCCTAAAAATACCCCTTTACCCAAAAACTAAAAACTGACCCTGAACCCTAAAAATACCCCTTTACCCAAAAACTAAAAACTGACCCTGAACCCTAAAAATACCCCTTTACCCAAAAACTAAAAACTGACCCTGAACCCTAAAAATACCCCTTTAATTTAACATAATTAGCAATTAATCAATTAAATTAAAATAATTACCAATTACATTTTAATTAATTAACAAATATTATTTAATTACCAATTAATTAAATATTACTACCAATTAATACATTTACATATTTAATAAATAATAATTAAATTACTTCCCACCCTATTCCCCTATAAACCCACAACCCGCTACAGGAAATACATTATTTTAATTTACATAATTAGCAATTAATAAATTAAATTAAATTAATTACCAATTACATTTTAAATAATTAACATATATTATTTAATTACCAATTAACATATATTATTTAATTACCAATACCATATATTATTTAATTACCAATTAATTAATTTATTATTTAATTACCAATTAATTAATTATTACTACCAATTAATAAATTTACATATTTAATTAATTATAATTAAATTACTTCCCACCCTATTCCCCTATAAACCCACAACCCGCTACAGAATAAAATTACACAATAATTTTAAAAAAATCATTAATTAAAAATAATTATAACATAAAATGACACTTTTCACACATATTATAACATAAAAACACTATAAATATTTACATATTATATAAAAAACGATATTTTTTACTTTCGATATTATTTACAGTCGATATTACTTCACTTACCTTAAAAACGATATTTTGGCTGTCGATATTCTGACCTGTCGATATTTTCTCCAAACGATATTTAAAACTCGATATTCTGTCCAAACGATATTTTGGAGTCGATATTATGTCTGTGTAGCGTTTTAAGTAGCGGGCACATGCACTGGCTAACAGTGGTAAAGTGCCCACAGTCCCAAAGCCAACAAAAACGAATTCATCAAAAATGGGAGGAGGCAGGCAAACATTTGGGGGAGATCCTGCAGAAAGGGTGAAGTCCAACACTGGTTCAACTGGTCCAGGTTCTCTTGGTCCCCTAGATCCCTCCAGTTTCTACTTCTCATACTCTGTGTGAGCTTCTTGGTCCTCCACCTCCTTGTTTGGGTAATCTTCCTGCTCATCTTCTGCCTGTTTCTGGCACAACTCTTAATCCCTTCTCATTATACTTTTTCTTTCTCTGCTCCAGATCCTGTGGGGTTATTTTTTTAAACAGGCTTTATTTATCAAATGACACGTATATTGCAGGGCTCTGTAACCCAGAGGCCTCTGCACAATCAATATCCAACATCATGACTTTGACTTTTTAGAAAGAAAAAATTGAGCAAGGATGTAGAAATGCGATACAGATGAAAAATACCTTTTTTTAAAGAGCAAGAAGAAAAGAAAAAAAACATAATGCCTCCCCACCCCCAGCCGCACTTACAACTGCCTAACCCCAATTGGAAGCCGACACTGCCCCACACCACCTGCACCCACTCCCTCATATATACAAGTCCCATACTCTTGGCACCAACGGAGCAACATCAATCTGGATTAAAGGGACCCCCCTCAGCAACCGGCTCAGCAACAGCCCCCAGTAATCTGCCCACCGCTTCCATATCTTAAATTGTTTCTGCAAGCACCCTCTTGCCGTGAAGATATGGAGCTCTGAGCCCACATAAAAGCCCAGGCCCCTCTTCCACATGGTCACCAAGGATGGCGCCAGCGCCTTCCACGCCTCGGCGATTTCTCTCTCTGCCAATGTGAACCCCAAAAACATCATAAGATGGCATTTGCAATGTTGTCCCCAATCCCCTCAATGACATGTAGCAACACTAACTTTGGTGACTGGGGCAGATTCCAGCCCAGCACCTCAGAAAGGCAGGACATCACCCCTCTCGAGTACCGGGTCAATGAAGGGCAATGCCAGACTGTATGTATCAGGGTCCCTTCCTCGTGTTCACATCTAAGGCATACTGGGGAAGCCACCATACCTGCCCTTCACAGCCGGACCTTTGTGAAGTAGACCTGGTGGAGATATTTGAATTGGATAAGACGTAGCCATACCGCAAGGCCGCCCCCCGCGGGGAGGCCAGAGCCTCCATCCAGTCTACCTCATCCAGCGAGCCAACATCACCCTCCCAAAGCCTCTCTGAGTTGTTGCAATGTGGGGGAGCTGTGTTTCACTAGGGACTGATAAATCTTAGATATCTTGTAGTCCTGGAGATCTCCCATGACTACTTAGGCTTCTACCGGACTGAATTCCGCCAGTGACTCCAGGCCCACTAGACTAGGGTAGAGGGCGTGGCGAAACTGGAGGTATTTCCAGATCCTGGTTCTTAAGAAATTCTTGCTCTCCTCCCACTTGTGATCCTTCTCTCTTCCACCTCCTCATGATCATCACCCTCCTAGTTCTTCTCCTCCTCGTCCTGCCTTTCTCATCTTCCATCTACTCCTTCTCCTCTTGATCCTCCTTCACTTGATCCTTGTCTTACTCCTCAGCCTGCCTTCTGGTCTTGCTCCTCCTCCTAGTCTTCCTTGTCTTGCTCTATGTCCTGCTCATCATCATCCTGGTCTGCCTGCAGTTACTCCTACTTCTGGTTCTTGTCCTACTCCTCAGCCTCCTGGTCCTTCTTCTACTGGTACTGGTCATCCGTCAGGTCCTGCACTGATCCATCTGATTTGTTCCTTACTGTCCTGTGTCTTCTCATCCTCCTCATTACTCTCTGGTCCTCCTTCTGATCCATCCCCTCCTCCTCCTGGTCCTATCCTCACACCCTCCATCAAATTCCTGGTCGTACTCCAAGCCTGTCTCCTCCTTGTCCTACTCTTCTTCGCCTTCTTTTGATCCCCCTCCTCCTCTTGATTCAACTCTTCCTTCTCATCTTCCTAATCTACATACTATTGTCCTTCATCTCATTCTTGTTATCCTTCTGGCTCTCCTCTTGCTGGTGCTGCCCTTCCTCTTCATTTGCTGCATTTTCCTCCTCTTGTTTAGGGTCCACCTCATTGTCCTGCTACTGAACCAGTCCTGGCCCTTCTGGTCTTCTTGGTCCTATTCCTACTAACTTTGCTGTCCTATTCTTTCTGATCATTGACCTCTTCGATTTGAGGTGCTTATCTTTGTTCCCTTTAGTCCTGCTCCTTGTGTTCCTGGTCTTTGTCTTTCTGGGTCAGGGCTCTTGGTCCTCCTGGACCCCTTCTTTAGGCTCACCCTCATCTTTTGGTCCCTGTTCTTCTAGCCCATGCCTATTTGTCACTCCTTATCCTGGTTCTCTTGGCCCATGTCTCATTGGATGACATAGGCACCTCCTACTTGGCGTGTTTCTTCTGGTCCTGCTTCTTTTAGTCTAGGTCAACTTGGTCATGGACCGCTAACAGTTTCTCACCCTATTCTTGGTTACCTTGGTTTGGTTCTATTCCTGTATCTCCTAGGTGAGATCTTGTTCCTATGCCTCTATCTTATCCTGGTATCTAGTACTAATCCTTCTGAGGACTCCCTCAGGAGGCTGGCATTCATCGTCCTTCTCTACCTGGTCCTTCTGGCTGTTCTTGTTCTGGTCCTCAAGGTCTTGGTCCTTTCGTTCCTTGTCCGTCTGGTCCTAATGCTTTTGGTCTTCTTGTTTTTGTACTCCTGGCCCTGATCCCTTTGATTCTCGTGCTCTTTCTCCTCCAGGTGTTTGCCCTGCTTGTACTCCTGATCCTGGTTATCTAGGTCCTACTCCTCCCAGTTCTGCTGAGAGGATTGGGACTATTAGTAGCAGAATCCCAGGTCAGCCATGTACTGTCTCCAAACCTGTAACTGAAATGTTGTTTTTATTTTTTAGAAGCTTCCCAATTTTTATGCGAAGGAAGTGGGGGCATGCAGGAGTCAAAAAGAGCAACCAGCAAGTTTCAGGGTATAATATAATAAGTTAACACTGGTGGTTAATGCACTTGCTGAATGAGTTTCATCTTTGGTCACAGGTTTGAAGCATCATAAAGTAGAACAGATGTTTAATGTGCCTGCTTCAGAGTGAGTGCCCTTTAGATCACAGATTTGTGTTTATTTTAATATAGCATGTGGGTTTTTTATCTGGTTACAGAGATCTTTTTGTTACCTTCAGGTCATGAGTTACAATCCTCTTAAAATATCTCCGGTGGTAATATGCCTGCTTCAATCAGCTATTTAACTTTGAAACATTGTAGTTTTTAAACTCAATCTTTTCTTATTCAGTCGCTAATAGTAGTACTAAACAATTACTATTAATTGTCACAAAACCAGTTTGTATTGTGGACTACATACATTAATATTATGCGTTGATATATACATTACAAGTGACCCAAAACTAGAATAAATAACAATACCTTGGCGCATATTATCAGTAAGATAAATAACACCTGTAATGGGTTTTGATGCTAAAATGTGTATAGTATGCAGTATGCCGTACTGAAATCCACATGTTTTGGTATTTTCCAAGCCTTTTCCTCCCTTTAAATTCCACAGGAGCTGTCTTCTGCCACCAGTTCACACAAGATAATGTCATACTCACAGGCGCTCGATCTCTGCCCTGGCATCCTCGCCCAGCAACTGCTCGCCATACCTGGCGGGAGCTGTATGACTGGCCCTCATAGTAGGTACTTGTACTCGCAGCCCTATGGATAAATAAGACAAAAAAGTGTGACTAATACTTTTGATGAACATAATGAGAGATGATTATAATCTGGCAAGCAATTCATAGACACATCAAGAGACACTTTGCAAAAATTTATAATGAGAACTTTCTGTGATGCACCGCACCTAGAGCACTTATAGGTGACATATTTTTAGGGACATTTTAGGGAGAAATTATTCAGTACATTCTTTCATGGGCACCTTCTAGACAGCATATTATTAAGGACCTGATGTCTTTAGTGGTACAAAGTCATGAGTATCTTATTTAAATACTGTGGACCTAGCCCTCTCTACAGTGTCACTCCTCGAAAGGTTTGTCTTCACCCCTCCGGTTTTCTGAATTAATTTTTACTAAAGTCCCTAATCTCTCTCCCCAAAATCATGGTTAAATTGGTCTACATCTGATTGGCACATCTAATTCCCTAGTATATGCTACTACATGTACCCAGGGCCTGCAATTAAAATGCTACTAGTGGACCTGCAGCACTCCTCGTGCCACTCACTAAAGTAACACTTTAGAACTTGTCTCAGGCCTGCCCCTGCTGCCTGTAATGCACCCTTAATATCCAATTTTGACCTTGCAAAATAAACCTTTTGCTAGGACTAAACCTTCCTTTTTAATACATATAAGGGTGTCTTGTATTTAAAAAGTCAGACATGTGGGGTTAAGTTTGACATGTTCTGGCAATTAAAAACTCTTAAAGTAATTTTTCACTGCTGTAATGCCTAGCTCTCCCATTGACTAATATTGAGTTACTTTATTTAATTCAATAAATGCTAACTTTGGATGAAGAGCAGGTAGAATTGTCAAGTTTATTCTCAAACATATTATAGCTTAAAATCCTCTTTGTGGTAATGTGAAGTAATATCCTCTTTGCGGTAATGTGAAGTACTATAAATTATTTCCCTTTCCATTCCTTGGTTTGCCTGTTCCTCGCCTCCTCACCATTCATCCCTCATTTCAATGTTCCCTGTAGAATGTTTACTTTGAAAGGCTGGAACTGTGACAGGGCAGTTACCTGCAGATTAGACTTTAGTATTCTGTGGCTGGAGTTTCTTTTATGCAAGAATAAACTTCATCTTTCAAGCACATCTACTATCCTGACACCTCTGAATACTGAACTTCATACTCTTTAATGGTAAACTTGGATTTTAAGTCACATTTCTTAAAATGGCACTTTTAGTAAGTTGCCATTTTCTTGTCCTGAACAATTTGTGCCTTGCCAGTGTCATGGGTCACATGACTGTGAATTGCTCTGCTGTTGGGCTTCACGTATTCCTACCATCTAGTCCCCAAAAGGGGACTAGATGTGGGCAGGAAGGGGCATTCAGGAGCGGCACACACAAAGGAACCTGACACTAGTCTTTCGTCATCCAAGACTTCTTGGAGCCTTGAAAGGGGAATGGAAGAACTTTCCAGAAATAGATATGGGAGGAGGGCAGGATGTTCCCCCACACACAAAGGCCAGCTCCAGGTATAAATATGAAATGCTCAGAATAACTCTGAAGTGACTCCAAGTGTGAGTTACAGGGACATAACAAGTCCTTAGGCCTGTCCTCCTGTGTGAGCTACAGTGACATGACAAGCTCCGGAGGCCTTGAACACTGCTGCTGGCATGTACTGGAGTGAATCCTAGCCCCCTATGTGGTGCTCCCAGGTCCTGGACCCTTGGTAGTGGTGTTGGTAGTACTTCAACAGTTGGAACTTTGAACAGTTTCCCATAAAACATCCTGGAGAAAAAACAGAAAACTGGGACCTACTTGCCAGCAGATCCACCCAATGGGCATCACCGATTAGCCTGAATTCACAGTAGATCCTGCTACGTTCTTTTCTGCAGCAGCAAATCCTGTTCAGCAAAACCTACCAACAACTGTATCCGGCCTTGAGGATCCCTCTTTGGCCACACCCTCGTTCTGCTGGAGATTTTCAACTTCCAAGGAGTTATATTTTATATAGAGAATGGCTCAAGGTAAGATTTGTGCACACATCTAACAAAGAATGTGAAGCACTATCCTACTGCTTGGAGTTAAACAAGAAGCAATCCACCAGAGGATCTCACTTATTTTGTCCACCTGGCTCCAGGAGTGGCTTTTTAAGCTCCATTAGTGCCCTTTTGGAAAACGATATCTGCAACGACTTCACAGTGTTAGGTGACCTACATTTTCACCAGTATATTCTTGATGATAAAGATACCAGGGCTATTTTAGAAACCATGAAAGAATAAGGTCTTCCACAAATGCTACATCAGGCCACTCACTAAGGAGGCCACACGTTAGATGCTATCTTTTCAAATAATTTTGAAATACTTACCGCTATCCTGGCCTGATCACTCTGCCATTGATTTTGAATTAAAATGCCCTAGAACCATTATTGACTCAGAGAAATATGGCGGTCCCACCTCCTATCACGCATGGACCAACCTTGACTATAGCCTACTCCAGCAACAGCTCACCTAGTCCCAGCTTACTCCCTCCCATGATCCTGGGCTAGCCTCTCAGGGATACCTGAACTGGTTAGATTCTGTTGTCTCACACTTAGCACCTACCAAAACTACCAGAGAAGGAAGGAATAAACCCCTTGCTTCCTAATGTACCAAAGCACTTCAAATTGAAAAACAAAACTGTATAAGGCAGGAGAGGAAATGGAGGTCCAATTATGACTTTCGTGAAAAAGAAGTATGTAAACAGTGCTATTCGAAATATAAAGGACTTCTCTTTAAAGTAAAAACAGTTATTTGCTCTACAGATCGAATCCTCCAAGAACTCTGCTAGAGAGCTATGCCAAGTGATAAATACATTGACTAAACACCCTGAAAATAAAGGAAACAATAGTAGTCAAGCTTTTTGTGAAACTATAGGCCAACATTTTTTCAAAAGGGTAGGTCAAATTTATAATCTATTCACAACCACTGACTCTTAACGAGTAGGAACGCTTCCTTACAAAATTCTGATCATACCGGTAAACATAATACTCAAGGCGACAGCACCCTTGCCTGTCTGACCAAATTTTCCCCAGTGTCCACCAAGCAGGTGGAGAGGCTCATCCTCAGTACATCAGGATCTCCCTATGAACCTTGTCTATCGTTTGTGCTAAAACAAACTCCAGAGCCTATAGCAATAACTTTGGTAGTATTTTTAACTCTATGTTACAACAGGACTCTTCCCTACTGGTCTGGAAAAAGGTCTCAATTCTTCCCCTTATGAAGAAAACAATCTAGATCCAGACACCTACCGCCCTATCTTCAGGCTATCTTTCCAGCAAAAATTGTAGAGAAAATTATGAACACTCAACTGGCTCATTTACTCAAGAATACCATCTGCTAGATCCAACCCAGTTCGGATTTAGACCTGAACATAGTACTGAGGCCGCTCTGTTTAACAAGGGAGGCAGACCAGCACTCATCCTTTTAGATCTATCAGCGGCCTTCAATACGGTGGACCATACCATCTTGGACCAACGTCTGGGGACACTGGGCATAAAAAACACAGCACAGGAACTCCTGAAATCTTTTTTGACGAGAAGGGAACTTTCAGTGATGATGGACAGCTTCAGTTCTAACACCTTCTCCCTCCTTTGCGGGGTCCCAAAAGGGTCCTCACTTAGCCCAACACTGTTTAATATATATGGTACAGAACTAGCTCCTCAACTCGTTCATTTGGTTTTTCTCCCACATACTACACAGACGATACACAGATTGTGTTGTCAGCCTTCAATGATGTAAACTATACAAGCTCTCCGCTAAACAATTGTGTGAGTGAGAGAAATTGTCCTCTGGATGGACAATCACAGTCTGAAATTAAACTTGGATAAGACTGAGGTCATCCTCTTCGGGAATAGCCATCAATTTTGGACCCCAATCAGCTGGTCCTCAGAAATGGACCCTCTCCCTCTGCCAACGACAAAATCCAAAAGCTTAGGGGTGATAATCAGTGACAAATTGAACCTCAGTAAATAAGTCAACGCTTTTATCTCATCCTCATTCAACACCCTGAGAATAATTAAAAAGATTCTCCTATACATTCTCACTAACACCAAGAAAATAGTAATCTCATCATTAGTACTATCTATGTTAGACTACTGTAACGGATTGCATATCAACCGACAAGAACAATATCCGAAAAAATTGCAAGTTTTACAAAATGCAGTGGCCAGATTACTCCTAGGCCTTCCCAAATACCATTCGGTCTATCAAGCTATCAAGGACCTGCATTGGCTGACGGGTAGGAACTGTATCAAATTTAAAACTCTTTGCATTGCATACAAGGCCTTGCACAACATTGGACCTGAATTCCTAAAACATGCTTTCTCCTGGTATGAACCTAGCCAAAACCACCAATTGAAGGGAACAAAAAAAAAGTTAAAAAAAAGGTATTGCCTGTAGATTTAAGAAAGTAAAATGTGGAGGAAGCAGCTTAATCTCTGGAGCGACTAAACATTGGAACCTCTGACCGATAAACATCAGATATGCCCCTTCTCTGCTGGTATTCAGAAAATCCTGAAAATGATATACAACGCACCGTACCCCTGCGATCATGGGGTGTACTCACGGTACGGTGTGTATGTCATTGTGTGGTTGTCCGTACGAATCGCCGTTACCTGATGTGAACCGTACAAATCGCGTCCTCATACCCCTGTCCGGATCGTACTAGTCAGGTAGAACTGCATGTTTACGAATCGTACGGTTCACTGTGAGGGTCCGTGTCGTACGGTTTCAGCCTTGCAATTCGTACGGTTCGGGACGATTCGGACGGATTGACGCGATATAGATCAGACTACGCGATTCGGACGGAAATGTACGATTCGTACGGAGAGGGCTCCGGATACGATTCGGATGGACGCTTTTTTCCCTGAATCAGAATCAGCCCCTTAATGTAATTATCAATTAATTAATTAATAAAATGAATTACCAATTAATAATTAATTAACAATAAATAAAATAATACATTAACTATAATTAATATAATTATAAATGAATCAAGTAATACAAATTAATGACCAATTAATTCACAATAAATTAATAATGAATTTATGAATTATAATAAAATTACTCCCCCCCCCCACTCCCCTATAAACCCACAACTGCTCTGATACTAAAACGCAAAATTTACTTAAAAAATAATTAATAATTTCTAAACATTGAATACATATATTTAAAAATAATTAAAAAAGTTACAAAAACATATACATAAAATACATACTAAAATACATAACACTAATATAAATATTGATATTATTAACAACGATAGTTTTGCTAACGAAATTAGTTACTTTTATATTACTTACTTCAATATAAAAAAAAACGATATTACTTACCTTAAGGTCGATAGTTTGGTCACCCATATTCTTGACTTTGATATTCTGTCCCTACGATATTTAAAACTTGATATTAGTGTAGGTCGATAATAAAAAATTTAAATATTATGTCTGCATACCTAGAGCTGCATATCTTCCAGGGGAAAGAGATATTGAAATGAGCAGCATTTTGCTGTGATTATTGGGGAGTCTGCTGGAAGTCTGCAAATTAGAGCCAAAATACAATGGCTGTTGTGGAATATAAGCCTTGTGGGTAAGCCGAGCCATCTTGAAATGAGTTTGTGGCAATGCAGTGATTAAAGTAAAGGTATTAAACAGTACTTCTTGATTCTAGTAATAAGCTCAGAAGCCGAGTGCATTACTGATCTCAGCAGAAGGACTGCACACTTGAGAATTCCAATCAACTGCTATATTTATGTAAGTATGTATATGAAATTTAATAGCACAAATTTAGCCAAAAGTCAGTGGAGCACTGGACAGGGTCAAAGACAAGCATAAAGTCAAGTCGTGAGAGGAGAGGTAGCTTGGTTATGGACTGTTAAAACATTGCGATGTAGAGCTTTTTTAAAAATGTGAGTCTTCAACAGTTTCCTAAACTGGAGAAGCGTTGTGGTAGTACTGATGAAAATAGGGGTGTTGTTTCAGATCCTCAGTGCATGGATGGAAAGGCCTGCTGACTTCTTTTTCCTTTACACTTCTCAGTCTGATTGTTTCGTTTCTACAAGTGTGCCAAGGACCACCAGAGATGATGATCTTGTTTGCAGGATAAGCGGGGGTGCTGGTTTTGATGGTTTTTAAAATGATGCAGCTGGTTTTGGAGATTGTGTTGGCTGGCAAGGGGAGCCAATGGAGTTCCATGAGGATGGGGGTGATGTGATCATATTCCTTCAGGGCCTGGATGAGATGTGCTACATCACGTAGGATACCCTCAAGGGGTGCCAGTGTAGAGTGTGAAAAGCCATGGAGCAAGGCAATACTACCATCCAGAAAGGAGAGTATGAGGGCTGTCTGCAAATGGATTGTGTACGGCAGGGTCTGTAGATCACCAGGGTGCTAAAGGCTTTAGCTTGCATTTGCATGCTTTAATTGGGGCATGTATGTTCACATCATTTCCCCAAAAATATTGAAGTTGTTGAGAAGGGTGTTGGCATTGGACCTTTGAGTTGATAGAGTGAGGGGTTAGTTCAAGCATTCAGTTGTCCAGGGATATGGGTATCTGGCTTTGGATTATTGGTAATATTAGAGGGGAAATGTCAAGGATGTGGCCTTGGAGTGTGTTGGTTGTGTGACATGATGTACTATGTTGAGTGTGTCAAAGAGGGTGAGGAGGTATCAGAGATATTTAGTAAATTAGCATATTAATAAATAGGCATTCTGCCAAGGTTTCTGCCAAGTCAGACCTCCTAGAGGGGTAGAGACTATGAAGCTTAACTATCCTGAGAGTGTGTTTAGCCAGCTTTTCTCTCCCTGCTGGAAAATCAGCCATGATAAAACGTGGAGAAATGGTGCTCTCTGGGAGAAAATAGTGCCACACTTTGGAAGATGTGGTCATACCCTAGGGTGTTGCCCTGAACCTCATTGGACAGGAGTGCCCTCCTGCTTGACCCAGAGAACATGGAATACGTATCTGAGAGGGGCAGGGTCTCTCGGTCCTGCTGCTTGAAACTTAAGAGAGAAAAAGGGTCCATGCTGAGGAGTTTAAGTGGCACCAACAAGGTTCGGCACTCTGAAGATTGTGCCTGCTGCACAGCCTAAACAACAGCCCGTGGACCTAACTTGCTTTAAAAGGACTAAAGGGTTGACTCCCTGCAAGCTACAGGTTAACAGAGCTCAAATGGAACATAATCCTCAGCCTGGAGTACTACCAGTGGATTTGTAAGGGTTTTGTCCACGTGGATTGTGGGAACTGATGTTCCAAACTTTGAAGGACCATCTTGGAGCTTCCAGGCTCTTGGAGTAAGTTCTGGACATGTTGGGACCCTTTGCCGAACTTCAGGAAGAAGTTCCAGATGTTTGGAGCAACTTTGCAAAAATAATCCCCATAAGTGGACCGACTCGACCTGGCCAGCAAGCCGGCGACCTACAACCGCGAGCCGACCTGCCGTCCAGGTTCGTCCTGCTGAAAAGCTCTGGAGGTCCTACTTCCAGAGTTTGACCGGGTGTAGGCGGAATCACAAGCCAGCGAACCCTCACCGAATCTAGCCTGGTGAAGAGCATTGAGGGACCACACAAGAAAAAGCTCTGTAAAAGTTTCTAACTCCGAACGTAGAAAAGGTGACTGGGGCCAACTGCAATAGCTAAGCGCCCACCTTCAACCGCAAGCCAGCCTGGATTCCTGGGTTGTCCCACTGGAAAGCTCCGTAGGTTGGACTTCCATAAGTTTGACCTGTAACTCGATGCAAGGCAAGCCAGCGAACCCTCACCGAATCCAGACCGGCTTTGAGCTTCAAGGGACCCCGGGAAGAAAAGCTCCAGAAAAGTTTCTAAGCCAGAAGGTAAAAACTTTGACTGAGACCTTCCATGAGGGGTAGCCGCACAGGGCTCCATCACGGTCGGCCTGAAACTTTTACTTTGACCCGGTCTAGCACAACCAGATGTCCCATTAGGCGCTAAAGGTTTCTATGTGCTATATAGTGCTAAATATAAAAAAATATATATCCCCAGATAACTACATTGGATTTTTTTTTGTTTTGGAGTCATTTTAAAGATAAAAATATTTACTAATTTTGTAAATTGGTGTTGGATTTTATTGTGGGTTGGGTTATAATTATTTACAGAATTTGTGTTTTTAAATGCTGTACATACCTGTCTTTGAAGTTAAGCCTGCCTGCTCGCAGCCAAGGTACCAAGGGTTGAGTATAGGAATAATTTTTTAAGACCTGCACTGAGCCCTATATTGTGTTAGTGGCCTTATTGCCAGTGGTAGATATACATTTACCACTATTAATAGCCCACTTTCCAACATTCACTGAGACCAAGTTCATGCTTCTAAACAAACCTTGCTTTGTCAAGTCAAGTCAAATTGCTTTATTCAGCTTACATTGTGGCCATAAGGGTGCATAATAAAACAACAAAACACACAAGATGATGGACGGAATGTTGCACAATGGCAAAACATTCACCCCCAGTCACAGATCCGGGTTTAATCCATCGTTATTTTGCTCACCAAGGTACCCCAGTTCAGACATGGCCATATGCAAATCAGTTTTGACATACATAAAATGCATAACACCTTCTTAAGGAAATCAGCATTAGCAGAGAAATATAAAAATAAATCGCAATTTCTGATGCACAACAACATTTAAAAGACATAATTCCATGGCCCTCTTCCTGTCAATAGGAAGAGATGTCGGGCTAACCCTCCCTTGAACTCCTACATCTTATCTCTGCTTTTAGAAAGGTACAAACGTCGTCTAGCAATTAAAAGACTGGAGATAAATAGGAGCTTCCCTGCGTTACCTCAATCTCAGGGGGTTTTAAATTGGCTTAATAAATAGTTATAGAATAGGAATATAAAATTTGCAAAGAAACATAAAATGGCTCAAAATCTGCTCTGACAGTCAGACCAGCACAGGCTGAGATTGGTGCCTCTAAACCCCATTAGAACCGGGGGAAGCTCATTAACTGTCACACAGTACCCGCCCTAAAATGAAATAATAGGAATCTCTTCCAGGGAGAGAAGTTAGGGGTCTATTATGATGGCGGGCGTACCTTGTCCACCCACCATCGCCCTGGGAAATGGGAACGCCCGCAATGGTTGCGGCGGTCCCGCATGCACAATTAGGATGCACCCGACCCACTGGCGGGCACATTCCGCATTTTTGCATTGCAAAACAGGCACTTGTGCATTTGCATGCACAACGTGGCAGGCACCACGCGGTACTTGCCACGTCGTCCATGCGAATGCAGGGGGGTACCATAGGTAACCACCATCTGCTCCCCTCACCCCTCCGGGCCCCCAACTGAGAAAAACGCATGATTTTCCGTGGCGGCAACGCCTCCACAGAAAGGCTGCTTCCCGCAGCCATTGTAATATGGATGGTGGTGTCTAGCAATCACTGCCACCATATTCAACCCTTTTCCTTCTGGTTGACTCGTCGACCGGGCGAAAAAGCGGCGGACGATCTTCCCGTCCGCTGTAGTCCCCCCGCCATCGTAATATGGCATGGGGTAAATGGGAGGCGAGCGGGTGATGATGTCGCGCAGATCACCAATGCCATGCGGGCAGTGGCGATCTGCCCGACATCATTATAGAACCCTTAGTGTTTAAATACAACATGTTTCTGACCGAAATTTTTGCAAGTGACAAAGCTCTAAAAAACAATGCTTCACCAGTGACTTATCTGATTTTTTATTAAAGTGCACAGTGCATCAAAAAAGCCAGATTGGCTCAAAGCTGTGAAGCTCTTGCAGACCTATGCTACACAGTGGATTGAGTTACCATTATCCAGTTTAATACAATCTAAAATGGTGTGAGACTCATCTCAGTGTTGTCCAAATACTGACCCATAGTAAAAGAGGGGCCACCTTCACCTTATTAGATATATACTGCAGATTTAGCCCAGAATGGATAATAAAATGAGAGCTAGAAGGAGGAAGGTGCCTGCTCTTACAGATTTCTTGCATCTCACTGAGGATTGCATCACCAGAAAACTTAGCTCTGATGTGGTAAGTTCCACCTCACGGTGCGGCATGCGTGTGCACCTTGCTGTGAGAGCCAGTGCTGATTTGTTTAATGTTTTTTCTTTGTTTCTTTTCAGGTATCGTCGAAGGACTTTGCTACAGATGTCATCGAAGACTGCTGGGTAACTAGATATGGGTGCATAAACCTCACTGCGACGTCAGGAGCAGGAGCTGAAGAGATGCTATGCTGCTTCCAGGACAGGCAAGAGTATCAGGCAATAAGTATACGGGTGGTCATGGATTTTATAGGGGCAGCACTTGCAGCTGAGCATTTTATCTGGGCTCTACAAGTTTGGAAGCAACCACTGTGGACGGCTCTCCCTGCGGCGTTTCTCATATGCCACAAAACAAGAGTAAGCCCAATCAGCTACACAATGAACCTGGGGTGATACAATAAATCAGAAAACAAGCATTTAGAATGCAATAGGTCTCGCAATAGTGAGATTTGAGCTACTGGCTTTGTAAATGGCAATGCCTTTTATATTATTAACCCCTTCGCTCCTTTTTTTGGCTAATTGGGGCAGTTCGCGCTTAGGCCCCTGTACATTTTTGACCACATAAGGTATCCATGCCAAATGTGCGTCCTTTCTTTCCAACATCATGGGGATTGTAACGGTACCCAGGTTTTGTGGATTCCCCTGGAGGGAACCCAGAAATTAGCCAAAATACAGCAAATGTTTTTTTCTTTTAAAGGGGAAAAAAGTGCTACAGATGACAGCGTCTGCAAATGGTATCAAAAAAGGTGTTTTGGTGCTGAAATCACCATCTTCCCAGCTTTCAGGGACAAGATGACTTTTGTCAGAAAATCAACATTTTTTACACAGTTTTTGCATTTATCTGGGACAATGCCTATTTTTGCGATTTTTTGTGCTTTCAACCACTTTCCATTTAATGGTAGAAATGGGTATAAAAGCAATAATGGATTCTGGAAAGCTAAACATTTTAGAAAAGTAGACAAAATTCTGAATTCAGCAGGGGTCATTTGTGTAGATCCTTCAAGGTTTCTTCATAGAAACTAACCGTTGAATATAGGAAAAATTGAAAATTAGTGGAAAAAAACAGCAATTTGTGTCAACATTTTCACCTGTAACTTCTTCTAATTATGACAGCTGTTTAAAAGCAATACACCTTACATCCAATCGACCTTTTTGGTTGTGAGGATATATAGGACTTGTAGGTTCACCAAGAACCTGACGAACCCAGAGCCAATAACTGAGCAGCGTCTTGCAATGGTTTTTATAATATACTGGGTATATAGCAATTAATTTGGGAAATATATACACATGGAAAAATCAGTATGAAAGACACCAATGTATTTCTAAAATTGGAACAAAATATAGAATTTAGAAACAGTAGATATATGCACATTTCCAAAATTGTTAGTACCCATACTAGCATGAGAATTATAGTTCATTTCTCAAAATGATTTCTTTTTTCCACATTGTCTTTCATTTGGAAGGCAGAAATGCATCAAAAGTCAATAGGCAATAACAGTTGCTCTACAATTCTGTTACCCTAAGTCTCCCGAACAAAATGGTACCTCACTTGTATGGGTAGGCCTAGTTCCCGTGACAGGAAACGGCTCAAAACGCACGTGGACACACTTTATTTTTACAGTGTAAAGTGCTTAGCTGTGGATTTTGAACCCTACCTCCGCCGACACCTAGGGAAACCTAGCAAAACTATACATTTTTTAAAACTAGACACCCAGGGGAATCCAGGCTGGGGTGACTTGACTGGCTTTCACCAGGTTGTGTTACCCAGAATCCCTTGCAAACCTAAAAATGTGTCCAAAAAAACTAATTTTCCTCATATTTCTGTGGTGGAAAGTTCTGGAATCTGCGTGGATCCACAACATTCCACCCACCCCGTGTTCCCCAAAGTCTTACAATAAAAATGGTACCTCACTTGTGTGGGTAGGCCTAGGGCCGTCAATAGAAAACGGCCCAAAACGCAACATGGATACACCACATTTTCACAGTAAAAACGGACCCTTTTTTTGCACAGTGCCTAGCTGCAGATTTTGAGCCCTAACTCTGCCTGCAGCTAGGGAAACCTAACAAACCTATACATTTTTGAAAACTAGACACCCAGGGGAATCCAGGATGGGGTGACTTGATTGGCTTTCACCAGGTTCTGTTACCCAGAAACCCTTGTAAACCTAAACATTTGTCCCAAAAAAACATATTTTCCTCACATATCTGTGGTGAAAAGTTCTGGAATCTGCATGGATCCAGAAAATTCTAACCACCCGCGTTCCCCAAAGTCTTCCAAGAAAAATGGTACCTCACTTGTGTGGGTAGTCCTAGTGCCCGTGACAGGAAACACCCCAAAGTGCAACGTGGACATACCACATTTTCACAGTGAAAACTGACCCCTTCTTTTGCAAAGTGCCTAGCTGTAGATTTTGAACCCTAGATCTGCCGGCACCTAGGGAAACCTAGCTAATGTATAATTTTTTTTTAAACTAGACACCCAGAAGAATCCAGTATGGGGTGACTTGACTGGCTCACACCAGGTTCTGTTACCCAGAATCCCTTGCAAACCTACAAATGTGTCCAAAAATAAACACATTTTCCTTACATATCTGTGGGGACAGTTCTGGAATCTGCATGGGTCCAGAAAATTCCACCCACCCGCGTCCCTCAAAGTCTTTCAAGAAAAATTGTACCTCACATGGGTGGGTAGGCCTAATGCCCGCGACAGGAAAAGGCCCAAAACGCAACGTGGACACGCCACATTTTCACTGTGAAAACTGACCCTTTTTTTGCAAAGTGCCTAGCAGTAGATTTTGAACCCTAGCTCTGCCGGCACCCAGGGAAATTTAGCTAACATATACCATTTTGAAAACAAGACACACAGGGGAATCCAGTATGGGGAGACTTGACTGTCTCTCACCAGGTTCTGTTACCCAGAATCCCTTGCAAAACTCAAAATGTGTAAAAGAAAACATATTTTCCTCAAACTTCTGTAGTGGAAAGTTCTGGAATCTGCGTGGATCCACAAAATTCCACCAACCCTGCGTTCCCCAACGTCTTCAGAGAAAAATGGTACCTCACTTGTGTGGGTAGGCATAGGGCCGGCGACAGGAAATGGCCCAAAACACAAAGTGGACACACCACATTTTCACAGAGAAAACTGACCCTTTTTTGCAAAGTGCCTAACTCTAGAAGTTGATACCTAACTCTCCTAGCACTTAAGGAAACCTAGCAAGCCTATATATTTTTGAAAACTAGACATCCAGGGAAATCCACGATGGGGTGACTTGACTGGCTCTCACCAGGTCTGTTACCCAGAATCCCTTGCAAACCTAAACATTTGTAAAAAAAAACACAATTTCCTCACATTTCTGTGGTGGAAAGCTCTAGAATCTTCGTGGATCCACAAAATTTCACCCACCCCACCTTCTCCAAAGTCTTTTGAGAAAAATGGTACCTCACCTGTGTGGGCAGACCTAGTGCCTGCAACAGGAAACGGTCCAAAACGCAATGTGGATACACCACATTTTACAGTGAAAACTGAAACTATTTTGCAAAGTGCCTAGCTGTAGATTTTGAACCTCAGCTCTGCCGGCACCTAGGGAAACCTAGCAAACTTATACATTTTTTAAAACTAGACACCCAGGGGAATCCAGGATGGGTTAAGTTGTTTGGCTCTCACTAGGTTCTGTTACCAAGAATCCCTTGCAAACCCCAAAATGTGTCTAAAAAAACACATTTTCCTCACATTTCTGAGGTAGAAAGTTCTGGAATATGCGTGGATCCACAAAATTCCACCCACCCCGCATTCCCCAAAGTGTTCAGAGAAAAATGGGATCTCACTAGTGTAGTTAGGCCTAGTGCCTGTGACAGGAAACGACCTAAAACGCAATGTAGACACAACAGATTTTCACAGTGAAATGTGACCCTTTATTTGCAAAGTGCCTTGCTGTAGATTTTGAACCCTAGCTCTGCTGGCACCAAGGGAAACCTAGCAAACCTATACATTTTTGAAAACTAGACACCCAGGGGAATCCAGGATGGGGTGACTTGTCTGGCTCTCACCAGGTTCTGTTACCCAGAATCCCTTGCAAACCTCAAAATGTGTTCAAAAAATACATTTCCCTCACCTTTCTGTGGTACCTCACTTGTGTGGGTGGGTCAAGTAACTGCGACAGGCAAGGGCCCAAAACAACCTGGTTTTGTAAGGAGGGTCCCATGAGTTTTTGGCCCCAGGCTCGGCGGCCATCTAGGAAAGCCTACCAAGCCCATACATTTCTAAAAACTAGACACTTTGGGGAGTCTAGCAAGGTATGACTTGCGTGGGTCCCCTAAAATTTCCCTACCGAGAATCCCCTGCAAACCTCAAATTTAGCTGAAAAAATCACTTTTTTCTCACATTTCTGTGTGGGAAAGTTCTGGAATCTGCATGGACCCACAAATGTCCTACCACTTAGCATTCCCCCAGGTCTCCCGATAAAAATGGTACCTCAATTGTGTGGGTAGGCCTTGTGGCAGGAACAGGAAATGGTCCAAATCGTACTGTGGAGACTTCAATATTCCCTATAACAAAACTACCTGGTTTTGGGAGATGCACCTGGGGTTTTGGCCACGGGTTCACCGCCAACTAGTTAAACCTACCAAGCCCACACATTTGCGAAAACTAGAAACCCTGGGGAGTCCAATGAGTTATGGCTTGCGTGGATCCCCCAACGTTTCCCTGCCCAGAATCCCCTGTAAACCTCAATTGTAGCTGAAAAGAACACATTTTCCACATATTTTTGTGTGTAATCACCATGGCGGAACATATGCCCTAGCCCACAGCGTTCTCCTCAGTTTCCCGAGTAAAATGATACCACACTTGTGTGGGTGTCCAATGCAGAATCGGTTAAAAAAAAATTAGCGCCTAGAATTCTCGGTGCTATACCCTTATTCCCTATGTTCTGGGCTCTTCACAATCACAGGGCCTTGTCCCATCCACACGAGTGAGGTATCATTTTACTCAGGAGAGTGGGGGGAACGCTGTGGGGTAGGACATTTGTTCTGGCATGGTGATTCCACCCAAAAATATGTGGAAAATGTGTTTTTTTCAGCTAAAATGATACCTCACTTGTATGGGTGGGGCAAGGGCCTATGACTGGGAGGAGCCTGAATGATAGGGAAGAAGGCTATAGAACTGAGAATTGTAAGCGCAACACTTTTAGAAAAATACATTTTTAGCCAGTTCTTGCATTGGACACCCACACAAGTGAGGTATCATTTTACTCAGGACACTAAGAAGAACGCTGTGGGGTAGGACATTTGTGCCAACACGGTGATTCCACACAAAAATATGTGGAATTTTTTTTTTTTCAGCTAAACTTGAGGATTGCAGGGGATTCTGGGTAGGGAAATGTTGGGGGCTCCACGCAAGCCATATCTCATTGGACTCCCCAGGGTGTCTAGTTTTTAGAAATGTGTGGGTTTGGTAGGTTTCTCTAGATGGCGGTGAGCGTGGGGCCAAAAATCCAGGTGCCCCCTCCAAAACCAGGTAGTTTTGTTATAGGTAATTTTGAAGTCTTCACAGTACGATTTGGTCCATTTCCTAGTGCAGCCACTATGCCTACCCACAAAAGTGAGGTACCATTTTTATCAGTAGACCTGGGGGAACGCTGGGTGGTAGGAAATTTGTGTCAGCCCGGTGATCCTACAACTTTCCCACACAGAAATATGTGAAAAAATAGGTTTGCAGAGGATTCTGGGTGGGGAAATATTGGGGGACCCACGCAAGCCATACCTTGCTGGACTTCCCCGGGTGTCTAGTTTTCAGAAATATGTGTGTTTTCTAGGATTCCCCAGATGGCCACCAAGCCCGGGGCAAAAAACTCATGTGACCCCCCTTGCAAAACCAGGTTGTTTTGTGATAGATAATTTTGATGTAGCCTGAATAGGTTGTGGGCCCTTGCCTGTCATGGGTACATGACCCTCCCACGCGAGTGAGGTACCATTTTTATCGGGAGACCTGAGGGAATGCTGTGTAGAAGGAAATGTGTGGATCCACGCAGATTCCAGAACTTTACTACACAGAAATATGAGAAAAAAGTGATTTTGTTCAGCTAAATTTGAGGTTTGCAGGGGATTCTCGATAGGGAAATGTTAGGGGACCCACGCAAGCCATACATTGCTGGACTCCCCAGGATGTCTATTTTTTAGAAATGTATGGGTTTGGTAGGCTTTCCTAGATGGCCGCCGAGCCTGGGGCCAAAAACTCATGGGAACCCCCTTGCAAAACTATGTTGTTTTGTGATAGGTAATTTTGATGTCGCCTTAATAGGTTTTGGGCACTTGCCTGTCCTGGGTACTTGACCCACCCACGCGAGTGAGGTACCATTTTTATCGGGCGACCTGGGGTAATGCTGTGTAGAAGGAAATTTGTGGATTCACGCAGATTCCAGAACTTTCTTACACAGAAATGTGAGAAAAAAGTGTTTTTGTTCAGCTAAATTTGAGGTTTGCAGGGGATTCTCGGTAGGGAAATGTTGGGGGACCCACGCAAGCCATACCTTGCTGGACTCCTGAGGGTGTCTAGTTTTTAGAAATGTATGGGCTTGGTAGGTTTCCCTAGAGGGCTGCCGAGCCCGGGGCCAAAAACATATGGGATCCCCCTGTCGCAGGGATCCTGCTCTCACACAGAACTGTACATAGAGACTTGGAACCTCAGTGAATTAGGGTGTACCAAAACTCACCTTAGTGCCCAAAATCCCCTACCAGACTAGCAATCAGTGTCTCATTGGTTCTTACAAACTCCCAATGTTTAGACAACCCAGAACATGGACTTAGAACACCTCAGGTAATGTGGAACACATGAACACTCTTTCGTTATACCAACATATGAATCCAGAACGAGGAGTAAATGAAGACACGTGCACGTTTGAAATGTTTATTTCTAATGCAGTGTTCTCAAGCGCAGTATCTTAGCTAATACAAGCAAACATATTATAAGAAACAAAGTAATCAGCATAGTTACTAGTCCATAAAATACAAAGGGAGAATGCATGTTAAAATGCTAGAGGGAAGAAGGCTAAATAGAACCTAAGTCTTACCCTCCCTTGCTAGTATATTATTTTATATATAAGAAGGTCTCTTTGGGTTTTAGAAGGGCGACCCCATACCTCTGATCATAATGGATAGGGATCACATCATCTTCCACCAGCTCTCTGCATGCGAAACATCATCAAGTGTGTGGCATGCTCTGTGTAGTGCAATATTAAACGCGCCTAAAGCCAGAGTTGGCCGCAGCTGCATATATGTTATGTCTAGAACGTGCGAAGAACAGACCTCACAACAACTACTGTGTTGAACTAACCTTGAAGGGCTCGGCACTCACTGTACAGACATAGCTTACCAAGCAAAGCTGATACAAATAGCAAAACATATTATTCTCGTGTGAAGCAAAATATTCTACTAGGCTCAAAGCTCTAATAACAATATGTGCTGTGTGTAGAAGCAGCAGAAAGGTAAAATGGCGTTTAAACTCCTAATAAGCTCATGCTAACTTAACACAGTGTGAAGGCAAAGCATATCTATATAACACCCTCCCTTGATCCGAGCACGGATAAGATAAGATAAGATAAGGGGCAAATTTATGGAATGTAGAGCTCAAGAACGATAGTCAGTTCAAATTTGCGCAAGTGAAAAAAATGTTTTTCACCCAAAATCTCATAATCAAGAAAAAGTCATCAGTGGCTTTAGCAAATTCAATAGGCCTGGGGCCGAAAACATTTTCATATGCAAAAAAAATAATTAAAAAAATGTTCAATGTCCAATAAACGGTGATGACATACTTCATCATAACATTGAATATGCAAAATATGCAGCAACAGCTTCCAATAGGAAGTCACTGTTCTCATCCGAAAATAGTTCAGCCATCCAATTTAATAGCGGGAAAGAACATACATGCTCTTCAATTACCGGAGCCTCTAGCACCATCAGAGGGCAACTCGGTGGGTTCTCAATGAAGCTGTGTGCCAAGAAATCTTACGCCGCTGCGAATACATTCAAACGACCCAGTATTCTATGCATCGCTGCAAAGGCCATAATCCCACCGTCAGAACAAAGCAATTCATGAGCAGCTAAGGGGCTCATGAGCTGGTTATAATCCACATCAGGAGACACCGTATTGCAGAGACACAAATCCAGGACCCAGTCGAAATCGCAACTCATGTAATGAAAGACAGGCTGGACACACGTAAAATAGGAAAATCGAAACGATAATCCATAAGCTGCACTTAAGGTGGCAAGTGGCAGCGCTCCATAGTACTCAAGCATTCTGTTGCGAAACAGTGCCAGTCGCGACAGATCGTCTTGAAACACAGGACGCGCATCCATTTTGAATGAAACAAAACAGCAAAAGAACGCCTGCAGCCAGCGCCAGTAGAATGGGAAATCCACCAAATAGGCTGGAAAAGATCGAATACAGAAAGCAGGAAAGACCCCACATATACTTTGAAATGAAGTCACAAGGCCGCTGCTAACCACTTTAAAAAAATGCGCCAGCCCAGTTGTGGAGGATGCATTAAAGATTGTGTGAATTAATTCACCGAAATGCAATGGCAAGTCAGTATTTAATAAAGCATGCACCTCTGTGTGGGCGTTAGTTACGTGAAGGACAAATGTTTCACGAGCAGATGTGAGGGCAACTTCTTTTTGGGACAATAGAGCTCTTATGCGACTCATCTTATTGAACTCTGCTTTCAAGGTCGGGATCTTGGGCCAGATGGAAACATCCAGTTTCCCATGCGTGGGTGGATACATTACATTCTTACAGCAAACCACACGCTCACTGACGGTAACGACATAAGCAATTCCTTTTATTAACCCACAGAAATCCTCATTGTTTAATAGTGAATAACTCCCATTTGCCAGTAATGTGAATGTGGGAACGATAGCAGGCACGGGGGTACCTTTCGAAACACAGGCTAAATTGGGTTCGTTTTGATTACAGGAGCCATGTAATTGGATATGTCTACACATTAATGAGTGATCCGGTGTGTCAGTGCATTCTTCACCATTCAAATAAACTTATTCAAATAAACTTCCTTGCCCTCCCTAGGGCATCTATATGTAAAAGGAAGCGACCAGGCTTCATGGAGATAAGAACTACCAAGAGGCTCGTATCTGCCAATGGCAAAGTATTTCATACAGTTTTTAAACTCGAACAGAGGAAACGGGAGAGTTATCAATCCGTGGATAAGCCACGTTGCAGTAGTGGCCTCTGCCACAGAAAATGGTAGGGACTCTAACCGCGCAATGTGTAACATGGAAAAAGAGGCATCTTTCATTGAAAGTAAACGTTGCTTGTCAGTCAAATTAAACGGGGCAAATAGGGAAGAGGTATTCATGTAATGCCATGGCACTTTTCCTGCCTTAAGCGTCTGCAGGGTCCATGCAAACTGCATAATAGAACGCAATTGATTTTGACCATGGTACAATACAGACACCTCATCTTGCACAATATCAACAACAGATGACACAATATTATCCAACGTGTAAATGCGGGAGGAAAGCGTATTAATGCTATTATCTACAACTGCTAGCACTTTTTCTAAATTAGCTTGATCTATAGCCCTAAGGTGGGTAGCCGCCTCAATCTGGGATGTTTTCCAGAATTCGTTATAAACAGCATATATCCATCTTTTAGATCTACCTCTAGCCGGGACTTTAATTAAATCATTCAGATCAACATCGTCAGTCAGTTTAGATAAATGCTTAATTGACGCCAAGGTAGAATGTTTGAGCCAATTCTGACATAATTTGCCTACAGAATAGGTAGTCACAGAATGGTCACTTTCAAAACGGGGATCCACCCTGACCTGTGTAAAGCCTTGAGCCAAACCCAGAAAACGATGCTGGCACGAGTCAGCACTTCTGTGCCAGAGCAACCAGCCATTGGGATCCAAATTGGATATTTTAAAAGAAGAATTTAGCAACAGAATGTGCAAATCTCCGATCAAAAATTTTGTAGTATTACCCCAACTGAATATTATTCTAAATCAGGGAGAATTTAATTTTTTAGAGGTAGACAATCCAAAGCATGTTGTCTGTGAAATTATAGAATTTAAAAACAACATATGATTCGGGATAAGACATGCACGGTGCAAAGCCTCAGTGCCTTGCACCTGCCAACTTTTAGAACCCCAAACAGATTTAAGGTCAACTGTTTCCTTCCACAACACGTAGCCTCCAACAGCTAGCTGGTCTAGAAAGGACTTTGAGTACAATAATTTAGTATCGGTAAGTCTAACTTTGGATGTGGACTTTTCAGTCATTTTAAAATAAAATGCATTGGGATTTGACTGATTAAAATCGGTAAAATAAGTAAACTTTTTCAAAAAGGAAGCAGAACTGCCTTGTATAGAGCTGGACAATGCTCCCTTTGTGTATAATTTACAGTGTTCCTCCTGGCATTAGTTTTATGCAGGTAGTGATTGCCAAAATGTTGGTAACAATATAAATCACCGTAATTAGCAGATTCTAAATACAAATCTTCAGCATCAAAGGCAGCATAATATTTCAAATCAGAAAACAACGCTTCTACGGCCTGAACATCCCAATCTTCAGAACGTATATTTTGTTTAACTACATCCCCCATGTTAACTCTAAGCACATTAGGGACATTTATAACATGAGTGGGGCCATGGATTTGAAATGTTACAGCATCCCATACAATCCCATCCATGACAGGCCAGGCAGTGATGTTAACAAAAGCCAAGTCTCTCTTCAATCTGTGTGATGAGGAATGGGATGACAATGTTCCATTGATATGTCAAATGCATTTTCTCTCCTCGACATAGTGTCCATTGACGAGACGGAAAAAATAAAACACAAAACCAATTGACATAAAAGGGTAAATCGAAAAAAGCACCAGCCAAATATAGGCCCAAGGTGGAATCAAAATATGTTTTTTAAACAGTCTCGCATAAACAGTAATTCTTGAAGGCTGTCTTGATGTGTGTGAAACAGTGTCAAATGAAAATCTGGATTCTGTGGCCAAGCGAGTTTGTAAATCAGGCATCGATAAGTCAGTTGGGTAAGTGTAATCAGTTTCATCAAGTTGAGTACCAGGCAATGTACTCAATAAAGGACTAGAAATTGCAGGCATCTCGAAGGCAACCTCAGGCACTGGATTAGAAGCCGGGGCCAAAACAGAATTTCTCAGAATCGAAGAACATGAGACTGCCGGTGTCATACTAAGAAGAATCGGGCACTCTATGTATCTTGACATTGTCGATGGAGATATACCTGTTTTCCCGAGAAGTGTAGAGGTGGCGGCAAGAGGGAGCTTGACCCCCAGCAGAATTCGCTGGTCAGAGGCTGCCGCAGGTCTGGCACAAAGGAGAAACTCCTCAGCCAGAGTCAACCTACGAAGGAATTCTGCCCCATCTGACTTATTTTTTTACCTCAAGGCAAACCAGGTCGACCCATCCCAGGATACATCAACATTAACATTATTACCAACAAAATTTCAAAGTAAATTAAGATTTAAACAAGGACTTAAAGAAGAAATCGAACAAGACAGTTGTTGGATTGAGCCCAATGCATGGATTACATCAATGATCCCAGTTAGGAGAAGGGGGAAAGATTGGGGGCCTAAATTGCACCTGGGAAGGGAGATAGAGGCACTTGAAGATAAGGAAGGGGGGCAACAATCGGGGGTAAATAAAATCAGTAGATATACCCTGAGGAGTAGGGACATCTGTGGGGTGAATAGCTCCTTTCCTAAAGTGGCGAGTCAAGAACCTCCACCTGTACAAATAGCCACTAATGGGACAATTTCAAAATAAAATAAAATAAAAGCACCTGTACCGACCCTAAAACTCTTAACACTAATACCAGTACTAATACCAGCACTCCTGTAAAAAAAGGATTAAAAAAAACTACAAATAAACTAAGTAGCACAAAAGTGACATCATCGTTAAGATCCTTTTTTAAGGTCCAAGGTGCAGAACCCGCAGTAAAAAGGTTACTACTACTCTTACCGGTTCACACCCAACAGAGGAGGTGGGAAGCGGCATGCCGACTCTAAAACAAATCCTACCCCGATCTCTGAAAAATAAGACGCTAAGGGAGATGGAGACTCTATCTCTACCTCTACCTACACAAAACAGATTTGAATTACTTGGACAGGTGATCGGCGAGACTGGCGAGACTAATGGGGTCTCAGAAAATCAGCTTTTATCTGCTCCCATCGCAAATGTGACAGCATCAGGAAAAGGACCAAGTGCTACACTAGATAAACCAAGTTCTGCAGGCTTTCTAGATTCTCCAGGGACATCAGACGAGAAAGAGAGGTCATCCCACACTGAAGGATTACTAAATACACTGCTAATAGAGATCAGAGATAGGTTTGCGGTCTCTGAGACTAACCAACTAAAGATCCAATCAGCTTGTGAAATTCTTCAAGCTAAGATGAATGCTATCTCAGATAGAGTCGGCACAATGGAGGCAACAGTCGAGAACTTAACAAAAAAGGTTGGGAAAAACTCACAAGATATTCAGGCTTTAAGGGGGGAGGATACACTCTTGAAAGAAAAACTGGAGACCCTGGAAAATGCAGCAAGAAGGAATAGCATTAGATTGTTAAATGTTCCTGAAAATTCAGAAGGCGAGGATATAAGAGTATTTGTTATCAATCTCTTGGCAGACTTCAATGCAGATATTGACAAGAAAACTCTCGAAGATGACATTCATCGCGATCCCTATCTTAAAAAACCGGGAAAGAAAAATCCCAGGAAGATACTGGTGAATTTTAAATCATTCACACTAAAAGAAAAAATCTTGTCAGGGGGTCTAAAAACAGGGACGTATAAAAAGGCTGATTGGACATTCCGTATGAGATCAGATATCTCCCACATTACACAAGAAAGGCAATGGGAGTTAGGAAATGTAATGCAGGAACTAAAAAGTCTTGGTGCAACGGTAAATGTATGCTTCCCCGCTTCACTCAAAGTTATGTGGAACAATAAAATGCATTTTTTTAAAGATCCAGTCGAGGTGAATACTTTTATAAACCAGATAAAGAGTTCCACTTCTAGATAAGAGTTTTGGAAGTCATGCAAGAGACAGAGCCTAACAAAAAAAAATTAGACTAACGCCTCTAAAAGGGTATAAGGGAGGTTTCCCCAAGGAAGGGGGGTTGGCCCAACCCACTAAAAATAAAGTTAAAAAAATGGTTTGAATATGTGCACAGGGTGGGGGAGCATGTGGGGGAAAATAAAAAAATATATATCCTCATTTAAATTTACTGATTTAAACATCTTTGGCCCTTTATTTATTATTTGGTTTACTTTTGAATTACAATGTCTAATAATATTAGAATAAATGACTTGGAAATCATGACATGGAACGTAAATGGTTTGAGGGTTCCTCGGAGAAGAGAAAGAATCTTAGAATTTTTGAGACTAACAGAATGTAAGGTTTTGTTGATACAGGAGTCTCACCTACTTAGAGAGGAATGGGCATCAATTTAAAAAAAACAGAAATGGATCGAATACTGCATTTGCACTAATAAAGTGTGTACAACAAAGGGAGTCGCTATACTAATAAAAAAAACGGCATGTGCTATATTGAGTGATAGTATAGTTGAGCCAACAGGGAGATGGGCTGTCGCTAAATTTAAAATCAACGGATAAGGGATTACCCTAGCAAGCTATTACGGCCCTAATTTGGACGACCCTGAACCCCTCTATACTCTGTTATCCCATTTGACAGATGTTAATGACTATACTATCTTAGGAGGTGACTTTAATATGGTCTTAACCCCCAGCAGTGACTCCACATCACATAGAGCTATATCAAGTACACAAAAAACGAGGAAAGCATTAAATCAATTAATGTCCGATATAGGGCTAACAGATATCTGGAAGGATATGGCAAACAAGTCTAAAACTATAGGTGGGAAGTTTACTTTCCATAACAAAAAATGGGGACATAAATCAAGGATTGATTTCTTTTTAGTTAGTGCAACAGTAGGTAAAAGCACAAAACAAGTCAGTCATGCCCCTGAACATCTGGCAGACCACTCGGCAGTCATTTTAAAAATAACGATCAAAAAAGCACAAGTGCCAATTATTATTGGAAGATGATATTATTGAAAAGTTAAAGATAGAAACTAAAGAATTTTTTTATATTAATCTAAACTCTGCCTCAATTCAAATAGTCTGGGACACATACAAGGCCTTTTTAAGGGGGTTAACACTAGCCATTTCTTGTACACAAGCAAAGAAGGTAAAAGAAGAAACAAAAAAACTTGAAGATGAAATACATAGACTAAAAAAGTGTCTAGAGGGAGACCAGGAGAACGATAAACTTTTAAGTAAATTAACCTCCGCTAAACATAAACTGGCCGATTTTTTAGAAATCATTATAAAAAAAATGGGATGCAAGTAAACTTGCAAACCACGAATATGGGGAGGGTTGTGGTAAACTCCTCGCTTGGAAAATAAAAACTGACCAGACAAGGAACTGGATAAAAGATATACGGAGTCCGGATACTAATATTATTGTTTCAGAAGACATTGAAATTGAGGAGGCGTTTGTCCAGTTTTATAAGAAACGATATACGGAGGATATGACTCTGGAAGACACCTTGGTGGACAACTTCTTAGCAGAAGTATCCCTCCCTACTCTTCAACAGGAAAATAAAGAGTTAATAAACTGCCCTATACGGCTGGAGGAAGTTACTCACGCAATTAACTCCCTAAAAAAGGGTAAAGCAGCAGGAACTAACTCCATTCCAAACGAGATCTATGAGGCATTAAAAGAGGAACTGTCACCTATCCTCCTCCAACTTTTTAATTCTTCTTTTATAGAAGGAGTAAACCCCCCCACATCTTGGGAAGAGGCCACAATAATAATCCTCTTAAAACCCAATAAAAATCCACGTATATTCGAATCCTACCGTCCAATCTCACTCCTGAACTGTGACCATAACATTTATACACAGATCATTATTAAACGTTTAGATAAAGTAATAGGACCGCTTATTCATCCCGACCAAAAGGGTTTTATGAAGGGGAGACAGCTTAGTGAATTAACCCATGATCTGATAGGTGCTATAGACATGGCCCAAAGGTATAACTCTCCCTTGGCGGTAATGACATTCGATGCCGCCAAGGCATTTTTTACCGAGTTAACTGGGCATTTCTATTTAAAGTAATACAATCGGGGGGCGTGGCCAAGATGGCGGAGTAGAAGGACGTGTCTGCCGGAGCTCCTGACCCCGTCCAAGGCCCCGAGCCCTACCTGTAGCTGAATTCTCCCCCCCGGAGCTGCACTGTGTCGCAGGAGGAGCGAGGGAGTCGGGGGCTGCCTGACTGCCGCCGGCTGAACCCCGCAGGGCGCGAACTCACCGAGTTCAGAGGGCCGAGTGGTTGGCCGGTGCCGACCTGAGCTGGCGGGGCGCCTCCGTCCCGGCGGTGTGGAGGACTGCGGGGCGGCGGAGAAGCGGAGACCTGCCCAGCCAGAGTGGACGGAGCTGATCGGAGCTGGCGGGCCCTGGACCGGGGGCCCGACCGTGCCTGCACGGCACTGCGAGGTGCCTGAGGAGCTTCCGCCCCTCCCCCAGCGGCCCAAGATGGCGGCAAAGTGAGACCGGGGTTCTTCGCCCAGTCCTGCGTGGAGACCGGGATTGAGACTGCCGACTCCCGTCAACAGGTTGGTGCTCTTCGCGGCGACCCGGACGGAACGCCTGAAGCAGCGGACACATTAGCTGCCGGCTGGTGCTCTCTACGCCCGGGGTGCTGCCTCTGCGGGGGAGGGACCTACGGGAGTGCCCGGCTTGGCGGCCCTCTCCGAGTAGTGCGGAGGGCCGGGATCGGCCGAATGCGGAGTCGCGCCCCTGACGGGCATTGATCGTGACCAAGAGACCGCAGGCACGTAGCGGATCGGCGACCCCCACAGCCCCCCGGCGCCAGCTTGCTCCTGTGTGACACCGCCAGGGGAGCCGACAGCGGACCGTGCCGGGCTATGGACGTGGGTGTGGCGGGTCCCCCCACCCCCCCGGCGTGGCTCTTACCACCACGGACTTCTTGAAGGTACATGCGGCGGGCCCCGACTGAGGGAGCCACGACTGGGGTGCAGCCTAGGAAGGAGTGGGGGGAGTTGTAGTGCAGCACTGCTGGGAGCCATGATGGTGGGGTGAAGGCCTTGGCCCCGGGTTCCGCAGACTTCGACGCCGCATTGGGACCTCCGCGCCGCGACCCGCCCCCGGGGGTGCGGCGCCGGGAGCAGATTTAGAACGAGGGGCGCCCCGTCTTGCACTGTGGTTCATCACCCGACCCTGGTAGGCTACGGACTTTAGGAGTGGCACAAGCCAACGTCCGCCCCGGATTGGAAGCAGACTTCTGGTGGAGCGTGGACCGGTGGTGTGCATCGCGGCGACAGGCGCACGGGTCGGCGGAAGGACCTGCATCATGGCCAATCCAAAGGGTGGTAAAAGGAACGATCGCACGCTGCCGGAGATGCTCGGCAGACCTCAGAACAGAGGAGATAGGGCCTCCTCCTCACCTGGAACAGCTGGGAGCTCCCAGTCTGGCGCAGTGGCGGAACCCCCGGTCACCAGATCCTTTCTGGAATCCCTCTTTGGTACGTTGCGGGAGGACTTCCAGGCCCTGAAGCAGGAAGTAGCGGGAGAGGTGAGAGAGCTCCGCAGGGAGGTGGACGGACTGGGCGAGAGGGTGGCCACGGCGGAGGAATCTACGCACAGACAAGATGAGGAGATCACCTTTCTGCAGCAAGAAGTGCTGACTCTCCGGGAGCAGCACTTGGACCTCCAATTGCATAATGAGGATTTGGAGAATAGATCACGCAGAAACAACATACGGGTCCGAGGTGTGCCATCCCCGGAGGAGACCCCGGACATCGTTCAGTACCTACAGGAACTCTTTCGATCAGTCCTAGGCGAAGGGGATGATTTCCCCATCAGAATTGACAGGGCTCACAGGGTGGGGCCCGTCAGAAGGGCTAATGGCCCCCCTCCGGACATTCTAGCGTTCCTCCCGGACTTCCCATTGAAAGAGAGGATAATGGGGGAGGCAAGGAAAGCACGTTCACTCACCTTTCGCGATCGCCCTGTGGCGCTGTATCAGGACTTGTCCACACTCACGCTTCAGAGGCGCAAGGCGTTTAAGATTGTGACAGACTTCCTCAGGCAGCATGACACGCCCTACTCCTGGGGTCACCCCTTCCGTATAATTTTCAAGTGGCAAGGTGAGACTCACCAATTGAGATCCCTACAGGACACTTGCGACATCCTGGGCATTACTGCGGCGGAGGAGGAATCCCACACGCCGAGGAGGCGGCGCACGACGGACGGGGGATGGCACCGAGTGGCACGTAGGAGGACGACGGGAGTGTCGAGAAGACCGGGATCTCCGACTATTAGGGCTGCACAGGAAGATGCTGTCCGGACAGCCTCTGAGGAGCTTGGAAGCGTGGAGGAGGTGGCATTGACCGCTTGAATGTGCTCCGGGGGGAGTTCGCCATAGCACCGTTCCAATTGCTGGCTTGGGGTGGGGGGAGGGGGCGCCGGATTGGGCACGTGTGGCTGGACGTCCACTAAGGTAACATTCCACGGATTGGTCCGCTTGGGCCTGTCTGGGACTATTTGGAGAAGTTCTGGGGAAGTTGGGGTGTGAGTTGCAGGGTAGGGGGGGGGAACTGGGGAGGGAAGGAATGTGGGGGGACAGTTCGGGGGTTGTTCCGGGGGTAGGGGGGGGGATCCGGGAGTTGGGATGGGGAAGGGGGGTCGTCCAGTGCACAGTGCGCCTGTTGGGAGTTTTGCAGGTGGCCCTACACTTTGGTTTGCCTGCGTCGCGAGGCTGCTTCTGCATTTGTGATTTTCTTTCTGCTTTGTTGCTTGTGTTCATATTGTGGGCTCTTGCGCTCCATCCCCGCGGGAGGGGTCCCTATTGCTTGCTGCCTCTCCTCTTCTATGCCTCCTTCTTCTTTTAAAGTGGTTACCCTGAACGTCAGGGGGCTGAACAACCCTGTCAAACGGCGGGCGGTGCTCTCCCTCCTAGAGAATACGCACGCTGACATTTGCCTCCTGCAGGAGACACACCTGCTGCAGCACGACACACATAGACTACGCTCCCGTAAGTTCCCGTCACAGTTCTTCTCATGTAGTTCCTCTAAGTCTGCGGGGGTGGCTATTTTGGTGTCCAGTCGTTTTAAGGGGGAGGTCCTCCACAAGCTTACTGAAATAAAGGGTAGACTGTTAGCCTATAGATTCAGAATAGGGGGTCTTGCGTTTACGATTGGATCCCTGTATAGCCCCAATGAACGACAGGAACGCTTCCTGCGAACGGCGGTCGAGGATATCACGGCCTCACAGGATAGACATGTTATTCTGGGAGGGGACCTTAATTTGGTCTTTGATTCGGCTATGGACAGGTCGGCACAGCGCTACCCGCAGGTCGGGGAGCTCTCGGCCGACGGCAAGGAGTGGTTGGCGGAGGTGGGGCTTTTAGACATCTGGCGCAACATGCACCCAGCGGATCGGGATTACTCGTATTACTCCCATGCGCATAAGACGTATGCACGGCTGGACCACTTGCTGGTCACTGCCCCGGTTCAGGCACTGGTCTCAGGCTCGGACATAGGAGTGCTGTCCCTTTCGGATCACGCTCCGGTCGATGCCACGATGCGTTTGCCGCCCGTGGCCCTCCCCCCTCGCACGTGGCGCCTGCGAGATACTTTACTGCACAGGAAGGTGGTAGTGGAACGCATAGAGGGAGCTCTCCGGGAATTCCTGGTGCACAATGACAATCAAGACACCGCCCGGGCTACACAGTGGGCAGCCTTGAAAGCGGTCCTCCGGGGGGAATTCTTAGCGATCTCCTCCGCCGATAACAAGGAGAGACAGGCTAAGAGGGAGGAACTCACTGATAAGGCTCGCGAGCTTGAACAGATCCATCGCAGGACAGGGGCCCCTAGAATATGGCGACAGCTTAAGGGGGTTAGGAAGGCCCTGGCGGCTCTGGATTTGGACCGAGCGGAATACGCCGCACTCCGGCTGCGCCATACCTTTTACACGGGAGGTGACCGCTGTGGTAAGCTCCTGGCCAACAGACTCCGCGCGGCGCGTCAGAGTCAGCTGGTAAAGGCGATCACTAGCAATACGGGGACCACGGAGACGGAGGACGCCCACATCGCGGCCGTTTTCCGTGGGTTCTACGAGGACCTCTACACTGGAGACCCTCCGGATGAACCGGCTGTGGCCGCTTACTTAGATACGGTCGCATTGCCCTCCCTGGATCCCCTGCAGGCTGAACACCTGGACAGGGCCATTAGAATTGAGGAAGTGATCTCGGCCATCGCTCGGCTTAAGCATGGCAAGGCGCCGGGCCCGGACGGGTATACCGCGCTTTTCTACAAGACGTTTTGCTCGTCGCTGGCCCCTATCCTGACCCGACTTTTCAACTCATTTGCCGAGGAGGGAGCTATTCCACCTGATCTTTTGCGAGCATCCATCTCGGTGATCCCCAAGCCTGGGAAGGATCCGGTGCACTGTGGCTCGTATAGGCCGATATCCCTTCTCAACGTCGACCTGAAATTGTATACTGGGATACTGGCGGCTCGTTTGGCCCCGCACTTGTCAGGTCTTATTGACCCTGACCAAGCAGGTTTCGTCCCGGGGAGACAGACGGTTGACAACACGAAGCGGATTGTTCATCTGCTCGAAAAGGCCTCCCGGATCCCGGGGGAACGGATGATGTTAACGGTAGACGCTGAGAAAGCGTTCGACCGAGTGCACTGGCCCTACCTGGAACAGGTGTTAGTGAAGGCAGGCATAGGGGACAGGTTCCGCACTATGGTCTTCAACTGCTACAGGCACCCGACTGCAGTGGTTCGGGTGAATGGGTTCGCCTCCCGGGCCTTTAACATCGAGAGGGGCACCAGGCAGGGGTGTCCACTCTCGCCCCTGCTCTTTGCTCTTTATATGGAGCCGTTCGCCCAGCGTATACGTGATAACCAGGCCGTGACCGGTATCAGGATGGGTGGCTTTACACACGCCATTAGCCTCTACGCTGATGATGTCATCCTATCGCTTGATGAGCCGCGGACTGCCCTCCCGGCCTGCGTCGAGGAGCTGGCCTCCTTTGGCGCGGTTGCGGGGTTTAAGCTGAATCTGGGGAAATCGGTGGCCCTGGATGTTTCTTTAGAGCCATCCACCAGGGCGGATTTGCAGAGCCGATTCCCAATGATCTGGTCATCGGCGGCGGTACCCTATCTTGGAATCCAGATAGCGCCCACCTTACCGGCCATGGTTACGGCCAATTATTCGGCCCTGGGTGTTAAAATTAAGGAGGAGCTGCACCGCTGGAGCCGTGGTATCCTTTCCTGGTTGGGCAGGATTGCTGCGGTTAAAATGACTATTCTCCCGCAGGTGCTGTATTTGTTTCGGGCTCTGCCACTCCAGCCTCCGGTCGGGTGGATTCAGCAGTTGCAAGCGGACGTTTCACGTTTTGTTTGGCAGGGGAAAAAGCCCAGAATGCGTAGACCCCTCTCCTTCTTGGCCCCTGAGATGGGAGGGTTGGGGATCCCGGACTTTCGTAGATATTTCCGAGCGGTGCAGTTACGTTGTCTTGTAGAATGGAGTAGGTGGGAGTCCGACAAGAACTGGCTCTTTCAGGACCAGGCGGTGGCGGGGCGACCCTTGCAAGAGATCCCGTTCTTGCGCCGGATTCATCGTCCTAAAAATCTGTACGCCTCCTTTGTTACACGAGTGCCTTTGCGGGTTTGGGATGCTACCGCCACTACGTGCGGTCTCACCTCCTTCCCGTCGCCGCTTACGCCGTTGGTGGATAACCCTGACTTTACCCCGGGCATGGAACAGGGCGCGTTTGCGCACTGGCGAGGGGCAGGTTGTAGGGCCCTGTGCCATATGTACGATCAGGGCGGGGTGATCCCCTTCACAGAGTTCCGACAGGAGTTTTCCCTCCCTGAGACTGAGAGACACCGCTATATGCAGGCACGCCACTGGGCCCTCCAGCCTCAGGTGCGGGAGACTGCTGACAGGCGCTTTCTACCTTATGAACAATGGCTGCTTACACGCACTTCAGACTCTAAACTGATTACAGACCTGTATAAATTGTTGCAACCTCCGTCCACACACTTCTATAACCCGGGTAGGGAGAGGTGGGAAAGGGAATTGGGGAGGACACTGAGCCCTAAAGAATGGGAGAACATCTCTTACAGAGCACGGCATTCAGCGTACCATATGGGCCTTACTGACACTCTAACTAAAGTCTCCACCTACTGGTACTACACGCCGGAGCGAGTACACGAATTCGACCGCAGCAAGGAGGCAGTGTGTTGGAGAGGGTGTGGACACCGAGGTACACTTACACACATTCTATGGGACTGCCCTCTCCTGGCTGCATATTGGAAGGAGGTACTGGACAACATTGATACGCATTTTGGCATTGAACTGCCGCGCTTCCCTGCCTACACACTACTAGGGCTCCCGAACAGCCTAATGTACCCACTTAGATCCCGCAGGGGTAGGCAGATTGCCATTGCACTAGGCTCAGCGGTACAAAATATCTTGATCCATTGGCGCACGGCCACGGTACCTTCGGTTTCGGGCTGGTTCCATAGGTTGTGGCATGTGTTAGGCATGGAGAAACTGTCGCTGATGGTGGCAGGGGATATATCACAATTCTCTGAGCTTTGGCAGCCATTTCACTCCCTGCTGTTGATGGAATTCACGGAAATTACCTGCCCCAAATACCTCCGCCTCCTGCGGCTCACGAGTCCTGAGGCACAGGCTCTGTAACTTAGTGGGAGGAGTACTTCCCCGGCGAGTGGGGGTCTTGTGATTGGACTGAATTGAGGTTGGTGCACTGGACGATGTGGGTGGGGGGGGGGGGGGGGGGGAGGTTGGGATCCGGGAGTTGGGTTGTTGGGGTCCGGGGGGGGAGTTTGAAATGGAACATTATCTCATACTGTGGACTGGCGCTTCAGATGTAGCTGCAAGGGGCTGATAACATTCACTGCATGTAACCGGTTCAGCCAGGATTGGGGTTCTCCCCACCCTAATAGAACGCCCTGTGTTGATGTTTGCTGGTCTTTGTGTGAGATGCTGAATAAAATACTTTAAACCTAAAGTAATACAATCCTTCGACTTGGGGGAAAAATGCTTGGCAGCCATTAAGGCCATTTATAAGAACCCCTCAGCCAGAATCCTGGTAAATGGAAAGCTAACCAGAGCAATATATCAGGGATAAACGCGGCAATTCAGGCTGTGAATGTGTGCATTAGGATGCTGTAGAAATTTCTAACATAATTTGCTGATTTAAGAGCACTTCGTAAAATCGTCTATTTTAAATCAGTATGTGTTGTGTTTTAAATACAAATTGCTGATTGGAAAGCATTTTGGAAATCGTCTTTTAAAAAACCTTATTGTGACTCTGATATTGATCTGTTCCGCTGCGATTACTGCAAGCGCACTCTTACCTGCACTTTAGGCGCTCGTGGCCCCGTTCCGCCCCGGCTTGTGCCGTTTGTGCGGAGGGTCAGCTGAGCCTCACTTCCTGCTGGTGCAAACACTTCCGCCCTGCACCTACTCATTGCAGGTGAGCGGTCTAGTGCTGCCGAGCCTGGGGGTATTTAACTCGCATGTCCAGCCTCCGCCCATTGATAAACGCGGCAATTCAGGCTGTGAATGTGTGCATTAGGATGCTGTAGAAATTTCTAACATAATTTGCTGATTTAAGAGCACTTCGTAAAATCGTCTATTTTAAATCAGTATGTGTTGTGTTTTAAATACAAATTGCTGATTGGAAAGCATTTTGGAAATCGTCTTTTAAAAAAACCTTATTGTGACTCTGATATTGATCTGTTCCGCTGCGATTACTGCAAGCGCACTCTTACCTGCACTTTAGGCGCTCGTGGCCCCGTTCCGCCCCGGCTTGTGCCGTTTGTGCGGAGGGTCAGCTGAGCCTCACTTCCTGCTGGTGCAAACACTTCCGCCCTGCACCTACTCATTGCAGTTGAGCGGTCTAGTGCTCCCTCACCACCAGTATAAAATGGCGGCATGGCGGAAGCGCAGCGGACGAGCGCAGCGGGAGCGCCGACTTCTCGCCAAAGTCGCGCACAAGTCAAGCCCGTCTGCGCCTGTCCGCGGCCGACCAGGCCCAGGGCCCCGTCGTAATGTCCATTTTATATCATACTCTGTTCGGGAGCTCACAACTCTTCAGGGCCAATGGCCGCTATTAGAGTCAGTCCGCTGCCACATCGCCGCACTTGGGCTTACCCCTTCTTCTTTGACTCCCTTGCCTCCCCCCCCTGTACTTTCGCCACCACCTCCTCCTCAGTCCTGTTCCCTTACTCCCACTCCTCCCACTCCTCTATCCATCATTCTGCTCAATACCAGGTCAGCGGTTAAACACCACCATGAGCTGTTTGTCCTGCTTGATTCTGAAAAGCCTGACTTACTGCTCCTGACCGAAACCTGGTTTTGTGACTCTTCCTTACCAGCTCTCTTGGCTGCTCTCCCCCCTTCCTATGTCGCTCTACGCGCCGACCGCCCAGCGGGCAGGATTGGTGGCGGTGTAGCCTTAATTACCCGCTCGGATTATAATTTTCAATTGTTGCCTTTCCCCCCCATCTCTTCCACTGAATACCTCGCAGTCCGCTCTTCTTCTTTTTCTCCTCCGATTACCTGCCTCCTAATGTATCGTCCACCCCAGCCTTCGCCTCTGTTTCTGCCAGCATTTCAAGACTTATTGGCCACCTTGGTGGTCAATTACGCCTCTATCTTGGTGCTAGGCGATTTTAATTACTGGCCTTCGGACCCTTCAGAGTGTACCCCTTCTAAACAACTCACTGAATCCCTCCAGTCTTTGAACTTTGTTCCTCACATATTTGTCCCTACACATTCTCATGGCCATACATTAGACCAGGTTTGGTCCCTTAACCTCTCTGTTTCCCCCGTGTCGGTATCTCCCTGCCCTTGGTCTGACCATGCCCTTATTTCCTTTTCTATCCTTCTCAACCCTGCCACCAAGGTTCCGCACGCCAAAAACACCTGGGCGCGGAATTGGAATCGGGTTGACTTTCCTACACTGACCTCTCTGCTTCTGAATTCCTCTCCTAATCTCTCAGGTCTATCCTCCAATTCACAAGCCACCGCTATTAACACCTGGCTTGCTGGAAGCTGCGACTCGGTCGCCCCATTACGCCGTATCTCAACTCGACGACTCAAGGACTCCAATAGGTGGTTTAGTGACGACCTAAAGGCACAAAAATTGGCCGTACGACAAGCTGAGAGGCTGTGGAGAAGAAAATACTGTCCTTTATTGAAAATCCAATACTCTCTATTGCTAACAGAGTACAAAAAAGCTATTTTAGCCACCAAAACTATGTATTTTTCCACAAAAATTCATTCAGCTGAAAGTAAGCCTAGGGAGATTTTTACTATAGTCAACTATCTAGCCTACTCGGACAGGGCTTCACCCCAATTCCCTCCCACTCAGGCCCTGTGTGACCAATTAAATTCTTATTTTTTGGATAAAATTGCAATTATCAAGACAAATATCCCCCCTCCCTCTTCTAATTTTGTTGATCCTTTGCCTCCTTCTGATCAGTCCCGTCTTACCTCAATTCCCCCCTTCACCAAAGAAGTCTTTTTAGAGATACTGCCTAAAGTCAAATCTGGCTCTCCAGCAGACATCTGTCCGGCACGAATTTTACAACAGATTTATTCTGCCTGCCCCCAGCCCCCAATCACTTTCCTCAATAGCTCTCTCGCTCAGGGAATCGTGATCCCCGCACTTAAATCAGCCACAATAGTGCCCATTCTGAAGAAGTCTGGCGCTGACCCGTCCATCCCAGCCAACTATCGCCCCATTTCCCTACTGCCCTATTTGGGGAAAGTGCTTGAGCGCCATGTCACCTCGGTACTCAGCGCCCATGTAGAGGTAAATGGAGGCCTGGTATCTCGTCAGGCCGGCTTCCGCCCTAGGCACTCTACCGAATCCGTCGTGGTGTCGGTCCTGGACAACCTCAGGGATGGCATGGACCAAAATAAACATCAGGCGCTGGTGCTCCTCGACCTCTCCGCCGCTTTTGACACGGTGGACCATACCATCTTGCTTTCACGTGTCAGAGCGGCGGGAATCGAGGGCTCAGCCCTGGTCTGGCTATCGTCCTTCCTGAGGGACCGCACCCAGGCGGTTCGGCTGGGGGATTTCACGACTACCCCACTGCACGTCACTTGTGGTGTTCCCCAGGGTTCTTCACTTTCTCCTTTACTCTTTAATCTATACATCTTCCCTTTAATCTTTGCGCTCCAGCAGCTGGAGGTCACCGTATATAACTATGCGGATGACCTCCATCTCATCTTCAGTCTTTCCTCTTCCCCCCACTCTACATCTAATTTCCAGTCTATTATGATTTTCATCAGGGACTGGATGAACCACAACCATCTCAAATTGAACCCGGACAAAACCGAGTTGGTTCTCACAGGTGGTTCTTCCAGTCCCTGGAACTCTCTTTTTTGGCCCCCTTCTTTTGGTCCCTCCCCCACCCCCTCCTCCACAGTTAAAACTCTGGGTGTTAAAGTGAATATCCAACTCACTTTACACTCACAAATTAGTTTTGTTGTCTCCTCCTGTTTCCTCACTCTCCGCACTATTCGCACTGTTTCTCGTTTCTTTTCCCCCCTGGCACTCAAACTGATCATGTCCGCTCTGGTGATTTCGCGGCTAGACTATGCCAACGCCCTGTACAACGGAATTCCTGCGTACAGCCTGCGGAAGCTCCAGATGGTTCAGAACCAAGCGGCACGTTTGGTGTATGGTCTTTCGCGCTCCCATCACTCTACACCCCTCCTGAGGGAGCTTCATTGGCTCCCTGTCAAGGAACGTTCTCTTTTTAAAACCGGCTGTATGATCTTCCAGGCTCGCCAGGGTTCTGCTCCCGCTTTTATTTCCTCCTTGATTAAAGAATATACCCCGGCCAGAAAGCTTCGATCATCTTTCAAAGCACTCCTTCATATTCCGCGCTATAGACGAAAAAAGTGGGGAGGAGCCAATTTTTCAACTCTGGCTCCTACCTTCTGGAATTCCCTCCCCGATCATCTACGATTTGCCTCCCATTATCCCTCTTTCCGCAAAGACCTTAAAACTTTTTTGTTCAAACAAGCATTTTCTCTGTAAACTGTGCCTCATCTTATTTATGGGTCAGCCATCCATGGCTCTGTTTTGCTCAACTTTGTCCACACAGCGCCAAGAAACCGCAGGGTGTATGCCGCGCTTTACAAATGTTTTAAAATCAAAAATCAAAATCAAATACAGATTGGGAGAGGAACCAGACAAGGATGCCCCCTCTCACCGTTACTTTTTAACATGTATATCGAGCCTTTGGCCAGCAAACTAAGAAACCCTCAGAAAATCATTCCTTTTACCTGTAACGGATGGGAGAAAAAAATCGGGCTATATGCAGATGACTTCATTGTCTTTACAGGGGATCTGGAAAAGTCATATCCAGAAATATGGTTAGAAATAGAAAACTTTGGAAAGGTATCAGGCTATCTCCTCAATCAACAAAAAACAGAGTTATTAAAATGGAACACAAACTTCTACAGTGCCTATGAAAAAAAGAGATAAGATATCTTGGAATTCAGATAATCCAAAATATAGATAAAATCGCACAAGTTAATTTTGGCAGAGTAACAAAAGAAGTAAGATCCCAACTACACTCTTGGGGGGCTCTGTGTCTCTCTTTTTTAGGCAAATCTAACCTAGTAAAAATGTACATTTTACCAAAATATTCATTTCTGTTTAATAAAATCCCGCTGGAGTTTCCGAAAATATGGTTTAAGAAAGTTCAGTTTTTTTTTTCTAGTTTCATCTGGGGGAATAATGTCCAAGCACACTGAGGGCATGAGAGATATCAGAAAGCAAATCAATGATTGGGAGTATAAATTGGATAATTTAAAACAACAGTGAATTAGAGATCCGCCACAACATATATTGAAGGAAATACATTTGCTCTCACTGGAACATAGGAAATGGGCACAGGCAGCAGTAAAATACCTTAGTAAGTATGGCGTAGCTAGACGATCTGTGGAAGGAGAAAGGCTTGTGAAAGCACCAGCTCAATTGTTGTGTAATACAGTCCAGCGGTTACACGTAATCACGTTGATTTATACTCAAAATGAGGTCTATGTCTCAAACAGAGAACAGATCCTCCCAGTGTTTCTGAATTGCAATGCTGAGTTATACACCTCTAAATGTCGGCCTACTATGGGGGCTATTTTAGAATATCTGACCAATTTTGCCCTAGCATTCATATTGATTTTGTGGGAGAGGAATTCAGGGAACCATTTCTGAACCCCATTACTGTGGAAGAGGTCACTAAAGCTATGGAAAGCTTCCCAGGTGGTAAAGCTCTAGGCTTGGATGGCCTCGCGGCCTAGTGTTTCATAACCTATAATGAGGTCCTTCCTACCCATCTTTTCAATGTCTACAATGAGGTACTTGAGACCAGATACCCTCCCCCTTCCTCTAGAGAGGCAGTTCTAACTAATATTTACATCCTGAAAAGATTGAAAGTTCATTATCCCTGATGAATCTGTACACCAAAATTCTAATTAAGGTTGTTGGACTCAGGCTTTCCCCATAAATGAAATGGTTTGTGGTCCCTGAACAGTCAGGATTCATTCTTAGTGGCACTACTTCACACAGTCTATATACACAATTTGCAATGATGCTACAGATTCTCTCAGATGTCAAGACAGTATAGGCATTTCTTGATGCAGAAAACGCCTTTCACTCCTTGAAGCAGATACTCTCAAAGGTTTCCTTGTATACTGACAATATAGCCCTGTTCGTAAAGAAACCAAAAGTTAAATACCAGCTAGCACTGTGGAAAATCTTTTTCAAATAGATATATTGGATTGCAAGCTGAAGCTTTATGTTAAAAGATCAAATAAACAAGTTACCTTTGAAATTGACTTAGAGGGTAACTCAAGGCAAAGAAATCCCAGTTATTTACAGGATATTATTGGAACCATAAGACAACCTTACTTAGGGATAGATGTATCAAGCCTTTTGCGATTCGCAAAGGCCAAAATTCTGCGAATTTCGGCCTTTGCGAATCGCAGAAGGCTTTTTTGCATTTCTGGGAATGTATTAAAAAATCGCAAAATAAGGAATCGCAATAATTTGCGATTCCTTATTTTTCTTAAGCATTTAAGGAATCGCAAATTTTGCGATTCCTTAAATGCGATGTATGTGGGGTTCTGAAATTGCGAATTTTGGTTAAGAAATCGCAAATTACCACCAACTTGTAGTTGGTGGTAATTTGCGATTTCATTTGAAAATGCCCTATTTGAAATTTGTGACATCGGGCATGTATGTGCGCCATATGCACACACATGTAAATTTCAAGGGTGCAGCAGGGTGTATGAATCGCTATTAAGAAATCGCAAAATGGAATTTTGATACATCTACCCCCTAGACTCTACTATGAAACTGAAGATAAGTGTCAATTTTTAGGTTTTAAGGTTTTACTACAAACTGCAATTTTACAATTACAAGAAGCTTGGAGTGGACTGACCTTAAAAGAAGGGCGGCCTGATGGACGTACAAGGTGGTTGCAAATAGTGGTAGCAAATTACACACCAACCTTTTTCAACCGGCCTGTCATTTTGCAATTCAATCTGTGTCCTTATAGATAACGTCACAAAATTTTGGTTGGGAGATTGTTGCTAAATGACCTCCCCAATGAATATTAATTCGTTACATTACAATGTGTGACTCTGTAAATGGATAGGTATGCAGGGATGGTAACCTGCAAGTAAGAGCAGACCACTTTCCTCTAATTTGCTTTCACAAACTGGGGAGCATATTTACGAGGAAATGGCACAGCGAGGCGGCAAATTTTGCTGCACCACGCTGCGTCATTTAAAAAACGCAGGGATGCGGCGTATTTACAAGAATATGGCACATCCCTGTGTTTTCCCTTGAGCTGACGCTAAAAATAGCTGCCTAACAACAACACAGATATCCTTGTGCCATAGTGCAAGGTGCCTGCATTGCAGCAAATAATTGTTTATGTGCAGGAAGGCCCTTCCTGCACATAAACAATTAATAATGGTAATTTGGTCTTCTATGTGCTCTGCAGAATGCAGCACACATAGTAAAAGCAAAACCAAGGAGAAATAAAAGTATTTTGCCTCTTTGTGGCAATTTAACGCCTGTTTTACATACCGTTCCTTTTTGGCACTGCCTCAGATTTACAGATCCTTATAAATCTGGTGCAGTTTCAAAAAGCAATGGCTGGTGAAGTGAAACACCATCAGCAACACCCATTGCACGCCCCTCTGACTCAGAAAACTGCGTGAAAGGGTACCATATTTATAATGCGACATTAAGCCACGCAAAGTGGCTTAATGCCGCTTTGTAAATATGGTGCAGGGCACTGCGTCACCAGAACATCAGAAAAAGTGATGTTTTGGTGACGCAATCCCCTTGTAAATATGCCCCTGGGTTTTTTAAACAGCATGTCAAGGAAAGGGACAGGTGCTGTTTTTTGGTAATTGTTTCGTCTGCTCAGTCTCAAGATAGTCTTTCAGTCGTGCTTCTCGGGTGAGTGGAGGCCCATATCCATATATTCAAAGCCTCAAGTGCAAACATTTCCAACCATTATCGTTAGTCTCTTGTTTTTGGTGCACTTCTATAGAAGTCATCTACAGTAAAAGTGATAAGCTTCTCAGGGAACATGTAGATCAAATCAATATCAAGAACTGGTGCGTGACCAGTGACATCCTCAAAATGGTTCAAGGGCTACCTCTATTTATTTATTTTTATTTATTTACAAATTTATACAGCGCATAGCTGCCCCAGTGACGGGGCGTCCCAGTGCTACCCAAAGAACAAGTACCTACAGACCACACAAACAGACAAGGAAATTACACCGGGAAGGGCCAAGTCTTTATAGCCTTTCGGAAAGCCTGATGATTCTGAAGCCCTCTAATGGAAATTGGAAGGGAGTTCCATAGGTGGGCCACCTGAACCTTAAAAGAGCGTCCACCAGCTCTGGTTCTTTGAAATCGGGGGGTGCAAACCATCCCCGAGTTGGCAGATCGCAGAGGGCGATTCTGGACATACTGGACTAAAAAATCCGCTAAAATCGGAGGGCCTTGTTGAGTCAAAAGTTTGTGAGCCACACACAGAAACTTAAACTGGATTATTTTAACTACTGGCAGTCAATGAAGCCTAGGCAGAAACTTAGACACCGAGCACAAAGCACGTGCTGCAGCATTCTGAATTCTTTGGAGGCATAGGATACAAGATTTATTGGCGCCTAGATAAAGAGAGTTGCCATAATGTAACCTTGCTAAAATTGTTGCCTGGAGAATGGTTTGGCGGATTTTAGGTTCAAAATATCCAAGCAGAGGTTTCAACTCCCTTAAGAGTCCAAAACAGGACCCTGCTAAAGCTTTGTATTGGGTATCAAAAGACAGATCACTATCTATCCAAAAACATAAATTCTTGACCATCTCTTTAGGCAGTGGCGCAGGTTTGAGTTTATCAGGCCTGCACTGTTCTGACCAAAGAACACTATCTCTCCCCAGCACAAGAATTTCCGACTTGGCAGCATTAAGCTGCAGGCAGTTTGCTGTCATCCAGTCAGCAATTACTAACAAGTCCTCTTTAAATTTAAAGAGGTTGTTCCTGCACTTTGCAGAGAAAGCAATGACTAGCTGGGTGTCATCGGCATAGGATACCAATGACAACCCTCTACTTTTTGCTACCATTGCTAGGGGTTGGACATAGATGTTAAAAAGCGCAGGGCACAATATCGAACCCTGTGGAACCCCATGCTTGATGGCATACACCTGCGAATGGTGAGGTGGCATAACAACTTGAAAGGTTCTACCTTCCAAAAAAGAATGGAACCAGGTCAAGGCCGGCTCCCTAACCCCGATCCCCTACAGCCTACATAAAAGGATGTTATTGGAAACAGTGTCGAAAGTGATACTTAAATCCAAAAGAATTAAGGCCGCAGAATTCCCGACAGCAAGACTGCTACGGATATTCTCGGTCACAGCCAACAGCGCCGACTCGGTGCTGTGGCGGGGGCGAAAGCCGTATTGTGAGGAGTCAAGGATTTTGTTATGCTCAAAAAATTCAGCCAAGACGGTATTTACGTAGGAATCAGTAGCCTTAGCTTAAAAAGGTAGCTGGGAAATCGGGCGAAAATTACCCAGGTCCGAAGGCTTTAAGGAAGGTTTCTTTAAAAGAGGTATAACTTTTGCAAGCTTCCATGTAGCAGGCAATGATGCAGAGGACAATGATAGATTGATCAATTCCCTAACCGCTGGTAAAATTAAATTGTGTACTTGACGAAGTTGGTCTGGTCTCAGGGGATCGTCTGGGGAACCTGATTTAATTTTAAGGCCAAGAGATGCAGTCTCAGAGAGCGAGGGAAAAGAGCACAACATTGGTTCAGAAATTAATAACCTGTCCTCAAGCTCATCTATTCGGTTAATGTTGGCAGTGACTGGGGGGAGGCTGTTATAAATAGTTTCTCCCTTACGCACAAAGAAACCTGCTAGTTCATCGCATTGAGTATTGGAAGACACTGGGGAGTCAGCTTTCACATTGGAGTGTTACATCTTTTTAAGGAGGGAAAAGATAATTTTGGGGGGATTATTACTCTCCAGAATTTTAGCAGCAATATATTCAGCTCTAGCTCTCCGGATCAACCTATGATACGTCTTAATTGAATCACGGTATTTATTTTTTGCTTCCATGTCATAAGCACGCCTCCAGGTTTGCTCCAGTTGCTTGCAGATATTTTTGGCTTTAGCCAAGGATTCATTAAACCAGGGATTAGAAAGCCCTTGTTCCTTTTTTAAACTAAATTTAGCAGGAATGCAAGTATCCAGGGCTTGAGTCAGCCAGTCCTGAAAGAGTGTATCAGCTGCATCTATATGAGGAGGAAACTGTGGTTTGAGACTTAACAGAGAGTCCGAAAATTGACTAACATTCAATTTATGCCAGGGGCGTTTATGCCAGGGGTTTTCTATCCATGTAGGGAGGCAGAGCGGCGATGTGCCAAGACCCTGCATACTTCCCTCTAGTCCCAGCAGCAGCAATGGTTTACTGCACTGGCGGGGCACCCTGGGGGGCTGCAGCATAAAGCTGAGTAACCCACCGAGAACAGGAGGGTGACAGCGCGCCCCTTCTTTACTCTCAAACACTTTGTTCAGAACACAGGCAGCGGCAGGAAGCAGCATCGCTTTATCTCTGAGAGAGAACCACACAAAACGTTTGTTCTCAATTCTTTTAGTCGCGAAGACCATTTCCGAAACAAGAAGCTTAAAGGAAACCCCAGCCTTCCTGTGGCGACCCAGTCTGGAAAAAGCCGAAAAATATTCTGTTTCAGTTTTCAAATGCATTTTTCAAAGCTGTGCAGTGCTGGCCACCCTCCAATGCGGCCTGTTACTGTTATATTGACTGTAAAGGTTGTAAAGAGGCTCCATCTGACACTGTCATTTAAGAAGATGGAGGCGGGGGCTGTCCTGCTGGGTAGGCTCAAGGCATTGGGGTCTATTCACAAAGGCATTGTGCAATACATTAAATAGTATGGGCATCATTAATGAGGTTTTGCCTGCGGCGCTTCCCTACGGCAAAAGACAAGGGCAGGAAAGCACTGTGTCTATAAGATATGGTGCATTCCTGTCCTTTTGCCCTGCACCAGCGAACAATGGGCTGCCTGCGCCAACGCAGGCACCTTTGAATAATGGTGCAAGGGTGCCTGCATTGCAGGAAGGATTACTTTTGTACAGGAAGGGAAACCTTTCTGTCCAAAAATAGAACAGAATAGAAAAAGGAAAAACAAGGAGAAATATATTTCTCCCCGTTGTGCCTAGATTACGCCTCCCCTGGGGAGGCATAAGCTTTTGGCGCTGCCTCAGATTTACGATTTCTCGTAAATCTAGGGCAGTGTCAAAAAGCCATGGATGTTGCTGGGACGCCCCCAGCAACACCCATTGCACTCCTCCTTAATGCAGAACACTGTGTTAAAGGGACTGATATTTATCACTCATTACAAACAAATCTTGTGGTTAAAAAGAACAGAAGGGGAGCAAGAACCAATTAGTTACAACAAACAAGTGTGCAAACACCAAGCTAATATGCACAGTGTAAAAGAGCAACATATAAGAAAAAGACTTAGCAAAATAGTCGGATCATGTGGTTTGGATTTCGTGCAGGTCATTGAAAGGAGTGACCAATTTAGTCACCTCCTTCAAAATTGCAAACAAAGGATGCATGAACTTACGAATGCAGAAGCTATCTAAAGTTTAGGTCCTGAAGAAAGCCTGGGCAAGTGGCCCATAAGGCAGAAACTAGTCAACCATTTTGGAAAGTGGCCTATTTGTTTAAAGCCGCTTCTGCACCTTTTTAATAGGATTGGTAGAGATATTGTAATAAAAGTAGTTTTCTCTCCCGTATCCTTTTTAGTTTTCACTCACTTGCACTGCACTAATATTATTCATCACCCAAGCAATAGATATCCTTTGTTTGCAATTTTAAAGGAGGTGACTAACTTGGTCATTCCTTTCACTCTCCTTTTCTATACTTCCTCTTGTCGAGATTTCAATGACATGCACGAAATCCGAAGCACATGATTCCCCTCTATGATCAAGAGGTACTGTGGTAGGAAGGAAGGATATCCAAGTGATGAACCTGACCTCTCTTGGCAGTTGATGGAAATCCAACTATTTTGTTAAGGTCTGTTTCTTATATGTTGCTCTTTTACACTGTGTATATTTGCTTGGTGTTTGTACACTTGTTTGTTGTAACTAATTGGTTCTTGCTCCCCTCCCGTTCTTTTTTGACCACCAGATTTGTTTGTAATGAGTATTAGTTGAATTGGGGATTAAATCTGGCAGTTGGTTGTTAAACTTTCCCTAGGACCCTTTCTCCCTAGTGGAGGTGTTTGTACTGATATTTATCAGGCTGCATTAAGCCAAAAAAAGTGGCTGAGTGCTGCCTGATAAATATGACACCGGCTTCTATGCCACGGAACTTCACAAAAAGTGACGTTCCGATGGCGCAAGGGGCCTCATAAATGATGCCTTACATCCGTACTACTCTTTTACGTACTCACCTGCAATAGTGAATGTGTCACTAAACATTGAAAATTGTAACTAAAACTGGACTAGCGAATTTTTATATACATTTAGTACAAAAAGAAAGGACCATGCCCACTTTGCAATTTCACTAGTAGGGAGTTAGATGTTTTGGGGCCGATTCACAAAGGCATGTATGTATGTAAATGTGTCCCTGGACTCATAAATGTGTTTGTGACTCATCCTCATACATTTGAATTAAGATATATTTCTTGGCTGAAAAAACAACAGGCTGCGTGATTTTTCGAAGAATAAAGTGCCGGTCATGCATTAAAAAGAGCTAAGAAAGGTGCTGAATAAGAAAACAGCAAATGACTAAACATTGATCACAGGATGGGTGCCCTCTTTACAAAAATGAAGAAAAGTGTTTATTTTCTCTTTGAAGATATGATGCTCTGTTGTCTAGCCAGTTTAAAGTGCACCTTTACCCATTAATGTCAATGCATTCTCCCACATGACTTAATTCAGTTGCCTTATTTAGGCATTTGTAACCAAAGTGCTAAATTGCCTTCGGGGCAGAGGAAACACTTCTGCCACAACTACTGCCTGCAGTCTGCCCCATTATACCTTTCCCATTGTTGCAGCGGTGTTTTTTCCCAAGGACAACTCCTGCAGCCAGTGCTGGAACTGCCTTGGGAAAAACTGTCACTGACTTCACCCCCTTACCCCCCACCCATGACGTCAGACCCTGTAATTCCACCACTCATTTAGATATCCAGTGACTCTAGCTCCACTGACTCCTCACTCTCTACCCCACTCCTAGAAATCAGAACATTCTGCCAGAATATTGTGTATTCCCTTCCTCCTCCTCTTTCCTTATCCCAGTCCTGAGATATGGAGTGACACCTCCTGTTCTGGCAGAATTCACTCAGCTTAAAAAACTCTCCCAGGCCAACGCCTTCCCACCTGAACCCCCAGGAGGAAAACTTCCCATGGTTCATATAGGACGGGCCAGGACATTCTTGTTTGTTTTTCTGTCACATAGATTCATCCAGCAGACTCTAAGTAAGTGCTATTTACATTTTTTCAAATTTATTTTTGATTGATGTTTTATGGCTTATTTCTGTTGATCAGCCTGCCTTGCGATGGCACTTGTGGCAAGTCCGGAGTTTGAGTCTTCTGTAAGACATGCTACCTTCTCCATAGAGCGATTAAGAAGTAGCCTTTGCTATAATTTCAGCATCTAGTTCAGCGGGCCACATCGCATTGTTTCTGACATTGAAGGCTCTCTGTTAGCCTCCTTGTGGGACCGCTGCCTGCCCGTTCCAAGATGGTGGCAGTCCCACATTTTTGCCCGAATCCTGCACCCCTTGTTTAGCATTGGGGGAAGCAGTAAGAGTATTCAGAGTATTTTCCTCTCTATTTTTAGGTGATGATTACAGTCATGAAGGAGAAGTGTATTTCCAAAAGGAAGACTGAGCCTGTGTCCTCTTCAGAAGTGGAGGTGGAGCTGATGTCTCAAATTAGTCCTGGTTCCTCTTCTACCGCTGAACTGAATGTTTTACAGCAGATTGTCTCTAAGGCAGTTAGGCTGCTTTTGCTGTCAGAGAGTCTCTCCCTCTTCCGGCCAAGGTTCCCAGAGGTGCGCCAGATGTGGATTCTGATCTATCAGAGGAGAAAGGGGCCATTATATCCAAGGGTCAGATTTAAAGACCGTCCTTTCACATATACGGCAGAACCTTTTCTTCCCAGACTCTTCCGGCCCTATGTAGGAGTAGGACTTTTTTCACAATATCGGAGGAAAGAACAAGAATCTTTGCCAGTTCACAAGGCAATCAGAAGATTATTATCCAGAGAATGGTTGGATGTTGAGAAATCCTCTTTTCTATTACTTTTTGGGAAACGTTACACCTTGCAAGGGTTCCCTGAGGAATTTTCTTCTTCAGGAAACAGGACTCTTTATGGCTGGCCTGGCATCTAGAAGGTCAATTATTTCAGAGGGCCTCTTTTCTCTAGATCAGGGCGATAAAAAGGTGGAGACAGAAATGTAAAAATCTTGTACAATCTCTTCTGTCACCATTTAGAAAATCGCTGCCATACCTGCCAGAGAGCCCTTGACGAACCGCCGGCACTGCTGCCTTCGCCGCTGCTCCACCGCTGCCTGTCCCCTCCCCCGCCGCAGCCTCACTCCATCAGCGCTGCCGCAGTGTGGGGAGAGTGAAACTACAACTCCCAGCGGCCTCCGCGACCGGAAGTCGCGTAGAGGCGGAGCGCGCCAGGAGGCGCTTATAAACGGCCTTCACCTGCTGTGGAGCGGGTGCTTGTACAATCCCTTCTGTCACCATTTAGAAAATCGCTGCCATACCTGCCAGAGAGCCCTTGACAAACCGCCGGCACTGCTGCCTTCGCCGCTGTTCCACCGCTGCCTGTCACCTCCCCCCGCCGCAGCCTCACTCCATCAGTGCTGCCGCAGTGTGGGGAGAGTGAAACTACAACTCCCAGCGGCCTCCGCGACCGGAAGTCGCGTAGAGGCGGAGCGCGCCAGGTGGCGCTTATAAACGGCCTTCACCTGCTGTGGAGCGGGTGCTTGTACAATCTCTTCTGTCACTGTTGGACTTGGGCCTTGTGGCAGGTTCACCCCTGAACTTTTTGCCTTAAATTATAGTGATTTCTGTCCTTTGCGCACTTTGACACTGTGGCGCAGTGTAAAGTGCGTGCTCTCCCTGAGTGCGTGTGTGAGATTGGCCTGCCCTCCCATAGGAATGCATGGGGAATGTCTGTGTCCCTGGTAGTTCCTGATGCGTGAGGTGTGCATGGTCAAGTTTGGTATGTGTGAACTCGGGGGAGTGAATGCTGCGAGATGGTGTATGCAGCATGTATGTGTCTAGAAGGGAAGCGCCATTTCTAGACATGGCTGTACGTGTGCTGTGAGGGTGCTGGCGTGTGATTGGCTGGAGCTGGCTGGGATGCCAGGCTCCAGGAAGTCTGTGTGGGTCTGCCCCGGTGGTGAGTGGGAGATTAGCATGAGTGATGTGTGGGAGGAGTGTACCTGTGTCCTGGATGGGCTGGGTTTTCCCCACACAATGCTGGCTCCGCCCCCCTGTGGTGTGACTGATGACCCAAGCCCTGCCAGTGAATAGAATGGGTGGTTGGGCCATCAAGAGTGCTCCAGAACCAGCTGCGACTGGTTCTGCCCCCACCCTGCACCTAAAGACAAAGGGAAAAGGTGTATAAAAGAGGGGCTGTGACCCCATGAAAAGGTTCTTGTTTGCTGCTTGAATCTGCCAGGGGCGTGCTGCTGCTTGGGCCCCAGGGGGAAGGCCTGCCTCCCCTGGGCCCTGCCCAGCCCCTGGACTTCTGAAGAGCTTTGCTGGACTTTGGTCCCTTATAGCGCTTGGGAGCGCTGTTTATTCCCCTCTAGCGCTGTGCTTGGACTTTTGCTGGACTTGTGTTCCCCTGAGGCGCCTGGAGGCCCTTTGTCCTGTCTAGTGGTGCTGGGAGCGCTTGACTGGTGGCTTCTAGCGCCTGGAAGCGCTTATGTGCTGTCCCTAGCACATTGGAGCGCTTTGTGTCCTGCTAGCGCTGTGAGCGCTTTATTTTTCATGCCTGGGCAGAGCGCTGTCGTTCTCCCTCTGAGGGAAGCGCTCCTGCCCCTCTGGTGCCCCAGAGTGCTTCGTTGCACTTTCTTCTTAAATACGGGTGCCACCCCGTTTATTTAATTAATTGGCGAGTGCCCACCTCGCTGTGTTGGTTTTAATTAATCTCGAGGGTGCCACCCCTCGCTATGCCCCGAGAAATCACCGCCGCAGCCGCGGGCAAAACCGGAAGTCAGGCGGCATCGCGCCTGACTGTAGGCGGGACTTCCGGGTTGCTGAAGGAAGTCCCGCCCGCCGCCGTGCTCTGATTGGCCAGGGCGCCCGGCCGGAGAAGAGGAGCCCGGAGCCTTGAGGGCTCCACTTTCCAAGTCCCGGTCCCGAGATGGGGGACCGGGTGAAGATGCCCCCCTCCCCTCCTGGAGCCGGATGTTGCGTGTTGGGGCTCCCAGGAGTGAGGGGAGCCCCAGAGGCGAAGTCCTGCGCTGCCCCCGGTGAGGGGACACAGAGAGAATGGACGCCCGGTGCCCGGTAAGGAGAGGGGCCTCGGGGCTGTCCTGATTGTTCTTTGAGCGGCCCCACATGATAGCGGGCCGCTCCCACGATGTGGCCATATCTGTGGCCAGGGCCGAGTGATGCCTAGAGCCCGAGAGGCTGTTGGGCCCCATAAGTGATTTCGAGTCCCCCGAGAGGGACTCCGCCTACCGCCCACCTTGCTCGAGAGGCTCCCCTGGGTCCCACATTGATTCACGAGCCCCTGAGAGGTTTATTACCTAGTTTGGCCATATCGAGTCCCCAGAGGGGGGGACTCCAGCAAAAACACCGCCCTATTTACAAGCCCAGAGAGGCTCTAAGGTGCCCAGTATTTCGAGAGCCAGATGGCTCAGTGTGGCGCAGTGTTCCTGAGGGGCTAGTGAGAGCCCCTGGCGTGTTCTGATCCCAGCTGCCCAGCAAGTAGTGGGCAGCTGCACCGTGTAGGTATTTCTTTCCCTAGGGACATACACTGTGGACTTTAGGAGTGAGGCGCACTCCTTCATCCCTGGCCTTTCCCCAGCTGCGCAGCATTTAGTGCCAGCTGCAGCGTTTAGGCCCCCTGTTCTGTCCCTCAGCTGCCCAGCACTTTGTGGGCAGCTGCTACGTTTAGGTCTTGGCGCAGTGGCGCAACCTGGACTTTGTGAGTTCTACGCTAAAGGTTTAGATGCTGTTATGATCTATGTCCTATTGCTTTTGGGTGTTAGGAAATGTACAATGTGTAGTATGTTTTGCGCACCCTGTGTTCTGCACCTCTGAATGTGTTGTTGATACATTATGTGCCCTGTTCCTTACACCGCTGAACGTGTGTTGATGCGTCATGTGTTCCTTACACCGCTGAATGTAGGTTCTGCATCATGTGTTTGTCCCCAGGTCTATGCCCCTACTTGTATTGTGATACTGAGGTGGTTGCTCTTGCTAGCACAGGTGGTGCTAGTAAGGTCCTGGTTCCCTGCGTGACCTGTTCCTAGGGTGGTTAGGATTGCGTAGGGGGGGACCTACCAGTTACCAGTGGGTACTGGTTTTGTGCTTTATGTCCTATTTTGTGTTACAGTGATCTTCTGTTATAAGTGATCCCAAGGGCTTGATACTAAGCTTGCCCCCTGACCAGAGTCCCAGGACCAGTGGACTCTATGGTGCCTTCCCTGCCAAATTGCTGGGACTTGTCTGATCTCCCTGGGCCCCTGGGGCCTCGCTGAAGTGTGCCTCGCTCGTTCCCCTCGGCAGCTCGTGCCGGCAGCCCGTCCAAGCCTCGAGCAGCGCCGCTCTCCCCTGAGCCGCGCCGCTTCGCTGGGTCGCCCGCATCCTGCCTCCCCCTCCTCTTCTGAGCCGCACACATTGGTCGCCCCAGAGAAACGCTTGTACCGTGCCGGCAGCCCGTCCAAGCCTCGAGCAGCGCCGCTCTCCCCTGAGCCGCGCCGCTTCGCTGGGTCGCCCGCTCAAGCTTACTAAGGAGGTCACTCGCATTATCCCGTGCAACCAGGACGGAAGGTACTGTCTGATAGGCTATGTTCTAAGTTCTAGGCCTACAAGTATTGTATTGTTACTTCTAAAAGTGCTGATTCCTGACAGTGGTCCAGGTGGCCCTGTCTTGTAAATAATCCCTTGTAAATTCTGCCCGTGCCTCTGGCACATTGTAAAGTGTGTTTTATCTAATGTGTTTTGGTGTAATACAAAGGCTATTTTTATATAACCTTGTGTGGAGTTTCCTTTGTGGTGGGCCTTTGGGTGTTGTTGCTGGGGTGCGTGCGCAAATACTTAACTTACATCGCCTCCAAGTTTAGCCTTGCTGCTCGCGCCACGTTACCTAGAGGGTGAGTAGGGGTTATCTTGGCGTGTAACTCCCTTGCCCTGACTTGGGAGTGGTGGTCTCTGACTGACTTTGGCGAAAGCCCTGGCCAGCCAGGGATCCCATTTCCAACATTGGCGGCAAGCGATGGGATAAGGATTTGTGTTTGCGTTGTACCTTAGTAGCAGCTGGCTGCACCACAAAACTCTGCATTTTTGATAAAAACATTGTGGGGATTATTGTTTGTTTGCTGAAAATGTCATTTCTGTGGAAATGTGTTTCTTGTGCACTTTGAGTTAGGTGTCCCTAGCTCGGGAGGGTAGATCATCCCCCTAAGTGCCGTGTGTTTTCTGGATTCACCAGAAGGGTGGGATCCAGTGGTGGCAGCATAAGGGTGTCCAGTGCATGTGTCCCCCGTCCCTGCCCTAGAGTAATGGTACCTGTGTCAAGTGTGGTCAGGTTGAGAAATCAGGGGTGGTAGAAACTGCCTTACCAGTCTGGGGAGGGGTGTGTGTGGATGAATGGTGTGTGGCACTGGATGTGTTTGTGAGTTCTGTGGATGGGGAGCTTGCTGAATGCTAGTTTTGTTCAGATACCTAAGTCCTGTGTGTTGAACTTTTCCCAAGAACGTCTGCAGATAGTGGAGCCTGCTTTTTGATTTCTGTGGTCTGTTGAGAGACAGAATTTTGGAGTTGGTAATGTTCTGGGAGTAGAGAGGCATAGGGGATGGAGTGATTCCAAAAGGAGTGTCTGAGGTGTCTGCCAGCCCAGCGTGGTGGAAGAGGTTCAGTGTAGCCCAGCTAGGTCTCGGTGTAGGGGCTCACGTCCTGTCTCAAGAGGAGAAGGAGTGGGTGGGACTGCATGTCTCCAGGTGCCCGAAACCCAGTGTCAGGGCCTGGAGTGTTTCTGAAGGGAACATCAGGTCGGGGGCCTAGGCTGTACCAATAGGTCATTTGAGGAGGATCTTCCAGAGTGTCTGGAGAACGTGGAACTTCTGTAACCAGGGTTCCAGTAGTTCTGGTGTCTGGCAGTACCGCTCCAGTTGGGAGGGTGCAGAAGTCCAGATGGAGGGGTGCGAGGGGGATAGGTTCCCCAGTGGAAGAACCAGTGGGTCAGTGGCCAACCAGAAGGGTTGTGTCGCCAGTGAGTGACCATGGTGATGCCACTTCTGTCCTGAGTGTCAGGCAGACTTGTACACGACACATTAGTTGTGTCACCCTCAAGGAAGTCCTGGTGCGCCAGGCATCTGACCAAAGAGGTACGTCCCTTGGTTGGGGAGCCAGTAGCCGGTGTTTCCGGATCTGGACGTAAGGGCAACTGTATGTAGTGTCCTGAAGTTACAAGAGGGAACTCCTGCCTGAAGAGAAGGAACCAGGTAAGCTGTATGGGGTATTGACCTACAGTGGTTGCCTTGCTGCTGAAGGAGGAGAGAAAGTCTTAGATTTTTGTTTCCAACTTGTAGAAGTCCTGGTGCGCCAGGCATCTAACCAAAGGGTAGCGTCCCTAGGTTAGGGAGCCAGGTTCAGGTGTTGCCTGTCCTGGACGGCAGGGCGACTGTAGCCAGTGTCCTGGCCGGTTTGTCTTCTAGGGGTACCCCTGTGAACACAGGTGGGGCTCATCTTAAGTGAAGAGACCCTGTGTTTCCCAGAAGGGGTGGTACAGGCCTAGCAGGGATCTTTAGGGTTCTTGGCTGAGTGTTGTGGTACTACCCTGAGAGCAGGTGGGGCCTACCTTAAGTGGAGGGACCCTGTTCTATAGTGGGAGGGTGCAGAACTCTGGAAGGGGGTCAGAGGGAGTCTGACCCCTGTGCATCCGGTGAATTTGAATCCCAGGTGGTAAACCAGTTAAGGGAGCTGTGACTCTGTCATGACCAGCCTGGTGTCCTGTAGGCACCGCACTGAGCCGCGTCTGCCTTCGGCCGCGCAGCCTATGCCGCTCGCCGTCCCCGTCTCGACGCGGTCCGCGAGCCGCCGCCTGCGCCGCATCTGGCAACCCGCAAAGTGCAACGCCTTACTACACCGTTCTTGTGCTGGTCCGACTGTGGTCACTGCTGCTGAGGAAGTCAGGTCCTAAACTAGTGGGGAGAGTTGTGTTCTGGAGGGTGCTTCAGAAGTAGAGGTAGGGTGAGGCATTCTTGCCCGTGACCTCTGGTCAGCCTGAGGGTGCGGACCCTAGGTTGAAGGATCAGTGGTAGTTTGGAACTACACTGAGAGGGAGTGGAGAATGGCTAGTGCAGGCCAGGGGTTACTACCCCCCACTCTGTGGATTGGCAAGGACCAGTGGCATCTAGGTGGCCTAGGGCCTGGTCCTAGCCGTGGACAGCTAAGGAGTACCAGTGGGGTAGCCTAGTTGGGCCTGTGTTTTTTTTAAGTATGTGCTTGTCTTATGGATCAATGTGGCATAGAACCGGAGGGTGTCCCTGCAGTGCGGGCCCGCGTCCGTGTTCTATCGCCCCAAGCAGGGAAGTCCATCACGGTGGTGATTGGTCTCCCCTGCGTTTTGGCTGGAAGGGGGTTGTGTTGGACTTGGGCCTTGTGGCAGGTTCACCCCTGAACTTTTTGCCTTAAATTATAGTGATTTCTGTCCTTTGCGCACTTTGACACTGTGGCGCAGTGTAAAGTGCGTGCTCTCCCTGAGTGCGTGTGTGAGATTGGCCTGCCCTCCCATAGGAATGCATGGGGAATGTCTGTGTCCCTGGTAGTTCCTGATGCGTGAGGTGTGCATGGTCAAGTTTGGTATGTGTGAACTCGGGGGAGTGAATGCTGCGAGATGGTGTATGCAGCATGTATGTGTCTAGAAGGGAAGCGCCATTTCTAGACATGGCTGTACGTGTGCTGTGAGGGTGCTGGCGTGTGATTGGCTGGAGCTGGCTGGGATGCCAGGCTCCAGGAAGTCTGTGTGGGTCTGCCCCGGTGGTGAGTGGGAGATTAGCATGAGTGATGTGTGGGAGGAGTGTACCTGTGTCCTGGATGGGCTGGGTTTTCCCCACACAATGCTGGCTCCGCCCCCCTGTGGTGTGACTGATGACCCAAGCCCTGCCAGTGAATAGAATGGGTGGTTGGGCCATCAAGAGTGCTCCAGAACCAGCTGCGACTGGTTCTGCCCCCACCCTGCACCTAAAGACAAAGGGAAAAGGTGTATAAAAGAGGGGCTGTGACCCCATGAAAAGGTTCTTGTTTGCTGCTTGAATCTGCCAGGGGCGTGCTGCTGCTTGGGCCCCAGGGGGAAGGCCTGCCTCCCCTGGGCCCTGCCCAGCCCCTGGACTTCTGAAGAGCTTTGCTGGACTTTGGTCCCTTATAGCGCTTGGGAGCGCTGTTTATTCCCCTCTAGCGCTGTGCTTGGACTTTTGCTGGACTTGTGTTCCCCTGAGGCGCCTGGAGGCCCTTTGTCCTGTCTAGTGGTGCTGGGAGCGCTTGACTGGTGGCTTCTAGCGCCTGGAAGCGCTTGTGTGCTGTCCCTAGCACATTGGAGCGCTTTGTGTCCTGCTAGCGCTGTGAGCGCTTTATTTTTCATGCCTGGGCAGAGCGCTGTCGTTCTCCCTCTGAGGGAAGCGCTCCTGCCCCTCTGGTGCCCCAGAGTGCTTCGTTGCACTTTCTTCTTAAATACGGGTGCCACCCCGTTTATTTAATTAATTGGCGAGTGCCCACCTCGCTGTGTTGGTTTTAATTAATCTCGAGGGTGCCACCCCTCGCTATGCCCCGAGAAATCACCGCCGCAGCCGCGGGCAAAACCGGAAGTCAGGCGGCATCGCGCCTGACTGTAGGCGGGACTTCCGGGTTGCTGAAGGAAGTCCCGCCCGCCGCCGTGCTCTGATTGGCCAGGGCGCCCGGCCGGAGAAGAGGAGCCCGGAGCCTTGAGGGCTCCACTTTCCAAGTCCCGGTCCCGAGATGGGGGACCGGGTGAAGATGCCCCCCTCCCCTCCTGGAGCCGGATGTTGCGTGTTGGGGCTCCCAGGAGTGAGGGGAGCCCCAGAGGCGAAGTCCTGCGCTGCCCCCGGTGAGGGGACACAGAGAGAATGGACGCCCGGTGCCCGGTAAGGAGAGGGGCCTCGGGGCTGTCCTGATTGTTCTTTGAGCGGCCCCACATGATAGCGGGCCGCTCCCACGATGTGGCCATATCTGTGGCCAGGGCCGAGTGATGCCTAGAGCCCGAGAGGCTGTTGGGCCCCATAAGTGATTTCGAGTCCCCCGAGAGGGACTCCGCCTACCGCCCACCTTGCTCGAGAGGCTCCCCTGGGTCCCACATTGATTCACGAGCCCCTGAGAGGTTTATTACCTAGTTTGGCCATATCGAGTCCCCAGAGGGGGGGACTCCAGCAAAAACACCGCCCTATTTACAAGCCCAGAGAGGCTCTAAGGTGCCCAGTATTTCGAGAGCCAGATGGCTCAGTGTGGCGCAGTGTTCCTGAGGGGCTAGTGAGAGCCCCTGGCGTGTTCTGATCCCAGCTGCCCAGCAAGTAGTGGGCAGCTGCACCGTGTAGGTATTTCTTTCCCTAGGGACATACACTGTGGACTTTAGGAGTGAGGCGCACTCCTTCATCCCTGGCCTTTCCCCAGCTGCGCAGCATTTAGTGCCAGCTGCAGCGTTTAGGCCCCCTGTTCTGTCCCTCAGCTGCCCAGCACTTTGTGGGCAGCTGCTACGTTTAGGTCTTGGCGCAGTGGCGCAACCTGGACTTTGTGAGTTCTACGCTAAAGGTTTAGATGCTGTTATGATCTATGTCCTATTGCTTTTGGGTGTTAGGAAATGTACAATGTGTAGTATGTTTTGCGCACCCTGTGTTCTGCACCTCTGAATGTGTTGTTGATACATTATGTGCCCTGTTCCTTACACCGCTGAACGTGTGTTGATGCGTCATGTGTTCCTTACACCACTGAATGTAGGTTCTGCATCATGTGTTTGTCCCCAGATCTATGCCCCTACTTGTATTGTGATACTGAGGTGGTTGCTCTTGCTAGCACAGGTGGTGCTAGTAAGGTCCTGGTTCCCTGCGTGACCTGTTCCTAGGGTGGTTAGGATTGCGTAGGGGGGACCTACCAGTTACCAGTGGGTACTGGTTTTGTGCTTTATGTCCTATTTTGTGTTACAGTGATCTTCTGTTATAAGTGATCCCAAGGGCTTGATACTAAGCTTGCCCCCTGACCAGAGTCCCAGGACCAGTGGACTCTATGGTGCCTTCCCTGCCAAATTGCTGGGACTTGTCTGATCTCCCTGGGCCCCTGGGGCCTCGCTGAAGTGTGCCTCGCTCGTTCCCCTCGGCAGCTCGTGCCGGCAGCCCGTCCAAGCCTCGAGCAGCGCCGCTCTCCCCTGAGCCGCGCCGCTTCGCTGGGTCGCCCGCATCCTGCCTCCCCCTCCTCTTCTGAGCCGCACACATTGGTCGCCCCAGAGAAACGCTTGTACCGTGCAGGCAGCCCGTCCAAGCCTCGAGCAGCGCCGCTCTCCCCTGAGCCGCGCCGCTTCGCTGGGTCGCCCGCTCAAGCTTACAAAGGAGGTCACTCGCATTATCCCGTGCAACCAGGACGGAAGGTACTGTCTGATAGGCTATGTTCTAAGTTCTAGGCCTACAAGTATTGTATTGTTACTTCTAAAAGTGCTGATTCCTGACAGTGGTCCAGGTGGCCCTGTCTTGTAAATAATCCCTTGTAAATTCTGCCCGTGCCTCTGGCACATTGTAAAGTGTGTTTTATCTAATGTGTTTTGGTGTAATACAAAGGCTATTTTTATATAACCTTGTGTGGAGTTTCCTTTGTGGTGGGCCTTTGGGTGTTGTTGCTGGGGTGCGTGCGCAAATACTTAACTTACATCGCCTCCAAGTTTAGCCTTGCTGCTCGCGCCACGTTACCTAGAGGGTGAGTAGGGGTTATCTTGGCGTGTAACTCCCTTGCCCTGACTTGGGAGTGGTGGTCTCTGACTGACTTTGGCGAAAGCCCTGGCCAGCCAGGGATCCCATTTCCAACAGTCACCATTTAGAAAATCGCTGCCATACCTGCCAGAGAGCCCTTGATGAACCGCCGGCACTGCTGCCTTCGCCGCTGCTCCACCGCTGCCTGTCACCTCCCCCCGCCGCAGCCTCACTCCATCAGCGCTGCCGCAGTGTGGGGAGAGTGAAACTACAACTCCCAGCGGCCTCCGCGACCGGAAGTCGCGTAGAGCCGGAGCGCGCCAGGAGGCGCTTATAAACGGCCTTCACCTGCTGTGGAGCGGGTGCTTGTACAATCTCTTCTGTCACCATTTAGAAAATCGCTGCCATACCTGCCAGAGAGCCCTTGACGAACCGCCGGCACTGCTGCCTTTGCCGCTGCTCCACCGCTGCCTGTCCCCTCCCCCCGCCGCAGCCTCACTCCATCAGCGCTGCCGCAGTGTGGGGAGAGTGAAACTACAACTCCCAGCGGCCTCCGCGACCGGAAGTCACGTAGAGGTGGAGCGCGCCAGGAGTCGCTTATAAACGGCCTTCACCTGCTGTGGAGCGGGTGCTTGTACAATCTCTTCTGTCACCATTTAGAAAATCGCTGCCATACCTGCCAGAGAGCCCTTGACGAACCGCCGGCACTGCTGCCTTCGCCGCTGCTCCACCGCTGCCTGTCCCCTCCCCCCGCCGCAGCCTCACTCCATCAGCGCTGCCGCAGTGTGGGGAGAGTGAAACTACAACTCCCAGCGGCCTCCGCGACCGGAAGTCGCGTAGAGGCGGAGCGCGCCAGGAGGCGCTTATAAACGGCCTTCACCTGCTGTGGAGCGGGTGCTTGTACAATCTCTTCTGTCACCATTTAGAAAATCGCTGCCATACCTGCCAGAGAGCCCTTGACAAACCGCCGGCACTGCTGCCTTCGCCGCTGCTCCACCGCTGCCTGTCACCTCCCCCCGCCGCAGCCTCACTCCATCAGTGCTGCCGCAGTGTGGGGAGAGTGAAACTACAACTCCCAGCGGCCTCCGCGACCGGAAGTCGCGTAGAGGCGGAGCGCGCCAGGTGGCGCTTATAAACGGCCTTCACCTGCTGTGGAGCGGGTGCTTGTACAATCTCTTCTGTCACCATTTAGAAAATCGCTGCCATACCTGCCAGAGAGCCCTTGATGAACCGCCGGCACTGCTGCCTTCGCCGCTGCTCCACCGCTGCCTGTCACCTCCCCCCGCCGCAGCCTCACTCCATCAGCGCTGCCGCAGTGTGGGGAGAGTGAAACTACAACTCCCAGCGGCCTCCGCGACCGGAAGTCGCGTAGAGGCGGAGCGCGCTAGGAGGCGCTTATAGACGGCCTTCACCTGCTGTGGAGCGGGTGCTTGTACAATCTCTTCTGTCACCATTTAGAAAATCGCTGCCATACCTGCCAGAGAGCCCTTGACGAACCGCCGGCACTGCTGCCTTCGCCGCTGCTCCACCGCTGCCTGTCACCTCCCCCCGCCGCAGCCTCACTCCATCAGTGCTGCCGCAGTGTGGGGAGAGTGAAACTACAACTCCCAGCGGCCTCAGCGACCGGAAGTCGCGTAGAGGCGGAGCGCGCCAGGAGGCGCTTATAAACGGCCTTCACCTGCTGTGGAGCGGGTGCTTGTACAATCTTTTCTGTCACCATTTAGAAAATCGCTGCCATACCTGCCAGAGAGCCCTTGACGAACCGCCGGCACTGCTGCCTTCGCCGCTGCTCCACCGCTGCCTGTCACCTCCCCCCGCCGCAGCCTCACTCCATCAGCGCTGCCGCAGTGTGGGGAGAGTGAAACTACAACTCCCAGCGGCCTCCGCGACCGTAAGTCGCGTAGAGGCGGAGCGCGCTAGGAGGCGCTTATAGACGGCCTTCACCTGCTGTGGAGCGGGTGCTTGTACAATCTCTTCTGTCACCATTTAGAAAATCGCTGCCATACCTGCCAGAGAGCCCTTGACGAACCGCCGGCACTGCTGCCTTCGCCGCTGCTTCACCGCTGCCTGTCACCTCCCCCCGCCGCAGCCTCACTCCATCAGTGCTGCCGCAGTGTGGGGAGAGTGAAACTACAACTCCCAGCGGCCTCAGCGACCGGAAGTCACGTAGAGGCGGAGCGCGCCAGGAGGCGCTTATAAACGGCCTTCACCTGCTGTGGAGCGGGTGCTTGTACAATCTCTTCTGTCACCATTTAGAAAATCGCTGCCATACCTGCCAGAGAGCCCTTGACGAACCGCCGGCACTGCTGCCTTCGCCGCTGCTCCACCGCTGCCTGTCACCTCCCCCCGCCGCAGCCTCACTCCATCAGCGCTGCCGCAGTGTGGGGAGAGTGAAACTACAACTCCCAGCGGCCTCCGCGACCGGAAGTCGCGTAGAGGCGGAGCGCGCCAGGAGGCGCTTATAAACGACCTTCATCTCCCGCATCGCGGGAGCGCGCGGGGCCGCGCCGGGCTAAGCCCGGGCAAAGGGCGGGCCCTCTACGGCCCTCATCGGCAGGAAGAGCCAGGGACAGGGCCTGGAACGCTGCCCAAAACACCATCTGTGAGTTTTTACCATATACACCTATCACTGCAATTATAGGAAAGTCATCCTGTGCAACAGTATTGTACGGTATAACTTGGGGGTAACCGGTGTTACAACCTCCTAATATGTCGAAGTCAAAAACGATCCAAGCTATTAATACTCTCGACAATTACATGGTCCAGGTTGTTGCAAAAATAAACAGTGATAGAAGATCCTCACTGGGGTTGAGCCTTTCCCCTGTACTGCCATCATCTGATAATACGCCTCCAGACATACCTGACCTTGATATTAGCAATGAGGTTTTTCAGCAACCTGAGAATAACCCATTAACCCAGCTATTAGTAGCTATAGCTGACTCAGACGCTGAGAGTTTACCTGATGAAGACATAGTATTGCTAGAAGAGGAGCCCCCAGCACCGGTACCAGCCCCAAGAGTTGCTAAGGGGGGGGGGGGGAGAGTCTTCCAAAACGGGGCGGGCTTCGCTCAAGCAAAAAACGCCCAGATGCATCCCCACCGAAAAGTACTGGAGAAGATGTAAGGGGAATCTCTGAGGAGAAGTTACTTTTGGACGAAGACCAATTTAAGAAACTATTAAACGCCCTAGATAGCAAAATCAAGACCATAACTAAACCTCTTCTATGCAAAATAGATCACCTCACTGAAGAGGTGAACAGGTTGGGGGGACTCTTGCAAAAATCATTAGAGGAAGCAGCAAAAAATCCTAAACAGGGAATACTTAGAGTTGAGTAAAAAAAAACACAGACAGCCCCCAGGACAGAACCCTTGGAAAATACTCCCCTTATTCCTATGCCATCTAATGATATAGGGGGGGGGGGATTCCAGGGGACTGGGTACTAACATCGGTGATTCTGAAAGGCCAAGGCAATGGGACAGGCTTGTAGACTCCAACATAGAGAAGGGAACAGTAGAATTAATTGTAGAGGCATCCCCCCTAGTACTGGTCCTGGCGAATGTCCCACTCCTAGAATCTGGGCAAGTAGAGAACTCATCTTCCCTAATAAATAAATCATTGCACTGGCTAGCAAGGAACATGGCCTTTTCTCTGGGGGGCATGGACCAGTTGGCACAAGAAGTTGTGAAGGCTAGAAGAGTAGAATGGATCGGGAGAGGTAATAAAAAATTTAGAGGGGATTGTGTGGTGCTACATTTCTCTGATCCTGAAGTGCTGCCAAACATTTTAGCAAACATATATCCTCCCCAGCGCAGATCTACAGAGATAGTTCCTCTAACGCTAGATTTTTTCTATGCAAAGAAAGGTAATACTTTAAATCCCACAGTACTTAGAACAAAATGGAATCCTGTGGTAAGGAGAGGCAAACCCCTTGGCATAAGATGTAATTGGGGCATGCCGATGGAAAATAGATACTCTGCCCTTTCTGATCTCAACAAGTGTGACTGACTGAATGGGCGGATGAGTGCAGTCAAGGGAAACATAGTTGGGATTCAAGAGGGGGAAACTGGTATTGCTAAGAAGCTTATTGTTACTAACTTTAGTAATGGGAGGATATTCTCTCGTACGGGGGTTCATACCTGTACCATGGGGCACTTGGCTCCCACTCCCAGCATCATTGAAAACAGCAGGGCAACTAGCCCCCCTCCTATTCTGGCCCAACCCCTGCATGCCCAATATGTATCACCATCGAACGTGAAGGCTAGCCCGTTGAAGGAAGGTCTTAAATTCCTATCCTGGAATCTGGCGGGAATCTTTAAAAAACTAGATTCCCCAGAATGGTGCAAATTTATTGACCTCCATGATGTAATTATGTTCCAGGAAACCTGGGCAGTGATCCCTGCCCATCGTCAGGGTTTCTTAAATTTTTTTGTCCCTGCGAAAAAGCATCCAAAAGGGCAGCCCTCAGGGGGACTAATCATATGGGTACGCCAATCATTACAATGTACCATTAGAGCGAGACCCGTTAATAATTGTGACTTACTGCCAATTGTGCTAAGAACCTGGGCGTCTGGGTGGATCCCAAACTCTCCTTTGAGAGCCATGTCCATAAAGTAGTAGGGAAATGCTTTGGGGTGTTGAAGACCCTAAACCGTACTCTGGACCTTCTTCCTTTAGAGGCCAGACGCACCATGACCCAAGCATTAGTCACCTCCCGTATTGATTACGGAAATGTGTTATTTCTGGGGACAACAGAACAGAACATTAGAAGGTTGCAGGTTCTTCAAAACACGGCAGCGCGACTAGTCCTTAGACTCCCCAAAAGAGCAGCCTCTAAACCCACCTTGGCCGCTCTTCATTGGCTTCCCATAAAAAAGAGGATCCTATTTAAAGCGCTTCTAATATGCTATAGGATAACCTCTCAGAAAGCCCCTGAATACTTGAAGGATCTTGCCATCCCCTACGAGCCCAACAGAGCACTTCGCTCCATGGGCATGGGTCTTCTTAAAGTCCCCCGGATAAAGAGGGCCAGAATGGGAGGCCGCTCCTTTCGCGTGATGGCAGCCAACTACTGGAATTCCCTCCCTACGAACATCAGACTAGCAGAGACTGAAACAACATTTAGGAAACTTTTAAAAACCCATTTGTTCACCCTCTAGGCTCTTCACTCTACCTACTGCTCTCTCCACAGCACGGGGACACGCCGGGATGGCGTCACCAGGCGCTTTATAAACCCCTTTATATATATATATATATATATATATATTATATATATATAATTGTGATAACCTGGGCTGACGGCCATGAGATGGCCCTCTACAACATGTACGCTAGGGGAACAATAGGGGGTAAAGCTTCAGAGGTGGTAGTAACACTTGATAACGATCTGGAGCATCTACCAACGCATATCACTATCCTAGTGGGGGGAGACATGAACACTACATTCGAACCACTAGGCCAGGAAGATAATGAAATGTCCCTAGAGGAAGATACTAAATGGGGAGTTCCCCAATTGGATTTACCCGCGGTAAAGAAATGGTCTGAAGTGGCAGTACAAGTAAAGAGTTTGTGTTTGGCCAGGGGGTTGAGGGCAGCAAATGGCCGCACCCCGTCAGACCGTCAGGGTGTTCATACCTTTGACAACACAAGGGCAAGTAGTCGGATAGATTACATCCTTGTAGATGTCAGAGATTGGCATAAGATGATAGATATGAGAGTGACACCTAGATTGGAGAGTGACCACAACCCGTTGTGCTTGCTCTTCAAATTGGACCAAGGAGTAATATTGCCAAATCCTGAAAGGGGCGTCATGCCACTAGATATTATTTCAACCAACAACCAACGCCATGTCAAATGGGCAACTCTGTTGGACAAGCCAGGGAAAATGCAGGATTTATTGGAGGTTGTTGCAAATGAGGTTAGTAGCTTGCAGGATCATTGTAATGCGCCAAATTTTAATAAATTAATCGAAGAGTCACACCTCAAGTTTTTTTCCAAAATACAGGGGTTCTTTTTAAAAAAAGTTCATCAAGGAAAGGGTGCTTGTCCTCGTAGAAATAAAGGATGATATGACCATTCTTGTAGAAAGGCACGGCAGAACCTCAGCCTAGCGTTGAGGAGTAAAGAAGGAGTGTTGAAGGCCAGGGACGACTATAGAAAAGCTCAAGCTAGGGCAAAAAGGCTGTGGGACAAAAATCAATGGCTAGATCTAAAAAAAGCCTGCGCAGCTAAACAGCAAAAAGAGTTTTGGGCTATCTTAAAATGGGGTAGGGGGGGAATTGCAGATTGTCCAAAAAATCATGTGGCTAAGGAAGCATGGGTGGATTTCTTCAGACCGCAATATGCTGATAACTCGCCTCCGGGCTGCCACCCGCCCCCCAAAATGGTATTCTATAGTTATGAAGTATTCACACTGGGGGATGTAAATGTAGCATTGGACGGGGTGACTAGAGGTAGGGCTCCAGGAATTGATGGAATACCGGCAGATGTATTTTTATCCGACCGGGCTAACTGGTGTCAATATTTTGTTTGGCTTGTAAACTCCATTGCTCAAGGAGCCGCGATACCAGTTTCATGGAAGGGCGCGGTGATCATTCCAGTTTTCAAAAAAGGGGACAAGGCCTTACCAAGTAATTATAGACCCATCAGCCTTATCGACTCTGCACAAAAGCTGATGGGTAGAATGATACAAAATAAAATACAAGCCTGGATAGATGATAATGATATCTTCTCCCCGTACCAAGCTGGCTTCCGCCCCCTAACTAGCTCTGTCGACCAGGTATTCCATTTTTTAACCCTTTACTGGAAAAACGTGACCTTGACAAATGGCCTATTATATGCCGTTTTTGTCGACTTAAAGTCAGCATTTGACTTGGTACCTCGTCAAAAACTATGGATCGTTCTTAGCGAGCTTGGAATCAGCCCCGAATTATTGACACTGTTAGTGCGTATGCACAAAAACAACTACGCCAGGATTAGGTGGGGTGCACAGGGGGACGTCCCTGATTCTTTCCTCGTGGAGCGTGGGGTGAGACAGGGATGAGTCCTGGCCCCCGCCTTATTCTCCCTTTATATCAACGGCGTAGTAGACCATCTAAAGAAATCACCAACTGATGCCCCTATGCTAGATGGGGAGCGGGTTCCAGTATTAATGTTTGCTGATGACACTTTACTGGTCTCGCGGACCCCTAGCGGATTACAAAAGACAATTGATGCATTTGGAGATTTCTGTCGGATTCGGGGCCTGGAATTAAACACTACAAAGACCAAGTTCATGAACCTGAATCCTGCTAAGCAATTCAAGGGCAACATAAATTTTAATGGGTCTGTTCTGGAAGAGGTGAATGCTTTCACTTACCTTGGTATTTCCTTGCAAGGTAGTATGAATTGGAAATCACACATTGATTCTGTGGTCTTAAAGTTCCATCAGCTGGCTGGGTCCATAGCACAAAAATACAAATCTTCACTAACAAAACCCATCCAGCCTATTATGGAGATTTATAGTATGAAAGTGCTGGGTGCCTGCCTTTATGGATCAGAGCTATGGGGCTTCGCCAATCTGAGTGTCTTGGCTATTGCAGAAAACAAATTTCTTCGCCGGCTGGTTGGTGTCCCGCAGAGCACTCCATCGATCCCACTCCTATATGATCTAGGGAGGAAAAAGATTGAGGACATGGCTCGATTGCGCCCACTCTTATATTGGAGGCGCTTAAAGACAACACCTGAACTGGGCCATTATGCATCTGCTCTCATGGACATTATTAGCTCTGACCGGTTCCATAAAATAACTTGGCTTAAAGAAATCAGGAACTTGCTACAAAAACTGCATTTAGACCACTTATGGACTACTACTGACCCTTCCGCCTTTCCATCTAAGGTGTTGTTGAAAAAAATGTATTGGGACATGGTACACCAATCGGTTTTAATTTCCAATCGACCATCTATGTTGACATCCCAGTATTTGGAGACCAAATTAGCCCCAAACTGTGAACAGTACTGGGATTTGATCGCAAAACCTTGGACAGAAAGCTGTATTTCCAGTTCAGAGTTGGTTGCCTACCTCTAAATGTTTTTACTTTAAAATGGTACCAAGTAATGTTAATACATGTTGCTACTGCAAGGTCCACGTTGAGGATATTCCACACTTTTTGTTTGTATGCCCCTTGTATGCTGCCCCAAGAAGTAGATGGCTAAAACCAGTGTGCAAGAATTTGGGGATAAGAAAATACCTAGAAGCACTGAGAATATTAAGATCAAATTGTGCCCCCAATCTTGCAATTGCCCTAGCCAAATATTTGGGTTGGGCCTGGATCATCCGCACTCGCACTTTAACTGCGATTAATCATGAATGATGAAAAGTTTTTCGTTTTAAGTTAGACTTATTTTCTATGTATTAGACATAGTGACCCTGTATTTTTAAACTGTATAAATTCCTTTTAGAGGAAAGAATTCGCCAGCATTTTGTATTTAATGTGTATCTTAAATTGATCTTAACTTAGCATAGTATTTATTTATGTTTAGAATAGGGATAAAATGCTTTTATGACAATGCTGTCGAATAAAGTATTGAAACTGCTGATTAAAAAAATATATATATATATCTTTTTCTGCAGCTTTATTTGCTATCAGGGCAGGGACATATGCCATTTATGCTGTACAGACGCTGATGAAGGACTTTCATGCCTTCACAGAAGAGTTTGATAAAGGTGAAGACATCAATTCTAGTCCGGAATTGATGGAGCAGATGGGATGGTTCCTCTACAATATAACTTTTGATTCCTTATCAGCGGCCACCGCTTCAGAAGGTTCTTCTATATGAGCGAGGCATCACATTTGGATGGGGTTCTGGAAAGCAAATGCCTTTAATAAGTCACTTACCTTTTACTGGACCTAAGTTAATTGGTTCTCATCTAGAGGACCTCGTGAAGAAATCAGCATAGAACTGTAAATTGTTGGCTCTGGTGAAACCTCTCAATAGATGAAGGGTTTCTGGTTACCGTGAAGCGTTTGCCAACCCACTTCTAGAGGTGGTATTCAGCCCTTTCATGCCAGGGATCGCAGCCGAGATAGTCCCTCCTTTGATAAATCCTGGCAGCAGTCAGTTACCCCTCCAGTTGCACCATCCTCATCAAAATCCTTACTGTTCACCGGTAGTGGCAGTACGGATCTAGGTATTAGTTGAGATTTTGAAGAAGGACGTCTCAGATGTGTGAGTCTTAAATTGGATCAAACATGGTTGCATATTGAATTTTTTTCCCCTCCTGAAGAAGTTTTCATACTTTCTCTTACTCCACAAAGTCCTAGGCTCTATTATCTCACCCATGCTTTTCAACATCTTCTATGAAGTAATTCCGGCACTGATCAATCAGATTCACCTCACATGTTATAACTATGCAGATGACCCACAAATACCCCTTACACTGGAAAGCCCCAAAGGCATTGTAGACTCACACATTGTCGGTGGCCTCAGAGCTGTGGATCAGTGGATGACATGGAGCCATCTCAAATTTAATGCTTCCAAAATGGAAATACTCACATTAGACGATTGCAAAAATGATGGCTTACTCGCTGCATGGCCTGACGATCTGGGAACACCGCCTAAAGTATCAAAGGAAGTAAGAAACCTCTAAATTACCATGGACTCCAAGCTATCAATAAATGCCCAAGTGGACAAACTAGCAAGATCAAGCTTTGTTACTATAAAAACTCTGCAACAAATTTTGCCCAACTGGGATTTCCACTCAAGGACCAGACTATTATCTCTCTTTTTCTGTCTAAACTCACTTACACCAATAGCCTCTACCACAGATCATCTTTAACAATTCTGAAAAGACTACAGCAGATTCAGAACTCTGCTGTCAGACTACTCTTACATATAAAGCCACAAGCCCACATCTCCCCTGCCTTGAAGGCCCTACATTGGTTACTGGTTACCAGATGATCCACATTCAAGCTGCTTTGTATCACCCACAAAGCGATACATGGAACAGGACCACTCTTCATCAGGAATAAAATCACCAAATACATTCAACAAAGAAACCTCCACTCTAGATTAGCACCTCACCTCAAAATCCCACCATACAAGGAAAAAACCAAAGGTGCCACATCATTCTCTGTTCAAGCAGACAAACTATGTAACTCTTTACCCCAAACATAAGATCCGCAGTCAACTACCTTATCTTCAGAAGATTCTTCAAGAGTTGGCTCCTCCGCACATAACCACTCTACTCAAACACAAAGTACACAGCATATCCCTGTGTATATAAGCATTTATTTGGACTATATATGTGTACCTAGATATGTGTATTGGTTTCTATAAATGTGTATAAAAGTTATGTTTATAAATATATAGGTATTCGTTAGTTCTACTAAACAAATATACATATTACTTATGGTTATATTATTCTATGTTTAACATAACATAGGTGACTGCAGGAATAAGGAAATCGTTATCAGAACTATTTATCTGCAATTGCTTAACTATTGAATTTCAAAAGAATATTTATAAAAACAAATAAATTAACGTAAAGTACCGCAAAACTTGAAAGTCTAAGTTTATTAAATACAACTTAGATCTACATATATTACATGTGCCTTACCAGAGATTCAAGAAGGTGAGTCTCAAAGACTTATTACCTCTGACTTTCCCAGAAATGTTCCTAGCTTCTGTTGACTTAAGGATGCTTATTTGCATATCCCTATGTGCCCCTGTTCTCAGAAATATTTAAGATTTTGTGCTTTAGGCCAGCACTATCAACTTTGCGTCCTTCCTTTTGGTTTGGCTCAGCACCTAGAGTGTTTATCAAGACTCTGGCACCTTTGGTGGGTAACCATCATTCACAGAGATTGGTGGTTTGTCCATACTTAGGTGATTTGTTAATCTCTACATCTTCTTTTCTTATGGGGCCAAGAGACAGTCCAGTTGGTGTGCAAAATACTTACAGAACATGGCTGGCTGATAAACTGTGCAAAATCACACTGTGTGCCTTCCCAAGAACTGCAATACATCAGAGCCCTGTTAATCACTGCAGTAGGCAAGGTATTTATGCCTTCATCTCATCAAGAAAAGCGCAAGTCTCTGTTAAAAACTCCTTTGCAGTTTTGTCAGGCTCCAGCAGCCAATGGTTGAAAGTCCAAGTAGACATGGCTGTGAGTCTGTTGTTAGTACCATGGTCTCGTCTTCACCTTTACCTTCTGGTATATCATCTTCTTCAATTATGGAGTTCGGCTTCCCAGAATTACGAGGTCCTGGTACTCGTTTTGCCAGACATTATTCACAAATCTCAATGGCGGTTGGATTCCAACAGTCTCAACAAAGGAGTCTTGCTCTCTCCTCCTCATCTTGTGACAATCGCTTCGGATGCAAGCTGTCTGGGGTGTGTGAATCCGGGGAAACTATCAGTTCAGGGTCTGTGGTTGTGTCGGAATTTCCCAATTCCTCAAATTTTAGGAGCTGGAAGGAGTGTACAGAGCTTTGCTTGTCTTTTACCCCTGATCAGCAACAAACCTGTGTTAATTTGCATTTAAAATCAGGCAACCAGAGCCTATGTCAACCATCTGCGGAGTACCCGAATCCCTTTTTGACCTAAATAGCAGAAAAAAATTGGGTTTGGAGGGGGGAGACCAGGTTAGTCGTCAGTTTATCTTCAGGGGAGGAAGTATAGGCATGCAGATCTGAGCTGCAAATTCCCCTCCTCAGTGACGATGGTGCTTTCCCCACTTCTCTTCCAGGAGGTAATCTGGAAATTTGAGGACACCTGGCTAGACCTATTTGCTTCTCCACAAGACACTCAGCTTCCAAAGTTCTGCTCCCTTTTTCCATCACAATAAGCATGGAAGATGGATGCAATCAGTTTTTGGTGGCCCAAAGGCCTCCTCTTTGCCTTTCCTCCTCCCTTTCCTTCCAATAGCCACATTTCTTGCTAAAGTTAGGGACGAGAAAGCAGAGGTGCTTCTAGTCATTCCTTCTTAGGGTTGTCACCCATGGTTCCTGTTACTCAAGTAGCTGCCTTTCCATCCTCCTTAAATTTTCCCTGTGACTCCTTCTCCTCTAAGATTCCCATCCCTGTGGGAGAAAATGCTCCGCCGTCTGTTCCTGGGGGTCTGGAACAGTTAAGATTGGAGACCTGTGGGGTCACTCCGAAAATTGCTTCCTCAAATTCTAGTCAAAGTAGTACACTTAAAATCTATGAGAGGAATTGGAAGAATTTTTCGGGTTGGTGTGAGAAGCACATCCTTAATCGGCTTGATTTTTATATGGAAATATTTTGGGTTTTTGTGGGGATAGTTTCTTGTTAGGTGTGGCAGTCCCTAGTCTACTCCTCAAAGCCAGTGGGGGGTCCTTAAAGTTATTGGGGGCCCTTCTCTAGCTGTGTTTGATCCTTTGGCTTCAAAGTTTCTGAAATGTTTTGCTTTGAAGCGACTAGTATGGCATGCTCCTGTCCCTGCCTGGGAACTGCCTCCAGTCCTCAACATGCTGCAGGACGTTCCCTTTATACCTCTTTCTTCTATTTCTTTGGCCCTCCTAACTCTTAAAGTTTTCTTCCGGGTTGCTATTGCCCCAGGGAAGAGATTAGGTGAGATTGGCGCTCTGTGTTTCAATTACTCCTTTATTAATTTCTTTCCAGGTGAAGTGGTTCTGCATCCTGATCTCTTCTTCATTCCCAAGGTATTTTAATTTTTTCATTTGTCTGAGTACATTATTCTCACTTCTTGTTTTTAATCTCCAACATCTCCGGACAAAGCGCTTCTTCACACTTTGGATGTTTACAGAGCTTTCTCTATTTACTTGAAGAGAACACAGTAGAGCTGAAGTTTCCCTTCCCCACAGTGTTCAGGGACACGCCACAATAAGAGTGGTTTCATCCTGGACAGCATTCAAGGGTGCTACCCTAAAAGACATTTGTGCTGTTGCCACTTCCTTTTTGATGCTGCCACTTGGGCTACTCCCCATACTTCCATTTCGCATTATTAAATGAAAATACAGAACGCTTTGTTCTTCTTCTTTCAGGTCTAATGTGTTTTCTGCAGTTTTCTAATTTATCTGCACTTATGGTTTAATAAATGTCACCTGTTGCATTCCACTTCCTCTATATTACGTCTCTTACAATAGAAATTTTTGTTTTCTTTACTTTGATATATGCTCAATCAGGACTGAGACGAGGACGACAGAGGAGGAAGGTATAGATTTATGATGATCTTCAATACTTCGAGTCATAGTCTTCCTCAGCCTAGTCCTCAATTCCCTCCCTTCCTCCATGGGTTTGCATAAGTGTTATACTTAAATTTGTTTTGCTATTTTCAATCAGCTTATGTTACTTGTTACTGTCAGGCAGCTTCTGACCGGGCCCCTCCTATTGGAACCTTCAAAAGTATCTTCAAGTGGGAGGGGCTTGGCAGGAAGAGTTTTTTTAAGCTGGGTGAATTCATTTGGAACAGGAGGCATTGCTCCATATGTCAGGACTAGGACGAGGAAGACTATGACTCAGAGTAATTAGGATTACCCGTAAGTAACCGGACCAAGTCATTCGATACTGTTCTAAAAAACAATCATAGCCATAATATTAAGTAGCACAACATCTTAAAGGTAAGTATATAGAGGTAGGTATAGTGTTTCTATTCTTCTTACCTCCCACTCCCTGTCCCATGACAATGTGTACATGTGTAAGGTACCTAGATGTGGAGCTATTAATAGTAAATCTTTGCGTAGTTAAATATAATTACCTTCAATATTGCGGTGGTTGACACTCTGGCTATATTTTAGGAGGACAATATTTATGCATCCAATATTCTAACCTAAAACCCATCCTAACCCCACCAACTTGTGAATGCTATCCAGAAAAACACCTAAAAAAAATCTTCATATTATTGGAAAGTACTGAAGAAAAATCCCACCTGAGAAGAACTTCATCCAGAATTCCAGTCTTGTTTGGGTGGTCTTGCCTTTCAATAACATAACAAACATGACATAATGTAGCCAACTTTCCAATCCTCTTATTATCTAAGACGTTTTTTCAAACAAGACAAATTTACAAATCACATGACCTCTTTGCCAAATATCACTTTCTTTCAAAACCAAAGAAACACACCCATGAATATGTCAAAGGTTTTTTTTCTAGTTATTCTGAGAACCATTAGACCCAGTCCTAAATTTCACCACTAATCAAATCATTCAAATAAACGGCGATCTCTCTCTTTACTTCAGGCAGAAAACAACATATAATTTTCCATGGATTATAACTCCTGACAAATCTACTAAATTAACATAAACTCCAAAGATAATGAATTGCTTCCTATGAATCAGCATGGTAATCCCTAAACACGCAATGCGCAACTGGTATTGTATATGCTATGTAAATTTTAAAAAAACAATTTAACATATGCATTACATTTGAATGAGTATTGCCATTAATGTGTCACCTGTCACGTCTTTTCTATTCACAATTACATAAAATGCATTGTAAATATTAAAAATATTAAAACAGGCTGCTATTGTCAGCACTTCAAAGTGAATAGCGGTTGGAGCACTATAAATATCTGAATGACTACCTAAAATAACTGTGTCTGACCAAACTATGGGCTCCAATTCCACCATACGATGCCTTTAACAAGGCGACCAATAGGGCACTAAAGCTACAATCCTGTCTTAAAGGCAAAATCAAATTCAGCTCCCAGCTCACGCATGGATGGTACTTTAATATTAAAACACCCTGACCCCAGCACCTTACCTGGCAATCCCCTTTTCAGCATATATAAAGTGTAAACTCATGATTCGCACATGAGTAACTTACCAACACTAGCAAAGCAACATCATGTAGACTTTGCAAAGGAAAAAAAGATCTCACTCATGGGCTTTGTATCTGTCCCAGACTGCACAAGCTACGCTCACAAATGTTAAAGAAACGGTTCAACGACTGAGGGATCCATACATGTAGGGAATCCATAATAGCATGCCTTAATCCTGGAGACCTGCAGTTAAACTGCAAATTTCTGGGAACGGCTCAAACCAAATAAAGTGTGAATATAATATTATCGTGACCAGTTCACTAGCACTCTAACCTACTTTGGGTGGGATAGGCGGTTGAACACGTTACATTTGTTTGCGTATTTGCATAAGTACTGCCACAGTTTTAAAGCTGATTGGATATAATCATGCCATTTTTGGGTACAAAAAATTGATTGCAACTTTTCTTAGGATGTATTATTTTATTACATTATATATGGTAATATTTTATATTTTAAATTGTGAAATTGTCATGGCTTTGCATATTTGCACATATACTAGCCCATCTTTTAAAGCTGATTGGATTTAGTCATGTCATTTTGGGGTAAAAAATTGATTGCACCTTTCCTTAGGATGTATTATTTTATTACATTATATATGGTAATATTTTATACCTTAAATTGCAAAATTGACACGGCCTTTTGTATTTGCACATATACTGTCCCTGTCTTACAACTGATAGGTTTTAATCATGTAATTTTAGGGCAAAGTCACGGATTGTATAATTTCTTAGGATGTACTATTTAATCACCTTATATATGGTAATATTTATGCTTAAATTGCAAAATTGTTATGGTTTTAAATAACTGAAACTATAAACGTGAACTTGATATTGTAATTATTGCAAGATTTATTAATTAAATAACAATGTTGCATTTCTATGCTCCCAAAGCAACAGTCTGCTTAATTTTAGATGCTTTGTAATTTCAGTTTTTTTTCAAATTTGTAATACTTTGTGCTGAAATATGAAACTAAATAAAAACCCTTTAATGACTTTAGACGTTTCACTTTTTTACAGTCAGATTTAGCAATTGCAGCTGTCATTTTAACATGGATGACATTTTATGGGTTTTCCCATTGTTTTCTACTAAAGACACTTTGTGGGTGGAGTTTATCTTAGTATAGAGTTTTGAGTGTACATAGGAAATGAGGGAACTAAGGAATAAGTGAGAGTTATGAATAGAAGTGTGGTACTTATGAGGGGTTATCAAAGGTGTGATTGAGAATTTTTTTGGGTAGGGGGGACTTTTCATTTTGTGGTCTATCTTTTTTATTCTATGTATATAATGAGTGGGAGAAATCTGATTTACTGGAATGCTGCTTTTTAAGTTGAGAGGCACTGTTTTGTTACATTTGAAATTTAACTTAAGATTCCTTTTTAAGAAAAGAATCCTAATTGATTCTTCATATTATTTTCATTCTATCGGCATGTGCTTGGAGTGTTTCTGTTTGTTTATTTGCTATATCGATTCACTTGGTGCTAACTGTTTTTACATTGTTTGACTGGCATTTGTGTGTAATTTTTTTACACTTGAAATTTCCATTCATAAATGTATAGACATGTAAAGGTCTCAAATTTGGACCGTGATATCAAATAAGCAATGGAAGGTTTGGTCCAGCCTTGTATTTTTTTAAGCTGATATTCTAGTGCTGCTTTTTAGAAATGACATGTTTAGGAGGCATTTTGGGCCACCAATCATTTCAATCAACAGCCACCACAATCCTTCAAATGTGCCCAAAATTGGTCTGAACTGACTCTTCTCTAAATATTTTAAGTCTAGGAGTTCGTTTCAAAGTTAGTTGTAATATTTTACTTAGAGCTGCTTGTTGTGCTTAGTTTTTGAATAAAATATAATTGTGTTTATTATTCCAAAATCATGATGCAAAATGTTGAATCATCGCTCAATATACATTTCAGAAAATATGTTTCTTAAATGCTTCAATGGCAGCTGATCGTAATCCATGAGGCAGATTTCTGGACATATAATCGGCTAATGTTTGCTTTGCTTTTTCTCAAAAGGTATTTTGAAGAGTTAATATTCTGTATTGAACAGCTGTGAGTAAATGGAAATAATTCCTTCTGAATGTAGTGAAACGCAATGTTAATTTAGCATAGGGACAACAATAACATTTTAAAGTGTTGTATCTTTCCTGGATGTTAAACATACAATTGTTTTCTCCGTGACAAAAGGAAAAATTGTATTTTCACCATTGTGGTTATTACGTAATATGAAATAATTCTATTGTTTTTCTTAAGAGTTCTCTGTACCATATTTTTATTTTTGAAGTTTTGCAAAGTTGTTTTGGCAGTTGTTCTACAAACATGTATGTTGGCACAGCACTCTCAAAACAATACTACTGTGAGTTCCAGTTGCCCTTCTTTTTTATCATACTTCTTTTTCTTTTTATTCCAGTTTTTGAATATGTTCAGGATAGTGGTATGCTAAATTCCCGTACCTTGTGTTGTTGCTTATCCTCTTCAGTTATGTTTGAAGTACATTTAGCATTCCCACAATATTTTTGCAATGTTATCATTTTCTCACAATTATGTTTTTTGCATAAAAAAGTTAACATTCATCTTTGTGTAAAATTGCATCTATGCATTTAAAATGTAATTTACACAAATATACCTATATTTAATAGCCTATTGAATATTTTCAAATATTTTTCTTTGGCTTTCTTTGATATAGTGATACACATTACTGTCACCTGATTTCTTTACTTGGCACAACCTGATCCATGTTTTCTTCCATTAGCTGTGACAACTGTTTACTCAGCTGTCTAATTGACAGTTTAGATTGTTCAACACATGTCAATTACATTTTCTTTTTAAATCTTACATTGTGGTTTTTATTAGTAATTTATTCTTTTTCATTTTTTTATTAAAAAGGAAAATGTATTATTTTTTTGATTTTTATTCTGATCCTTTTCATAAAGGTTTTTTTTTACACAATGTAATGTTAGTTACCCTTTCCTTCCGGTGATTTCTACTACAATTAAACTCGGATGTATAATTCATGTTAGATTATATTTGTGGAATGATAACACCTAGAATCTCTGAAACTATACCAGGGTGCTTTGTGGTACACATATACCACAACACCCCCCGTTGTACTGCCATGGAGAGCCACACTACTTTTACTCTAAATTGCCTAACCCGGGCCCTCAATCCAGCCCATTGCAGAGATTTATGATTTTGCTCTTTAAGCATTACCACAAAATATACAATGAACAGAAGCAGAAATAATGCATACTTTCTCTTAGGACACAAACACCCAATTCTAAATACAAAAAACAATGAATCCTTTAGCAGGTAGAAAATAACTTCAGTTCATTAGAACATAAAATAAACTACAGAAATATATTTTTTAAAGTAATAATAACAAGTGCAGTATGTGAAGAGTCTTTGTTTTATGATAGTCCTTCACCTCTCCTTCCAATACAGAAACAGTCTGGCAGCCAGTCCATCTACAGTCGCATCTTTGCTGAGCAGGACATATACCAGTGGGTTCACAATGTTCCCCAGGGTCGTTAAGCCGAGGGTGATCTGGATGTACAGTAATATAGATGCCTCGAGTCTGCAGAGCTCTGCTTGGTTGTTGATATTGATGATTTCCATTAGGTGCTTGTAGAAGCTGGTGACCTGGTAGGGCCCCATGATCAAGAAAAATGTCACAACAGTTAAGATTGTCAAAACAAAGATCCGTTTTTTCTCCTCCGGTGGAATAGACTCCACCTTTCTCAGCTTCAGAAGGATGCTACTGTAAAAAAACACCATTAGGAGTGACGGAACAACAAAAGAAAGCCACACTGTGGATAATTTAAAGATTGTATAGTTCTTTCCAGTGGGATAGCCCTCATAGCACAATGTGGAGTTCTTGTGAACAGGGTCATTCCTCAAGATGATGTACCCAAGGGCGCACAACAGAGCTACTAACACCCAGGCACAAACACTGATTTGAGCAGCTCTCAGCAGAGTGTTCCAGCTGCGGTACCTCATCATGTGGACCACTCCAATGTACCTTTCCAAGGCTATGAGGCAAAGGAAGCCTTGCTTGGTATAGAGGTTGGTGACAAAGCCCAGGCCCACAGAAGCACAGGCTGCTGAGCCCAGATCCCAGACGCGACTATGTTGGAAGTAGTAAATCCAAAATGGCAGTGTGATGAGTTGCAGGAGTTCCGCCAGAGCCATGTTGGTCATGTATACAAAGAGCACTATTTTCCTTCGGATCCCTGAGATGAGGACCCACAACGCAAGGCAGTTGAGTGGAAGTCCGATTGCCAAAACCAAAGAGTACAGGATGGTTAGAAAAACATCAGCAGTAGCAAAATCCAAGTCACAGGAGGTCACGTTTAAAGTATTCATGCTTTAAATGTCAGAACAGATGCGATGTAGCTTGTAATTCTGTATGTATTGATTGATTGAAATTCTGCAAGGCTTCCTTTTGAAGTGGATGCTTTTAAGTGCAGTCTACCAACGCAATACAACTGGGTGTTCTTATTTCAAAATCCCATGCAAGCGTTGCCTTGATGGTGTTTAATTATGAGAACTTTTCCCCAACGAAAGAACCTGCATGAAAGAAGAGAGGAAATAGGAGGAGGAATATTAACTGCCTTTGAAACACTTTGTACAGATGCATGCACCATCAACCCATGTGGCCATCCAAAACAAATAATATACAGAAGTTCTCATCACCAAGAGTAAATTCCCATAAGAAACGTGATCAGTAAATTAAATCAGCTTTCCGCTAAGTCTCGCTGAATTTGATAAAGACTATAATGATGCATTGGTTACCAAACTTCTGGAAATGTTTTTTAAAGCCTTAACTTTCAGTATCCAGTCTTTGGCCACTCATCACTCTGCTTCATAAACCTAACAAACCATATGCTGACCAGTGATCCTATCGCCTATTCACTCCAATAAGTACCAATAATAGGTTGCTGGCAAGAACGAAACTAACTCCAGTAAAAGCCAATATTGATCTTTCCGGATCAGCCTCATTTCATTTCGGGATTCGCAACACAGTAAATGTACCATGCACAAGATCAGTGAAGGGAATTATCTTCTCACTAGGGAAATTCCTAAATAGTGCCACACTTGCTGGATTCAGGACTTTTGGAGTGATTTACAAACCTCCTACACTGTAGTGTAGGAGGGTTAGATAGGGTTGTCACCCATTCACTAATTTTTGCTGTGTCCATACTGCCCCTTAACTCTCTCAGTCTGCAACAAGCATATAGACAGAGGTATTAAATCCATCGGCATGAATCAATATTATACTCATATACTGATACTCTGTTATGGAGTCTTGAAAACACTGATAATAACACACTCCCCAATGTGGATAAACATGGAAAGTTAAGAATTACAAGTTGTCTCTTCTCAGATGCAACAGACTAGCAAAAATACTCCACAAAATGGGGTATGGTCCACTCATAGGTCTAGTAACATTACTATCAGAAGAATTACAGAGTCACACTTGAACTGCTGAAAGTCATGGTACCCACCTAGGTCGCATTACATGTAGCCTTGATGGTTAGACTCCTGAATTAAAGGGATTCCTATTCCCTCAACCCATTGCCAACATCCTTGGTTAATTATTTAGGGACCTATGCTCTGCTCCCCTTTCCCTCACTTTCATTGACATCTGCTGATCCTTCTTCATCATCAGAGTGACCTTGCGTTTCGAGATCCTGAGACCTGTCACTGATGGCTCAATGCGATAAATAGTGAATTCACTATTAAGAGCACCTCTGCCTTTGGTTTTAGGAAGGACAATTACTTAAGGGTTTACTATGTTCTATAGGGTGATACAACTCATGATGATAATAGGTATAGCATAACATAGCTTAGTTGCTACTAGAACAAATACTGTGAAAAATTATCAAGAAATCTGTAATGCTTCCCCACATAACCTTGATTTACTCTTTAGACCCCACATCATCTTGACCATACATTGGAACCAGCATTTGTCATTCTTAGGGTAGGTATACAGTCCTGAGGAAACCTGTTAATTAATAATAGATGATTCTTTTTATTTCTAGGTATTGTTTTTGGAACACACTAATGCAACCAGTGGAAGCTGCAGAGTAGAGGATAGCCAAGGAAGAAGGGAAGAAAGAACCATATACCAGTTTGACAAGTCATTCAGGTACAAGTTGTTGGTGGAAAACGTAGGTTTCAGGTATTTGTTATACTAAGTGATGTCTGACGATGCTAAGGGGCCAATTACGAGTCTGGCAAGCCTCGGACCACCAGACTCATGGTGGGGTGCCGGTGTTGGTCTTGCCACCACCACATTACGACCCTAGTGGTGGTGCCACCCTGGGTCTGCTGAGACCGCCATTCCCAGGCAGTGGGGTGGTGGTCCTGACGCATCTATATGCTTGGTGGAACTGCCGTGATCCCGCCAAGCATATAAGGCGTTTCCTCTCTGTCAGGGTTTTTATTTCAGTTCCTTCTCCATGAAAACCCTGACGGAGAGTAAACCAAGGGGGCCCTACAGGGCCCTCTTGTGCCTCAGGCCCCGTGGATGCACACAGGGGGGCACATATGTTATTGTTGTGATTGTTATTGGTAGGTAGTTTTACAAAGCGTGCAGCTGCCCCAGCAAAGGGGCGTCCCGGGGGCAACATGTGTACCCCTGTATGCACGCACAGATGTTCCAGCACATCGTGAACTTTTCAGTCCATGCCGTGCTGGAACTGTTTTTGAGGTTCCCATGGCGGTGCCTATTTTATAGGTACCGCCATGGGAACGCCATAGGAATCGTCCGCTAATGACTAAAAAAGTCATTATACGGCGGACAGTTTTCATGCGGGTTTGGAGGTGCGGTGGCGGAATGGTCCCGCCACAGCACCATCAAACCCGTAAGAGGCAATGGATGGGTGTTCTAGCTCATACTGTGTAGTAATCTTCCCCAATATCATTTGAATCTCTAAACTAAAAGTGGTTTCTGCTTTAAGTCCTTTTATGACCTTTCACGTCCATAGTTGCTTAAATAACTTGTTGTTTGAATGTCTATGTTTTTTCCTGTGGATGTCGCCCTCACATGCAAGGTGTGTGTGTGCGTGCGCGCACACATCCCCCTCTTTCAAGAAATGTCATTATAAGACCCAGAGAACACTGAGATCCTCAAATGCAAATCTGCTGAGGCCTCCTCCCTTTAGACTAAAAACTCGAGGTGGAAAATCCTTCAAGGTGTTAGGCACCAAAGCCTGGAACCAACTGCCAACCTATCTCCGTTTCATTGATGCAGAAGAAACATTAAAAGAATATATAAAGACCTTGTTCTTCCTTGCCTCAGATGCACTCTGCCACGCCCTTATTTAATTGATCAATCTAGGTTTGCGTTAGGGTTCACAGTGTCGCATAGCGCTAATTACGAGTGGCAGTGCTCTTTAGAAATGCAACATTCATTCAAAGTGAATTGCATATAAATTTCATAGTTTTCAAAATAAATATATATAACGTAATACAAAACAGTGTAGGGTTATAGCCTTTTTAGAGTGAGCTGCAAAATCTCCCAGCTGAATTGCCTATTACACTCTGCATTATGGTCTGATTTAGCAGGTAACAAACCAACGGGAACATTTAGATTTTTCTCAGTTATAGTTACCCTTGCTGTTGTCCTGAGTATTGGCTAATGGGACAGTTTGGACAGTGTCGTTCCTGCAGAGCCGGTCTAAACATGAGAGCCACTGACTGTGAATTCAATATTGGCTTCCTAGGACACAAACCTAAGAAAGTCTCCCTGCCTCTCACTCCCAGAGAATTTGGAGCTTTAACTGTCATAGAAACTGGGCTGTTGGCTGGTTCAGCTAAATTTGCTCTAAATTAAATTATTCAACTTAATTATGGCCCGCGATGGAAACCTTGACGGACAGGATAGAGAGATGGCTGAAATTACCTCTGACAATGGCGGGGAGAATCGCCCTAATTACACTGGTGGTTCTAGCGCAATTTTAATATTTATTTCAAAACATTCCAATATCCTTAAATAAGACTCTTTTCGCCACTTTTCGAACGCACGTAATACGGTTGGTATGAGGGGAAACAGCCCACGGTCAGCTGGGAAGTTATGACACAACCTTATGAAAGGGGTTGCTTTGGTATCCCCAATTTCCAAATTTACTATTTGGTCTCCCAATGCAGTTTCTCTAGACAAAGGTTCCAAGCTGACTCTTGTATACTTATCTTCGCCCAGAAGCTGAACTTTCTTACCCTACTCCATTGTCTGCTCTGCTGCCAGTGGGTCTAGCTAGGAACCCACAAGAGCTTCAAACGCTGTCAACGACTAGCTGGGCCTGGAAGCAATTGACCCGTACAACCGGGATGCAGCTTCTTTATTCTTCCTCGCTCCTACTATCTGGGAGCCTCCCCAGAAGAGAGCGGTAGAGCGCACTTTGTCTAAATATAATTTGGCTGCATTTGGTGATATGTTCCCGGACGGCCATATATACTCTAGGACAGAAGATATTCGCTTTAGAGATGCCACCTTCATGGATCAATTCACGATTTGCAGATTGCAAAGAGCCCTTAGATCACAGTTACCTAGTTATCCTATAGAGCCCCCGGACTTCCCACCACTGACGTTACTTATTAAAGACACTGAAGGGTGACACTTAATGTCCCAAATGTACAAAGCCTCAATTGCACTACCACCCAGGGACGACAAGACACGTTCCGCGTGGGAAACAGACTTAGGACAACCTATAACCGACTAAATTTGGGGTTACTGCTGCGAACAAACGTGCAAAGTCTGCTTCAATCACAAACATAAAGTATTGCGTTTTAAGTACATCAGCCAGAGTGCACCGCATGGACTCGGCACGCACACACACCTGCCCTAATTGCAACTCCCCGATGGCTGATTTGGCACACATGACTTTGACATGTGGGGGGATAGCTAGATTCTGGGTAGAGGTGTTTGACGATTCATCACGAATGGTAGAAATCCCCATCCCACCCTCACCGTTAATGGCTTTATTGGGATATGTAAAGACCCTCCCAAGATCTGTATGCCGCTTCTGTGCACTAGCGCTGCTGCTAGCATAAAGAGAAGTAGCGTTCAAATGGGGAAGCCAGTACTTGCCAAAGGTGAAGGATTGGTTGTTTAGCATGTCATATTGTAATACGAACAGTGAGGTGTATGCACAGCTGCAACCCCCGAGGTCACGGCCTTTAGACATATGACAACCATACAAGTCATACTTGTCATACTACATTCACCTCTGTGGGCTCGCAGACAGATCTTGACCTACCAGAGGGAAGCCCCTAGAGGAGATGTGAAGGGACTAGTCAAGGTGCAGGGAAGGTTGGGCCAGACGTCAGATGTGGTTTCTCTTTCGTACACTAGGACGTCAAAAACTGCATAATGTATCATCAATTGTAATGATTGTATGTGATTCGACTAACACTACCATGCTTGTTTGCTTTTGTTTTGTTTTTTGTTGTGGGACAATATAAATAAAACTTTTTTTTAAATAAAAAATTTGCTCTAAATTTATGCCTTGGGTAATTATAAGTTGTGCTAAGAAGAGTTTTCTTTGGAGGACTCTTCAAGAAGACTGGGGAAATGGATCTATGGGTCAATGTGTCAGCGATGTGGTAAATCGTGAGGAGTCCAAGCCAAGATCCTTCATGTTGTGTCCCTGCTGAGATTCAGGACTACAGGCTTTCCCCTATCTTTTCATGGTCTTTTTCCCAAAGTCAGAGGGGCACTCAGATGAGAAACCTGAAAACAGCACACACGGCAAGTGGCAGCGTGATCTAGCTAGGCAGCGGGGTACAGACAGAATCCTATAGTGTGCCCAACTCCTGCTTGTAAACAAGATAGATGTGCTCCACTGTGGGCATGGGGAGCCCGGCTGCACAGTGCGAAAAGGAATAACCGGGCATATTTACAAGGAATTGTCAGAGTGCGGCGCTGCAACAAATTTGGCAGAACAGCGCTCTGACATTTCCAAAACGCGGGGATGCACTGTATTTACAACACAGTGCACCCCTGTGTTTCGCCTAGCGCAGGCGCTAAAATTTGCTGCTTAGAGCCAACGCAAGCACCTTTGCACCATAGTGCAAGGGTGCCTGTGTTGCAGGAAACTATTGTTTATGTGCAGGAAGGTTTCCCTTCCTGCACATAAATAATCAATAATGGTGATTTGTTACTTGTATGTGTGCTGCAGAATGCAGCACACATAGAAGCAGCAAATCATCATTATTTAATGATTATTTATGTATAGGAAAGGACAACTTCCTGCACATACATAATCATTAATGACATTTTGCTCTTTCTCACGCAAAACCGAGGAGAAACAAAAGTATTTCTCCTCGTTTCGCCATTCTAATGCCTGCTTTTGCATGGCGATAATTGTTGGCGCTGCCTTGAATTTACACATCCTTGTAAATCTGAGGCAGCATCAAAGAGCAATGGGTGTTGCGGTGGAGCACCCACAGCAACATCCATTGCATGTCCCTTTCGCGCAAAGTGATGCGTGTAAAAGGCCATACTTACAAGGCAGCGTTAAGCCACAAAAAGTGGCCTAAACGCTGCTTTGTAAATATGGAGAAAGGCATAGCGCCACCAGAACATTGCTAAAAGTGCCACTCGGGTGGGGCTATTCCCTTGTAAATATACCCCAAATGATTCTGGAGATGCTCCCGCATGTCCTGACAAAGGTTATTATTTGAAGGGTGTGTGAACGGGTGGGAGTGGAGAGGCAGCAGGAGTGAGTAGGAACCTAACCATGGAGAGGAAGTGAGAGGTGTCCATGAGGACTGCGTCCTCAATGAAGAGCCTGCACAGCAGGGTCGTAATATAGGGTCCCACATCCCCGCACATGCCTTACACATGTGAGGCTGAACAGGATATACCCAAGTAGGTCATCAGCATGCACGAAATGTATGAGTCCAGATACCTCATTGGGATATTTGGAGGCAGTAGTGACCAGATTATGGCTTGTGTCGGCCACTGGTATAGAGACCTCTAACAAACACAGGGGCGTATTTACAAGCCCCTTGCACCACTTTTGCGTCAGTAGGTCTCACCTGAGCCAGCGCGCATGCACTGCTCTGTGAGGCTTCTAGTAAGGACTTTTAACTGAGAGCACAAGCTTGTGCGTGTGCTTTGTTTTTCTCACACGCTATTGGCCTTTGCGTGTGTCTTTCTAAGAAAGACAGCACGGAATTGGCCAAAGGCAGGTGCATGTCCCGCCTTCTCTCTTCCCTGGCCTAGGACTTGCGAGAGCGAGAATCAGCGCCATCTGTTTCCAAATATCGCGCCCACATCTCGCGTTCGCGTAACTGGAAACAGATGGCGTTCGCGCTGGCCCTGGCTTTTTTTCCCCCTTTCAATGGCATTCGCTTCACTTTTGTGGCTGCTTGTTCTTCCAAGGAGGTAGCGTGTGTGCTTTTGGTGTCGGTGTGCATGCTTTCATGTTTCAGCACCTCGCAGCCGTATCAGCTTCTCCTTACTTTATTCATTCAACACAAGCGGCCGGGTCTTATGCAGAGATTAGCTCAGATCAGAGTGTCCACTGCCAGGCAGATACTTAATACCTGAGATAATAGTTTGTATCTGGTACACCTGAAGCCAAATACCAATAGTGATGCTTAACACTTGTTACGTAGATCACAAGAATGTGGCGGAGCGCGAGGCTTGCGAAAAGAAAAAGAAACGCATTATCTCTCTTCGGACTAATAAATTCAACTGGCTTTTCGAGTGATAAAGGGGGAGATCGGCAAACTTTCTTACACATCTCTTGGACCCCTGCTAAGATCCTCACCCTTGCATATGGACCCCTCGCCGGCTCAATCCGTGTTTATTTTTAGGACATTAACAGCAACACAGCTACATCCAGCAAGCTTTTATTGTGCGCATGCCACATCGTGCTGCATTCATGTCAAGTGACCTTCTAAATTACGCCTTATTTCAAGAAATCAGTTAATGTCAGCGATCAGTGGCGTTTTATTTGTGTTACCACGCACCACCAAGGGAGACGTACCTTTAAAGCCGCAGAAGCACATACATTATGCACTCTGCAATCCCTTTGTGAGGCGCAGTCAAAGAGCTGGCAGTGAGTGCACCAGGAACATCTTTGGAAGCGGGGGTTGTGCATAGGCCGGCATAGAAAAATAAGAATGATTTCGGGAACACGGTCAGTTGAAAGAACTAAGAACTCTTACTTTTAATGTTTACTGGATGCACTGATCAAAATGCAGCCCAGCGCGGTCTTGTGGTGTAAAATTTCAGCCTGGTATCTTCATTGTATAGAATAGCATTAATAAAACACTGTCATTCACTCCGTGTAAGTTAGGATACACCAGAACATATTATAATGGCACGATTCTTTTAAAAAAAGAATTTATTTCCAGTAGTTGACAATTACCGTGTATTATGAGCAGCAACGTCCTGAGTTCAAATGTTTTTAAAAAGAACATTTAAAAAATGGTGTGTTATAGCGTTCGGAGTCGACACATAAATAAATAATCTATTTTGCGACTGTTTATAGAATGGTATACAATATAGGATCACTTTCTCTTGAAACAAGATGCCCACACTGACACTCACTTCTAATGTTCAGCAGAATCGACGGTCAGGACACACTCCATCCTCGAGTCCAATAGCTAATAGTTGCAGGGCCACCCAAACTGTGTCCCTGTTCAGCAGTCCCCAGAGTCTCCCCCTCTACCTGGGGGGGCGCAGACATAGTGTCAGTTGTGCAGTGCATCGCGTCCCGAGCCCTCTGGCCTGCTTCCAGTCTCTTAATGGGCCCAAGGGGACTTGCTGTGTCCCCCGAGTATATCGAGCTCTCTGCACCTCTGTGTACAATGGTGGCTGCCAATCATCCTATGTGCTCCCACCATCTACTCTGTGGCCCAGGCCAGCTTGCAGGCCCACCAGCAGTTCCCCCGTAGTCACAGTGCTGCACTCCTCCTTCCAATGCGGCTGTCCACTGCCCCCGCAGAGGCTCATTCCAACGGGCGGCCCTTTAGTGACATTTGGGCACAAACGCCACCCTACTGGCCAAGGGATGGACTCAGGAAGGAGCCCTTCCCCGTTGGCGTGCTAGGCGCCTCACTTCCAGCGGACAAACGTCGGGGGAGTGTACTTATATCTCCCCTCCACCTCTCTGGCATACACTTTGCGCCAGACATGCCGTCTCCCACCCTACCGCTTACCCTGCGTGGGGCTGGCAGGCAATAAACGTAGAACATTGTAATGTTTTCTTTTTTCGTTGCAGGCGGAGTTTCAGGGCGATCTGGGAGCAGACGGGTACAGTAGGGGTACCTCTGCAGCAGACGGTTACAGTAAGGGTACCTCTGCGCTGCACAGTAAGGGTGCCAGAGCCAAAGACCAGGAGCCTCAGGGAAGGGTACTGGAAAACCGCGACGGCGCCCCGTTTGTCCTTCAGACGGTTGGGGGCCTGACCAACCGGGGGGTTGCCCTGCTACGCTCCGCCCCGAAAAGGGCGTGAGTAATAAGAGACCAAAGTGTCACGTGATCCGGAAGAGGATCACCAAAGGTGTAGCACTGTCTGGATGTCCCACAGAGCTGGCTCATCAGGCGGGCGGGGGCAGCATAGGTTGGTACAGCTGCCCACCCTTGGATCGCCCGTAAGATAACCCACCATATTGCATACTTTGTATGGAATAAACCTGCAGCAATATTTTCCCAGAACTAAAATTGTCTTGTGTATTTATTTATTCATGCATGCGCTGACTGTGGGTGGGGGTAATTTGCCGATAATTACACTATGTTCAGTAGAATCCGGCCAGATTTTTCAATTTACTCACTTCAACTATGACCAGGTATTATTTTAAAACATATATGATTTTAATGTGAAGTAGACAGTGGTAAAATACAAATTACATTTCGTTCTAGGGCTGACACCTTTAAAACATCTACAAGTTCATATTTAAATCCGTCTCAACTGTTTTCTTTGCAGGGACAGATTGTGTTTTTAATAGTTCCAGCCAGCGAACAGGCGAAGGCACACAATAATGAAAGTCTGTTTGACAAAGGTAGCTTCCTCATTCATATTAACATTGTTTGGTTTTATAAGTGGGGCACGGTACTGTTGTTTTTAATTACATAACTCTCTATATAACTGATGTTGTTTATACCTGTTCCCCCCTTCCAAAGATGTCATCTCTGGCTGTTATGTTACATCCTCTTTCACAAACAATCTCCATTTTTGCATCCAAACGCAGCAACTTTAACACCATTCAGATGTTTAACAAATGAAAGGTTCAATCCCAACCCTACCGGCCTGTTCAAAATGATACGGTATTTACTTCTTGAACTTGGCATGTCTCTGCCTTTTTTTGGACGGGCATTTGGGGGCAGGGGTGATTTGTACGGGGAGAGCACAGCAAGACTTCTTGGACCCAGTTCACCAATTTCAAAGTAAGCAATTCTAATTGCTTCATTCTTTCTCCCAAATAATTGTTATTTATGGCATCCCACTGCAAGTTTAGTAAGTACTGCAGCAATGAAAATACAGTATTTACATTTTTCATATAGGCATGTTTCTGTCAGGTTTTTTTAGAGGGGGCTGGCCCGGGGAGAGCGCGCCAAGATTTCAACCCAGTTCCTCTGTTCCAAAATCGACACAAGCCAAACCTAACCTTCAAACAGGTTCCCCTGTTCCAAAGAAGGCAGGTCTGGATGTTATGTTACATCCTATTTCCCAATCTGCATTAATTGCATTCAAGTGCGGCAATTTTTAAAAAAAATCCAATGTTTAACAATCGACTGATTCAATCCCAGTCCTACCGTCCCTTTCAAAACCATACGCTATTTATAAGTTTGCAGCCGCGGTCGGTAGTGGGATGACCTGCAGGGCGGTGACGTGGGGAGGGGGAGGGGCAGGGTGGGGGGTAGTAATGTATGGATTATGGAGTTTTACAGGTAAGTAAACATATAGATAAATAAAACGAATTTTGTTGCGCGCAATGCATCGCATTTGGTGATGCAGTGCACGCAACAAAATTTGTTTTATTTATTTATATGTTTACCTACCTGTAAAACTCCGCAATCCATACATTACTACCCCCCACACTGCCCCTCCCCCTTCCCACGTCACCGCCCTGCAGGTCATCCCACTACCGACTGTGGCTGTAAGTTTAATATTGGCATGTTTCTGCCTTTTTGGGGGGATTGGCATGAGGACAGGATGCTAAAATTTTAACCTGGTTCCCAAATTCTAAAGTCTACAGCTCTGGTTGCTGTGCTGCATTCTATACAAGGGGGGGGCCAATAGGCCCCCACGCAAGCATGGCGGGGCCCGGTCCCTCCCACACCCCGTCCCTTTCGGGGCCGCTTGCCCCGCCCCCTCGCCCCGGAAGTACTGGTGTGCTTCCGGGGCGAGGGGGCGGGGTCGCGGCGGCGAAGGGGTTAAAAGCCTGGGGAGCGCGGGAAGCGGCCTCTTTGTGCCCGCGCTCCCAGGCTCGCTCCTCGCCCCACCGTGGGGCCGTCTAATTTTCTTTTCTTTATTTCAGGTTCCTGTGTCGCCGGAGGACTTCGGAGCTTCCAGGAGCCCAGACCGCCGCGTGGATCGGAGCTTTCCGAATTGGTCGCTGCGGAGGAATCGGAACCAGCTGGACCTGGCGTGCGACCAATACAGTGGAGGGGCTTGTCGGCGGAGAAAGCAACTCTCCTGGAGGAAGAGCTGCGTCGGTCGGCGGCGGTGCGAGCGGCTGCCTCCACCCAACTCTCCCCCTTTATTGATGGTGAGCGTGCGCCTAGTTGGCAGCGTAATTTATGTCGCATTGTAAGACTTACATAGAAGATATAAATCTACAAGTCAAAACAGCAACACTCCCGTTGAGCTCAATTTATGTTGCCTTTGTCTATCCGAAGACATTGTAATAAGCCTCTCTGCTGCCCTGCGTTTCCATTTCATTGACCGCGAGGGATGTATTAGCCTCATTGTTTGAGTTTCTGTAGTCTCAGTACCTATTTAAGTAGCCAGCAGTGCCGATAAAAAGGCTGCCCTTAAATGTGGGTCACCCTCGCACGATAGCATCTCGGGTCAGGTTCCCTGGGCTTTGTTCCTGCTCTGGGCTTCAGTTTTTGTATCCTTTCATCTGAGCTTTTTTGCGAGGTTATTGTTCCCACGAACAGGTTAGGCAGTGCAATGTGGGAGAGCAAACACTCAGTCTGTCTTCCAGTCGTATGCTGGTTGGTGGTTGTTTCACATCAAAGGCCCCATTTTCTGCAGTACCAGATGCAAAAATGTGAGTGGAGTGAGGTCGATGGTTTGAAAGATATTCAATGTACTAAACATTTTTTAAATATGCCTCACAGACTGCTTTCTCAGAATTGTAATCACTTTGATCCAGGCTGCAGAAAGAATGTCGACCCGAACAAAAGGATGGGGGGGGGGGGGGGGGGGAGTTAGAGTCTTATACGCGGGTCTTCATAAGGACAGAGTGAAAACTGAGTGGGGAGCAACCTGAGTTCCAGTTACTGTCAATGTAGGAATTAACTGATAAATGACGAAAGAAACAGCAAATACCAAAATACACCCACAGTGTATTTTCTAGTGACTGGAGTGGGCTGGGCCATTGCCCTAAGTTGTAGTGAACGGAAGGGCGAAGTGAATGGCACCTAAATAGACCAATGGATAATGAGGGATGGCTAAATGCTCATGTGAGTAAGTTTTGGCTAACACCAGACGTAAAAGAAATAGACAATTGCATTCTTAAAGTGGTCACCATACACACGTAGGTGGGGCTTTTTAAATAACATCATCATTCATTTTACCTATCTATTAGTAGTGACATTCAAAAATGTTAAGCAGTAGGGGGAAATGTGTGGATATATTTCGAGTGTACGCCATTGGCCCTGTCAATGGCAACATGTCACAGTGCTGCACATTGAGCCCAAGAGATTCACTTAGTCCTGCTCCAATTAATGAAAGTCCTACAGCAGATTCACGTCATTTATTGGTGTAATTTTATTTGTGTAATTTTAAAAATGTTATATGCACGTCGAGGTTGCTAATTACTTATCTTAGGCAGCAAACAGCCATTGACAAAGCCAATAGTATGCTACAGGTAATATATAGTTGGGGGAAATGATGGAAAAATTACAAGTGGGCGGCACATTAGGCTAGTCCACAGTTTTGGTCCTTTACTTGTCATGGTGTCCCCAGGGCTTCAAATGTAAGCTCTTCAAACTGTTAGACAAACCATGGTTGCTATGTACTTATCTTAGGCAGCAAACAGGCACTGACAAAGCCAATAGCCCAGTCTTACAGGTAAGATACTTGTAATAGTAATAATTGTGGTAATGACAGAAAAGACTACAAGTGGGTGGCTAGACCACAGTTTTGGTTCTGTGCTGTACCTGTGGTTGAAGAACAGCGCCATATAAAAATGCATAAGTAAATATTAGTCACTTTGGTAACGATCCCTGGTATTTAATGATGCCACTGCACTTATAATTCTTTAAAACCGAATTGTCACGGGAAGGGCCCGGTGCGCCGCACAAACATCATGTTCATGCGCTGGCTGAACTGTCAGGCAGAGGTGAGCTAACATGCAGTTGCTTTAGCAATAGGTTCATGCTCTCAATGGTGCAACAGGTGCAGTGACACAGGGGCCCAAAGTTATAGGAACCCCGCTAAACATCTAATATTGCTATATTTTGTTACTGACCAGGCAGTTACGAGTACTGGTAGCTTGCAGACAACAGCACATGAGTTGAAGGGTTCAGTGGCGCCCAATCAGAAGTTCTCAGAATTCCTCTAGACAGTTCATTTTGCTATTATATAGGTAGTGGTGGATAGCCAACGAAAGCTGAAGAAAAATGATAGGCTCAACTCCTTTCTGTATAAAGAACCACAGTGGAATAATATTTGATGCTAGAAGTGACGTGATCAGTCCAGTTCAATTTCGAATGCCCAAAGTGGAGGTATTAATGTTTACACGTTTATATCAAGTACTGTTTGGCTCCAGTTTGGTGGAGAAGTGTGGCTCAAATGGTTGGAGGTGCAGACCCTGATGCGGAGGTCTAGCCCGGGACCAGGAGTCAATTCCCCGTCTTGGCGGGGTTTTGGGCTCAATTTACCAGCAACTGCCAGCCTCTGATGTGGACCAGGGTGACCACCTGCTACTGGGGATAGCAAAAGGCAGTGGGACTTTTAAGTAGAATAGTGTGGGTAGGTAAAGTACTATCCCACATCCTATCACACCTGTTTACAAGCAATTGGTTCAGTAAATAGTTGGCCAGGGTGAGCACCTGCTACTGGGGTTAGCAATAAGGCAGTGGGGCTTTTAGCTCACAGGTTAATCAAAAGGATGGTTCAGGGCCACAAATAATTGCCCGCTGAAATTGGGAGATCTTTATCTCTTTCTTTAAATGAAGAATGTCCAATGTAGGCCCAGGAGGGCGGTATCCATGACAGATTTGCAGGATAATCAACGCGCTTTAAAATGTGTTATATTGAGAGGCACTGTATCTAAATGCATTTAATATGTTGATACTAATCTCAGAGATGCTGCCCATTGCATACCTACATTTCGGCAAGAACACTTTAAACGACCATTTGTCAGTTTGGTTGAGTGCAAGGAGCATGAAAAGCTGCCCACATGGGGTTAAACGCTGTGACATTAGGATGACAATTACTGTGCCCTTGTTTTTCCTTTCTGACTCAGCAACAAGACAGTCGTGCTTGCTATTTAGTTGGTAAATAGACAATCTAACCATAATTGCTGACACTTTTGAATTACTATCTTTGGGGTCTGCTGAGGTGATAGAACAACCGTGGATCCATTCACGAATAGGGTATACCCCTTTTCTTGGGGTCCTCCTGGTGAGTAACGCACATCTAAGGGTAGGGCTTGACGAGGCTGTGAAAGCCAGTTTCTCAGGTCCCACATTTCCTTTGCAAGCCAAAGCAGAAATCCAAACAAGGGACTTATTGCATTGTGAAGGTAATCAACATCTGAGGTGCTGTTCACTACTTTAGGGGGACATTGCACCAGCCCAAACGACCCTTCATTGATGGTAGGTTAAAGTCAACCTTATTAGACAAGCTATCCTAGTGGTAGCTGTGGGGGAGCAACCTTCAGCCTAAGTCTTGAAGGAATATAGAGCAGCTCGTTTTACCAGCCTATAATATCAGGAATGAGTAAGTGAAAAGAGAACAGGTGTATAACAAATATATCTATTTGTTCTAAACACACCCCTCCAGCTCCTTTACGAGGCTATATATCGGGAATATTGACAATACCAGTTCTGGTTCTGGATCAGCCAGGAAATTGCCATTCCATAGTAGACCTGTTAGTTTCAGGTAATTTCCTCAGAGGACGTAGAGCACGCAAAAAAAACTCACTAGAGTAGAGTGGATCTAAAGAGGAGGGTCGTGACCATGCCTAAATCCCATCTCTGATACTGCTGGTGCTCTTATATGGGCAGGTGGGTCAGACAGATTTGCAGATGAACAAGGCTGAACTGGGGGAGGCAGAATGGGTTGATGAACGGTAACACATTAAACCCTGATCTGTTGAAACTAATGTTGCATCATGATTTACAATAGGTGGCGGTGTACTATCAATTGATTGGACAATCATGGGTGGCAACGGGGGGGCCACCTGCTACTTGCAACTTGTTAGGGAAATGATGCTCAGTCTGGGATCATGAGAATAATACATATAGGTTATGGTTGCCCCTTAGTTGTATTACGCGTTACCACTGTCAGCCACGATCCAAGCCAACAGTCAGGCGCAAGGGGTTCGATACTTAGAACACGTATATCTCATCAAGTTGTGATTGGGTGGGTGCCAATACAAACGGACTGCCCCTTTTTAACTGTTATCCTAATCATCGTTAAGGAGTCATGAGGGCGTTATGGTATGCACTGGGGACTCCATGCTTTGTGGCAATACACTACACACTGGGTAGTATTTGTTAATGAAGGCCATTTTTTCAGGGTACTCTTCATAACACTAATACAGTCACGCTACAGGGGACACAAACTGAGGCTATGCTCAACACTTAGTCGGAAGTGTTTAGGAGTAGGCATCTGACGCTAATCGTATCTCAAACGTGGCAAGGGATGGCAATGTAAGACTAGCACATGTACTGCAGTTATCGCCAGAAACACTAATGGTTTGTGTTTATCTTTTCCATTTATGTATGGCCGGGTCCATGGTGGATATCTGGAGTGCTCCGCATCACAAAGCTGCTACAGGTGGACAGCCCAAGGGATGCTGACGTCAGGTAGAGGATGGCAAACAACAACGCAAGTGTGATGGTCGAGCGATTAAAAAACGCAGGAGGTGCCAACACAGAGTTGATTGTATCGGTGTGTAAGCCCTTATATGGGGCTGGCGGCAGTAACGTAGCAGGATGTGGCTTCACAAAAAATGGCAGTATTTGCCCTCACAGAAAAATGTATACCTTCAGTAACGGCGCCTGTGCACGCAGGGCCACCAGTGTCAGATATGCATAGATCACCAATTGGTAAGTGACAACGGTAGAGATGGGACAGTACACAAGGGTATGCAGTCCTAGCCTCGGCAACCCCAGGAAGGATAGGCCTATGCAGCGCCTCGTTTCCCCGGTTCAGGAAGTGGGGACTTCCATGGTAAAAGTAGTATCATGCACTTAACACTTTCCAGGCGTAATGGCTGGGTGTGGATGGTTAGCAGACTGTACAGTATACCAGTGGGAAGGGTAGAATGTAGTACCAGGTTTCCCCCGGTCATAGCATCTGCAGGGAGCCTCGAGAGGCGTGCCCCCCACACCCTTAGTCATGTTAGGACATGGGGTAACGGTGATAGGACACAGACGGCACCATAGGGGGGGCTCGGTTTCCCCCAGGCTGAACGTAAGAGGGGGGGGGGGCTAGGCGAGTGCAAGGAGTCACTCGGGGAAGAATCACTCGATAAAGAGGATCAACACTTGGTTTGAGAAACTATGTCATACACATTAAGCGCAGAATATCCCACAGGGGGTCATCGCAGGACCAAGTAGACTAACAGTCGGTTGATAACTCACAGGGTGGGGGTTCCGGTAGACAGTCGGGGATGCCCTAGGGATAGGGAATTAAATAGCAGGGGTAGAGGGTTTTGGATTAGGAAGTTATGACCTTTCAGTGTAGGCGGTTTGGGGGGGGGGCAGATAGTCGGTAAACTACCTGGCCTGTGGCGGTAAGGTCATTAATCTGTGAGCAGCATTTTAAGGTCCTTACGGGGGGGGCGGACCCATTCACGAAAGGGGCCGCCCGCGGGAGGGGCCATTTGGTCTCTCTCAGAACTTCAGGGGCAGGAGATGATCTCCATTAATTTAAAGGGTGCGGGGGAGGGAGTCTACGCTTTCCTCAGGCTGGTAGCCACCCCTCACAACACTATGACGTCACTAAGGTGCGCGAGTGTCTGGGCCCTCCTGTTATGGTTAAATGGAGTTCGGGGAGCGCACGTGGGTGAAACGTGCCCTGGGTTGCGCATGCGCATCTTCAACGTGAGAGCGCAGCTGAGCTGTAAAAGGATCTGACACCGGTTGGCGACCTTGCCGTAGGACTTTATTAAAAAATTATGAAAAGTATTAAAAATATTAGAATGCAGTTTAATTTTCAGTATGATTAGATTACGTTAGGAGACACGCTGTATTAGCTATTTGTTAAGGTTAGCCCATCATACCATGTCGAAACGGATGTCAATCTAATATGCTGAAAAGTGTGCATTTTAATAATTATCAGAAATGTTTATTTGATTAAAATTTTGATTTGTTTTATATTTTAATAAATACGGCCAGGGGGGGGGGGCCCGTACCCCCCCTTGACTTCCAAAGACCCCCATGTGTTGACTGGTTGAATTGGGTAATTCAGTCGGTGTCCAAGGGGGGAGGTGGCCGGCAGTCCAAGACCATGATACAAGGGGGGGCCAATAGGCCCCCACGCAAGCATGGCGGGGCCCGGTCCCTCCCACACCCCGTCCCTTTCGGGGCCGCTTGCCCCGCCCCCTCGCCCCGGAAGTACTGGTGTGCTTCCGGGGCGAGGGGGCGGGGTCGCGGCGGCGAAGGGGTTAAAAGCCTGGGGAGCGCGGGAAGCGGCCTCTTTGTGCCCGCGCTCCCAGGCTCGCTCCTCGCCCCACCGTGGGGCCGTCTAATTTTCCCCACCCTCCATCCCTTATTAGCAGACCTTGGGGCTTGGCAAATGGTGAGTATCAGGTTTGTCAATGTGCCGGAACATAGATGTAAGGGGGGGCTTGATCCAGTAGGCCTTGAATGTCCTGTCTACTGGAAGGAAGAACAGAATTTAAACGTTTGGTGCAGTGCCGTGATATTTAACTAATTCTTTCCTTAGGCCCTTTTTCCCGCTTACAGGAGTAACTATATATGTAGATGTTTGTGCTTTGCTGTGTGTTAACAATTTTTCCTTAGGCCTTTTTTCCTTTTAGAATAGCAATGTCGTATTTATTATGTGTGTCTGGCGGTAAGGTCATTAATCGGTGAGCAGCATTTTAAGGTCCTTACGGGGGGGGCGGACCCATTCACGAAAGGGGCCGCCCGCGGGAGGGGCCATTTGGTCTCTCTCAGAACTTCAGGGGCAGGAGATGATCTCCATTAATTTAAAGGGTGCGGGGGAGGGAGTCTACGCTTTCCTCAGGCTGGTAGCCACCCCTCACAACACTATGACGTCACTAAGGTGCGCGAGTGTCTGGGCCCTCCTGTTATGGTTAAATGGAGTTCGGGGAGCGCACGTGGGTGAAACGTGCCCTGGGTTGCGCATGCGCATCTTCAACGTGAGAGCGCAGCTGAGCTGTAAAAGGATCTGACACCGGTTGGCGACCTTGCCGTAGGACTTTATTAAAAAATTATGAAAAGTATTAAAAATATTAGAATGCAGTTTAATTTTCAGTATGATTAGATTACGTTAGGAGACACGCTGTATTAGCTATTTGTTAAGGTTAGCCCATCATACCATGTCGAAACGGATGTCAATCTAATATGCTGAAAAGTGTGCATTTTAATAATTATCAGAAATGTTTATTTGATTAAAATTTTGATTTGTTTTATATTTTAATAAATACGGCCAGGGGGGGGGCCCCGTACCCCCCCTTGACTTCCAAAGACCCCCATGTGTTGACTGGTTGAATTGGGTAATTCAGTCGGTGTCCAAGGGGGGAGGTGGCCGGCAGTCCAAGACCATGTTCCTCTAACCAATCGTCCCCATGTATTCACCCGACGGTAATTTAGCAAGTATTGTCTACTGAGGATACAATATTTACATTTTTGATATCGACATGTTTCTGCCTTTTTTAAGAGGGGGGTTTGGTAAGGAGAGAGTAAGGCGAGACTTACACCCGGTTCCAAAGTCGGGCGCTCTGGATGTTACATTCTCTTTCCCAAATATTAAATAATCGTCATTAGTTGCATCAAAAGCACGCTGACAATACTGACTCTGGTTCCCTTCAAGTCAGCAAGTCTGGATGTTATGTTTTCTTTTCAAACAGACGTCATTATTTGCATCCAAACGTGACTTTAAAGGCATTTAAATGTTTAACAAATGACTGATTCTATCCCAGCCCTAGCATCCCTTTCAAAACCAAACGATATCTATAGTTTTGATATCGTCATGTGTCTGCCTCTTTTTGGGGGCTGTCACGGGGAGAGCATACCGAGATTTCAGTCGGGTTCTCCATTTCTAAAATTGACAGCTCAGGATGGTATGCTACATTCTTTCTCCCAACTAATCGCCATTTTTGGCATCCCAATGCGATCATCCTGTGGGAATTTAGCAAGCAATGCCACAATCAAAATACAGTATTTACATTTTTAATAGCATGTTTCTGCCTTTTTGTCTAGGGTGGAGGGTAGAAGGTCCCAAAGGCGAGACCTATTGGCTATGCCAAAGCTTGTTTTTAATATGGGAAAAGTAACGTACGGGTGGCGCAAGGGGCTTGTAAATAAGCCCCACTGTCTTCTAGAAATAACCCCTAAACCCAAGAACAAAAATGCAATATAGGTTTGCGGTGTTGGGGTTGCTCCTGGCGAAATGAAGGATTGCAAGATATTGGTTGTCCCTCAAGCGACTCACAATTCAAGTTTGGGAGAGGGATTTGTTGGAGTGGTCTCTGGCAGAGGGGAGAAGAATAAAGGAAGAATGATACAGTGGAACAGGATGTAGAACATTGGGCCAGATGTAGGTAATTTCAATTTAGCAAGTCCTTAATAGCGATTTTTACCGAATCGCTATTAAGGACTCGCTAAATTGAATGTAGGTAGGTATCGCAAAAATATTTGCGATTTCTTAATATTCCTTAAATGCAAATTGCAAATTGAGATTCGCAATCAAGGAATACCATTCCATTCATTCCTATGGGCCAAAAGGCCCATATGAATGAATAGGATTTACGCCCGCAATTTGTGAATAACAAAGAGGCACTCGCAAATTCCTGGCGCAATTTCAAGGGTGCAAGGGTTCCAAAAGGACACCCTGTTGTACCCCTGGAATGTGCATGTGTGCACAAGTGATGCACATACATGCCCTAAGGGCATGAATGTGTGCCACATGGCACTTTTAAAAAAGCAAAAAAGTGTTTTTTTAAAGGAAATCGCTAATTACCACCAACTTGAAGTTGGGGGTACTTAGCAATTCCTTAAGGCTAAAGTGCACTTTCTTTTGTGCTACTTACATTGTATTTAATTTGTGATTCCTTAAATGCAATCGCAAAATTTTGCGAGTAGGTTTAATCTTACCTACATTGCTCAAAGCCAAATTGCGAACGCAAATCTGAAATTCTGTGAATTTCGACGTTTGCGGTCGCTATTTGGCTTCCTACATCTGGCCCAATGTGATCAATGCACTAACTCAACATCTGCAGAATTACATGTGATCACCGATGATCAGGGGGAACTCCCTGCAGAGGGAGAGAGCAACTCTAGTGCTGAAGATAACTAACAGAGATGGAGATCCGGCCAAGATGGCTGACCCAGAACTGTCCAAAGATGGGATTTTTTGATGGATGATGGGAGATTTCGTGGAATGAACTGTGTACGATGAAGATGTTCATGCACATATGAGTAAAAGGGGGTAGCATAGGAACTAATAGCAATAATCAGATCATGATTCCATATTTGTTGTATGTTTGCAATCCAACGCCAATCCATGCACACGTACATGAAAAGGCAAATGATGTATAAAGACGTTTTTAACAAGTTATAATGAGCCCTTGTGGGATGAGGATGAGCACAACGAAGAAGACGCTATTGAACGGAGCGTTTACCAGCATCAGGGGTGGAATGTGTGTTTCTCTTTCCAGCTTTGGTTTTTATGTTAGAGGACACGTTCGCTCATTGATACGTGGACGTCACGGAGTCTGTGCAGCGACATCATGAGCCTATGACACCTGCCGAGGCCCTTCTCCGTGGCGCTGCTGGCTGATTCCACCCAATCCCCGCTGTGTTTTCCACCCCGTCCCCACGCCTACTCCCGGCCTCCTCCGTGACGGCTTTGTGCGTTGAATGAAGGTGAACTCCGCACCACTTCCTTCCTGTGCTTATTTATGTCTGGGTTGTCTGCCTTCGTTTGCGGCCTGAAAACAGGCAGCTCGGGCCACGGTCGATGCAAATTATACAGGGGACGTTTACATCTGCACGTACACAGAGAACGTGACATAAACTCCTGCAGACAAACGCATGCATGGTGAGACTGGCCCACAGGTGCACACACACACACACACGCAAAACTAATACTGAAAAAACGTAGAATGCGAGGGGTGACGGTCTACATAACCTCGTACCTAATATCCCCTCATCAATTCATGCAGCCAAAGAGGGTCGGGGCTCTGCCTTCCCGCAACCAGGCATGCTCCATTGCAGGGCCGGCGCTATGCATGGGCAGCATGGGCGGCTGCCCAGGGCCCCATGGTCTGGTCGCAGGAGGGGGGCCTCGCACCTTTAAAGACTTCGGTGTTTTGAGGCGCTGCGGGCCCCCTAAGAATTTAAAGGTTCTACCCATTTCCCCTGCTGGCCCCTCTAGCAGGGCCTAATCGCTGCAGCTGCATGATGATGGCAGCGATTTCTTAGATACTTAAACTGCCATTATGTGTGAAGTGCGCCCTGTCCCTGTATCAATGAAAAGCAGGATATCCTGCAGGGCGCACAACAAAGGATAGAATGACGTCCTGTCACTTGAAAACTGCTCACCTAGGATGAGAGAAAATTGGGAAAGGAAGCATAGAGGTGAGAAAAAGGGGGGGGGGGCAGATAGGTGTGAGTATGACAGTGAGACAAGGGGTGCAGGCAAAGGAGCAGACACAGCATTAACAAGTGGCTGGAGCAAGGCTTTACGTGTCTTAGACCCAGCAATTAATTAGAACGGAGATTGAAACGGGCCCCATATCTTTTCCTATATTCATGTACTAACTTGCCTGCAAAGAAACTGGTCTAGTGTCTGCACAATGAGGTATGACACGTTTACAGGGTCGGACTGACCTATTCGGCAATCAAATCAGGCTGGGCCCAACGGTCTAATCTGTCAGGTCAGTATGTAGGCTGTTTTTTTTAATGTTTACAGGCCTGCTTTATGGTCATATGAGCCGTTTTTTTACTGTTGATTTTCATGATATTTTAAAACAAACAATGCTTCCAGCAAACTCAAATATATGCAGTCTTCCATACCTTACAAAATCGTATACAGCATCTCTTTACAAATTAAAAACTGATATAATTTGCAAATACAGACATTTTTCTAGCTGCCTAATTCACTATTGGGGGCCTCTTTTATTTCGGTGCTGGGGCCTATTTCCTGTCTCCTGTTTGTAGTTCACCTGCTTCACTTAATTTTGCATTCCTTAAATATCTTAGGTATTTTCAAGATGTGTGTTTCTGTAATTCGTTTCACAGCATATTACTCTTGTATGGTGCAGACTTTGTATTGAGTCGCATCCAGGTCTTTATAACAGGCTACAATTGAGAGCTTTGTATTTGAGGCCAAAGGCAGTATAACTTTCTCACTGTGCCTATCTGGGGATCAAAAAAGTGTTCAGAATGCATGATCATTCAATACATGGCCTCTCTTCAGAGAACACAGAGCAACAGTACAGTATTCAAATTGCAGGTGTGATTCTGTGCAAATGTGTGTGAAGGAGGCACTCATTGGTCAAAACAGTGACAAGGTAAAAGTAAAATAATTTGTTGTTGTTACTCATTTATCCGAAACAGCTAACAACCATTGACAAAATCAATACTCCTGGTTGTTTTTAGGTGTATGTCAGTTGTTGTGTTATATTTCTGTTTTCAATCACGGAAAGCCCAGAGAGGAAACAAAGTACTGGTCAGATTGTACTCTTGGTGGAATCACAGAAATTTAGATTACCCTGTTTAAGCTACACCCTTAATTATGTAAACCACACCCCTTTTAGAGACCCACTCATTTGTTTTTCAGCCAGCTTAAAGGCCTGGGCTGGCAGAAAGGGAGACAGGGAAGAGGAGAGATGGATGTAATGGGCAGAATCCATGCGGACAGGCTGGTAGAGAGATTAAGAGCCGAGGTGAAGAGCATTACATTCAAGGATGTAAGAGGAGAAGAATCCATGCAAAGTGGTAGGAGGCCGGGAAACTTGTGAACTTTGAAATGCAGAGGTTCCTAATCTAACATTTAATAATTTGTTGTGTGCCAGGCATGCCTCACACTTCCTAGTGGTTTGGGGGTTTCACCCTCATCAAGAATACTTTGAAAAATGGCAGGAGATAGTATTATTGGCCCATTTTCCATAAATTAATTTATCCCATTCAATAGAACAATAACACATTTTAAATCATTTAATGTATTTCTATTTAATACAGATGTAAAATATAGGTACGCATTTTCTAAGTATTATTAATTTTTACCCATTATACTCACATCCAAACTCAGTAAGTAGCTTCTTGCAAAAAGGCTTCAACAATGCCATATAATCTGTGATCTCTGAATAAACTGCACCTTTTATAAAATACAGCAGCTCATCTCTTAATGAGAATTTCTAAGTTCAAATATTTCTCTCATGTATTGTTAGAGCTACACTAGTTTCCCATTAGAAAAGAAGTAGCCTTCAAGGCACTGTATACTGCTCACAACATAGGTCCTGAGTACCTTGAAGAAAACGCATATGGTACACACCTAGGGGACCTCTTCGATCAACCCCCTCGGGAACAGTGGAAACACCTAAAATAAACAAAGAGACCTGGAGTGGCAGAAGCTTTATTTCATTCCTTCCAAACTCTGAAACAATTTAGAAAAATATTAAAACCTGTCTTTTTTCAACTATGTTGCCCAATTAGCTTTATTTACTGTTACAGCTGCAGATGGCAGTGCTACACTGGCATGCGCTATAAACAATATCAATATAATTAATGGCCAATTGAAATGACTTCCTATGATGTCACTTCCTGTTAAGTTAACTCGTATGCAAATTATAGGGGCCTCGCATTTTCCTATTCTGCCCAGGGCCCCATGAACCATAGGACCGGCCCTGCTCCATTGGACTAAAACGGCTCTGCTCCCCCCACGTCTCCCCATTGTCTTAGTACACACACGGCTCTTCAGCTGGTGCATGCTGGACTGCGCTGGAGATGATGCCTCAGTGACACACGTGTGCAAATACTGTGCGGTTCGTCCGCAGTTTGAAGTCCATACAAAGTATGGGATCTTTATTAAAGTAATTAATGGGAAAAGCATTATATTTATTTTAGGAAAGTTCAGTTGGTTAATGCGATCAAGGCAGATGTCTGAGTATGTAACAAATCACGGCACTGAATTCTGGATGGTGCACTGGAGAAATGTATAATTATAGTGCTATTAAGGCCCCATCTTGCGACTGAAAGCACTGTAAATATCCAAGTTATTATTTTAAAACTGTAATTATACACAGTATAAAATAGGCTGCTTCAAAATGTACTGTAAGTACTAACATTTCGGGCGGGGGGGGATTTTTGTGACACTAATATCGTCCAAAATATACAAAATATTGTTTTTTAAAAAATATAAATAGAGTTTAAAGTAGTAAATGTGAAATATTTCACTATCTAAAAAATTGTTTTGTTTTTTTGTCCTCATCCCGCCATCTTTCTTGCTGACGCAGCTCTCATCAACACTATGGGAGAGGGTAAGCTTGTCCGCGCAAAGATCATGCTGTTTCCACCTTAATCTCCCTCATATACATCGAAAAGAGAAGGAGAAAGCAGAGACCTCCAGCATATATGGCTTAATCATTAGAACCTCTTGTTTGTTGCCAATTTACGTAGAGCCCCCAGAGCCTCTCCAAACTTTTCGGGTCGCTAGCAATAACAACTTGACTTTGGTGCTTAATTCTATTAAGGCAGTCTGTTATAAGTGGGGGATTTACATATTTCCAAAGCCTACATATCTCCCGTCTCACCAACAAAATCACAAAAATAACTTTTTTATTATGGGAGAGCTTGCCCGCAAGTTTGCTTCTGGTTATAGCCCAAAAAATATAAGTTGAGGGCTTACCTCTATCTGATATTGAACCACCTCGCTGATAAAGTTCAATACTGATGTCCAAAACTGGGCTATCCTTAGACACTGCATAAACATATGTACATCATCCGCCATTGGGAACAAACACTTCGGGCATCCAATTGCTTTTCCGGTGACTCTTGAAAGATTGGCTATACCCTGTGTGTGGGAAACCGATGATTCCTCTTGAGTGAGGCAGGTTTCACCATTACATATAAAGTAGAAAAGGATTCTTGCCAAATTAGCTTTAAATTTTCCTCCAAATCCCCCTCTTCCCATGTGTTGGTTATATCTGGCAAGCTCTTATCTGCTGCCTCTAAAAAGGCCCATTACCAGATCGAAACTTCCTTCTTGAAGGGACCGACTCTCATCACCTGTTCAAGCCGTGGTTAATCCTCTTCTTCAGCCCATTCTTGAAAAGCCCACCATGATCGCCGCTGACAGTAGTTTAATCTTATTAGCAGATCCTTGGTGCAATTCCTTAACACCTCCCACCCCACCATGCCTGACCCTGCTCTAAGATCCACCCAATAACTTAAACCTGCTGATTTTAAGAGTTGGCTGAGCTGGTCTGTCAAGCAATCTGGGATACCCGGGAAGATCTCAATTGGTGCAGAAGACGTATAATAAGGAATACCAAACCTCCTACGGACATATAGCCATGTTCTTAATATCATTTCAAAACCTTCAACCTGACTTTTTAAAAAAATACTTTGGGTCACTATATTTGAAGAAAAAGTGACTCTGGTCCAAGTCCTCAACATTGCCCCACAATGTCTCCCCACTGATGAAATATCAGGTATGTTTGCTAACATACGAAAATTCTTAAAGTGGAAAGCATAACAATATATCAGCAGATCAGGCAGAGATAAACCCCCACCCCAAGCTTTCTCCTCAATTTTTTTCAGGCTATCCTAGGTGCCTCCACTTCCCAAATAAAACTCCCTATTTTGCCCTGCAACTCTCAAAAAAATAATCGGTATAGAATATAAGAGAAATGTGATTTTTGGAAGAATAACCATCTTGATAAGGTCAATTCTGCCTTAGATGTTTAATGGGAAGTTGGCCCATCTTACCAGAAGTCTCTCCCTACCGCTTGGCAAACTTTTTTACAGTTGACCCGTGGAATATCATCCAACCTCTGAGTTATTAGAATGCCCAAATATCTCATTTGGGATTTCGCCCCCTGACTAATCATTCCCTGGTTTCAATCCATAACTTCAGTTTTATCCACATAAACCTTATATCCTGATATTTTGTCAAAGCTTTCCGCCCTCGCCATCAGCCTGTGTATTGTCGTCTGTGGATTTGGTGTATATACCACAATATCATCTGCATACAGAGCTAGTTTAACCTCCAACCCTGCTGACTTAAAAGGGGTTATGGTGGTATCTGTTCTAATCTGATGGGCTAAAGGCACAATATAAAAGTTAAAAAGTAGAGAAGACGGGACAACCCTGTCTTGTACCTCTAGTAATGGGGAACCACTCTGAGAGCTCACAATTAACCAACACCCTTGCTATGGGCAACCTATACAGTTTTTGCACTGCAGTTACTAAATTTTGTGGGGATCCAAAGCTTTTAAGGGTTTCCCACAGATATTCCCAGTGTACCCTTTCAAAGGCTATAGCCGTGTCTACCGCCACTACTGTTAAGGGGGATTTCTGGACTTCCACCATATTGATGACCCCCTACATCAAATATGTGAGCTCATTTAGATGTCCTTCCGGGATAAAAGCCCTCTGATCTGTGTGAATAATGCTCTTGATAACCTTCACTACCCTTGAAGCTAATATCCCAGAAAAGATCTTATAATCAGTATTCAATAGGGATATTGGTCTATATGATTCTGTTCTTACAGGGTCTTTATCATGTTTCAGAATGAGAACTACAGTTGCCTCTGACCAAGATTCAGGGGCTTCTTCTAAATATTTTACAGTAAAAGCTCCCTTTAAATATGGGATTCACATCTCGATAATTCCTATATAGAGCTCTATTGGGAGCCCATCGGGACCTGCCGCCTTCCCACCCCTCATTTTCCTACATTGTATCCTTATCTCCCACTCAGTGATCTCTGACCCTAGTAGATCCACTTGCCCCCTAGTTAATTTTGGAAGCTCTATCGCCCTTAACCAAGCCCCTATACTCTCATTTCCTGGATGCAGATCCTCTCTATATAAACTACTCGTATACCTCTATGCTTACGCCCTGATATCTGCATTTGTTTTAAGAGCACCCCAGTCTCTAAATTCATCAGATTCTGTTTGAAATTCCTGGCTCTGTCTAGCGTAACCTTCCAGGCCAAAAGTGAGCTACACCTCTCGCCATAGGGGAAATGCTGTAGCTTGCTGACTTTCCATCTGTCTTGTATTCCTTTTGCCAATTGGGTTGTTATATTCTGTATAGGTACCCTATTTAGGCGCAGGTAACACTGCAACCTTTCACCCATATCCTTCCCTACATTACATACCTAACTGTTCATAGGGACTGACCTTTTACCTAGATACGACACTGCATTCAAAACGCAGGTTTTTCCCTAGTTTGAAACTCATACATTATGCATGAGGCTTCTTGGAAGCACAGCAGGACGACCATCTTGTGTATAATATCTATGTATAAAGTTCAAGCCCAACGTTATTCTTTAGGACGACACAGTAACACAACAAGGTAGGACCCCTGGGGAGACCTGTGGGTATATATACATCATGTCTTGCTTAGATAGACAGAGGCGACCGTGACTTCCCGGCTGACACACTGACCAGAGACGCTGAGGTTCCTGCATGGAGACACTCGAGCTTGCAGTGGTCAAACATCCCTCACGGGGTCTCCAACTCGAGACCAGGACGGGGTCCCATATTCTCTCCTTTCTCAGGTAATGGGGTTGACTAGACCTTAGAGAGATTCTTGGCACAACACCTATACAGATGATAGGTATATTTAGGTACATCTGGTTAGGAGGCATTATAGGAGTACGCACCTTCTTATCATGTGGTCTATGTACTTGTATACATTCATGAATACTACAAAATGGTACAACTGTACCATCCCTTTACTTCCATTGTACTGATAATCATATATCTCTGCTACTGTCTATTGGTTGTTACAACAAATCTAGTCTACACTAAAATAACAACTATTCAATAAATCCTTATTGAAACACACAGACTGGTTTATTCTGTGTATCTCTGAGACAATCTCAGGGAGCCTGAGTGAGTGAGCGAAAAGTAGTTTATTGTTTCCACGATCCTGGGGGATCAGGGTTGTCATGTTCTCAGGTTTCCAGAAACTATTCTCTACCCGATAAGAGGAGATTCTAGTGGTACTGTGAGCTAGCTTATGCAAACAGGCTAACATATTCAGTGTGGGTGCTCGCAAACAGTCTGCCACTAAACCCACAGTTAATGTTATCCAAACGTGCAGATCCTGTATAGGATATATAGGAACTACACAACAGGCTCTCATACTCTGCTTGCAGGTCCTCTAATTCTCTTTGGAGCGTTGGTATCCTTTATGTTCCCTCTAATGAGGACTTCTGAAGTTCGATTTCTTTCATCTTGATTTCTGCTATAACACCCTCATCTCTCACCCAGCTCGCCTCTTACCTATCATTATGGCACTTATTATTGCCCTTAAGTATGCTCTGTATGAGTCCCAAACAATTTGTGGCTTAGCAGGATCTATTTTAAAATGGAAGAAATCGACTTTCTCATCTGCCAGGCCTACTACCACCCCTACCTCTAACAATATAGTTCTGTCTAGGGTCCACCTTCTCTGCCCGAGTTATTTACGGTTCTCTAAAAATAGAACCACAGGAGAAGGATCAGAAAGCACAGCAGGAACAGGGACCACAGACTCAACCTCATCGTTCAGGGCCTGATCCACCAAGAAATAATCTATGAGCGAGTGGTGGCCAAATTTTTTACTATAAAACGTAAAGCCTCTAACTGCACCCATCCTTCTGCGCCAGATGTCTGTGAGGAGAAAAACTGGATAGTATTGCGAAGCATACTGCAACTCTCGAGGAAGATGTGAAGGTCCTGTCAGCAGGGGTGAGCCAGGCTTCTTGAGACATTGAGGCACTGAAAATTCAAAATAAAACGTTGCAAGAGGATGTGGAAAGACTGGAAACCCAATTCAGGTGAATTAACCAGAGGGTACTTAACATCCCAGAAGGTGCAGAAAAGGGAGACATGAAAGGTTTACTTTGTAAACTAATAAGAGAGGGGATTTTACTAGACAGGAAGGATGTCAATCTCGAAAATGAAATCCAAAGAGTGCATAGAGATCTGTATACCACCACGCTTTGAACAGTGGACCACTCAAAGAAAGAATAAGGCACCAATCCTAATATCACCAAACACATTTGTTTACAAAATCCAGCGTGCACTTTCCAAATGCTCCCTGTCCCAAGAGCATCACCCAATCCTAGGGTAAAGAGTCAATTTTTGTCCTGGATGGAAAAGCACTGCTATACAAGTTGGTCTCTTCCAGTTACCAGAGACTATTCAACTTTTCAATTGTCCTCATATATAAACGCTGAGTCGTGATGTATAGTTGCAATACTCATTTAATATTCCATTCAGTGAAAAAACATCAGCCAACGCGTTTCAGTCTGAAACCAGAACTTTTTCAGGGCGCAATAGTTATATCGAGGCGTGGTTGGTTTCCAAATTCGGTGTTTATCACAATCGATAGAAGCAAAGACTTATATGTCTTTTCTCTCTTCTAATTTAATTTTCTATTTTTTATTTTCCAGCCTTTGAAATAATTCCAGGAAACGGAAATCCTTGGTTTTCCCACAAGTTTTGTTATACATTTTATCTTAAGCGAAAAGAATCCGTCCTGTGTAATTATTATCTTTCGTCTCATATTTATTCCAGAGATGCTAGGTATCCTTATGGTAGTTGCCTGGTATGTTGATCCCGATAAGTCAACCCTTCGGCGTCTTACTATCCCGACACGCCGTCGTCTCCACCGCCCCAAGGATTTCCGTTTCCTGGAATTATTTCAAAGGCTGGAAAATAAAAAATAGAAAATTAAAATTCTGGCCTGTCTCCCCACTGACCCAGAGAGGTTGTATTGTTTATCCTTATCTTTTTTCTTTTTTATACACCGTGTAGTACCGAGCACTTTTAGGTCCTGAAGAATTGCCATCCAGGCAAGAAACATGTCGACCACTGTAGAGGGTTGAGGTAGCCCCCTGTGTCTCTTGCAGTCCCTATCTCCCCTCCCACCCTTTTAACCTAGGGAGCCAGCCACGCGAATAAAAGTCTTTGTGGACTGACGCACCTAATTTTAAATCACCCCACCTTCACGACTACACCTTCACCAGACCCCTCACATGCACTCAACCATTGGCTGGAACAAAAGATCTCCAAAAAAGAGCGCCTCCTCGGCGCCCGTCGGACATTGCAGCGCCAGTCTGACGAGGAGCAGGAGACCGATGATGAAGCATGACATCTAACTATCTGGATGTGTGAGGTTTTCTAGTTCCAAAAAGGGAACACCTGTCCCCTGTCTTTGCTCTTCTCCCATTGATACACCTATTGCTATTACTTTTCCCCGGGGAACTTTGTACTTTTGTGGTATATGGTCATATGCAAATCAGTCTGACCCAGTGCCTCATGGGTACAGTCCAGCCCGAACTGCCAAGCCATGTCTTCCCAGGACCGGAAACACACATCCTGGGACCGGTTTCGGGTTCATAACCCTCATCAGCCAGGCTATCTTGAATCCAGTGGCAAAGTGAGCAAGGGACCCATGTCTGGGCATACCCTGCCAACTTAGGGTGAACAAAGCGATACCTAACGGGATGATGGATGGAACGTTTGAGAAAATCAAACAGTCACCCCCAGTCAACTGATCTGGATTTAATCCATCATCATTCTATGGCACACTCCACCACCCCAGATCAGACATGGCCATATGCAAATCAGTCTGACCCTGTGCCTCATGGGTACAGTCCAGCCCGAACTGCCAAGCCATGTCTTCCCAGGACCGGAAACACTCATCCTGGGACCGGTTTCGGGTTCATAACCCTCATCAGCCAGGCTATCTTGAATCCAGTGGCAAAGTGAGCAAGGGACCCACGTCTGGGCATACCCTGCCAACTTAGGGCGAACAAAGCGATACCAAATGGGATGATGGATGGAACGTTTGAGAAAATCAAACACTCACCCCCAGTCAACTGATCTGGATTTAATCCATCATCATTCTATGGTACACTCCACCACCCCAGATCAGACATGGCCATATGCAAATCAGTCTGACCCTGTGCCTCATGAGAACAGTCCAGCCCAAACTGCCAAGCCATGTCTTCCCTGGACCGGAAACAAGCATCCTGGGTCTGGTTACGGGTTCATAACCCTCATCAGCCAGGCTATCTTGAATCCAGTGGCAAAGTGAGCAAGGGACCCACGTCTGGGCATACCCTGCCAACTTAGGGCGAACAAAGCAATACCAAAGGGGATGATGGACGGAACGTTTGATCAAATCAAACACTCACCCCCAGTCAACTGATATGGGTTTAATCCATCCAGTTCAGACATGGCCATATGTAAATCAGTCTGACCCTGTGTCTCATGGGAACCGTCCAGCCCAAACTGCCAAGCCATGTCTTCCCTGGACAGGAAACAAGCATCCTGGGACCGGTTTTGGGTTCATAACCCTCATCAGCCAGGCTATCTTGAATCCAGTGGCAAAGTGAGCAAGGGACAGAGAAAAGGTGGTCAGGTCCAGGTGAAATTCCCAGCGATGTTAAACATCATGTGGAGGAATAAGATGTACAACATCCGTGACCCTGGGGAGGTGGATACTTCCTTAGATCAGATGGAGGTAATCACGCCTGCCACGTCTAGTTCTTAGAAGCCCATCTCGGAGTTCGTAGATCAAGTAATACTGAATGGCGGCATATATATGAGGCCAGGTTGACTTAAGTTTCTTGGTTTTTTTTCTGTTTATCTTTCCGTGGGGGGGTTCCCGAAAGGTGGACATCATCACCTAAGGATAGGAGGGGGGTGTTCCCCAGGAGGGGAGGGTGAGGGGGTGCACAGGGTGGTGGGAGCATAAGGGGGAAAAAAGATAAAATATGTCCTCATCTCGAGAAATTGTAGCCCTTATAAGTCCGTTCCAGGGATATCTCCAGGGATGTTTCCATTAAATAAGCTTAAACAGGAAAGTTTGCTGGGAGAGTTTAAGTGGGTACTACATAAGGGTAATGAAAAATGAATAAAGTAGGAAAGATTCAAATTTCAAGCTGGAATGTTAATGGTTTGAAATCTAGGAAGAAGCTGGCATTGGTGGCAGAATATCTCAAGAATAGTGGGGCACACATCATAATGCTCCAGGAGACTCATTTGGAGTGGGCATAGTGTAGGTCCAGTTTTAGTAAATTACGTTGGGTACAGAATGTAGAGTGTTCGGATCAGAGAGGGACTACCAGAGGAGTGAACTTAGTTATAAGGAAAACTTCAGAAAATAAAGTTACTGAAGCATGACTCGGACATTTCTGGTAGATGGCTGGTGGCTAACATATTGATTCAGGAAAGGCTGATATCGTGTGCAGCTTATTATGGTCCAAATAACGATACTCCAGAAGCTCTGGAGAAGCTACAATCCTGTCTCCTGGAGGCTACGGCTCCCATTATACTTGAAGGGATTTTAATATTATTCTAAATAGAGAGAACATCAAAGGTAAAATATGTAAGTTCCCCTAAGACATCTTCAAGGTTAAAACATGTGATGACCGAACTAAACCTATCAGACAATATAATGTAAATTAAAGAAATTACACCAATATTTAATACCATATATAAATATATACTTATATAAACACGCAAACAAATATATGCGTTTGAGTCTATATAACTATATATATATATATATATATGTATATATATATATATATATATATATATATATATATATATATATATATATATATATATATATATATATAGTGTAATGTAACTCATACAAATATTTATTTTACATTATATTATTTTTTAATATTTAAAATGCATTACTATGAATATATATATATATATATATATATATATTTCTTTTCCGCTTTTCCCAAGGGGGAAGTTTTTTCCTTGTGCACTCCCAAGCTTCACACAAAATATTCTCTTACACGTTTTTGATCGTGAATTCATTTAATTATCACAGCCAGCCAGCAAACCCTACGCGTTTCGGTCTCTACGGAGACCTTGCTCACAGGAAATCGTCACCATGTTTTTTTGTTTTTTTAAATAAAGTGTTGACATAATCATTACATTGCATCACTTCCTGTTTGATTCACAGGGATTTCTGGGTTATGTAGTTTTTCCATGTTTTACACATCTTCAATAACAAACATCACTCCTGTTTATATCGTATGTATTGCTGAGGCATATTGTTTTTAAATGTTAAGCGCCCAATAGTGTAACCAACTATGTAACACCATCATGTGTCTGCATTTGTAAAATTGGAATGCCCTCTGGTGGGCCTAGCGCTTTTCAATCTTGACATTGCCAATGCTGCATTGCGATCTGATCTAACCCTCTAGTGGGTATAGCCACCCTTCTACTGTTTGTGCCCCTTAGCAATTGTGAGGTAACCCCTCAGTTATCAATACATGTTCTAGACAAATTGCCTAAAATTATAATTATTATACATGATGCATCAAGTCAAATTTATATAAGAAAAAGTGTTTAAAGAAAATTGAAAAGGTTAAAAAATTAATTTCAGGAAGGTATTGTTCTAGCATTCATCCGTTTCATTTGTATGTATATAGTTCAAAGGCAGTTTACAGATGGCAATGTAATTCTTCGTCCTGATTCAAACCATGCGGGCTCATCGTCCTGAAGTTTATGATATGTTTTGATTCTCTTTGTCTCATCACTAGTTCACGATCTCCTCCTCTGCAGTGTGATTCAATACTCTCAATACCGTAAAATTTCAACTCTTTCCAGTTACTGCCATGTTCCCTTTCCATATGTTTCACCACTGCGTTGCTTCTGTCATTGTTGGTTGTGGCTCTTACATGTTCTAGTATTCGTTCTTTTACTTTTTCCTTTGTGCTGCCCACATATTTTAGTGCGCAAGGGCATTCCAACACTTAAATAACAAACTGTGTGTTGCAGTTGATCAATTGTTGAATTTTCCATTTTTGATTATTTGCCATCACAAGTTCTCTGGTGTTTTTGGCAATGCAACAGACTTTGCATCCTGTGCATTTATAAAATCCTTTCGATTTTGGCCATGCTTCTGGTTTTTGTTGATCAACAAAATGACTGTGAATCAATCGATCTTTTAAATGTATTGCTCTTTTGTAAGTGATGTTTGGATGATCTCCCACAATTTTGCTATTTTAGGGTCCATGTGTAATATATGCCAATTTTTTTGCACGATCTTCATTATAGAGTGATTCGCTGTTGAGTGAGTTGTTATAAATCTGATTTTATTTTCTCTTTCTTCCAAATCCATTGGCAATTTTTCTTTTAGTAACTCGGTTCGATTTACTGTGGAGGATCGATTCAAAGCCGATTTGACAATGCCTGGATTGTATTTGCGTGTTTCGAATCTCATGGAAGCTTGTCTTTTATTCGTATTCCAATCCTCTTCTCGAGAGCATATTCTTTTTATCCTTAGCAGTTCTCCATAAGGAATATTTTTAATTAAACTCAGTTGATGAAAGCTTTGGGCATGCAGTACCGCATTTGTCGCTGTGCTTTTGCGGTGCAGTGTAGTATGTATCTGATTATTTTCAATGAATATTACAGTGTCCAGAAATATCACTTTCGATTCACTCAGTTGATATGTGAATTTTAGACCAAAATTTGAGTCATTCAATTTGTTGAAATACTGTTCAAATTCTTCTCTTGAACCGTCCCATATTATTAACAAGTCGTCAATATATCTCAGCCAGGCTATGGTTTTACCCACAGCCTTATCATTTTCTTCCTTCCATGCCCAATTTTGTTCCCATAGACCCATTGTGAGACAGGCATACGAGGGGCTAAAAGAAAAACCCATAGCGGTTCCTTTTGTTTGTCGATAGATCTCCTTTCCGAACATGAATACATTTTGTTCTGGACACATTGAGATCATTTCAAGTAACATATCGTTGTGATCTGCATATTGAATACTCCTGTCCATCAAGAAGTGTTTGCAAGCCTTTAATCCAATTTCATTTTGAATATTTGAATATAAAGATATAACATCCATCGTGATGAGTTTGTATGAAGATTGCCATGGAGTATCTTGTAATCTTCTCAGCATGTCTCCAGTATCCTTAATATATGATGTTAATCCTTTTACATAAGGCAGAAGAAATGTATCAAGGTAATTTGCCATCAGTTCCAATAATGCGCCCTTCGCTGATATAATTGGTCTCCCTGGTGGTCTGGTGGGGTGCTTGTGGACCTTAGGAAGGAAATAAATTGTGGCCATTTTGGGATGGTCTGTTTTCAAATATTTGTGTTCATCGTCATCAATCAGATTTCGTTTTTGCCAACTGTTCAATTTTTGATCCAGTTCTTCCTTCAATTTCGGTAATGGATTATTTTTTAATCTCTCATAGTATTCCTTATTTCGTAACTGAGAATATGCTTCCCGCATGTATGCCTCTTTATCTTGGACGATTATATTTCCACCCTTATCTGCCATTTTGATTTCAATGCTATCATCTTTGGCTAAGTTGTTTAGGGCTTGGCGTTCATTTTTGCTAAGGTTGTTCTTTTTGTTGGGAATTTTTAGTTGGTACAAATCCTTGATGACACATTCATGAAAAAAGTCAATTTTGTTCCCTGCTGGTAGTTGGGGATAGAACTTTGATTTTGGTTTTATTTTGGAGATACCTGCTCCCAGTTGCACACAGTATGCTTGTACCTCTTTGCCACTACTTTGTGGATCTTGGCTTAGTTCCATTAGATTTGTAAAGTGTTCCGCATCCTTCATTGGTACTGCCATTGTTGCACGTGTCATTGGTTTTTTATAGTTTGCCATATTCGGTTTGTCTAAAAATAATTTGGCCAGTTTGATCTTACGTATATATTTGTATAGGTCCACTCTCGTTTCTGCCAAATTCATGCTGTTTGTAGGACAAAAGTTCATTCCACGTTTGAGGACCTTTAATTCCAAATCCGTCAGTTTTTTTGAAGATAGATTAATCACCTGTAGTTCCTGATCGTTCGTTGGTGAAATGATCTCTGTATTTGGCTCTAGTAATTCCACTTCTTCCGCATATTTCTGGTCATTGTTCCTATGCGGTTTGCGCCAGTATTTTGTTCTGCATTTTCGCTTGCCTCTCCTTGACGGTTTTTGCGCGTATCTCCACGTCCTCTTCCTCTCCCCCTGTTGGTTGCTCTTGGGGACATCATCGTTTTTTCCCAGGTTTTTTGGTGGAGTGCCAATTTCAGTTCGTCTAAAAAAGTACACCTAGCTCTTTGCTCTTCTTCTCCTCCACTTAGACTTGGTTCTGTTGAGGTTAGTGAGGATAAACTTCCCAATGGTGCCATACTGTTTCCACTTTCACCTTGTTTGAATTTATCGAATTTTCTTGCATATGTAAATATGCGACCCTCTTGGTAATCCTCTTTGTCCCTTTGGAATTTTGACTGTTTTCTCATTCGTACACTCTCTTCGTGTTTCTCAATGTAATGTTCTAATTCTGCTTTGAACTTGGTCATTTCAGGATTTAATTCAACTGTTGCCAATTCCTTTTCCATTTCTTTAAGTTGTTTTGTTGTTCGTTCCAGGGCAATTTCTATATGTTTCACCAATATTTGCATTAGCCCCAACGAGGAATGTAAAATGAATTCACCCCATTTGCTCAGCAGGTCATTGCTTGTATCATGATGGTTGAGCATTAAGTTGATGCGTAACCCACGTGATACTCTTTTCACTTCTAAATACTTCTTTAGAGATGCCACCTCCCACCATTTATTGATTTCTTTCTTTGAAAGTTTTTCCCAAGCACGTAATTTATTTCTTATGTCCGGTTTTCGTGCACCTCCGCTTGCGCCATTTGCGGTTACATCATCATCAAAGCATGTTGACATTAATGCACTTCTCGCTACCTCCCTTTTATCCATGGTATGCTGGCAGTACAATTTTAAGCTGTATTTATTACTTTTCAACTTAATTGTAGATTTTTGTGTTGATTATGCTTGACTCTGAATTCGTGCCTACAATTCTCCTTTATCACAAACAATCGGGAAGAGTTCCCCGAGTTTCTCTCACTCGCGTTTGTAACGGACTTGGCACTTTAACAGAGACCAACCGACCTCAAAGCATATATTTGCTGTTGCTCGATACAATGTTGTTCTGGAAGAATTTCAAAGGCGCTTACCGGCCTCAGGGTTCGACCACTCCGCACGCTCCCTCCGGAGACTCTGCTTCACGCTTTCACCTGCGCCGGCTCGCTTCCTCGATTTCCTTCTCAACGTTGTTCTGTCTTCAATCCGAGGTCGGCGTTCACCCGTGCTTTGTACGCATAAATCCGATTTGATCCAAGTTTCAAGCATCCGGGTGCTCTTCAGCGGTGCACTCAAGGCGCGGCAGGACCCAGCCACGTTTGTATTTCTTTTCCGCTTTTCCCAAGGGGGAAGTTTTTTCCTTGTGCACTCCCAAGCTTCACACAAAATATTCTCTTACACGTTTTTGATCGTGAATTCATTTAATTATCACAGCCAGCCAGCAAACCCTACGCGTTTCGGTCTCTACGGAGACCTTGCTCACAGGAAATCGTCACCATGTTTTTTTGTTTTTTTAAATAAAGTGTTGACATAATCATTACATTGCATCACTTCCTGTTTGATTCGCAGGGATTTCTGGGTTATGTAGTTTTTCCATGTTTTACACATCTTCAATAACAAACATCACTCCTGTTTATATCGTATGTATTGCTGAGGCATATTGTTTTTAAATGTTAAGCGCCCAATAGTGTAACCAACTATGTAACACCATCATGTGTCTGCATTTGTAAAATTGGAATGCCCTCTGGTGGGCCTAGCGCTTTTCAATCTTGACATTGCCAATGCTGCATACGATATAAACAGGAGTGATGTTTGTTATTGAAGATGTGTAAAACATGGAAAAACTACATAACCCAGAAATCCCTGTGAATCAAACAGGAAGTGATGCAATGTAATGATTATGTCAACACTTTATTTAAAAAAACAAAAAAACATGGTGACGATTTCCTGTGAGCAAGGTCTCCGTAGAGACCGAAACGCGTAGGGTTTGCTGGCTGGCTGTGATAATTAAATGAATTCACGATCAAAAACGTGTAAGAGAATATTTTGTGTGAAGCTTGGGAGTGCACAAGGAAAAAACTTCCCCCTTGGGAAAAGCGGAAAAGAAATGCAAACGTGGCTGGGTCCTGCCGCGCCTTGAGTGCACCGCTGAAGAGCACCCGGATGCTTGAAACTTGGATCAAATCGGATTTATGCGTACAAAGCACAGGTGAACGCCGACCTCGGATTGAAGACAGAACAACGTTGAGAAGGAAATCGAGGAAGCGAGCCGGCGCAGGTGAAAGCGTGAAGCAGAGTCTCCGGAGGGAGCGTGCGGAGCGGTCGAACCCTGAGGCCGGTAAGCGACTTTGAAATTCTTCCAGAACAACATTGTATCGAGCAACAGCAAATATATGCTTTGAGGTCGGTTGGTCTCTGTTAAAGTGCCAAGTCCGTTACAAACGCGAGTGAGAGAAACTCGGGGAACTCTTCCCGATTGTTTGTGATAAAGGAGAATTGCAGGCATGAATTCAGAGTCAAGCATAATCAACACAAAAATCTACAATTAAGTTGAAAAGTAATAAATACAGCTTAAAATTGTACTGCCAGCATACCATGGATAAAAGGGAGCTAGCGAGAAGTGCATCAATTTCAACATGCTTTGATGATGATGTAACCGCAAATGGCGCAAGCGGAGGTGCACGAAAACCGGACATAAGAAATAAATTACGTGCTTGGGAAAAACTTTCAAAGAAAGAAATCAATAAATGGTGGGAGGTGGCATCTCTAAAGAAGTATTTAGAAGTGAAAAGAGTACCACGTGGGTTACGCATCAACTTAATGTCCAACCATCATGATACAAGCAATGACCTGCTGAGCGAATGGGGTGAATTCATTTTACATTCCTCGTTGGGGCTAATGCAAATATTGGCGAAACATATAGAAATTGCCCTGGAACGAACAACAAAACAACTTAAAGAAATGGAAAAGGAATTGGCAACAGTTGAATTAAATCCTGAAATGACCAAGTTCAAAGCAGAATTAGAACATTACATTGAGAAACACGAAGAGAGTGTACGAATGAGAAAACAGTCAAAATTCCAAAGGGACAAAGAGGATTACCAAGAGGGTCGCATATTTACATATGCAAGAAAATTCGATAAATTCAAACAAGGTGAAAGTGGAAACAGTATGGCACCATTGGGAAGTTTATCCTCACTAACCTCAACAGAACCAAGTCTAAGTGGAGGAGAAGAAGAGCAAAGAGCTAGGTGTACTTTTTTAGACGAACTGAAATTGGCACTCCACCAAAAAACCTGGGAAAAAACGATGATGTCCCCAAGAGCAACCAACAGGGGGAGAGGAAGAGGACGTGGAGATACGCGCAAAAACCGACAAGGAGAGGCAAGCGAAAATGCAGAACAAAATACTGGCGCAAACCGCATAGGAACAATGACCAGAAATATGCGGAAGAAGTGGAATTACTAGAGCCAAATACAGAGAACATTTCACCAACGAACGATCAGGAACTACAGGTGATTAATCTATCTTCAAAAAAACTGACGGATTTGGAATTAAAGGTCCTCAAACGTGGAATGAACTTTTGTCCTACAAACAGCATGAATTTGGCAGAAACGAGAGTGGACCTATACAAATATATACGTAAGATCAAACTGGCCAAATTATTTTTAGACAAACCGAATATGGCAAACTATAAAAAAACAATGACACGTGCAACAATGGCAGTACCAATGAAGGATGCGGAACACTTTACAAATCTAATGGAACTAAGCCAAGATCCACAAAGTAGTGGCAAAGAGGTACAAGCATACTGTGTGCAACTGGGAGCAGGTATCTCCAAAATAAAACCAAAATCAAAGTTCTATCCCCAACTACCAGCAGGGAACAAAATTGACTTTTTTCATGAATGTGTCATCAAGGATTTGTACCAACTAAAAATTCCCAACAAAAAGGACAACCTTAGCAAAAATGAACGCCAAGCCCTAAACAACTTGGCCAAAGATGATAGCGTTGAAATCAAAATGGCAGATAAGGGTGGAAATATAATCGTCCAAGATAAAGAGGCATACATGCGGGAAGCATATTCTCAGTTACGAAATAAGGAATACTATGAGAGATTAAAAAATAATCCATTACCGAAATTGAAGGAAGAACTGGATCAAAAATTGAACAGTTGGCAAAAACGAAATCTGATTGATGACGATGAACACAAATATTTGAAAACAGACCATCCCAAAATGGCCACAATTTATTTCCTTCCTAAGGTCCACAAGCACCCCACCAGACCACCAGGGAGACGAATTATATCAGCAAAGGGCGCATTATTGGAACCGATGGCAAATTACCTTGATACATTTCTTCTGCCTTATGTAAAAGGATTAACATCATATATTAAGGATACTGGAGACATGCTGAGAAGATTACAAGATACTCCATGGCAATCTTCATACAAACTCATCACGATGGATGTTATATCTTTATATTCAAATATTCAAAATGAAATTGGATTAAAGGCTTGCAAACACTTCTTGATGGACAGGAGTATTCAATATGCAGATCACAACGATATGTTACTTGAAATGATCTCAATGTGTCTAGAACAAAATGTATTCATGTTCGGAAAGGAGATCTATCGACAAACAAAAGGAACCGCTATGGGTTTTTCTTTTAGCCCCTCGTATGCCTGTCTCACAATGGGTCTATGGGAACAAACTTGGGCATGGAAGGAAGAAAATGATGAGGCTGTGGGTAAAACCATAGCCTGGCTGAGATATATTGACGACTTGCTAATAATATGGGACGGTTCAAGAGAAGAATTTGAACAGTATTTCAACAAATTGAATGACTCAAATTTTGGTCTAAAATTCACATATGAACTGAGTGAATCGAAAGTGATATTTCTGGACACTGTAATATTCATTGAAAATAATCAGATACATACTACACTGCACCGCAAAAGCACAGCAACAAATGCGGTGCTGCATGCCCAAAGCTTTCATCAACCGAGTTTAATTGAAAATATTCCTTATGGAGAACTGCTAAGGATAAAAAGAATATGCTCTCGAGAAGAGGATTGGAATACGAATAAAAGACAAGCTTCCATGAGATTCGAAACACGCAAATACAATCCAGGCATTGTCAAATCGGCTTTGAATCGAGCCTCCACAGTAAATCGAACTGAGTTACTAAAGGAAAAATTGCCAATGGATTTGGAAGAAAGAGAAAATAAAATCAGATTTATAACAACTCACTCAACAACGAATCACTCTATAATGAAGATCCTGCAAAAAAATTGGCATATATTACACATGGACCCTAAAATAGCAAAAATTGTGGGAGATCATCCAAACATCACTTACAAAAGAGCAATAACTTTAAAAGATCGATTGATTCACAGTCATTTTGTTGATCAACAAAAACCAGAAGCATGGCCAAAATCGAAAGGATTTTATAAATGCACAGGATGCAAAGTCTGTTGCATTGCCAAAAACACCAGAGAACTTGTGATGGCAAATAATCAAAAATGGAAAATTCAACAATTGATCAACTGCAACACACAGTTTGTTATTTACGTGTTGGAATGCCCTTGCGCACTAAAATATGTGGGCAGCACAAAGAAAAAAGTAAAAGAACGAATACTAGAACATGTAAGAGCCACAACCAACAATGACAGAAGCAACGCAGTGGCGAAACATATGGAAAGGGAACATGGCAGTAACTGGAAAGAGTTGAAATTTTACTGTATTGAGAGTATTGAATCACACTGCAGAGGAGGAGATCGTGAACTAGTGATGAGACAAAGAGAATCAAAACATATCATAAACTTCAGGACGATGAGCCCGCATGGTTTGAATCAGGACGAAGAATTACATTGCCATCTGTAAACTGCCTTTGAACTATATACATACAAATGAAACGGATGAATGCTAGAACAATACCTTCCTGAAATTAATTTTTTAACCTTTTCAATTTTCTTTAAACACTTTTTCTTATATAAATTTGACTTGATGCATCATGTATAATAATTATAATTTTAGGCAATTTGTCTAGAACATGTATTGATAACTGAGGGGTTACCTCACAATTGCTAAGGGGCACAAACAGTAGAAGGGTGGCTATACCCACTAGAGGGTTAGATCAGATCGCAATGCAGCATTGGCAATGTCAAGATTGAAAAGCGCTAGGCCCACCAGAGGGCATTCCAATTTTACAAATGCAGACACATGATGGTGTTACATAGTTGGTTACACTATTGGGCGCTTAACATTTAAAAACAATATGACTCAGCAATACATACGATATAAACAGGAGTGATGTTTGTTATTGAAGATGTGTAAAACATGGAAAAACTACATAACCCAGAAATCCCTGTGAATCAAACAGGAAGTGATGCAATGTAATGATTATGTCAACACTTTATTTAAAAAAACAAAAAAACATGGTGACGATTTCCTGTGAGCAAGGTCTCCGTAGAGATCGAAACGCGTAGGGTTTGCTGGCTGGCTGTGATAATTAAATGAATTCACGATCAAAAACGTGTAAGAGAATATTTTGTGTGAAGCTTGGGAGTGCACAAGGAAAAAACTTCCCCCTTGGGAAAAGCGGAAAAGAAATACAAACGTGGCTGGGTCCTGCCGCGCCTTGAGTGCACCGCTGAAGAGCACCCGGATGCTTGAAACTTGGATCAAATCGGATTATATATATATATATATATATATATATATATATATATATATATATATATATATATATATATATATTCATAGTATTACATTTTAAATATTGAAAAAAGAATGTGTATATAGTAATGAATTAAAAAAAATTAAACATCAATATAATGTGCAAAAATATTTGTAGTAATTATGTTACCATATATATATATATATATATATATATATATATATATATATATATATATATATATATATATGTATCACTGAATTACTCCTTGCAAAACCAGGAATGACTACGCCATGTGTGGTGCTTCAAATCTCTTTATTCAGCCCCAGTCTAACGCGTTTAGGAGCTCTGTGCTCCTTGCTCACCGACAAAAGAGGTTAGAAAAGCGGCCATTTTTCAATGTGCCTTTTGCGTGTCACGTAAAACTACAAACCCAAATAGAGTGAAAACAGACCTGTAGTTTTTATATAGTTCCCCATACTTTAGCATAATTTCATGCCAAATTTAAAAATACTTTGTGTATTTCATTGCAAAAATTATAACATTTTTACATACATTTCAACTTTATAAAACCTAAACAAAATGAATATTTATATTGTACATACAGTTTGTAAATCCTGGTTTTACATGGAGCAATTCAGTGATTTTACGGACCTACTACCTGAGTGTCCGACAGACCGACGCAACGCTCGATTTGGAATTTATATATATATATATATATATATATATATATATATATATATATATATATCACGCTCAGTTTCTCACCAATCAAGGTTTAGAAATAGGCACTCACGGGGTTATACAGCCATCATCATAGGTTTATTTTCATAATTTTCAGGCACAAAACATGAAAAACAACGCGTTTCGGCTACGCCTTAGTCTTGTATTTCATCAATTAGATGCCATTGAAGCATACATTTTGAAGCTCAGCATCATTACGTCCACATGATTGGAACATTATAGCAATCATAAAAGGACTAACAAATTAATTCCATAGCGGCCATCTTAGCATTGTGCAATGTAACTTTATCAGTCAACCCAAATGATAACAGTAGCATGATTTTACAAGTTTATTTCTCGTTTTCATCAATGTCTACCTGCCCGACTATCGGGCCCCTTGAACTGGTTATTGTTCAAAAGACAAACTTGATTTTGCCGTGTATCGGCGAAAGTTCGCTAGCACTTTAGATAATTTAGCCGAGTATCGGCAGGCCCTACTGAATAACCATCAATTGTTAACCAATAAGCTTTTTGACCCAAAAAATGGTTAAACATATAATGTAGTGAATGTGACCCATAATTATAGACATTTAGCAGATAACTATTTTCAATGTGTTACATATATCAACATTATAGATGTAAATTACCCGGTAGCAAGGCATTTTGGTGAGAAACATAACAGCAATAGGGAGCTATTGCATCATTATGAGGTAGATCACGTTCCATCTAACATAAGAGGGGGAGACAGAGTCAGGAAACTCCGTAGGCTGGAATGGAGATACATAATAGACCTAGGAACTAAGACTCCAAAAGGGTTAAATATGAGTGAAGAAATGACGGTTCACTTAGGAGACTAGGAAATACTGGGTCTATAATGTTGATATATGTAACACATTGAAAATAGTTATCTGCTAAATGTCTATAATTATGGGTCACATTCACTACATTATATGTTTAACAATTTTTTGGGTCAAAAAGCTTATTGGTTAACAATTGATGGTTATTCAGTAGGGCCTGCCGATACACGGCTAAATTATCTATATACATTGGCAAATCATCAAAAGCGACCCTGTTATTGGCTCCAAAGTAGCTACAGTTCCGCCTATCACCTTTAGGAAAGCGAAGTCAATGCACAGCAAATTAGTGCGCAATGCACCAAGAGTTAAGAAAGGGATAGATTGGCTAATAACACGCAGGGGCTTTCAAAAGTGTTCTAAATGTAAGGCCTGTCACCACAGAGTGAACACATAACAGGTAGTAACCCCATTTAGGAAAAGACCTTTTGAAATTCGTGGCAGCTTCACCTGTAAAAGTGATTTCGCGGTGTACATCTTACAATGTACCTGTAACAAAAAGTATGTGGGGTCCACACTACATCCCGTTCATGTAAGGATCCTACAGCACCTGTGGGCTATCACTAACAACGACTCCAGTTACCCAGTCACCAGACACATTAACTTATATCATGGTGGCAATACAAAGAACTTAACCTACTTTGTACTCGACTTCATCCCCAAGAACCCCAAAGGTGGCAATAGACAATTGGCATTTAGGAGTTTGGAATCTAGATATATTCTAATGATGAAGTCTAAGATTCAGTTTGAAATGAATGCAGATGAAGCGCTATCAGTCCACTTGTAACCTGCTCACAGTCTTTCTCTCTCTCTCCTGTATGACCCCTGTGGGTTTTGTAAAAATGATGCCCATATTTTTAATATTCACATATTTAGATATTATTTAGGTTTAATTTTGTAATTTTGCCTGTGGGTAGTTTTTTTATTAATTACGTTAGCACTTACTCTTAGTTGACAGCCTTCTTAGCCCACTTAGGCAATATCGAGTTGCCCCTTTTCCCTTTATGCACGACCAAGCAGTCCACTGTGACCTGACATTACGCACATGCACTATGTATTAAGGGAATAGATATTCCAATCTTGACATCTTGTATTCTTTCGTATCGAACACAAGCACCTGCTGAGTCACAGTATTCTCGGGCCGACATAAGGCCTATCATTATAGCAATAGAGTACGCGCTTCACGTACAGTCTTTATATTACCCTCTTATCTACAGTTGCTTCACACGCAAAGAGTAGACTGATGTTAAGTCTTTCTTTCTTCCTCAGTTTTTTCCTAAATAAAGTGTTTTATGCTATTCACTAATTTACTGCATATACTGAGAATTATATCACTGTATGCTGTATAACTTGCATTTTATGTTCACTAATTTTCTTTATATCAAAGGTTAAACCTTTATGTCCTTTATAACTTGCGGTTGCTGTGACAACCCTGTTCAGTGACTTTGTATTTAAGGATGGATTTCAATGGTGCCCAACATTGTGAGATAGGCGGTCCGCCACCGAAACGCATCAAGGCTTTTATTTTGAGAATAATAAATCACAGTGTCAGATCTCCACGGTCTCGGCGCCTATCATTTGGATGAAAGGATAGGTTTGGTTGTATGTATTGTATTCTATTGTATTGTAATTGCATTTATATAGCGCTTACTACCCCTGACGAGGCCTCGAAGCGCTTTTTCGGCGGGTAGCACGCTACTCTGGGACCCATAGAGGATTAGTGTTGAATTAGTATAGTGAAACTTGCAAGTACATTTTAAGTGGTGGATAGGTTAGAGGGCGCACGTACAGAATGGCCGCCTTCTGGTGAGGCTCCTGTAACCTGGATCTATCATCTACAATAATCCTTCTTAACTGGGTCGCGACTCGGCAGTAATGCAACCTGACTGCTAAGCATACCGTCCTCCACCCTCGGCGAAAGTTTGGCTCGGATCGGCTGCTGCATGTCCGAGAACGGAGGCGAGGAAGTTTTGCCGGGGAAGACGCTGGCGCTGTGACCATTAGACAGAGCGGATTCGAACGACAGGAAACTCCGTGGTCCCCACGAGGTCAGTAGGCCTCAACGGTCCGAGTCGCACATTGCGGAGGCAGGGGCTACGAACTCCCAACATAGAGGGACCGTCGTTGGCGCACCAGCGGTCAGCTACGACGCTGCAGCATAGCATTTCACACTTACACGGTGAGAGAGAGGTGGAATCAAGCGGCGACATGGGGACTTGAGCACGGCTGTTTATAATTACTGTAAGGGCCTGAAGCGCGATACGCAGGCTGCGACATCGCCGCAAAGCAGGAGAAAGTGAAGTTGGACATAAAGCCCCCCCGCGACGACATAAGGGACTGATCGTCTGTGGCGCCAAGCAGCTCCGTGCAGCACCGTCTACCCCCACTGCGACGGAGGCCGCTCGGAGTGCTGAATGTTCTGGGCTTACACGAAAAGACGGGACTGTACTACTGACGGTGTCTGGTTCTTCATCTACATATATTGATTGGACATGTGGGTGTGCTGAGGCTCTACAACTGTGGTGGGGTTCCATCGTGTAGGGTTGCCGTTCTAAGCTACTGCCAACAGCGACGTAGGAACTGTGACCTCACACTAAAAAGTGACTACACTGTCTCTATCTCACTTACCTGTTGATGTATTGCAGCTGAGGAGCCACACAGTGAATGGGCGCCCCTGATAAATAGGCTTCCGGTGCTAGTTTTTTACAAACAGGGGACTGCTATGCGCCCGGATATCATATATTAGCTGCCTGTCTCTTTGATACCTCTACACTGGCGGTGGTGCGCCCAAGAGGCCTTGGGACCAGCGACAGGATGGTGAGACAAGATAATCGCCAACCGAAGCTGTCATTTGAGGCTGGGAAAAAAAGTTCTAAAACTAATCCAGCGGGTGCCGAGAAAGTCACTGGTGAAATGGCGGGAGGCAGTGACGCATCCTCGGACTTGGATATGCGACAGCTTCTGCAAGAAATGAGACAGGGGTTTGCCACAGTGGTTGATAAGGTAGATAGAATGTCCTCCAGAATGGATGCCATAGTCCACAAAGTAGACCAGCATGAAGAGAGACTCGCGGAAACCGAAAGGCGCATCTCGGACAATGATGACACAACTGCAAGACACACGACACAACTTGCACATATGGATAACCGGCTCCGCACCATAGCTGCGAAAAACGAGGATTCGGAAGCTCGCAGTCGGCATAATAATATACGCGTCACGGGAGTACCAGAATCCACAGACACAGGCCGGATGGAAGAGTACATAGAGAAACTACTCCTGGCTTCCATTGGAGCTGAGGCCTTCTCTGCGCAATTTATTGTTGAGTGAGCGCATAGGTCCCTAGGGCCTATACCAAAACCCGGGACCCCGCCGAGGCCTATTATTGCGAGGCTACTAAATACCAGGGACCGCGATGTGGCACTGAGGGTAGCGCGTACCAAACAACACTTGACATATAACGGAGTGACTTTCTCGATTTTCCCGGATTTTACTCCTCTGGTACAAGAAGAAAGGCGCAAGTTCCTAGGCGTAAAAAAGAAGCTGCGCAAAGCTCAAGTCGATTATGCGCTGCTATACCCTGCACGACTGCGGGTGACGCACCAAGGGAAACAACGTTTCTTTACAAATCCGCAACAGGTGGAGGACTATCTACGTACTCCGAGGAAGTCGCAACGTGGAGTAAATGATCGTGATCCTACCCAGCGGGGCGCTGTGCGAGACAAAGATGAGGAAGCTTGATATGGAGATCTCCTTGCACGTGCTGCTTCTTAGTCACACCGGATAGCTTACACGAACTAATGCAGAGCGGAGAGGTTGGGGACTATACAAAGAGGACTTGCTGAGGACTTTGTGATATACCCAGTGGTAATGTATCCCAGGGCCCACTATCCCTCCTCGGGCGTGGTCAAGGGCCAGGACAGTTTTGGAGTTTGAGGAGGAGGTAGTGGTTGTGTTGCACTCTAGTAGTTCCCCCAACGGGTAAACCCCAATGTTGAAATGTGTCACTCGGGGTCTGTTGAATAATGTTTGGGGTGTGGGGGGATTGTTGGTAGGGATTGTGGGGAGGGGGTGGGATACTGTTTCTGGCAAGTTGGGGATGCTTCAGTGGGTGAGGGTAGACAGCGGAAGATATGGAGGGTGGCAATTGGGGGTGTTTGGTCAGCACTGAATGCACCTGTGGACACTGTACATGAATTTGAAAGATGGGCAGAAGATGTCGTTGTGCAGTCTGGATGGTATCGTTTGCATATTGATGTAACTCTTTGGTACGGGCGAGTCACCTAACAAAACCCTAGGGGTCTTGTCCTGGAATGTCAGGGGTCTTAATGATGCTCGTAAATGCAGGCAGGTACTGTCGGATGTATGACATTACAACGCATGCTTTTACATCGCATGCTTTTACAACACGGTTTTTACAACGCATACCGTTACAACGCATAGTGCTTTTAGGCGCTGGATAGTGAATTGTTTAATTTACTATTACAACTCCAGTCCCCATGGATAGTAGGGAAGGTGTTGGATAGTACATTAAACCTATTCCCTATCCTAGAGCGCCCCCAGCGCAATGCGTTGTAATGGTTTGCATTGTAAAAGTTGCGTTGTAAAGGCCCTGCGTGGTAAAAGTTGCATTGTAAAGGTTGTTTACCGGTACTGTCGTATCTGGATCGACATAAAGCACAAGTGGTATTATTGCAGGAAACGCACATCTCTAGGCAGACAAATCCCTCCTTTGCTAGCAGATGGGCTGTTAACAGATATTTTTCATCGTACTCTTCTTATGCTAGGGGTGTTGCAATATTGATTAAAAAAGCTGTTCCATTCACACCCTTTGGTCATCAGGCAGATGCAGAAGGGCGTTATTTGCTTGTGTGGGGGAGGCTGGGTGATAGCATGGTAACCATTGTCAATTGCTACGCTCCCAATACTGATACCCCAGATTTTTTCATGGTGCTATGGGGTAAAATCCTTGATATAGGCTCTACACACATAATATGGGGTGGGGACTTCAATGTAGCATTAACTCCTACGTTGGATAGGGTGGACGGGCTGGCACAATACCATCCAAAGGCGAGGGAAGCCCTAAAGGGTATCATAGAAGAAGGTTCCTTGGTAGACGGTTGGAGACATAAACATCCAACACAGCTGGAGGGCACACACTTTACGTCATACACAGGCACATGGGAGCGTCTGGACTACTTTCTATTGACGCAGGGTTTGGCGGCCGGGGTGTCAGCTGCGGGGCATCTCGCTCGCACTTATTCTGATCATGGTCCTGTGTGGGTCACCCTGGTAATACCCGGATTTGAATGCCCGAGGCCGCCCTGGCAGCTACAACCCTCGGCTTTGCTTGATACAGCCTTTAGAGAAGAACTGCGTACAGACATACAGGATTTTTTCCCATGCAACAAGGATACTGTAGATAGCGTGGAGGTAGTTTGGGAGGGTTTTAAAGTTACGTTGCGTGGATGGTGTATAGCGAAAGGGTTCGGTGTATTACGAGATATCCAACACACTCTTAAACGATTGGAGGGAGACCTAAAAGACTTAGAGAAGAAAATGCGGAGAGGGGACGAGGGTGAGGTGCATGCCGAGTTCCGGACTAAATTGTCGGAATTTGAGGAGGAAGCAAACTGGGAATTGAAATTTCAAAACAAGTATTGGGTCGCCCGTAAATATGGGGAAGGTGAGCGACCAGGAAAGGCTTTAGCTGGCACCATAAGGAACACACGGGGCTCCAGAGCTATACTTGAACTTGCTGACACTAATGGGGGGATTTGTGGAGATAATGCACATATTATGGAAACACTCGTTGAACACTATCAGAAACTATACACCTCACGAGGCTCTGGTAGTGGAGATTTCGATGGCTTTCTCGGTGACGTGGCCTTGTGCTGGCTAAGTGATGTACACAGGCGGTTTTTGAGTGCTCCACTGGAGATAGATGAGATTAGGAAAGCAATTATGTCCCTGAGCAATGGGAATGCACCGGGATTAGACGGTATACCGGCTGAATTCTACAAATGTTATATAGGGATTGGTGTCACTACAACGCATGCTTTTACCACGCATGCCTTTACAACGCGGTTTTTACCACGCAGTCCATTACAACGCATAATGCTTTTAGGCGCTGGATAGTGAATTATTTAATTTACTATTCCAACTCCAGTCCCCGTGGATAGCAGGGAAGGTGTTGGATAGTATATTAAATACATTCCCTATCCTAGAGCGCCCCCCAGCGCATTGCGTTGTAATGGTTTGCGTGGTAAAAGTTGCGATGTAATGGTAGTGCGTTGTAAAAAATTCGTTGTAACCGTGCTACACCGTTATATAGATATTATGGCCCCGGTGCTGCGCGAAGTGTTTGAAGACTCCTTTGAAACGGGCATTTTGCCACAGTCTATGCGGGAGGTGGTGATCACTTCTCTCCTGAAACCAGGTAAAAATCCCAAGGAATGTGATTCTTTCCGCCCCTTGTCTCTGCTAAACTGCGACGCTAAAATACTGGCCAAAGTATTGGCTACAAGGCTGTCGTTGCTGATGACACAAATAGTGTTGCCAGATCAATCAGGATTCGTCCCATCCAGAGCAACCAGTCATAACCTCCGGACCCACTTGTCTCTCACGCAGACCGTAGCGCCAGAACTCCCACTAGCTGCTGTCTTTTTGGATGCCTCTAAGGATTTCGACTCCATGGAGTGGCGATACCTCTTTACCGTGCTGAACAAAATGGGCCTTCCGCCTGTGTTTATAGCGTGGGTCCAATTATTATATAACAAACCTACTGCGAAAATCCTGGTTAATGGTCAGCTCTCGACTGCAGTCTCTATATCCAGAGGCACACGACAGGGGTGCAGGCTCTCTCCCCTCCTTTTTGCTATTGCGATAGAGCCTCTGGCTTGTAGGAAACGGCAATTGCCTAGTGATAATGCCTTCCGTTGTCTTCAAAGACAGATATCGATCTCGCTCTACGCGGACGACGTGACGCTATATGTCACTGATCCACAGAATAGATTAAACACCCTGTTGAGGGAATTCTTGGTTTTTGGCGGGCTGTCAAGCATTACAGTAAACTGGAACAAATCGCAGTTCTTCCCACTTACACCAGCGGTGACTGAATTCCCATTAGACTATCCTATTGAATGGTGCCATTCTGATCTCAAATACTTAGGGATCAGAGTATCGAGAGACAAAGATGAGATGTTACGGAATAATTATGGCACGGCGGTGATGAAATTAGCTGATACCGTTACCCGGTGGATAGCACTGCCACTCACCATGGCGGGCAGGGTCTCACTGATTAAAATGGTTGTACTGCCTAGGTTTTTAGATTTCTTCCTTAATATACCGTATTATCCTGGGGCGTTCTTTTTCAAAACAATAAAAACGGAAATGATCAGACTAGTCTGGGGGGGGGAAACAGCCGAGACTGCAATGGGATGTTATGACACAGCCGTATAGCAAAGGGGGCTTCGGTATTCCGGATTTCGAAGTATATTACCTGAATTGTCAGGCGCACTACCTCTATCATTGGGTGCGGCCGACAAAGTATATGCCCCAGATAGCGGTCGAGGACTGGATTGTACAGCGACTACCCCTCAGTAAAATGTAAATGTCGGAATTTGTAAACCGCACAGCTACCTCCACCGGAGGTGTCCCGGCGCTGTCCGTATACCGCTTAGGAACCCTTCCTGGCTTTCCTGGGAAATGTCCACTCCTTGGCACCCCCATGTGCAGCCAGGCATCCCAGCGCTTTTGGGGCCGTTGTGGAGACTAAGCAAGCTATTGCCCAGAGTGGCAGCGTGGGACCCATGATCAGAACAGGCACTGAGGCGAGAATATCCAGTCAGGGGAATTAATGAGAGGCGGGAATCGAACCCTGGTCCCTGGCCAGAGCTTTGCATCAAGGTCTGCCTGCTCTAACCATTGAGCCACACTTCTCCACTTTTCATGTTCATGGACCTGCCGCTGCCCTGGAGACACCACCAACCACGGTATCATGCACCATTGATGCCTGGCAGCGGATGGTGCATAAGTTACAGCGCCCCGTGCTGTACGCGCCGATGCCGCCCCTGACGTATCACTCGACAGTGTCCGTTATACAGGAAACTGGTTTCCAGAAACTACGCAACGTCTTCTCCTGGCAACGTGGGGAGACTTATTTGTAAATGAAACATTTCGCACTCAGGAACAATTCTTTGGTGATATCGCACAGAGTCCTCTAGACCTTTTTTATTATGTACGGCTGTGGGAGGGTATAAAGGCCCTCATACCTGACTATCACCGGGAACCGGAGACTACACCACCACTGAAAGTTCTATTAGGTAGCACTGACGGCAAGCATCTGGTATCAGGCATGTACAATAGCTTCCGTAGTCATGCCCCGATCGTTCAGAGCTCGGCCAGACGGCACTGGAGTACAGACCTAGGGCAAGACATTACGGATGACATGTGGGAGTACTGCTGCGAGATGACAGGGCGCATTACATCTAGTAGTAGATTCAAAATCATACATTACAAATTTCTACATAGAACTTATTATACGCCAGTCAGGAAATATAGATTTCGGCTCTCAGACACAGATTGTTGCGAACGATGGAAATGTCCGGGCGCAGGGTTTTATCACCTGGCTTGGGACTGTCCACAGATAGCGCTATACTGGGACACGGTGCATACCGCATTGGAGAGTATGTTGGGACTGAGTTTCGAGAAAAGGCCACTCACTATGCTTCTAGGTTACGCGGCACATATACCCAGGAGTGGCAGGAAATTCATGGACACTGCGTTATTGCTGGCTAAACGGAAAATCGCTTGCAGGTGGGGGAGGGGGAGAGCTCCTAAATTTAAGGATTGGTTAGAGGATATGACTTATTGTCAGGAACAGATAGGCATATATGCTGAAACACAACCAATATCCTCTAGGCCCAAAGACATTTGGGGACCTTTATGAGAGTATTTACTTCAACAGGTGCACACTGATACAGAGGAGGTGGGTGGGGAGAGTGGGGTGGCGGCTTCTTCTGATTGTCACTGAGATGCGCAGGGTTTCTGCACCCGGAATTCCTGACTGAAAACAGACGCAGGGATATGATTCATGAGGTTTAGACACTGACATGAGATGGATAAACCCCCTATACAATCGGTACAATAGAATGTATGATGTATCAAGGTCCAAGAATATGTCTAGACTGCTGATGATATTGACAAGATGCCACTATACTTACTAGATCATACCACTGCTCAAGTCATGAAAGATTAACAGATGAGGTACTGTGAAGTCTATGTGCTCGATGTGCTGCTATTTGGTAATGTATTTGATTGTAAAATGAAAAATAAAGTTTTACAAAAAAAAGTGGTGGATAGGTTAGTCAGTTATTTGGATTTGGAATGATAGCAGAAAGATAGAGGAGGACAAAGGTTTGTATTTATTTATCGCTCGCTTGCTGACGAATGCTATTCAGGAAGCCTATAAAGGATTAGTGGTGAATTAATATGGTGAAATATGAGGTAATTTCAGTGGTGGATATTAGTCTGTTACTTGGAGTGAGAAGGATAGCGGATGGATAAAAGGGGAAGAAAGATTTGCATTCATATAGCACTTGTTACCCCTGATGGGTGTTGAAGCGCTTTTCTGGCGAGTAGCACGCCACTCCGGAACCCATAAAGGATTAGTGTTGAAAATTAGTATAGTACAAATATGAAGTAATTTGAGTAGTAGATATGTTATTCAATTATTTGGGCAGTGTATTAGTATAGTTGAATATGGAATATGGAATTTGAGAAGTGAACATGTTAGTCTGGTAATTTTGGTTGAAAAAGGATAGTGGAGGGATAAAAGAGTGAAGGATTTTTAAAAAAACTTTTTTTAGGTCTTAGCAGTAGGAAGAAGCTTTTGGATGAGTAAAAAGGAGTTTTGGAGGGAAGGAGTCAGAGGGGAAAGTTTAGAAAGGTTTGTTTTAGGGGATCGGTGTAGTAAAAAGAGGTGTCAGATGATGCAAGGAGGGGTAGAGCAGGAGAGAGTCTAGAAAGGTGGTTTGGGATAAATGAGAGAGTGGATGTAGAGGATATATTGATAGATGTATAGGATGAGAGATAGGGTAGTGCATTAGAAGGAGTAGTAGAAAGAAGTTTGAGATGAGTCAGAAGGTTGGGCTAGAAGATATATTGAGCGAAGTATAGGCTGAGAAATAGGCTAGTGCATTGGAAATGCTAAATTAGAAGAAAGTGATAAATATATAGATCCATAAGTACATTGAAAGTATATAGATACATAAAGAAAGTAAGTATATTTAGATTAAATATATTGATAGAGGCACAGGATGAGAAATAGGGTAGTGCATTGGATATGCTTTTTCAGGAGAAAAGTAACAGACACACAGATCCAAGTACATGGAAGGTACATAGATGCACAATGGAAGTATGTACATGTAGACCAAAGATGATTTTTATTTATTGATGAATATTATTATTATTATTTTTTTTTCTCTTAACAACATAATTATTTTACATGTTTTATAAAGTAATACACAAAGATAGGTACATATCTATAGTGAAAACAAATGCTTATATACAGAGGGATATGCTGTAAATTTCTGTTGCCGTATGGTGATTATGTGGGGAAGAGCCAGATCTTGAGTACTTTTCTGAAGATAAGGTGGTTGTCGGTGGATCTTATGTTGGGGGGTAAAGAGTTCCATAGTTTGGCTGCTTGAACAGAGAAGGATGTGCCACCCATGGGTTTTTTAGGTCTCGTGACCTACAATGCGCGCAAGCGCATTGAGGAGCGAGAATTCAAGTGCTCGAAATCCTCATCAAACCAAGGGCTTCGTTCCTTGCAGTTTTCTTGAAGTTCACGTGGCCACAGGCACGCCCTTTTGGGCCATAAACTCTGTTCCCCACAGCCTTACATTCATTTCTCCTCCCCCTCCCCAGCCAGCTGCCCCCAGGCCGTAGCAGCACTCCTCCCACACCAGCACCTCCCCTCTCTCTCCCCACAAACACAGCCTTTACTTTAATTTCTCCTCCCCCTCCCCAGCCATGCCGAATTCTCCTCCCACCTCCCACGGCCGTCCTTTCTGCCCGCACGAGCCTTCTCTTCTCTCTGCTCTCCCCTCAGGCGCCGTGACATACTTCAAAGGCTTATCACTTCACACGGCCGCAGGCCGTGCAACCAGAGCACTTCAGTTGGTGTGCAGCCCCCCTCCCAGCACTGCCTTGTTACTCTCGGCAGCCAACTTTCGTTTCATGGTGGAACAAACCTCACTGATAACACTTCACACGGCCGCAGGCCGTGCAACCAGAGCACTTCAGTTGGTGCGCAGCCCCCCTCCCAGCACTGCCTTGTTACTCTCGGCAGCCAACTTTCGTTTCATGGTGGAACAAACCTCACTGATAACTACCGTCTATTGTAGCAAACAACACCAGGTTCAACTTGTGACTTCAGGCGCTACACGCATCTTTGCAGGGTGTGTGCACAACCTAACGCCATTTTTTGTAGCTACCTTTACGAGTATCATTGGGTATTACGACCCTGTCTACGTGCCTTGAAGTACCATCCTGATGGCTTAAGGCGCTTGCTCACAAGTCCGCACTCGATGCACTGTCTTATCTTCTCCTTCCTGCTACCCAGGCTCCGCATTTCACCCATTGAAATAACTTTAGAGCAGCATAAAAGGCTATACAAACAAAGTAATGTAACTAAACAGAACATATATTCTTAACTAAATGTGGCATATACATGGATAATATATGGAACGTATGTAAGCATAACATACCATATGTAGAGTGCAGAGTGCAGATTCAGAGTGCAGTGTGCAGAGTGCAGATTGTGAGTGCAGATTGTGAGTGCAGATTGTGAGTGCAGATTCAGAGTGCAGATTCAGAGTACAGAGTGCAGATTTAGAGTGCAGATTGTGAGTGCAGAGTGCAGATTGTGAGTGCAGAGTGCAGATTGTGAGTGCAGATTGTGAGTGCAGAGTGCGGATTGTGAGTGCAGATTGTGAGTGCAGAGTGCAGATTGTGAGTGCAGAGTGCAGATTGTGAGTGCAGAGTGCAGATTGTGAGTGCAGATTCAGAGTGCAGAGTGCAGATTCAGAGTTCAGAGTGCAGATTCAGAGTTCAGAGTGCAGATTCAGAGTGTAGATTCAGAGTGCAGATTCAGAGTGCAGATTCAGAGTGCAGAGTGCAGATTCAGAGTGCAGAGTGCAGATTCAGAGTGCAGATTCAGAGTGCAGAGTGCAGATTCAGAGTGCAGATTCAGAGTGCAGATTCAGAGTGCAGAGTGCAGATTCAGAGTGCAGATTCAGAGTGCCGAGTGCAGATTCAGAGTGCAGATTCAGAGTGCAGAGTGCAGATTCAGAGTGCAGATTCAGAGTGCAGAGTGCAGATTCAGAGTGCAGATTCAGAGTGCAGATTCAGAGTGCAGAGTGCAGATTCAGAGTGCAGATTCAGAGTGCAGATTCAGAGTGCAGATTCAGAGTGCAGAGTGCAGATTCAGAGTGCAGATTCGAGTGCAGAGTGCAGATTCAGAGTGCAGATTCAGAGTGCAGATTCAGAGTGCGGAGTGCAGATTCAGAGTGCAGAGTGCAGATTCAGAGTGCAGATTCAGAGTGCAGATTCAGAGTGCAGATTCAGAGTGCAGATTGTGAGTGCAGAGTGCAGATTGTGAGTGCAGAGTGCAGATTCAGAGTGCAGAGTGCAGATTCAGAGTGCAGAGTGCAGATTCAGAGTGCAGATTCAGAGTGCAGAGTGCAGAGTGCAGAGTGCAGATTGTGAGTGCAGAGTGCAGATTCAGAGTGCAGAGTGCAGATTCAGAGTGCAGAGTGCAGATTCAGAGTGCAGATTCAGTGTGCAGATTCAGAGTGCAGAGTGCAGATTCAGAGTGCAGAGTGCAGATTCAGAGTGCAGAGTGCAGATGCAGAGTGCAGATTCAGAGTGCAGATTCAGAGTGCAGAGTGCAGATTCAGAGTGCAGAGTGCAGATTCAGAGTGCAGATTCAGAGTGCAGAGTGCAGATTCAGAGTGCAGATTCAGAGTGCAGAGTGCAGATTCAGAGTGCAGATTCAGAGTGCAGAGTGCAGATTCAGAGTGCAGATTCAGAGTGCAGATTCAGAGTGCAGAGTGCCGATTCAGAGTGCAGATTCAGACTGCAGAGTGCAGATTCAGAGTGCAGAGTGCAGATTCAGAGTGCAGAGTGCAGATTGTGAGTGCAGATTCAGAGTGCAGAGTGCAGATTCAGAGTGCAGAGTGCAGATTCAGAGTGCAGATTGTGAGTGCAGAGTGTAGATTGTGAGTGCAGAGTGCAGATTCAGAGTGCAGATTCAGAGTGCAGATTCAGAGTGCAGAGTGCAGATTCAGAGTGCAGATTCAGAGTGCAGAGTGCAGATTCAGAGTGCAGAGTGCAGATTCAGAGTGCAGAGTGCAGATGCAGATTCAGAGTGCAGATTCAGAGTGCAGATTCAGAGTGCAGAGTGCAGATTCAGAGTGTAGATTCAGAGTGCAGATTCAGAGTGCAGAGTGCAGATTCAGAGTGCAGATTCAGAGTGCAGATTCAGAGTGCAGAGTGCAGATTCAGAGTGCAGAGTGCAGATTCAGAGTGCAGATTCAGAGAGCAGAGTGCAGAGTGCAGATTCAGAGTGCAGATTCAGAGTGCAGAGTGCAGATTCAGAGTGCAGATTCAGAGTGCAGATTCAGAGTGCAGATTCAGAGTGCAGATTCAGAGTGCAGATTCAGTGCAGATTCAGAGTGCAGAGTGCAGATTCAGAGTGCAGATTCAGAGTGCAGATTCAGAGTGCAGATTCAGAGTGCAGAGTGCAGATTCAGAGTGCAGAGTGCAGATTCAGAGTGCAGATTCAGAGTGCAGAGTGCAGATTCAGAGTGCAGATTCAGAGTGCAGAGTGCAGATTCAGAGTGCAGATTCAGAGTGCAGATTCAGAGTGCAGATTCAGAGTGCAGAGTGCAGATTCAGAGTGCAGAGTGCAGATGCAGAGTGCAGATTCAGAGTGCAGATTCAGAGTGCAGATTCAGAGTGCAGATTCAGAGTGCAGATTCAGAGTGCAGAGTGCAGATTCAGAGTGCAGATTCAGAGTGCAGAGTGCAGATTCAGAGTTCAGAGTGCAGATTCAGAGTGCAGATTGGGAGTGCAGAGTGCAGATTGTGAGTGCAGAGTGCAGATTCAGAGTGCAGAGTGCAGATTCAGAGTGCAGATTCAGAGTGCAGATTCAGAGTGCAGAGTGCAGATTCAGAGTTCAGAGTGCAGATTCAGAGTGCAGATTCAGAGTGCAGATTGTGAGTGCAGAGTGCAGATTGTGAGTGCAGAGTGCAGATTCAGAGTGCAGAGTGCAGATTCAGAGTGCAGAGTGCAGATTCAGAGTGCAGATTCAGAGTGCAGAGTGCAGAGTGCAGATTGTGAGTGCAGAGTGCAGATTGTGAGTGCAGAGTGCAGATTGTGAGTGCAGAGTGCAGATTCAGAGTGCAGAGTGCAGATTCAGAGTGCAGATTCAGAGTGCAGAGTGCAGAGTGCAGATTGTGAGCGCAGAGTGCAGATTGTGAGTGCAGATTCAGAGTGCAGAGTGCAGATTCAGAGTGCAGAGTGCAGATTCAGAGTGCAGATTGTGAGTGTAGATTGTGAGTGCAGAGTGCAGATTCAGAGTGCAGATTCAGTGTGCAGATTCAGAGTGCAGAGTGCAGATTCAGAGTGCAGAGTGCAGATTCAGAGTGCAGAGTGCAGATGCAGAGTGCAGATGCAGAGTGCAGATGCAGAGTGCAGATGCAGAGTGCAGATTCAGAGTGCAGATTCAGAGTGCAGATTCAGAGTGCAGAGTGCAGATTCAGAGTGCAGATTCAGAGTGCAGAGTGCAGATTCAGAGTGCAGATTGGGAGTGCAGAGTGCAGATTGTGAGTGCAGAGTGCAGATTCAGAGTGCAGAGTGCAGATTCAGAGTGCAGATTCAGAGTGCAGATTCAGAGTGCAGAGTGCAGATTCAGAGTTCAGAGTGCAGATTCAGAGTGCAGATTCAGAGTGCAGATTGTGAGTGCAGAGTGCAGATTGTGAGTGCAGAGTGCAGATTCAGAGTGCAGAGTGCAGATTCAGAGTGCAGAGTGCAGATTCAGAGTGCAGATTCAGAGTGCAGAGTGCAGAGTGCAGATTGTGAGTGCAGAGTGCAGATTGTGAGTGCAGAGTGCAGATTCAGAGTGCAGAGTGCAGATTCAGAGTGCAGAGTGCAGATTCAGAGTGCAGAGTGCAGATTCAGAGTGCAGAGTGCAGAGTGCAGAGTGCAGAGTGCAGATTGTGAGCGCAGAGTGCAGATTGTGAGTGCAGAGTGCAGATTCAGAGTGCAGAGTGCAGATTCAGAGTGCAGAGTGCAGATTCAGAGTGCAGATTCAGAGTGCAGATTCAGAGTGCAGAGTGCCGATTCAGAGTGCAGATTCAGACTGCAGAGTGCAGATTCAGAGTGCAGAGTGCAGATTCAGAGTGCAGAGTGCAGATTGTGAGTGCAGATTCAGAGTGCAGAGTGCAGATTCAGAGTGCAGAGTGCAGATTCAGAGTGCAGATTGTGAGTGCAGAGTGCAGATTCAGAGTGCAGATTCAGAGTGCAGATTCAGAGTGCAGATTCAGAGTGCAGAGTGCAGATTCAGAGTGCAGAGTGCAGATTCAGAGTGCAGAGTGCAGATGCAGATTCAGAGTGCAGATTCAGAGTGCAGATTCAGAGTGCAGAGTGCAGATTCAGAGTGCAGATTCAGAGTGCAGAGTGCAGATTCGGAGTGCAGAGTGCAGATTCAGAGTGCAGATTCAGAGTGCAGATTCAGAGTGCAGAGTGCAGATTCAGAGTGCAGAGTGCAGATTCAGAGAGCAGAGTGCAGAGTGCAGATTCAGAGTGCAGATTCAGAGTGCAGAGTGCAGATTCAGAGTGCAGATTCAGAGTGCAGATTCAGAGAGCAGATTTAGTGCAGATTCAGAGTGCAGATTCAGAGTGCAGAGTGCAGATTCAGAGTGCAGAGTGCAGATTCAGAGTGCAGATTCAGAGTGCAGATTCAGAGTGCAGATTCAGAGTGCAGATTCAGAGTGCAGAGTGCAGATTCAGAGTGCAGATTCAGAGTGCAGAGTGCAGATTCAGTGTGCAGAGTGCAGATGCAGAGTGCAGATTCAGAGTGCAGATTCAGAGTGCAGATTCAGAGTGCAGATTCAGAGTGCAGATTCAGAGTGCAGAGTGCAGATTCAGAGTGCAGATTCAGAGTGCAGAGTGCAGATTCAGAGTGCAGATTCAGAGTGCAGAGTGCAGATTCAGAGTGCAGATTCAGAGTGCAGAGTGCAGATTCAGAGTGCAGATTCAGAGTGCAGATTCAGAGTGCAGAGTGCAGATTCAGAGTGCAGATTCAGAGTGCAGAGTGCAGATTCAGAGTGCAGAGTGCAGATTCAGAGTGCAGAGTGCAGATTGTGAGTGCAGAGTGCAGATTCAGAGTGCAGAGTGCAGATTCAGAGTGCAGAGTGCAGATTCAGAGTGCAGATTGTGAGTGCAGAGTGTAGATTGTGAGTGCAGAGTGCAGATTCAGAGTGCAGATTCAGAGTGCAGATTCAGAGTGCAGATTCAGAGTGCAGAGTGCAGATTCAGAGTGCAGATTCAGAGTGCAGAGTGCAGATTCAGAGTGCAGAGTGCAGATTCAGAGTGCAGAGTGCAGATGCAGATTCAGAGTGCAGATTCAGAGTGCAGATTCAGAGTGCAGATTCAGAGTGCAGATTCAGAGTGCAGAGTGCAGATTCAGAGTGCAGATTCAGAGTGCAGAGTGCAGATTCAGAGTGCAGAGTACAGATTCAGAGTGCAGAGTACAGATTCAGAGTGCAGAGTACAGATTCAGAGTGCAGAGTGCAGATTCAGAGTGCAGATTCAGAGTGCAGATTCAGAGTGCAGAGTGCAGATTCAGAGTGCAGATTTAGAGTGCAGAGTGCAGATTTAGAGTGCAGAGTGCAGATTCAGAGTGCAGAATGCAGATTCAGAGTGCAGATTCAAAGTGCAGATTCAGAGTGCAGATTCAGAGTGCAGAGTACAGATTCAGAGTGCAGATTCAGAGTGCAGAGTGCAGATTCAGAGTGCAGATTCAGAGTGCAGAGTGCAGATTCAAAGTGCAGATTCAGAGTGCAGATTCAGAGTGCAGATTCAGAGTGCAGAGTGCAGATTGTGAGTGCAGAGTGCAGATTGTGAGTGCAGAGTGCAGATTCAGAGTGCAGAGTGCAGATTCAGAGTGCAGAGTGCAGATTCAGAGTGCAGATTGTGAGTGCAGAGTGTAGATTGTGAGTGCAGAGTGCAGATTCAGAGTGCAGATTCAGAGTGCAGAGTGCACATTCAGAGTGCAGATTCAGAGTGCAGAGTGCACATTTAGAGTGCAGAGTGCAGATTCAGAGTGCAGATTCAGAGTGCAGATTCAGAGTGCAGAGTGCAGATTCAGAGTGCAGAGTGCAGATTTAGAGTGCAGAGTGCAGATTCAGAGTGCAGAGTGCAGAGTGCAGATTCAGAGTGCAGATTCAGAGTGCAGAGTGCATATTCAGAGCGCAGAGTGCAGATTCAGAGTGCAGAGTGCAGATTCAGAGTGCAGAGTGCAGATTCAGAGTGCAGAGTGCAGATGCAGAGTGCAGATTCAGAGTGCAGATTCAGAGTGCAGAGTGCAGATTCAGAGTGCAGAGTGCAGATTCAGAGTGCAGATTCAGAGTGCAGAGTGCAGATTCAGAGTGCAGATTCAGAGTGCAGAGTGCAGATTCAGAGTGCAGATTCAGAGTGCAGAGTGCAGATTCAGAGTGCAGATTCAGAGTGCAGATTCAGAGTGCAGAGTGCCGATTCAGAGTGCAGATTCAGACTGCAGAGTGCAGATTCAGAGTGCAGAGTGCAGATTCAGAGTGCAGAGTGCAGATTGTGAGTGCAGATTCAGAGTGCAGAGTGCAGATTCAGAGTGCAGAGTGCAGATTCAGAGTGCAGATTGTGAGTGCAGAGTGTAGATTGTGAGTGCAGAGTGCAGATTCAGAGTGCAGATTCAGAGTGCAGATTCAGAGTGCAGATTCAGAGTGCAGAGTGCAGATTCAGAGTGCAGATTCAGAGTGCAGCGTGCAGATTCAGAGTGCAGAGTGCAGATTCAGAGTGCAGAGTGCAGATGCAGATTCAGAGTGCAGATTCAGAGTGCAGATTCAGAGTGCAGAGTGCAGATTCAGAGTGCAGATTCAGAGTGCAGAGTGCAGATTCAGAGAGCAGAGTGCAGATTCAGAGTGCAGATTCAGAGTGCAGAGTGCAGATTCAGAGTGCAGAGTGCAGATTCAGAGTGCAGATTCAGAGAGCAGAGTGCAGAGTGCAGATTCAGAGTGCAGATTCAGAGTGCAGATTCAGAGTGCAGATTCAGTGCAGATTTAGAGTGCAGATTCAGAGTGCAGAGTGCAGATTCAGAGTGCAGAGTGCAGATTCAGAGTGCAGATTCAGAGTGCAGATTCAGAGTGCAGATTCAGAGTGCAGATTCAGAGTGCAGAGTGCAGATTCAGAGTGCAGAGTGCAGATTCAGAGTGCAGATTCAGAGTGCAGATTCAGAGTGCAGAGTGCAGATTCAGAGTGCAGATTCAGAGTGCAGAGTGCAGATTCAGAGTGCAGATTCAGAGTGCAGAGTGCAGATTCAGAGTGCAGATTCAGAGTGCAGATTCAGAGTGCAGAGTGCAGATTCAGAGTGCAGATTCAGAGTGCAGAGTGCAGATTCAGAGTGCAGATTCAGAGTGCAGAGTGCAGATTGTGAGTGCAGAGTGCAGATTCAGAGTGCAGAGTGCAGATTCAGAGTGCAGAGTGCAGATTCAGAGTGCAGATTGTGAGTGCAGAGTGTAGATTGTGAGTGCAGAGTGCAGATTCAGAGTGCAGATTCAGAGTGCAGATTCAGAGTGCAGATTCAGAGTGCAGAGTGCAGATTCAGAGTGCAGATTCAGAGTGCAGAGTGCAGATTCAGAGTGCAGAGTGCAGATGCAGATTCAGAGTGCAGATTCAGAGTGCAGATTCAGAGTGCAGATTCAGAGTGCAGAGTGCAGATTCAGAGTGCAGATTCAGAGTGCAGATTCAGAGTGCAGATTCAGAGTGCAGATTCAGAGTGCAGAGTACAGATTCAGAGTGCAGATTCAGAGTGCAGAGTGCAGATTCAGAGTGCAGATTCAGAGTGCAGAGTGCAGATTCAGAGTGCAGATTCAGAGTGCAGAGTGCAGATTCAGAGTGCAGAGTGCAGATTCAGAGTGCAGATTCAGAGTGCAGAGTGCAGATTCAGAGTGCAGATTCAGAGTGCAGATTCAGAGTGCAGATTCAGAGTGCAGATTCAGAGTGCAGAGTGCAGATTCAGAGTACAGATTCAGAGTGCAGAGTGCAGATTCAGAGTGCAGAGTGCAGATTGAAAGTGCAGATTCAGAGTGCAGATTCAGAGTGCAGATTCAGAGTGCAGATTCAGAGTGCAGAGTGCAGATTGTGAGTGCAGAGTGCAGATTGTGAGTGCAGAGTGCAGATTGTGAGTGCAGAGTGCAGATTCAGAGTGCAGAGTGCAGATTCAGAGTGCAGAGTGCAGATTCAGAGTGCAGAGTGCAGATTCAGAGTGCAGATTGTGAGTGCAGAGTGTAGATTGTGAGTGCAGAGTGCAGATTCAGAGTGCAGGATCAGAGTGCAGAGTGCACATTCAGAGTGCAGATTCAGAGTGCAGAGTGCACATTTAGAGTGCAGAGTGCAGATTCAGAGTGCAGATTCAGAGTGCAGATTCAGAGTGCAGATTCAGAGTGCAGAGTGCAGATTCAGAGTGCAGAGTGCAGATTTAGAGTGCAGAGTGCAGATTCAGAGTGCAGAGTGCAGAGTGCAGATTCAGAGTGCAGATTCAGAGTGCAGAGTGCATATTCAGAGCGCAGAGTGCAGATTCAGAGTGCAGAGTGCAGATTCAGAGTGCAGATTCAGAGTGCAGAGTGCAGATTCAGAGTGCAGAGTGCAGATTTAGAGTGCAGATTGTGAGTGCAGAGTGCAGATTGTGAGTGCAGATTGTGAGTGCAGAGTGCAGATTGTGAGTGCAGAGTGCAGATTGTGAGTGCAGAGTGCAGATTGTGAGTGCAGAGTGCAGATTGTGAGTGCAGAGTGCAGATTCAGAGTGCAGATTCAGAGTGCAGATTCAGAGTGCAGAGTGCAGATTCAGAGTGCAGATTCAGAGTGCAGATTCAGAGTGCAGAGTGCAGATTCAGAGTGCAGATTCAGAGTGCAGAGTGCAGATTCGGAGTGCAGATTCAGAGTTCAGATTCAGAGTGCAGAGTGCAGATTCAGAGTGCAGATTCAGAGTGCAGATTCAGAGTGCAGAGTGCAGATTCAGAGTGCAGATTCAGAGTGCAGAGTGCAGATTCAGAGTGCAGAGTGCAGATTCAGAGTGCAGATTGTGAGTGCAGAGTGTAGATTGTGAGTGCAGAGTGCAGATTCAGAGTGCAGATTCAGAGTGCAGATTCAGAGTGCAGATTCAGAGTGCAGAGTGCAGATTGTGAGTGCAGAGTGCAGATTGTGAGTGCAGAGTGCAGATTGTGAGTGCAGAGTGCAGATTCAGAGTGCAGAGTGCAGATTCAGAGTGCAGAGTGCAGATTCAGAGTGCAGAGTGCAGATTCAGAGTGCAGATTGTGAGTGCAGAGTGTAGATTGTGAGTGCAGAGTGCAGATTCAGAGTGCAGGATCAGAGTGCAGAGTGCACATTCAGAGTGCAGATTCAGAGTGCAGAGTGCACATTTAGAGTGCAGAGTGCAGATTCAGAGTGCAGATTCAGAGTGCAGATTCAGAGTGCAGAGTGCAGATTCAGAGTGCAGAGTGCAGATTTAGAGTGCAGAGTGCAGATTCAGAGTGCAGAGTGCAGAGTGCAGATTCAGAGTGCAGATGCAGAGTGCATATTCAGAGCGCAGAGTGCAGATTCAGAGTGCAGAGTGCAGATTCAGAGTGCAGATTCAGAGTGCAGAGTGCAGATTCAGAGTGCAGATTCAGAGTGCAGATTCAGAGTGCAGAGTGCAGATTCAGAGTGCAGATTCAGAGTGCAGAGTGCAGATTCAGAGTGCAGATTCAGAGTGCAGAGTGCAGATTCAGAGTGCAGATTCGAGTGCAGAGTGCAGATTCAGAGTGCAGATTCAGAGTGCAGATTCAGAGTGCGGAGTGCAGATTCAGAGTGCAGAGTGCAGATTCAGAGTGCAGATTCAGAGTGCAGATTCAGAGTGCAGATTCAGAGTGCAGTTTGTGAGTGCAGAGTGCAGATTGTGAGTGCAGAGTGCAGATTCAGAGTGCAGAGTGCAGATTCAGAGTGCAGAGTGCAGATTCAGAGTGCAGATTCAGAGTGCAGAGTGCAGATTGTGAGTGCAGAGTGCAGATTGTGAGTGCAGAGTGCAGATTCAGAGTGCAGAGTGCAGATTCAGAGTGCAGATTCAGTGTGCAGATTCAGAGTGCAGAGTGCAGATTCAGAGTGCAGAGTGCAGATTCAGAGTGCAGAGTGCAGATGCAGAGTGCAGATTCAGAGTGCAGATTCAGAGTGCAGAGTGCAGATTCAGAGTGCAGAGTGCAGATTCAGAGTGCAGATTCAGAGTGCAGAGTGCAGATTCAGAGTGCAGATTCAGAGTGCAGAGTGCAGATTCAGAGTGCAGATTCAGAGTGCAGAGTGCAGATTCAGAGTGCAGATTCAGAGTGCAGATTCAGAGTGCAGAGTGCCGATTCAGAGTGCAGATTCAGACTGCAGAGTGCAGATTCAGAGTGCAGAGTGCAGATTCAGAGTGCAGAGTGCAGATTGTGAGTGCAGATTCAGAGTGCAGAGTGCAGATTCAGAGTGCAGATTGTGAGTGCAGAGTGTAGATTGTGAGTGCAGAGTGCAGATTCAGAGTGCAGATTCAGAGTGCAGATTCAGAGTGCAGAGTGCAGATTCAGAGTGCAGATTCAGAGTGCAGAGTGCAGATTCAGAGTGCAGAGTGCAGATTCAGAGTGCAGATGCAGATTCAGAGTGCAGATTCAGAGTGCAGATTCAGAGTGCAGAGTGCAGATTCAGAGTGTAGATTCAGAGTGCAGAGTGCAGATTCAGAGTGCAGAGTGCAGATTCAGAGTGCAGATTCAGAGTGCAGATTCAGAGTGCAGAGTGCAGATTCAGAGTGCAGAGTGCAGATTCAGAGTGCAGATTCAGAGAGCAGAGTGCAGAGTGCAGATTCAGAGTGCAGATTCAGAGTGCAGATTCAGAGTGCAGATTCAGAGTGCAGATTCAGAGTGCAGATTCAGAGTGCAGATTCAGAGTGCAGATTCAGTGCAGATTCAGAGTGCAGAGTGCAGATTCAGAGTGCAGATTCAGAGTGCAGATTCAGAGTGCAGATTCAGAGTGCAGAGTGCAGATTCAGAGTGCAGAGTGCAGATTCAGAGTGCAGATTCAGAGTGCAGAGTGCAGATTCAGAGTGCAGATTCAGAGTGCAGAGTGCAGATTCAGAGTGCAGATTCAGAGTGCAGATTCAGAGTGCAGATTCAGAGTGCAGAGTGCAGATTCAGAGTGCAGAGTGCAGATGCAGAGTGCAGATTCAGAGTGCAGATTCAGAGTGCAGATTCAGAGTGCAGAGTGCAGATTCAGAGTGCAGATTCAGAGTGCAGAGTGCAGATTCAGAGTTCAGAGTGCAGATTCAGAGTGCAGATTCAGAGTGCAGATTGGGAGTGCAGAGTGCAGATTGTGAGTGCAGAGTGCAGATTCAGAGTGCAGAGTGCAGATTCAGAGTGCAGATTCAGAGTGCAGATTCAGAGTGCAGAGTGCAGATTCAGAGTTCAGAGTGCAGATTCAGAGTGCAGATTCAGAGTGCAGATTGTGAGTGCAGAGTGCAGATTGTGAGTGCAGAGTGCAGATTCAGAGTGCAGAGTGCAGATTCAGAGTGCAGAGTGCAGATTCAGAGTGCAGATTCAGAGTGCAGAGTGCAGATTGTGAGTGCAGAGTGCAGATTGTGAGTGCAGAGTGCAGATTCAGAGTGCAGAGTGCAGATTCAGAGTGCAGAGTGCAGATTCAGAGTGCAGATTCAGAGTGCAGAGTGCAGAGTGCAGATTGTGAGCGCAGAGTGCAGATTGTGAGTGCAGAGTGCAGATTCAGAGTGCAGAGTGCAGATTCAGAGTGCAGAGTGCAGATTCAGAGTGCAGATTGTGAGTGTAGATTGTGAGTGCAGAGTGCAGATTCAGAGTGCAGATTCAGTGTGCAGATTCAGAGTGCAGAGTGCAGATTCAGAGTGCAGAGTGCAGATTCAGAGTGCAGAGTGCAGATGCAGAGTGCAGATTCAGAGTGCAGATTCAGAGTGCAGATTCAGAGTGCAGAGTGCAGATTCAGAGTGCAGATTCAGAGTGCAGAGTGCAGATTCGGAGTGCAGATTCAGAGTGCAGAGTGCAGATTCAGAGTGCAGATTCAGAGTGCAGAGTGCAGATTCAGAGTGCAGATTCAGAGTGCAGATTCAGAGTGCAGAGTGCCGATTCAGAGTGCAGATTCAGACTGCAGAGTGCAGATTCAGAGTGCAGAGTGCAGATTCAGAGTGCAGAGTGCAGATTGTGAGTGCAGATTCAGAGTGCAGAGTGCAGATTCAGAGTGCAGAGTGCAGATTCAGAGTGCAGATTGTGAGTGCAGAGTGCAGATTCAGAGTGCAGATTCAGAGTGCAGATTCAGAGTGCAGAGTGCAGATTCAGAGTGCAGAGTGCAGATTCAGAGTGCAGAGTGCAGATGCAGATTCAGAGTGCAGATTCAGAGTGCAGAGTGCAGATTCAGAGTGCAGATTCAGAGTGCAGAGTGCAGATTCGGAGTGCAGAGTGCAGATTCAGAGTGCAGATTCAGAGTGCAGATTCAGAGTGCAGAGTGCAGATTCAGAGTGCAGAGTGCAGATTCAGAGAGCAGAGTGCAGAGTGCAGATTCAGAGTGCAGATTCAGAGTGCAGAGTGCAGATTCAGAGTGCAGATTCAGAGTGCAGATTCAGAGAGCAGATTTAGTGCAGATTCAGAGTGCAGATTCAGAGTGCAGATTCAGAGTGCAGAGTGCAGATTCAGAGTGCAGAGTGCAGATTCAGAGTGCAGATTCAGAGTGCAGATTCAGAGTGCAGATTCAGAGTGCAGAGTGCAGATTCAGAGTGCAGATTCAGAGTGCAGAGTGCAGATTCAGTGTGCAGAGTGCAGATGCAGAGTGCAGATTCAGAGTGCAGATTCAGAGTGCAGATTCAGAGTGCAGATTCAGAGTGCAGATTCAGAGTGCAGAGTGCAGATTCAGAGTGCAGATTCAGAGTGCAGAGTGCAGATTCAGAGTGCAGATTCAGAGTGCAGAGTGCAGATTCAGAGTGCAGATTCAGAGTGCAGAGTGCAGATTCAGAGTGCAGATTCAGAGTGCAGATTCAGAGTGCAGAGTGCAGATTCAGAGTGCAGATTCAGAGTGCAGAGTGCAGATTCAGAGTGCAGAGTGCAGATTCAGAGTGCAGAGTGCAGATTGTGAGTGCAGAGTGCAGATTCAGAGTGCAGAGTGCAGATTCAGAGTGCAGAGTGCAGATTCAGAGTGCAGATTGTGAGTGCAGAGTGTAGATTGTGAGTGCAGAGTGCAGATTCAGAGTGCAGATTCAGAGTGCAGATTCAGAGTGCAGATTCAGAGTGCAGAGTGCAGATTCAGAGTGCAGATTCAGAGTGCAGAGTGCAGATTCAGAGTGCAGAGTGCAGATTCAGAGTGCAGAGTGCAGATGCAGATTCAGAGTGCAGATTCAGAGTGCAGATTCAGAGTGCAGATTCAGAGTGCAGATTCAGAGTGCAGATTCAGAGTGCAGAGTGCAGATTCAGAGTGCAGATTCAGAGTGCAGAGTGCAGATTCAGAGTGCAGAGTACAGATTCAGAGTGCAGAGTGCAGATTCAGAGTGCAGATTCAGAGTGCAGATTCAGAGTGCAGAGTGCAGATTCAGAGTGCAGATTTAGAGTGCAGAGTGCAGATTTAGAGTGCAGAGTGCAGATTCAGAGTGCAGAGTGCAGATTCAGAGTGCAGATTCAGAGTGCAGAATGCAGATTCAGAGTGCAGATTCAAAGTGCAGATTCAGAGTGCAGATTCAGAGTGCAGAGTACAGATTCAGAGTGCAGATTCAGAGTGCAGAGTGCAGATTCAGAGTGCAGATTCAGAGTGCAGAGTGCAGATTCAAAGTGCAGATTCAGAGTGCAGATTCAGAGTGCAGATTCAGAGTGCAGAGTGCAGATTGTGAGTGCAGAGTGCAGATTGTGAGTGCAGAGTGCAGATTCAGAGTGCAGAGTGCAGATTCAGAGTGCAGAGTGCAGATTCAGAGTGCAGATTCAGAGTGCAGATTCAGAGTGCAGAGTGCCGATTCAGAGTGCAGATTCAGACTGCAGAGTGCAGATTCAGAGTGCAGAGTGCAGATTCAGAGTGCAGAGTGCAGATTGTGAGTGCAGATTCAGAGTGCAGAGTGCAGATTCAGAGTGCAGAGTGCAGATTCAGAGTGCAGATTGTGAGTGCAGAGTGTAGATTGTGAGTGCAGAGTGCAGATTCAGAGTGCAGATTCAGAGTGCAGATTCAGAGTGCAGAGTGCAGATTCAGAGTGCAGATTCAGAGTGCAGAGTGCAGATTCAGAGTGCAGAGTGCAGATTCAGAGTGCAGATGCAGATTCAGAGTGCAGATTCAGAGTGCAGATTCAGAGTGCAGAGTGCAGATTCAGAGTGTAGATTCAGAGTGCAGAGTGCAGATTCAGAGTGCAGAGTGCAGATTCAGAGTGCAGATTCAGAGTGCAGATTCAGAGTGCAGAGTGCAGATTCAGAGTGCAGAGTGCAGATTCAGAGTGCAGATTCAGAGAGCAGAGTGCAGAGTGCAGATTCAGAGTGCAGATTCAGAGTGCAGATTCAGAGTGCAGATTCAGAGTGCAGATTCAGAGTGCAGATTCAGAGTGCAGATTCAGAGTGCAGATTCAGAGTGCAGATTCAGTGCAGATTCAGAGTGCAGAGTGCAGATTCAGAGTGCAGATTCAGAGTGCAGATTCAGAGTGCAGATTCAGAGTGCAGAGTGCAGATTCAGAGTGCAGAGTGCAGATTCAGAGTGCAGATTCAGAGTGCAGAGTGCAGATTCAGAGTGCAGATTCAGAGTGCAGAGTGCAGATTCAGAGTGCAGATTCAGAGTGCAGATTCAGAGTGCAGATTCAGAGTGCAGAGTGCAGATTCAGAGTGCAGAGTGCAGATGCAGAGTGCAGATTCAGAGTGCAGATTCAGAGTGCAGATTCAGAGTGCAGAGTGCAGATTCAGAGTGCAGATTCAGAGTGCAGAGTGCAGATTCAGAGTTCAGAGTGCAGATTCAGAGTGCAGATTCAGAGTGCAGATTGGGAGTGCAGAGTGCAGATTGTGAGTGCAGAGTGCAGATTCAGAGTGCAGAGTGCAGATTCAGAGTGCAGATTCAGAGTGCAGATTCAGAGTGCAGAGTGCAGATTCAGAGTTCAGAGTGCAGATTCAGAGTGCAGATTCAGAGTGCAGATTGTGAGTGCAGAGTGCAGATTGTGAGTGCAGAGTGCAGATTCAGAGTGCAGAGTGCAGATTCAGAGTGCAGAGTGCAGATTCAGAGTGCAGATTCAGAGTGCAGAGTGCAGATTGTGAGTGCAGAGTGCAGATTGTGAGTGCAGAGTGCAGATTCAGAGTGCAGAGTGCAGATTCAGAGTGCAGAGTGCAGATTCAGAGTGCAGATTCAGAGTGCAGAGTGCAGAGTGCAGATTGTGAGCGCAGAGTGCAGATTGTGAGTGCAGAGTGCAGATTCAGAGTGCAGAGTGCAGATTCAGAGTGCAGAGTGCAGATTCAGAGTGCAGATTGTGAGTGTAGATTGTGAGTGCAGAGTGCAGATTCAGAGTGCAGATTCAGTGTGCAGATTCAGAGTGCAGAGTGCAGATTCAGAGTGCAGAGTGCAGATTCAGAGTGCAGAGTGCAGATGCAGAGTGCAGATTCAGAGTGCAGATTCAGAGTGCAGATTCAGAGTGCAGAGTGCAGATTCAGAGTGCAGATTCAGAGTGCAGAGTGCAGATTCGGAGTGCAGATTCAGAGTGCAGAGTGCAGATTCAGAGTGCAGATTCAGAGTGCAGAGTGCAGATTCAGAGTGCAGATTCAGAGTGCAGATTCAGAGTGCAGAGTGCCGATTCAGAGTGCAGATTCAGACTGCAGAGTGCAGATTCAGAGTGCAGAGTGCAGATTCAGAGTGCAGAGTGCAGATTGTGAGTGCAGATTCAGAGTGCAGAGTGCAGATTCAGAGTGCAGAGTGCAGATTCAGAGTGCAGATTGTGAGTGCAGAGTGCAGATTCAGAGTGCAGATTCAGAGTGCAGATTCAGAGTGCAGATTCAGAGTGCAGAGTGCAGATTCAGAGTGCAGAGTGCAGATTCAGAGTGCAGAGTGCAGATGCAGATTCAGAGTGCAGATTCAGAGTGCAGAGTGCAGATTCAGAGTGCAGATTCAGAGTGCAGAGTGCAGATTCGGAGTGCAGAGTGCAGATTCAGAGTGCAGATTCAGAGTGCAGATTCAGAGTGCAGAGTGCAGATTCAGAGTGCAGAGTGCAGATTCAGAGAGCAGAGTGCAGAGTGCAGATTCAGAGTGCAGATTCAGAGTGCAGAGTGCAGATTCAGAGTGCAGATTCAGAGTGCAGATTCAGAGAGCAGATTTAGTGCAGATTCAGAGTGCAGATTCAGAGTGCAGATTCAGAGTGCAGAGTGCAGATTCAGAGTGCAGAGTGCAGATTCAGAGTGCAGATTCAGAGTGCAGATTCAGAGTGCAGATTCAGAGTGCAGAGTGCAGATTCAGAGTGCAGATTCAGAGTGCAGAGTGCAGATTCAGTGTGCAGAGTGCAGATGCAGAGTGCAGATTCAGAGTGCAGATTCAGAGTGCAGATTCAGAGTGCAGATTCAGAGTGCAGATTCAGAGTGCAGAGTGCAGATTCAGAGTGCAGATTCAGAGTGCAGAGTGCAGATTCAGAGTGCAGATTCAGAGTGCAGAGTGCAGATTCAGAGTGCAGATTCAGAGTGCAGAGTGCAGATTCAGAGTGCAGATTCAGAGTGCAGATTCAGAGTGCAGAGTGCAGATTCAGAGTGCAGATTCAGAGTGCAGAGTGCAGATTCAGAGTGCAGAGTGCAGATTCAGAGTGCAGAGTGCAGATTGTGAGTGCAGAGTGCAGATTCAGAGTGCAGAGTGCAGATTCAGAGTGCAGAGTGCAGATTCAGAGTGCAGATTGTGAGTGCAGAGTGTAGATTGTGAGTGCAGAGTGCAGATTCAGAGTGCAGATTCAGAGTGCAGATTCAGAGTGCAGATTCAGAGTGCAGAGTGCAGATTCAGAGTGCAGATTCAGAGTGCAGAGTGCAGATTCAGAGTGCAGAGTGCAGATTCAGAGTGCAGAGTGCAGATGCAGATTCAGAGTGCAGATTCAGAGTGCAGATTCAGAGTGCAGATTCAGAGTGCAGATTCAGAGTGCAGATTCAGAGTGCAGAGTGCAGATTCAGAGTGCAGATTCAGAGTGCAGAGTGCAGATTCAGAGTGCAGAGTACAGATTCAGAGTGCAGAGTGCAGATTCAGAGTGCAGATTCAGAGTGCAGATTCAGAGTGCAGAGTGCAGATTCAGAGTGCAGATTTAGAGTGCAGAGTGCAGATTTAGAGTGCAGAGTGCAGATTCAGAGTGCAGAGTGCAGATTCAGAGTGCAGATTCAGAGTGCAGAATGCAGATTCAGAGTGCAGATTCAAAGTGCAGATTCAGAGTGCAGATTCAGAGTGCAGAGTACAGATTCAGAGTGCAGATTCAGAGTGCAGAGTGCAGATTCAGAGTGCAGATTCAGAGTGCAGAGTGCAGATTCAAAGTGCAGATTCAGAGTGCAGATTCAGAGTGCAGATTCAGAGTGCAGAGTGCAGATTGTGAGTGCAGAGTGCAGATTGTGAGTGCAGAGTGCAGATTCAGAGTGCAGAGTGCAGATTCAGAGTGCAGAGTGCAGATTCAGAGTGCAGAGTGCAGATTCAGAGTGCAGATTGTGAGTGCAGAGTGTAGATTGTGAGTGCAGAGTGCAGATTCAGAGTGCAGATTCAGAGTGCAGAGTGCACATGCAGAGTGCACATTTAGAGTGCAGAGTGCAGATTCAGAGTGCAGATTCAGAGTGCAGATTCAGAGTGCAGAGTGCAGATTCAGAGTGCAGAGTGCAGATTTAGAGTGCAGAGTGCAGATTCAGAGTGCAGAGTGCAGAGTGCAGATTCAGAGTGCAGATTCAGAGTGCAGAGTGCATATTCAGAGCGCAGAGTGCAGATTCAGAGTGCAGAGTGCAGATTCAGAGTGCAGAGTGCAGATTCAGAGTGCAGAGTGCAGATGCAGAGTGCAGATTCAGAGTGCAGATTCAGAGTGCAGAGTGCAGATTCAGAGTGCAGAGTGCAGATTCAGAGTGCAGATTCAGAGTGCAGAGTGCAGATTCAGAGTGCAGATTCAGAGTGCAGAGTGCAGATTCAGAGTGCAGATTCAGAGTGCAGAGTGCAGATTCAGAGTGCAGATTCAGAGTGCAGATTCAGAGTGCAGAGTGCCGATTCAGAGTGCAGATTCAGACTGCAGAGTGCAGATTCAGAGTGCAGAGTGCAGATTCAGAGTGCAGAGTGCAGATTGTGAGTGCAGATTCAGAGTGCAGAGTGCAGATTCAGAGTGCAGAGTGCAGATTCAGAGTGCAGATTGTGAGTGCAGAGTGTAGATTGTGAGTGCAGAGTGCAGATTCAGAGTGCAGATTCAGAGTGCAGATTCAGAGTGCAGATTCAGAGTGCAGAGTGCAGATTCAGAGTGCAGATTCAGAGTGCAGCGTGCAGATTCAGAGTGCAGAGTGCAGATTCAGAGTGCAGAGTGCAGATGCAGATTCAGAGTGCAGATTCAGAGTGCAGATTCAGAGTGCAGAGTGCAGATTCAGAGTGCAGATTCAGAGTGCAGAGTGCAGATTCAGAGTGCAGAGTGCAGATTCAGAGTGCAGATTCAGAGTGCAGAGTGCAGATTCAGAGTGCAGAGTGCAGATTCAGAGTGCAGATTCAGAGAGCAGAGTGCAGAGTGCAGATTCAGAGTGCAGAGTGCAGATTCAGAGTGCAGATTCAGAGTGCAGATTCAGAGTGCAGATTCAGAGTGCAGATTCAGAGTGCAGATTCAGTGCAGATTTAGAGTGCAGATTCAGAGTGCAGAGTGCAGATTCAGAGTGCAGATTCAGAGTGCAGATTCAGAGTGCAGATTCAGAGTGCAGATTCAGAGTGCAGAGTGCAGATTCAGAGTGCAGAGTGCAGATTCAGAGTGCAGATTCAGAGTGCAGATTCAGAGTGCAGAGTGCAGATTCAGAGTGCAGATTCAGAGTGCAGAGTGCAGATTCAGAGTGCAGATTCAGAGTGCAGAGTGCAGATTCAGAGTGCAGATTCAGAGTGCAGATTCAGAGTGCAGAGTGCAGATTCAGAGTGCAGATTCAGAGTGCAGAGTGCAGATTCAGAGTGCAGATTCAGAGTGCAGAGTGCAGATTGTGAGTGCAGAGTGCAGATTCAGAGTGCAGAGTGCAGATTCAGAGTGCAGAGTGCAGATTCAGAGTGCAGATTGTGAGTGCAGAGTGTAGATTGTGAGTGCAGAGTGCAGATTCAGAGTGCAGATTCAGAGTGCAGATTCAGAGTGCAGATTCAGAGTGCAGAGTGCAGATTCAGAGTGCAGATTCAGAGTGCAGAGTGCAGATTCAGAGTGCAGAGTGCAGATGCAGATTCAGAGTGCAGATTCAGAGTGCAGATTCAGAGTGCAGATTCAGAGTGCAGATTCAGAGTGCAGAGTGCAGATTCAGAGTGCAGATTCAGAGTGCAGATTCAGAGTGCAGAGTACAGATTCAGAGTGCAGATTCAGAGTGCAGAGTGCAGATTCAGAGTGCAGATTCAGAGTGCAGAGTGCAGATTCAGAGTGCAGATTCAGAGTGCAGAGTGCAGATTCAGAGTGCAGAGTGCAGATTCAGAGTGCAGATTCAGAGTGCAGAGTGCAGATTCAGAGTGCAGAATGCAGATTCAGAGTGCAGATTCAGAGTGCAGATTCAGAGTGCAGATTCAGAGTGCAGAGTGCAGATTTAGAGTACAGATTCAGAGTGCAGAGTGCAGATTCAGAGTGCAGATTCAGAGTGCAGAGTGCAGATTGTGAGTGCAGAGTGCAGATTGTGAGTGCAGAGTGCAGATTGTGAGTGCAGAGTGCAGATTCAGAGTGCAGAGTGCAGATTCAGAGTGCAGAGTGCAGATTCAGAGTGCAGAGTGCAGATTCAGAGTGCAGATTGTGAGTGCAGAGTGTAGATTGTGAGTGCAGAGTGCAGATTCAGAGTGCAGGATCAGAGTGCAGAGTGCACATTCAGAGTGCAGATTCAGAGTGCAGAGTGCACATTTAGAGTGCAGAGTGCAGATTCAGAGTGCAGATTCAGAGTGCAGATTCAGAGTGCAGAGTGCAGATTCAGAGTGCAGAGTGCAGATTTAGAGTGCAGAGTGCAGATTCAGAGTGCAGAGTGCAGATTCAGAGTGCAGAGTGCATATTCAGAGCGCAGAGTGCAGATTCAGAGTGCAGAGTGCAGATTCAGAGTGCAGATTCAGAGTGCAGAGTGCAGATTCAGAGTGCAGAGTGCAGATTTAGAGTGCAGATTGTGAGTGCAGAGTGCAGATTGTGAGTGCAGATTGTGAGTGCAGAGTGCAGATTGTGAGTGCAGAGTGCAGATTGTGAGTGCAGAGTGCAGATTGTGAGTGCAGAGTGCAGATTGTGAGTGCAGAGTGCAGATTCAGAGTGCAGATTCAGAGTGCAGATTCAGAGTGCAGAGTGCAGATTCAGAGTGCAGATTCAGAGTGCAGATTCAGAGTGCAGAGTGCAGATTCAGAGTGCAGATTCAGAGTGCAGAGTGCAGATTCGGAGTGCAGATTCAGAGTTCAGATTCAGAGTGCAGAGTGCAGATTCAGAGTGCAGATTCAGAGTGCAGATTCAGAGTGCAGAGTGCAGATTCAGAGTGCAGATTCAGAGTGCAGAGTGCAGATTCAGAGTGCAGAGTGCAGATTCAGAGTGCAGAGTGCAGATTCAGAGTGCAGATTGTGAGTGCAGAGTGTAGATTGTGAGTGCAGAGTGCAGATTCAGAGTGCAGATTCAGAGTGCAGATTCAGAGTGCAGAGTGCAGATTGTGAGTGCAGAGTGCAGATTGTGAGTGCAGAGTGCAGATTGTGAGTGCAGAGTGCAGATTCAGAGTGCAGAGTGCAGATTCAGAGTGCAGAGTGCAGATTCAGAGTGCAGAGTGCAGATTCAGAGTGCAGATTGTGAGTGCAGAGTGTAGATTGTGAGTGCAGAGTGCAGATTCAGAGTGCAGGATCAGAGTGCAGAGTGCACATTCAGAGTGCAGATTCAGAGTGCAGAGTGCACATTTAGAGTGCAGAGTGCAGATTCAGAGTGCAGATTCAGAGTGCAGATTCAGAGTGCAGAGTGCAGATTCAGAGTGCAGAGTGCAGATTTAGAGTGCAGAGTGCAGATTCAGAGTGCAGAGTGCAGAGTGCAGATTCAGAGTGCAGATGCAGAGTGCATATTCAGAGCGCAGAGTGCAGATTCAGAGTGCAGAGTGCAGATTCAGAGTGCAGATTCAGAGTGCAGAGTGCAGATTCAGAGTGCAGAGTGCAGATTTAGAGTGCAGATTGTGAGTGCAGAGTGCAGATTGTGAGTGCAGAGTGCAGATTGTGAGTGCAGATTGTGAGTGCAGAGTGCAGATTGTGAGTGCAGAGTGCAGATTGTGAGTGCAGAGTGCAGATTGTGAGTGCAGAGTGCAGATTGTGAGTGCAGAGTGCAGATTCAGAGTGCAGATTCAGAGTGCAGATTCGGAGTGCAGATTCAGAGTGCAGAGTGCAGATTCAGAGTGCAGATTCAGAGTGCAGATTCAGAGTGCAGAGTGCAGATTCAGAGTGCAGATTCAGAGTGCAGAGTGCAGATTCAGAGTGCAGATTCAGAGTTCAGATTCAGAGTGCAGAGTGCAGATTCAGAGTGCAGATTCAGAGTGCAGATTCAGAGTGCAGAGTGCAGATTCAGAGTGCAGAGTGCAGATTCAGAGTGCAGATTGTGAGTGCAGAGTGTAGATTGTGAGTGCAGAGTGCAGATTCAGAGTGCAGATTCAGAGTGCAGATTCAGAGTGCAGATTCAGAGTGCAGAGTGCAGATTCAGAGTGCAGATTCAGAGTGCAGAGTGCAGATTCAGAGTGCAGAGTGCAGATGCAGATTCAGAGTGCAGATTCAGAGTGCAGATTCAGAGTGCAGATTCAGATTGCAGATTCAGAGTGCAGAGTGCAGATTCAGAGTGCAGATTCAGAGTGCAGAGTGCAGATTCAGAGTGCAGAGTGCAGATTCAGAGTGCAGATTCAGAGTGCAGAGTGCAGATTCAGAGTGCAGATTCAGAGTGCAGATTCAGAGTGCAGATTCAGAGTGCAGAGTGCAGATTCAGAGTGCAGAGTGCAGATTCAGAGTGCAGATTCAGAGTGCAGAGTGCAGATTCAGAGTGCAGATTCAGAGTGCAGATTCAGAGTGCAGATTCAGAGTGCAGAGTGCAGATTCAGAGTGCAGATTCAGAGTGCAGATTCAGAGTGCAGATTCAGAGTGCAGAGTGCAGATTGTGAGTGCAGAGTGCAGATTGTGAGTGCAGAGTGCAGATTGTGAGTGCAGAGTGCAGATTCAGAGTGCAGAGTGCAGATTCAGAGTGCAGAGTGCAGATTCAGAGTGCAGATTGTGAGTGCAGAGTGTAGATTGTGAGTGCAGAGTGCAGATTCAGAGTGCAGATTCAGAGTGCAGAGTGCACATTCAGAGTGCAGATTCAGAGTGCAGAGTGCATATTCAGAGCGCAGAGTGCAGATTCAGAGTGCAGAGTGCAGATTCAGAGTGCAGATTCAGAGTGCAGAGTGCAGATTCAGAGTGCAGAGTGCAGATTCAGAGTGCAGATTCAGAGTGCAGAGTGCAGATTTAGAGTGCAGATTGTGAGTGCAGAGTGCAGATTGTGAGTGCAGAGTGCAGATTGTGAGTGCAGATTGTGAGTGCAGAGTGCAGATTGTGAGTGCAGATTGTGAGTGCAGAGTGCAGATTGTGAGTGCAGAGTGCAGATTGTGAGTGCAGAGTGCAGATTGTGAGTGAAGAGTGCAGATTCAGAGTGCAGAGTGCAGATTCAGAGTTCAGAGTGCAGATTCAGAATGTAGATTCAGAGTGCAGATTCAGAGTGCAGATTCAGAGTGCAGATTCAGAGTGCAGAGTGCAGATTCAGAGTGCAGATTCAGAGTGCAGAGTGCAGATTCAGAGTGCAGATTCAGAGTGCAGATTCAGAGTGCAGATCCAGAGTGCAGAGTGCAGATTCAGAGTGCAGATTCAGAGTGCAGAGTGCAGATTCAGAGTGCAGATTCAGAGTGCAGAGTGCAGATTGAGAGTGCAGATTCAGAGTGCAGAGTGCAGATTCAGAGTGCAGATTCAGAGTGCAGATTCAGAGTGCAGAGTGCAGATTCAGAGTGCAGAGTGCAGATTCAGAGTGCAGATTCAGAGTGCAGATTCAGAGTGCAGAGTGCAGATTCAGAGTGCAGATTCGAGTGCAGAGTGCAGATTCAGAGTGCAGATTCAGAGTGCAGATTCAGAGTGCAGATTCAGAGTGCAGATTCAGAGTGCAGATTCAGAGTGCAGATTCAGAGTTCAGAGTGCAGATTCAGAGTGCAGATTCAGAGTGCAGAGTGCAGATTGTGAGTGCAGAGTGCAGATTGTGAGTGCAGAGTGCAGATTCAGAGTGCAGAGTGCAGATTCAGAGTGCAGAGTGCAGATTCAGAGTGCAGAGTGCAGATTCAGAGTGCAGAGTGCAGATTCAGAGTGCAGATACAGAGTGCAGAGTGCAGAGTGCAGATTGTGAGTGCAGAGTGCAGATTGTGAGTGCAGAGTGCAGATTCAGAGTGCAGAGTGCAGATTCAGAGTGCAGAGTGCAGATTCAGAGTGCAGATTCAGAGTGCAGAGTGCAGAGTGCAGATTGTGAGTGCAGAGTGCAGATTGTGAGTGCAGAGTGCAGATTCAGAGTGCAGAGTGCAGATTTAGAGTGCAGAGTGCAGATTCAGAGTGCAGATTGTGAGTGCAGAGTGTAGATTGTGAGTGCAGAGTGCAGATTCAGAGTGCAGATTCAGAGTGCAGATTCAGAGTGCAGATTCAGAGTGCAGAGTGCAGATGCAGAGTGCAGATTCAGAGTGCAGATTCAGAGTGCAGATTCAGAGTGCAGAGTGCAGATTCAGATTCAGAGTGCAGATTCAGAGTGCAGAGTGCAGATTCAGAGTGCAGATTCAGAGTGCAGAGTGCAGATTCAGAGTGAGATTCAGAGTGCAGATTCAGAGTGCAGAGTGCAGATTCAGAGTGCAGATTCAGAGTGCAGAGTGCAGATTCAGAGTGCAGAGTGCAGATTCAGAGTGCAGAGTGCAGATTGTGAGTGCAGAGTGCAGATTCAGAGTGCAGAGTGCAGATTCAGAGTGCAGAGTGCAGATTCAGAGTGCAGATTCAGAGTGCAGATTCAGAGTGCAGATTCAGAGTGCAGAGTGCAGATTCAGAGTGCAGAGTGCAGATTCAGAGTGCAGAGTGCAGATGCAGATTCAGAGTGCAGATTCAGAGTGCAGAGTGCAGATTCAGAGTGCAGATTCAGAGTGCAGAGTGCAGATTCAGAGTGCAGAGTGCACATTCAGAGTGCAGATTCAGAGTGCAGATTCAAAGTGCAGAGTGCACATTCAGAGTGCAGATTCAGAGTGCAGAATGCAGATTCAGAGTGCAGATTCAGAGTGCAGAGTGCAGATTCAGAGTGCAGATTGTGAGTGCAGAGTGTAGATTGTGAGTGCAGAGTGCAGATTCAGAGTGCAGATTCAGAGTGCAGATTCAGAGTGCAGAGTGCAGATTCAGAGTGCAGATTCAGAGTGCAGATTCAGAGTGCAGAGTGCACATTCAGAGTGCAGATTCAGAGTGCAGAGTGCAGATTCAGAGTGCAGATTCAGAGTGCAGATTCAGAGTGCAGAGTGCAGATTCAGAGTGCAGATTCAGAGTGCAGATTCAGAGTGCAGAGTGCAGATTCAGAGTGCAGATTCAGAGTGCAGATTCAGAGTGCAGATGCGGAGTGCAGATTCAGAGTGCAGATTCAGAGTGCAGAGTGCAGATTCAGAGTGCAGATTCAGAGTGCAGATTCAGAGTGCAGATTCAGAGTGCAGAGTGCAGATTCAGAGTGCAGATTCAGAGTGCAGATTCAGAGTGCAGATTCAGAGTGCAGATTCAGAGTGCAGAGTGCAGATTCAGAGTGCAGATTCAGAGTGCAGAGTGCAGATTCAGAGTGAATGTAAATGTAAATGTAAATGTAGTATACTTGTAAAGCGCACAGCTGCCCCAGCAACGGGGCGTCCCGGCGCTGTATAACTCTGGGGAACCCGTCCTGGCTTTCCCTGTGGGATGGTCCCTTGCTGGGAGTCCCCAAGGTGGAGCCAGGCATCCCCGGAATTGGTGGGGCCGTTGTGGAGATTAGGCAAGCTAATGCCCAGAGTTGCCGAGTGGAACCCCTGATTAGAGTAAGCACCGAAGCGAGAATTATCGAGTCTGCTGACCAAGGTCCACGACCCTGCCGCGTCGGGAATTGAACCCTGATCCCAGGCTGACTTCTGCTCTCAGGCCTGCCGCCTCTAACCAGTGAGCCATACTACTCCACAGAGTGCAGATTCAGAGTGCAGAGTGCAGATTGTGAGTGCAGAGTGCAGATTCAGAGTGCAGATTCAGAGTGCAGAGTGCAGATTCAGAGTGCAGAGTGCAGATTCAGTGTGTAGATTGTGAGTGCAGAGTGTAGATTGTGAGTGCAGAGTGCAGATTCAGAGTGCAGATTCAGAGTGCAGATTCAGAGTGCAGAGTGCAGATTCAGAGTGCAGATTCAGAGTGCAGATTCAGAGTGCGGAGTGCAGATTCAGAGTGCAGAGTGCAGATGCAGATTCAGAGTGCAGATTCAGAGTGCAGATTCAGAGTGCAGAATGCAGATTCAGAGTGCAGATTCAGAGTGCAGAGTGCAGATTCAGAGTGCAGAGTGCAGATTCAGAGTGCAGATTCAGAGTGCAGAGTGCAGATTCAGAGTGCAGATTCAGAGTGCAGATTCAGAGTGCAGAGTGCAGATTCAGAGTGCAGATTCAGAGTGCAGAGTGCAGATTCAGAGTGCAGAGAGCAGATTCAGAGTGCCGATTCAGAGTGCAGATTCAGAGTGCAGATTCAGAGTGCAGAGTGCAGATTCAGAGTGCAGATTCAGAGTGCAGAGTGCAGATTCAGAGTGCAGATTCAGAGTGCAGATTCAGAGTGCAGAGTGCAGATTCAGAGTGCAGATTCAGAGTGCAGATTCAGAGTGCAGAGTGCAGATTGTGAGTGCAGAGTGCAGATTGTGAGTGCAGAGTGCAGATTGTGAGTGCAGAGTGCAGATTCAGAGTGCAGAGTGCAGATTCAGAGTGCAGAGTGCAGATTCAGAGTGCAGAGTGCCGATTCAGAGTGCAGATTGTGAGTGCAGAGTGTAGATTGTGAGTGCAGAGTGCAGATTCAGAGTGCAGATTCAGAGTGCAGAGTGCACATTCAGAGTGCAGATTCAGAGTGCAGAGTGCACATTTAGAGTGCAGAGTGCAGATTCAGAGTGCAGATTCAGAGTGCAGATTCAGAGTGCAGAGTGCAGATTCAGAGTGCAGAGTGCAGATTTAGAGTGCAGAGTGCAGATTCAGAGTGCAGAGTGCAGATTCAGAGTGCAGAGTGCAGATTCAGAGTGCAGAGTGCATATTCAGAGCGCAGAGTGCAGATTCAGAGTGCAGAGTGCAGATTCAGAGTGCAGAGTGCAGATTCAGAGTGCAGAGTGCAGATTCAGAGTGCAGATTGTGAGTGCAGAGTGTAGATTGTGAGTGCAGAGTGCAGATTCAGAGTGCAGATTCAGAGTGCAGAGTGCAGATTCAGAGTGCAGAGTGCACATTCAGAGTGCAGAGTGCAGATTCAGAGTGCAGATTCAGAGTGCAGATTCGGAGTGCAGATTCAGAGTGCAGATGCGGAGTGCAGATTCAGAGTGCAGAGTGCAGATTCAGAGTGCAGAGTGCAGATTCAGAGTGCAGAGTGCAGATTCAGAGTGCAGATTCAGAGTGCAGATTCAGAGTGCAGAGTGCAGATTCAGAATGCAGATTCAGAGTGCAGAGTGCAGATTCAGAGTGCAGATTCAGAGTGCAGAGTGCAGAGTGCAGATTCAGAGTGCAGAGTGCAGATTCAGAGTGCAGTTGCAGAGTGCAGTTGGAGAGGGAACTCAGCAGCACCACCACAGCATCACTCAGCAGCACCACAGCATCACTCAGCACCACCACAGCATCACTCAGCACCACCACAGCATCACTCAGCACCACCACAGCACCACTCAGCACCACCACAGCACCACTCAGCGCAATCCCAGCATCACTCAGCACCACCACAGCATCACTCCGCGACATCACAGCATCAATCTGTGCAACCATTCAACAACAACTGGTTCAATTATGTTCTCTCAATGTTTCAAGCTTTATTACAAATGTCACAAAAAGATGTAATTTCACTTCTGTTCTTGGATTTTCATCACAATAAAATACACTGAACATAATCTTCACAAACGTTATTTACAAAAGTTTAAGCTATTGCCAATATAAATTACAATCACTTTTATTTAAGTATTAATTATTAAAAAAAATTAAAAGCCATTGCTATTTGTAATATCAATACATCTAAGTCACGTAAATACAAAACATGTTGCATTACAAATGCTATAGTCGTCACATGTGCGAAAGTTATAACTATTGGCATTGAAAATGACAAAGCTATTAATTTAGCTATTTTCAAAATCAACACATAAATAAAAAAATTGTCATTTACAAGACCAATAGCTCAAACTTTCATAATGCGAGACCTATTGCATTGCAAATGCTTGTTCTTGTCTGCTGGGATTTTGAGGCGAGATGCTCCTTTAGAGCGGAGGTTCCTTTGTTGAATGTGTTTGGTGATTTTATTCCTGATGAAGAGTGGTCCTATTCCATGTATTGCTTTGTGAGTAATACAAAGCAGCTTGAACGTGGATCTTCTGGCAACCGGTAACCAATGCAGGGCTTTCAAGGCATGGGAGATGTGGTCTTGTGGTTTGATATGCAAGAGTAGTTTGGCAGCCGAGTTCTGAATTCGTTGTAGTCTTTTCATGGTCGTTAAATGTGATCCGTGGTAGAGGCTATTGGCGTAATCGAATTTGGATAGAACAAGGGAGATGGTAGCTTGGACCTTGTGTGGTAATCCCAAATGAGGGAAAATTCATCACAGCGTTTTTATAGTAGCAAAGCTTGATCTTGCTAGTTTATCTACTTGGACATTCATCGACAGCTTGGAGTCCATGGTCATTCCGAGGTTTCTTACTTCCTTCGATACTTTAGGCAGTGATCCCAGTTCATCAGGCCATGCGGCAAGCGGGTTGTAATTTTTCCAATCGCCACACGTGAGTATTTCAGTTTTTGAAGCATTCAATTTGAGATGGCTCCAAGTCATCCACTGATCCACGGCTCTGAGACAGCTGAAAATTGGTGATTTTCCAATGTCTTTGGGGCATTTTAGTTGAAAGAGTATTTGCGTGTGATCTGCACTTCCTTCCACTCATTAGAAGATGGACTAACCCCCTCCAGTTTATGTACAATACTAGCAAGTGTGGCGGCCATTTTATAACGTGCAAAGTTCATTCAATGCATATAGAACTCTTAGGCCATAAATATATTTAACATGTATACAATCAATACATTTGATGTATTAAGTCTCAGTTAATGATGAAGAGTGATCCCGTGCATATTGCTGCCATTTGAGGATATTATGCAGGAGTCAATCTATAGCATGCAGCAAGTCGCAATTATGGCGGCCTCGCCCAAGTGGGCATGAAAAAGAGGAATCCAATGCATAGTTCTGGTACTTTGGAATACTGTACAGAAAACAATCTTTTCTCTGCAAAGAAACACAATCGTAACGTCTCGCCCAAGTGGGCCAATGCCTAATACGTATTAAAAGGCATAGTAATAGGGGAATAGCCCAACAGTATGGCCCATGTGGGCATTAATATACATCAAGTCCTAGGTATTGTAATCCAAAGTGTCCCAGTAAGTTCATCATCATATGCACAAAGCGAAATTAGTCACATATGGTTCTTTAAACAGTTGATAGGTGAAGTGCACAAACCCAAAATATAAGAGATTAAAATTACTAAAATCGAAAACTGCTGCTATATACATAAATTTAGTTCAACATTATTAGTCATACAGATGGATTGCCAATTCCTCACTTGAATTTAAGCCTTTGGATGACATACTCTCAAGGTAAATAATATACTATGATTCAAGCTTTCTTAGTGAAAGTTCCCTATTTCCCCTTCTGATTCCCAGGGTCACAGAGTCAATGACAACAATACGGACAACAGTCTCATCTTGAAAGTGACAGGCTTGAAAATGGCGAGCTACGGGGTATTGCTTGTTGTTAGTCCTTATTGCACAAATGTGCTCCAGTACCCGTTTCTTAGCCCGATGTATCGTGCTCCCCACATACCATTTATTGCAGGGACAGATCAACACATATACACAATAAGCTGTATTGCACATTAATGATTTTCTAATCACAAACTCCCTCTTGGAGTTGGGTACCAACAGCCTGTCACAGTCAATACTACCTTTGCATGCTTTACAGTTCCTGCAACATCTAAATCCAGGTGGCCCGCAGTGCCCCCTCTCGCTGCTTCTGTGACATGATTGTGGCTCAGCTCTTCTCTTAATGAGCAGCTTTTTCTGAAAGTGATCTGTGGATTACCACCAGGATTTTTCTTCAGATGATCATCTGTCAACAATACATGCCAATGTTTCTTAAAAATCCTGTGCACTTCACTGGCCTGACCTGAAAACGTAGTTATGAATCGTATACATTCACTACTCCCTTCCTTTCTGGTGGGAAGTAGCAGTTTGTTCCTAGTCACACTTTCTACTCTGGATACAGCCTCAGAGATGATTTTCGCACTGTATCCCTGTTCCTTAAACCGTTTGCACATGATGTCCTCCTCACACTTATAAGCAGCACCAGAGCTACAGTTTCTTTTGGCGCGTAACAGTGACTCATAGGGGATACTTTATGAGGTTGCGAGGGTGTGGGCTATTGGCACTGAGAATACTATTCCCATTGTGCTCCGGCCCTGGTCCACCACAGCTGACGCTGCTTGAGTGGAGGGTGGACACACACGGCTTGACACACCCCCCTGGCACTTCTGACGATTGTTGCTAGACTGAGGTGGACTAGTATTTAAACCGGCATGAGACGAGAGCGCAGCTGGCACGCCAAAGCCAAGCCCGTCTGCGCCCGTACGAGCCCGACCGGGACCAGGGGCCACAACCTCTGGTTCTCACGAGGGGGCACCCCGTCTATACAAGGCTTAACAGCTGGCCTGCCTTAGGGGTACACAGGTTTGCCACCACAGCCTTTGGCCTCCTTCTAACTAACAAATGCCTGCACTGCCCCCTAGTTCTTGACTCTGGTCACTCAGACGATAAGACCCCTCCACCTAACCTAGATTTTAAAATGCTTCTGCTTAAATGTCGATCAATGACCAAACATGCCATAGAGATTAGGCTAATCCTGGAAGAAAAGAGCCCAGATGTGATGTTTCTGACAGAAACATGGCTCAACAATTGGTCAGATCCAGTGGTAGTCCAGGCACTTCTACCAGGCTATGCCATACAAAGGCAAGATCGCTTACTTAGCAGAGGAGGGGGTCTCGCCATTATACATAGGGATACATTTAGCTGCCGTCTGCATGAGGGATTCAGAAAAGGGGGTGGTGATGAACAGAGTGTCTGAATTAAGCAGACCACTCTTACCCAGTCCAAAGATCAGGGCTTGATCCATCACCGTTTTTTAGCTCACTGCACCATCCCAGCTCAGAACCTGGCTACATGCAAATTAGTCTGTTCCTGTCCCAGTGCATGATGGGAACAGGGCAAACCAAACTACCAAGCCAATTCTTATACTGGGAAGGAAACAAGCTTCCGGGAAACCAAACTACCAAGCCAATTCTTATACTGGGAAGGAAACAAGCTTCCGGGTCCATCACCACCCCCTTTTTGAAATTATTTTGGCCACCATGAGTGTGGAAGGGTATGCTCAGACATGAGTCCCTTGCTCACTGCACCATCAGGATTCAAGCAAGCCGGGCCGAAGACGGCTGTAATGCCAGAAACCGGTCCCCGGAAGCTTGTTTCCTTTCCAGTGAAGAATTGGCTTGGTAGTTTGGTCTGCCCTGTTCCCATGATGCACTGGGCCAGGGACAGACTAATTTGCATAGAGCCAGGTTCTGAACTGGGATGGTGCAGTGAGCTAAAAAACGGTGATGGATCAAGCCCTGATCTGTTGACTGGGTAGGAGTGTTCTGATTAACTCAGATACTCTGTCCATCACCACCCCCTTTTTGAAATTATTTTGGCCACCATGAGTATGGAAGGGTATGCTCAGACATGAGTCCCTTGCTCACTGCACCATCAGGATTCAAGCAAGCCGGGCCGAAGGCGGCTGTAATGCCAGAAACCGGTCCCCGGAAGCTTGTTTCCTTTCCAGTGAAGAATTGGCTTGGTAGTTTGGTCTGCCCTGTTCCCATGATGCACTGGGCCAGGGACAGACTAATTTGCATAGAGCCAGGTTCTGAACTGGGATGGTGCAGTGAGCTAAAAAACGGTGATGGATCAAGCCCTGATCTGTTGACTGGGTAGGAGTGTTCTGATTAACTCAGATACTCTGTCCATCAACACCCCCCTTTTTGGAATTAGTCTGCATGAGGGGTCAATTCGTGATTGTGAAAATCTCTCTTTTGCGATCGGCTTTTCGCAAACATGCACCTTTTTTGGGGTCCTAATCTACCGACCCCCAGGAGCCTCTGGAAACTTTAACACTGAACTTCCTGAAAACATAGCTATCTTAGCAAGCTCCCTGTCCAACTTCTCAGTACCGTAGATCTGAATATTCATTTTGATGATGCCTCCTCATCTAGTGTAGAGAAATTGATTGACAACCTAGGGTCCCTATCCCTTAACCTGAAAGTGAATGGCCCGACCCACCTCAAAGGACATTTACTTGACCCTATTTTCACTAACACCAACCTATTAGTAGAAAGCCCCATCCCTCTACCCTGGAGTGACCACTATCTGATACCCTTTACTTGGTGTGCCCCGACCAGCGATCGGACTGAGGCTTCCCTAAAGAAAATTAGTCGGAATTGGTCTAGGATTCCTGTTGAGCCTTGGGCAGATATCCTTAATAACACGCGACGAACTTTAAAAGGTGACCCAGAATTAGCAAACCTTGAACTTAATGGATGGCTTGAAGCCTCCTTAGACGTGGTGGCCCCGAAGAAGTTTAGGAACAATAAAAAGGGCCTGAAAAAGATAACGTGGTATACTCCCGCCCTGAGGGAACTGAAACTGAAGTGTAAACAAATAGAAAGACAGGTGAGGAAAGATTTCTCAGAGGAAAAAAAGCAAATTTACAGAGAAGCTGTAAAATTGTACAAATTAGAAATCTGCAAAAACCAAGCCAAGTATTATGAAACTAAAATCTCTTCAGCCTCTAATGCCCCGCGAGAAATGTTTAGGATTTTTAAAACACTCACTATCCCTGTTCCACCATCACCACTTGTAGCTGACACACTAAAACGCTGCAATGATATAGCAGAATTCTTTCACATCAAGATTCAATCCATTTACCTAACATTTCCATCAGCTACCACCCCCCAAAATCCCCCTCAGATGGACAATGGGGGTAGCCGGTTAGCAACAGATCTGAAGGTCTTTCCACCCTTGGATCTGGAATCTCTTGAAATCTACTTGAATAAATTAAAATCCGGCTCCCCGAGAGACATGGCCCCACCTACTGTTCTGAATCAAGTCTCCCATACAGTCGCCCTTACTATATTAGAACTCAATAATGTATCCTTGAGCACAGGGAAGGGCCCATCCTCATGGAAACAAGCCATGGTTAGAGCACTGCTTAAAAAAGCAGGAGTCGACCCAGAAGTATTCTCGAATTATCGCCCCATTTCATTGCTGCCAGGGATTGCAAAAATCGCAGAGAAACGTGTAAATTCCATCCTGTCCACATATCTGGAAGAGAACGGCTGTTTTCACTCTACGCAAACAGGAGTTAGACCCCAGCAGGGCACAGAGACAGCCTTGATTGCTGTCACTGAGGAAACAAGTAAAATTATGGACTCTGGAGGCTCGGCAGCAATTATCCTCCTGGACCTGAGTGCAGCCTTAGATACCATTAACCATCATCTGCTGATCTCTAGGATTAGAGAGGCAGGGATATCGGGAGCTGCACTGAGGTGGCTGGAGTCTTTCCTAGATGGCCGCTCGTCCAGGTCTTCGAGGAAAACTGCACCTCCAGAAGCATGCCTTTGAGGTGTGGGGTGCCACAAAGCTCATCGCAAAGCCCCACCCTTTTTAATATTTATATGAGCCCCCTGGCCAAAATGGTTGAGCCCTTTGGCATCGTTACAATCTAGCCAATTGTCTCAAAACAATCTCAGCCTGGATGGAGCGCCCCTTACTTCAACTAAATGGAGCAAAAACAGAATTGATGCTTCTGGGTAAACCTCTCCGAGGGGGGTCCACTCCCCTATGGCCTAATTGTTTGGGCAGCGCACCAACACCCAAAGACCAAATAAAAAGTCTGGGATTTTGGCTGGACAAGAAACTAAACATGAAGGTCTAAGCGCAGAAGTTTGCAGGATGCTACTTTGGATTACTAAGGATGATGAGGAAAGTTTTTCCGATATTGTCCTGGGAGGCTAAGAAACTAGTAGTCCAAGCTTGAATCCTCCACCGCTTGGACTACGCGAATGCCCTTTATGTTGGATCACCACGATCCACAATAATGAGACTCCAGGCAGTGCAGAATTGTGCAGCCAGATTGATTCTGAATATTCCCTGCAGAGAATCAGCTCAAGCAGCTATAGCTTCACTGCACTGACTGCCTGTTGCGGAGAGGATTTAGTTTAAAGCCCTCGGTGTCACCCACAAGCTTATGGCTGCTAAAAGCCCGCCAATTTTTCAATCAATTATTGTCCCATATCATCCCAATAGAGCTCTGCGCTCTGGAAACAAATGCATGCCTACCGTCTAGAGAATTCACAAGACCATAGGTGGAGGTCAGCAATTCTCTTATGTTGCCTCCAGAAGGTGGAACACTTTTCCTGACTATATTCAGTTGGAAGAAGACCATCTGGCTTTCCGTAGGCAGTTGAAGACGTTCTTATTCCCATCTAGTTAAGGTGCGCACTCGCAGGCTAGGTTCTTAGCACTGGAAGGCCTTATGGTAGCCATGCGCTTTATAAGTACCATTTTCCTTTCATTTCTTTTTTCGAAACAATCTTGTTACTAAGGTTTCATCTTTCACCTCTAGGTGTACATCCAAAAATTCTATGGGCCTCTTACTGATATGTTCAGTGAAGGAAAGGTTAAACGTATTCACATTCACAGTCAACTTATCAATTAAGCATCTCGCTGACTTTTCATCTTCTGCTATTGTGAGGTCACCTGCTCCTCCCACCAGCACCTGAGTATATTCGAATAGCTGGGGGCGAAGCAGGGGCCCGTCGCAGTGCCCTGTGACTGCCTGTAGATGGTGTTATCGAAGATAAAAAAGTTGTTAATCAAACAAAACTAAATCATGTTTAAAATCTTCTGAGAGTGGTGAAGCAATGAAATAAATTGTGTTTTAAAAAACGTCGGATAACCTGAAGTCCTAGCTCGTGTTGAATACTGGTATACAAACTACTCACATCAATAGTAACTAAGGTGTAATTGTTCTCCCAATGTATCCCATCAATAATGGTCAGAAAATGTGTAGTGTCTCTGAGGTAGGCGGGCAGTGCTACTACATACGGTCTAAGGTAGTGGTCGATGAACATGCAAGTATTCTCCAGTAATTGACCCATAGAAGAAACTATAGGTCTCCATGGGGGACTCTGGGTATCTTTATGTAGTTTCGGAAGTAGGTAAAGAATGGGGATCCTAGGGGTGTGCACACTGGAGGTAGTTGTACTCTTCCCACTCTAACAGTTCCTTGTCTCTCCATTCTACCAATAATTCTCTGTAGTATTAGATCTTAATATTTCCGCCATGCTAGATTCACAGTAGCATTTCACATCACTCATCTGTCTTTTCCCTTCCGCCAAGTACTTGTGTTTGTCTAAAACCACCACGTTCCCACTCTTATCCGACTGGCGGATTACAATGCTGTTGTCGGCTTTCAGGTTATATATATATATATATATATATATATATATATATATATATATATAACCTGAAAGCCGACATATATATATATATATATATATATATATATATATATATACATACATATATATATATATATTACCTACTTAGGATTTTTTCTCTATGGGATTTTTGAAAATTCTATGTCTAATAACTTTGGCGTTTGTGGACGGAATTGGCTGAAATTTTCAGGAAAATGGCACAATGTGTTTCTGAGCAGCCCTTGAAAATTTGGGGGGGGTTCGTCAAGGGGGGGCCGAGAAAAAAGGGGGGTCCCAAAACGTGTTTTTAACATTGAGTTTTCCATAGGGCGGTTGGCCTCACTTTTAGCCCGAACGGCTGAATGGATTTGCACGAAACTTGGCAAAATTGTAGGGACTGGTAGCCCGATGTGCCTTTTGTAGGTCTCAATATATGTGCTCCAGTGGATTTTGAGAAATTAACGTTTAAAAAAAGATATATATCTGTAACAGCAGACCGGGCAGCGTCCCAGGACGCGTACTTTGCGCGCAACGGAGCTTTGTGAAGCGAAGCTGATTGGTTCTCCGGCGTCTGTCAACATTCCAAACAGTCCGTAGCGGCCGCCATCTTGTCTCTCGGTAGGATCGAGAGACAAGAGGAGGCCAAAGCGAAGGGGCAAATGACCATAAGGGGGAATAGTAGATCCTCGCTGACCCCCTAGGTTTGATGTGAAGGTTTTAAAAGGGCCCCGCGGGGCAAAAAAAAAAAATAATAATAATAATCGAACGGCTGAATGGATTTGCACGAAACTTGGCAAAATTGTAGGGACTGGTAGCCCGATGTGCCTTTGCTAGGTCTCAATATATGTGCTTCAGTGGATTTTGAGAAATTAACGTTCAAAAAAAGATATATATCTGTAACAGCGCACCGCTTCGCGTACTTTTCGCGTTACGGAGCTTTGCGAAGCGAAGCTGATTGGCTCTCCGGTGTCTGTAAACATTCCAAACAGTACGTAGCGGCCGCCATCTTGTCTCTCGGTAGGATCGAGAGACAAGAGGAGGCCAAAGCGAAGGGGCAAATGACCATAAGGGGGCATAGTAGATCCTCGCTGACCCCCTAGGTTTGATGTGGAGGTTTAAAAAGGGCCCCGCGGGGCAAAAAAAAATAATAATAATAATAATCGAACGGCTGAATGGATTTGCACGAAACTTGGTAAAATATTAGGGACTGGTAGCCCGATGTGCCTTTGCTAGGTCTCAATATATGTGCTTCAGTGCATTTTGAGAAATTAACGTTCAAAAACAAGATATATATCTGTAACAGCGCTCCGCTTCGCGGAGATAAAATTATATCTGTATTACCTAGCTGTTGCTAACACCAGTTAGCGACGGCTAGTAGGAGATAGCGACCATCTTGGGCCCCACTTTGCATGTGAGTGATATTTATCACTAATGACATGCAAAGTGGGCATGCCAAGATGTTAGCGACTGGAAACAGTCGCTAACATCGCTATCTCCTATTATCAACTTTTGGAAATATTCGAGATAAGCGCGAATATCTCCAAAAAGTAACAGCTGCCCTGAGCAGTTCTTAGCCATGTTATGCAATGGGAGGTGGATAACATGGCTAAGAGCATTAGCTCGGTAATGCATGAATATCGCTGAGTTTTCAGCGATATTAATGCATTGCGGTCGTTTTTTATCGTATTTGCGATAAACCTTGATAATAGCAAGGTTTATCTGCGATAATTTCTGACGGTAAAAAAATCTTTGCAATGCATCGTTAGGGATAAATATCGCTTAACTTTGGTAATATGCCCCAACGCCTGTTAACGTTCGATTCGAAGGAAATCAGGAAGTGTTGAAAAACATTGTCTGCGCCATCTTGTCTTTTTTCAAATGCCACACTTTTGTCGTGCACGGCAGCCATTTTAGATGCCTTGACCAGACCCACTCTGTGCACGCTGTCGATCCTTAGCATGGCTCCCCACCCTCGCAAGCATCTCACCCAGGCAGTGGTCACCCCCGCTCTCTGTCTTATGCATGGGTAATAAACCTCCCCCCATCTGCGCTGCTCTTCCCTGAGAATCACACCCTGTGCCCGCCCGACACCTCCCTTTCGCCCTATTCACTACCGCACCCTCTGACACTCCTTTTCCTCTGTGTCCGATTGTCCAGGCCGGTCCTAGGCTATCAGCTAGCCCTGCAGATGTAGTTTATGGCCACAGCTGTAAAGAATCACCCCTCTTCAAAGGAGTTATAGTAGATCAAGGCCCACACTCGATGAGATCCGTCACAGCAGAAGCGTTGCTATTATCTGAAAACCATCCTGTATTGTGATTGGGGAGGGGACCGAGCGTGAAGCGGAAGATTCCAGGGATGACTCTTTGTACATCAAAGTTTTTACAATTATGTGTCACATTAAAAATATATAGCACTCCGACAAAGTAGTAAGATTATAAAACTTTAATAATTTATAAATATATACAAGAAAACAAAAATAGTAATAACATATAAACATTTTTAGGGGAAAACAACGAAGTAGCGGTCGGCTGTGCGAATAGTCCCAATGCAGCACAACGTCCAGATTTCCGGCGTGGGGCGTCGCGGGGGGTGGGTCATCAGTAGCAAACTGTTGTGCGAATAGTTCCAAGGCAGCAGAACGCGCCGAAATCTAGATGACACGAAAGTGATGTCTAGTAAGTTGCCACCCAGCAAATAACGGCGTGGGGCGTCGCGGGGGGTGGGTCATCAGTAGCAAACTGTTGTGCGAATAGTTCTAAGGCAGCAGAACGATGGCACCAAGGTGATGTCCAGTAAGTTGCCGCACTGGTTTTGGTATCCTACAATGCTGCTCCGAATAACGGCGTGGGGCGCCCCGGGGGAGGCGGCGTGAACGGGCCTCTCCAGGTGGAGTGTCATCTGTTGTAGTGGGGCGCCCCTTTACCGTTTCAGTTGCCATTCCGTCCGTTTTTGGTCCACTGTGTCAAAAGCCGCAATTCAGCTGAGTTGCGCCCACTCTTGCGGTGCAGCGATAGGCGGCTGTCACAGGACTCTCAAAATGGCGGCAGGCTCTTTCCTTTTTGGGCCTGGTCCACTGAAATGGCCCTGGGACACCTTGGAAATCGGACGCTTGTCTGCTAGGTCTTGGACCCCATTCTCGAAAGCGTCCCCTCCGCCTTGAGAATTCATCAAAAGTTTTGGGGGCCCCGACTCCTGCAGGCTTCTGGTGGGGAGCGGCTGCCATGATTGCTCGCGGAATGACCACGACGGAGCTACGAGATGGTGGTGCTCTCATGCTGACGCCAGTTTAGTCTGAAACATCCAGAAACAAGGTGGGGCTTTCATCGTTTGGGAAAAAAAAAAAGTTTTCATCCAATGAAAAGTGTTGTTTTTAGGTCATATGATCAAGCCTTCCATCATTAGGAAACCAAAAGTAAAATGAACCAATGAAAAGTTTTATAAACAAGTCACATGACCTGTTATGCGGCATAGGGTATAAAATGCGGAGAAAATACGTTGGCACGTGAGGCGGCGTCAGTAGCGGACCGATGTGCGAATAGGCCGAAGGCAATACAACGCGCCAAGATCCGGATGGCACCGAGGTGGTGTCCAGCAAGTTGCAGCACTGGTGTGGCCATCCTACAATGCTGAAAGTCGGCGTGGGGCGCCCCGTTGGCCTGTGAGTTTGCGTCAGTAGCGGACCGATGTGCAAATAGGCCGAAGGCAGCACAACGCGCCAAGATCCGGATGGCACCGAGGTGGTGTCTAGTAAGTTGCCGCACTGGTGTGGCCATCCAACAATGCTGAAAGTCGGCGTGGGGCGCCCCGTTGGCCTGTGAGATGGCGTCAGTAGCGGACCGATGTGCGAATAGGCCGAAGGCAGCACAACGCGCCAAGATCCGGATGGCACCGAGGTGGTGTCTAGTAAGTTGTCGCACTTCTGTGGCCATCCTACAATGTTGAAAGTCGGCGTGGGGCGCCCCGTTGGCCTGTGAAATGGCGTCAGTAGCGGACCGATGTGCGAATGGGGCCAAAGGCAGCGCAACAATATTTTCTGACTGACACCACAAGGCGCTGAGATGCCAAGATCCGGATGGCACCGAGGTGATGTCTAAGTTGCGGACTGATGTGGGAATGGGGCCAAAGGCAGCGTAACAATATTTTTTGTATGGAAGATACCACTAGGCGTTGAGATGCCAAGATTCGGATGGCACCGAGGTGATGTCTAGCAAGTTGCTGTACTGGTGTGGTCATCCTACAATGCTGAAACTCGGCGTGGGTCGCCCCATTAGCCTGTGAGATGGCGTCAGTAGCGGACCGATGTGCGAATAGGCCGAAGGCAGCACAACGCGCCAAGATCCGGATGTCACCGTGGTGGTTTCATAGTTGAGAGGCACTTCATCTGCAGTGGGGCGCCGAGATCCGGATGGCACCGAGGTGATGTCTAGCAAGTTGCTGTACTGGTGTGGTCATTCTACAATGCTGAAAGTCGGCGTGGGGCGCCCCATTAGCCTGTGAGATGGCGTCAGTAGCGGACTGATGTGCGAATGGGGCCAAAGGCAGCGCAACAATATTTTCTGAAGAGAAGACACCAAAAGGTGCTGAGATTCCAAGATCCGGATGGCACCGAGGTGGTGTCTAGCAAGCTATGCAGTTGAGTTGTGTGCGCACTTGCGGCGAATAGGTCGAAGGCAGCATAACAATGTTTTTTGAATAGAAGACACCACAAGGCGTTGAGATTCGGTTACCACCGAGGTGATGTCTAGCAAGTTGCCGCACTGGTGTGGCCATCCTACAATACTGCTCAGAATAACGGCGTGGGGTGCCCGAAGGGGGGGGGAGCCGGCGTGAATGGGCCTTCCTAGGTGGAGGCTCGTCTGCTGTAGTAGGGGGCCCCTTTACCGTTTCAGTTGCCATTCAGCTGAGTTTCGGCTGCTCTTGATGCTACAGCGACAGGCGGCTGCAAGAGGACTCTCAAAATGGCGGCCTGTTCTTTGGATTTGGGCCTGGTCCACTAAAATGGCCCTGGGACACCTTAGAACTCGGACGCTCGATTTTTTTTTCCTTTCCTGTACATGCAAAAAAAGGTAAATGCCCGGTACGTTACACGCTTCATCTGCCACGATGAACTCTCCAGAGGAACCGAAAAAAAATATAGTTGTGGTAACTATACCATGCATCGTCATATGGAGAGGTGGCACCAATTAATTATAGTGCTGCATAAAAGAGAGATTTGGAGGAGAACCCCTGACCTGCTAGTACATTCATCAAAGAAGTGGCACTGAGAGCTTCAGAGGCAAGGGAAACGGTCCCAAATATTTAGAAGAACTTTGGAAAGATTAAAATGACATGTTTAGATTGTGGCAAATTAATTTCATGTGGACAGATGAGTGTTACTCTAATAAATACAGCATATAAACATCATCATAGTCGATGGTTGGTAGAGACATTTTGACTATATCCTGGACCTGCCCGTCCTCGCCCAAAATGGCGCCGGAATAAATGGGACTCGTAACTCCTTGTTGTGTACTGGTTGCAGAACCTTGAAATCACGAGATACGTATGCAGTTTTGAAGCACATGGCGGGCGGGGACGAGAATTGATTGACTATTTCGACATCTCTATTGATATTAAGTTCTGATGTGTTATTGATTACTGTACTGTTGAAAGTTCGAATTAACGTCACCCATGGTACTTGCCCGCAAATGTATATCTAGATAATTTTATTGTAACTGGCCCTGTCGTATTTTAATTATAAAATGTACGTCCACCGATTCCGTAACTGTTAGACACCTTAGTTCTTGCAACCTAATGGCCCGCCCGTTACGTTCCTCTACAGTGTAAATGTCTATTCATCATATACGATTACAGTTTGCTCTGTGGCAGGCCCACGTGGTTATAGGCTCGTATTTGTATAATGAAATTTTCACAATAAAGGTTTTTAAAAGAAAACATGGTAGTAGTATATACATTGGTAAAGTTTTTAATAATAGTGACTGTTTTAGAATCATTAAAAGGCAAGTGAAATAAAGCAGACCAATTACATGAAGGGTAAAAGGTATAATACGAAGGAACGCAGTAAAGATAAATGGTCAAGGGCTGTTGTGTTTTCTATTCCTGCAACATAAAGTGATCAATAAGAATCTCATATTCAGGCGTATCGGCGACTAAGACAGCAGGTCGACCCTCTTTTGCTCAACGGCTCCGTCATGGGACGAAGAAACGCTCTTTTTCTCGAAAAAAGAATATATTTTACTTGCAGGACAGTTGTAAAATTTCCGGGAAAGTACATTAGCCTGGAACATTATAACATATATTTAAGAAAAAATAATGTTCGGAAGTAATGAAAAGCGTAATTTTTAGGTCATATGACCAAGCCTTTCATCATTACAATAAGAAAAGTAAAATGAACCAATGAAAAGTTTTATTAACAAGTCACATGACTTGTTATGCTTACGTTACGCGCTGCGCGCCCCGGATGACTTCCGGATGCGCTAACGCGCCGCGTCATATGACGCATTACGCGACAACGCAGGTCCAGAATATAGTCAAAATGTCTCCACCAACCAGCGGTCGGAACACAACCCCTTTCAGCAGGCTAAATAGTTCTGTTAAATGACAACAGAAGGGACAGGCAACAAGAACCATCAGTCAAAGAGGGGAGGGCTAGTTCTTCTCTACCGGGTTACATTGGGGCGCTACCGGAACTGATCGAATTGGTAGTCTACAGTGTTTCTGGATGTTTCAGACTGAAGCTGGGGTTAGCATGAGAGCAGCACCATTTCGTAGCTCCGTCGTGGTCATTCCGCAACCAATCATGGCAGCCGTTCTTTATCGTTATTTTGGGCGGGGTGGGTGGCGGAGCCGAGCTGTTTTGCAGCCATCATTGTGTGGAGTTCAGTTCATCTCACTAGTTTTGTATTTGTCATGAGGGGTTGTTCCTAATGTTTCTATTTTAGCGAGGTCAAAAAGAGATCCCATTAGTGGCCTACTGATTTTGCTCGATTCCTTTTCTTTTTTTTACACGATTTTTCGTTATCTGCAAAGACTAAACAGAGTATTGCGACTCTGTGTTTGTTTGTAAATAGAGAATGAACCAAAGAGAACTAATTCTAAAACAGTAAATACTTGGATAACAATCAATCAAATGGAGAGAGAAGCAGGCACGACGGATTACAACGGGGGCAAAGGCCTGCGTTAACTACCTTTCACTATCTGCAAAGAGAGAGTACTCCTAATAGAAATGAGGGGGGGGGCACCATTCAAAGCAGATCAGTGTGCATAAACACGAAAATGTTTTCACTTACCACGTACTTGACATTCGACAGCTTATGATATTTGCTATTAAAAAACCATTGAAATTCACTGAAAAAACCATAGGTTATAGACCATATATAGTTAGGAATTAGCATTTACAAAACCTTGAAAATTCACTGAAAAAACCATAGGTTATAGACCATATATAGTTAGGAATTAGCATTTAAAAAACCTTATTTTACTCACACAAAACCATTGAAATTCCATATATAGTTAGTTGCACTAACTATATATTGCGCACCCGCAATCCACTGCTGATCATGTCACATATTACATCATTCATGACATGGTCAGTGACATCACTGATGACATCACTGATGACATCTCAAATGACATCACTGATGACATCACTGATGACATCTCATTTGACATCATTCTTGTGCTAATACGATAAACCTCTTCAGACTCTAATATAACCTTAGATACACTCAGTGTATACAGACACTCACACACTGCCACTCATCCATGGAGTTACTCACACACCCAGTCAGTCATGCAAAGAAACAATCTCACCTCCATTTCTTCAACTATACAGTTAAACACACCTTACTTATTGAAACATATACTAACACATATTTACTCTCTTATACAATCCCTGATACAAGTTCACAATGATCGATACAACCACTCACTCATTCAGTGGCTCTCATGCACAGTTATTTATATATGCCAACTCTCACATGTACTGTGTTTTACATATGTACTTACTATGACATGTGTTAGCAACAAGGACCCCCTGATACGGATAATTATCCTGGGACAGGGTAAACAATATATGTGGAGTAACAATCCCAGGCATATATCAAAACAACGACCAATAGATTAAACAAAACAAACTAGTGCAGTTTATAGAAAATATACATTTTTAATTTGATTAAAAAGGATTTAATAAAAAACAGTGCATTGATCAGAAATGATAAAAGATTGTATAATAATACATATATATTCACAAAACAATTTAATTAAAAAGGAGGTCAGGTGGCATCCGGTCGACGCGTTTCGACATAAAATATGCCTTCATCGGGACTTAAACCATCCAATTTCTGTAAAAAAGATTATAACAATAATTTACTCATTACATCCTCTGTCATGGAATGATATAACTGGACTAGTTTTAAATTGTTCTAAACATTCTATTGGTCTAAACATTCTCTTCGCATTAATGATGTACCGCCTTATATACAGATCTTTTGCACCTATGCATATATAGATTTTCACACCCAAGCATATATTTTGAAATTTATAAGCAATCACAGATATGGAGTATTCAGTTTTCAATTGTTTGGCGAAACACAGCGGTTGGCACATTTGAACAAGAACATTCTTGTATACCATTCCTTTATCAAATAATTCTATCAAGTAGTTTGATCCAGTGGTACAGGTGATTCATTTCATCCATTGGCCTAGTACATTCTAAGCATTTCAAGTGTTTAGCCTTTGCTTGGGGCTTCTACTCAAACATAGGCCCTAATTATTTAAAAAATACAAAGAGTCATAGGACAGAAATAATTGTAGAGGGGAAAGATAGAAGAATTCCATGTATATCACACTAAATCAGATTTATCCCTATTCTGAGGAGTTGGTGTATTAATTTTGAGTACTCATTTGCTATGATTTTATAAGGACAACTATTTATACACTTCAATTTCTTACCTAAATTTATATAAATGTACAAGGGCAATACTGTTCACCATTTATTTTGACCTGCAGCACGGCTGTATAGATGCTCTCTCATCGGTTTCAAAATTTGGAGATTTATTTGTAGTTTTCTAAAAGGGACCAGAATGACATACGGGTAAACCATGAGTTAAAGATTCTAATTCCCTTGTTAAGAGAGTTGTTCCATTAGCAGGGTTATACATAACTGCTCACCTTGTGTTTTTCTTTAAAGTATCATAGGAACTTTCGTTGTCTTGAGTGTTTTTGGGTTACAATAGGAACAGATGACACTATCCTATGAGTTAGAAGAAGCACGCATTTTAGTCTGTTACCACATTACTTTTGTCTTTGTTTCTAATCAAACAGTATTCCTTGCTCTCTTACCCTCAGGGGATTATGCTCTGTTCGTCATCTGGGGTCATTATAAACGGCTAAGTACCACATCCAGGCCACCCGTGTGTGGAATAAAGTCCTGACAAAATAAATTAGCAGCAATGTAAGCCGATGTTCCGTGTAGCCCTTTTTAATTCTTATAAAGCTTAAACCGGACAGTGTGCAATTACCACTTACCTAAAATCTTGAAATGATATTGTTGCGTGGTACCGCTTCGTTCACGTACGTAGAGCTAACACTTTTGCAAGGCACCGAAGTCCTACGTTCTTTTATATTTTACCAGTTCCTAATTAAAGAAAAGGCGAGCGGCTTGTTAATTTATCCACTTGAGCACTCCGTTTTGCCGTTTCACCTAAGAGGTCGCGGGCATCTAAATTATCAGCATAAAACCCCGCAACTACTTTGAATATTTGTAGCTAGCACCGACAAGAAGTGCCAACTTGCATTCTAATTTTACCGCTTACCTAATTTTGCACAATACGGTTTTCCCCACGTGATTCAATTCTGAATGCGTGTTGGTGACGTCGTGATATTTAGTCTTTTTCGGTATTCAAATCCCGTAGCTCCTAATCAAAGGGTAAAATAGTTTAAATTTAACCCAATTGCTATAAGAGGCTAAAGTGAGGTCGGTTAATGGTTACAAAAAGGGCGCGGTTCCTACCTGGAGTCTACGGCGGAGACGTCAAAAATCCGTCTTTTTTTTAAAATTACCATCGCACGTCACTCCTATCAAACAAAAGCGCAAGGTTCTAATTATACCACAAATGTTACAAGCGGCTAGATTTACATCCGTTTAACAAATACGGCAGAACCCGATTCCTACCTGAAGTTCACACGGGGGCACCGATAAGTCAAGATCTACTGCCGATGGGTCAGATTTTTCAGAGAGAACAGCCACGATTCACAATTCGGGAGTTCTTTTATAAGGACAAATGTAATTGGCCAGCCTAGATCCTAGGTTCTTAAAGGGGAAGGCACTATCTATAAGGAGTATTTTTCCATGAAAAAAAGGGGGTTCTGGTTACGTCATCATTTATCACCATTTTCAAAGAATTGCATTATGCCAAGGCAAATCACTATTAAGGCCATGACTAAAGGTTTTAAGAGAAAAGATCCAAAAGACTTCTCGTTTTTTTCTTATTTTATCTCCTCCTTTGGTATTCGGTGTATATATTTTTTCCAATATGCGCCACCGTATCTCTGATGGGGCATGATTGAAGTCTGAATAATGCGCAGTGAGCGGGGCAGCTACTTTCTTAGTCTTGATCGCTGACCTATGTTCAGTTAGCCTAACTTTGATCGTTCTTGCAGTTTCGCCCACATATCCTAAGTTACAAGGACACATGAGCAAATAAACAACATTGCTGGTGTTGCATGTCCATAAAGAGAAGTCTTTTGGATCTTTTCTCTTAAAACCTTTAGTCATGGCCTTAATAGTGATTTGCCTTGGCATAATGCAATTCTTTGAAAATGGTGATAAATGATGACGTAACCAGAACCCCCTTTTTTCATGGAAAAATACTCCTTATAGATAGTGCCTTCCCCTTTAAGAACCTAGGATCTAGGCTGGCCAATTACATTTGTCCTTATAAAAGAACTCCCGAATTGTGAATCGTGGCTGTTCTCTCTGAAAAATCTGACCCATCGGCAGTAGATCTTGACTTATCGGTGCCCCCGTGTGAACTTCAGGTAGGAATCGGGTTCTGCCGTATTTGTTAAACGGATGTAAATCTAGCCGCTTGTAACATTTGTGGTATAATTAGAACCTTGCGCTTTTGTTTGATAGGAGTGACGTGCGATGGTAATTTAAAAAAAAAGACGGATTTTTGACGTCTCCGCCGTAGACTCCAGGTAGGAACCGCGCCCTTTTTGTAACCATTAACCGACCTCACTTTAGCCTCTTATAGCAATTGGGTTAAATTTAAACTATTTTACCCTTTGATTAGGAGCTACGGGATTTGAATACCGAAAAAGACTAAATATCACGACGTCACCAACACGCATTCAGAATTGAATCACGTGGGGAAAACCGTATTGTGCAAAATTAGGTAAGCGGTAAAATTAGAATGCAAGTTGGCACTTCTTGTCGGTGCTAGCTACAAATATTCAAAGTAGTTGCGGGGTTTTATGCTGATAATTTAGATGCCCGCGACCTCTTAGGTGAAACGGCAAAACGGAGTGCTCAAGTGGATAAATTAACAAGCCGCTCGCCTTTTCTTTAATTAGGAACTGGTAAAATATAAAAGAACGTAGGACTTCGGTGCCTTGCAAAAGTGTTAGCTCTACGTACGTGAACGAAGCGGTACCACGCAACAATATCATTTCAAGATTTTAGGTAAGTGGTAATTGCACACTGTCCGGTTTAAGCTTTATAAGAATTAAAAAGGGCTACACGGAACATCGGCTTACATTGCTGCTAATTTATTTTGTCAGGACTTTATTCCACACACGGGTGGCCTGGATGTGGTACTTAGCCGTTTATAATGACCCCAGATGACGAACAGAGCATAATCCCCTGAGGGTAAGAGAGCAAGGAATACTGTTTGATTAGAAACAAAGACAAAAGTAATGTGGTAACAGACTAAAATGCGTGCTTCTTCTAACTCATAGGATAGTGTCATCTGTTCCTATTGTAACCCAAAAACACTCAAGACAACGAAAGTTCCTATGATACTTTAAAGAAAAACACAAGGTGAGCAGTTATGTATAACCCTGCTAATGGAACAACTCTCTTAACAAGGGAATTAGAATCTTTAACTCATGGTTTACCCGTATGTCATTCTGGTCCCTTTTAGAAAACTACAAATAAATCTCCAAATTTTGAAACCGATGAGAGAGCATCTATACAGCCGTGCTGCAGGTCAAAATAAATGGTGAACAGTATTGCCCTTGTACATTTATATAAATTTAGGTAAGAAATTGAAGTGTATAAATAGTTGTCCTTATAAAATCATAGCAAATGAGTACTCAAAATTAATACACCAACTCCTCAGAATAGGGATAAATCTGATTTAGTGTGATATACATGGAATTCTTCTATCTTTCCCCTCTACAATTATTTCTGTCCTATGACTCTTTGTATTTTTTAAATAATTAGGGCCTATGTTTGAGTAGAAGCCCCAAGCAAAGGCTAAACACTTGAAATGCTTAGAATGTACTAGGCCAATGGATGAAATGAATCACCTGTACCACTGGATCAAACTACTTGATAGAATTATTTGATAAAGGAATGGTATACAAGAATGTTCTTGTTCAAATGTGCCAACCGCTGTGTTTCGCCAAACAATTGAAAACTGAATACTCCATATCTGTGATTGCTTATAAATTTCAAAATATATGCTTGGGTGTGAAAATCTATATATGCATAGGTGCAAAAGATCTGTATATAAGGCGGTACATCATTAATGCGAAGAGAATGTTTAGACCAATAGAATGTTTAGAACAATTTAAAACTAGTCCAGTTATATCATTCCATGACAGAGGATGTAATGAGTAAATTATTGTTATAATCTTTTTTACAGAAATTGGATGGTTTAAGTCCCGATGAAGGCATATTTTATGTCGAAACGCGTCGACCGGATGCCACCTGACCTCCTTTTTAATTAAATTGTTTTGTGAATATATATGTATTATTATACAATCTTTTATCATTTCTGATCAATGCACTGTTTTTTATTAAATCCTTTTTAATCAAATTAAAAATGTATATTTTCTATAAACTGCACTAGTTTGTTTTGTTTAATCTATTGGTCGTTGTTTTGATATATGCCTGGGATTGTTACTCCACATATACTTACTATGACATGTAGCATTGAGATATCCATTCACTCATCAATACACTCATGCACACAGTCAACTGCCCATGTAGCTGTTTCCACATGCACTCTTGAACTCATACACCTAGTGAATAAACTGCTCACACATCTATGCATAGAGTCACACACCTTCCAGCCACCCCCACAGAAACTCAATCTCCCATAGAAATACTTGGGCAACCAATTAATAACACATATAGCCTCTCGTATAGCTAATGATCAACACATGCAGCAGTTTACAGAACAACAGACATAATGATGCACAAATTAAGACAGTTTAGTTACTAACCCATGCATTCAGTGAGACACATTTAATCACTCACTCATACAGTCAGTCACGCACCTACTAAATCCTTCATCCAGACACTTATACATCCACTCATTCTTCAATATGTAAGACATATTTTAACTTTACAGAAACATACAGTCACTGGATGTTGTCATCAGTGATGTCATCAGTGATGTCATTTGAGATGTCATCAGTGATGTCATCAGTGATGTCACTGACCATGTCATGAATGATGTAATATGTGACATGATCAGCAGTGGATTGCGGGTGCGCAATATATAGTTAGTGCAACTAACTATATATGGAATTTCAATGGTTTTGTGTGAGTAAAATAAGGTTTTTTAAATGCTAATTCCTAACTATATATGGTCTATAACCTATGGTTTTTTCAGTGAATATATATATATATATATATATATATATATATATATATATATATATATATATATATATATATATATATATATATATATATATATATGTGTGTGTGTTCACTGAAAAAACCATAGGTTTCACACATGTTATAGTTAGCTGGACATTTCACTCATACAAAACCATTGAAATTCCCCCGTTATAGTTAGTTCAGCTAACTATAACCTGCACTGCTGATGACGTCACATATTACATCACTCATGACATGGTCAGTGACATCACTCATGACATCACTGATGACATCTCAAATGACATCACTGATAACATCATTGATGACATCATCCAGTGTATGTGTGTCTTTCTGAAAAATAAATATTTTTTATATATGAATATCTAGAGGTCGATGGAAGAATAAATGGGTAAATACGTGTCTAAATGAATTATTTTGTGTAAAATTGATTGTATAACTGACTTAGTGAATACATGTATTAGCGAGTAATGTTTAAATATGTAAATATTGTATCAGTGTCTCACCTTGTGTATAAGTGGCTGCATGGGTTGGTGAGTAGCTACATGAGTGTCTATATGGGTTATTAGTTGTTTTTTTGAGTGTCAGTATGAGTGTCTGTATGGTTTGGTTGGGGGTATTACTTAGCGCATAGATCAGTGGTTCCCAAACTTTTTTAACCCGTGGCTCCCTTGACCTAATTGGTAGTTGGCCGTGGCTCCCCACCATTTTTTTACCGGTGGGCGGGTGGGGGGGGGGTGTAAGCAAGACCTCGGGAATACTTCCTGTTGGCTTCCTTAAATTAATTGGGATGCAATGAAGGTATTAGGGATAACAAACAATTGCAATGCAATAGGTCTCGCATTTGCAAAAGTTTGAGCTATTGGTATTGTAAATGACATTGAGGAAAGGAAAGAGGATAGTCCCACTCACTTGAGTGTGTGCTGTCTCTTTCTAGTAGTCCTGCATAGATAGCCAGGCCCATTTTCTGAAATGATGAGACCTGGCCTACAAAGGTGGAAGCACTTCTCCTGCGTCCAGCTCTTGTAATGTTAGGTTGTTATGAAACGTTGTAAATTCTTTATGTAGTTCACATTCACCAATTACCTGGGCTGTCTCTGCTTTGGTATTGAATTTGTCTGCAGCTGTAGGTTGTTCTGTGGGGCACGCCTCAGTGGAGGGTTGCATGGGGGCTTGCCCTAGTTCCATGAGTAAGTGTGGTGTGGAATATGTAAAGGGCTTACCCTTCAGATGGAGTCTGTGTGGAGTGGGGTCTTGCGATCTGCCATCCAAACCTGGGTGGCAATTCGACTGGACATTGGTATAATGGTGACCATACAAGCTTCTGAGAACAGGCTCTTGCACGATCATCAGTGTCACTAGCATCCAGACCCAGGGACAGTCACTTGGACTTAAAATATATTATTATTACACAATTCAATGGACCTCGTTTTATTTACATTATAAAGGATGCTCTGGGGCAGCCATGCTGAGAGTAAATAATGACCTGCAGGCGCGCACAGTGCTCTGCAGCAGACCTGCCCTTTGAGTCAGCCACTGGCAGTGCCTGACCTCTTCCACAGCACTGGGGCCCCTACGCTGGATCCCGGATGAAAAGTATCTGGAGCAAACAGAGATGCTAAACTTATTTTTCCCAAACAGTCCTCCACCGAGTAAACCGGGTGGTGGAATAAAGTTTACTGAGTAGAAAGGTGCGTAATCAGGAGGACACAGACCTACCATTTCCTCCTGGGGTAAATTTCTCCTTCCTATCCCTTACTATTCGGCAGACTGCCAGGAATTAGATTTATCACCGTGTAGTTTTTACAGTATAATGTAGCGTTTCGTTTTCAATGATGTTTTCTTCAGCGACGCAAAAACAGATGTGTTGAGAAGCAAAACGCCTCTCAGTGCTGTGGTTCTGTGGTTCTCAGCCTCGGGGCACATCGTGCGCGGCGCCCCTGGCTACTGATAACGGCGCACCAGGGCGCCGCGGCGCACAGTTTGGGAACCACAGCCATAGATGCATGAATGACTGACTCACTGTATGTGTTTTGAAGACAGCATGTGTGCAGGACTATATGGGTGGATGAGTGTGTGTATGGGTGTGTTAGTGAGTGGATGACTGTCTCAATATTATCTTTATGAGTAACTACATATGTTTTAAACTAGTACATATGAGTATTGATGTATTTAAGTGAGTATATGTGAGAGTGAGAGATTGGAAGAGTTCCTGTATATGTAAGTATGTGTTTCTATAAGTGATTGTTTAAGAGAGTAAGTATGTGTACGTTTCTGTAGAAGTAAGTGTAGTGGTGTGTGTATAGCTGAATATGCAAGTAAATGGATGTTTGATAGTTTATTTGCATGTGTGAGTATGTGTGTGAGTAATTCTATGGATGAGTATCGATGTGTAACAGGATGTATAGGTGTATGAGTACATATGATGAGTGAGTACATGTATGAGTGACTATATAGATCTGTTGGTGAATGAGTGGATGTGTATGTAGATGCTGTAATTACTGAATAGGTTGTTGTAACTGGTATTGGTATCTCCATTTTTTTAAAAATGTTAGTTTCTATTTTGGAATGTGTGTATCAAAGGTTATATTACGGTGAGAGGAGGTCGGCCACTCTTTCACAAGGATGATGTCATCAGTGATGTCATTTGAGATGTCATGAGTGATGTCATCAGTGATGTCACTGACCAAGTCATAAGTGATGTAATATGTGACGTCATCAGCAGTGCATTGCAGGCGCGCGAGTTATAGTTAGCTGAACTAACTTCAACGGGGGAATTTCAATGGTTTTGTATGAGTGAAATGTCCAGCTAACTATAACATGTGTGAAACCTATGTTTTTTTCTGTGAATTTCTATGGTTTTTTAAATGCTAATTCCTAACTATAACGTGGCTGAAACCTATGGTTTTTTCAGTGAATTTCTAAGGTTTTTTAAATGGTAATTCCTAACTATAACGTGGCTGAAACCTATGGTTTTTTCAATGAATTTCAAAGGTTTTGTAAATGATAATTTTTAAATGTATTGTTATATTTTTTTATACTGATTTACTACATTGTTTTAAAGTATTTATTTTTAGATTTTTTTTATTACATTACATATTTTTAATATAAATTGAAAAAATGTTTTTAAAAATATTGAAATTGTAATATTGCTTTTTTTATTTTAGATATTTTTTAATTTATATATATTTTATATAGCAGGCAATTATATCCTATGGAAGGAAATTCAAGTTACTGGTAAGTACGGTTAAAATTACTTTTCAGGATCAGTACTGGGATGAAAGATGCAGCACTGAGGTCTCTCCTGATAACAGGTTAGTATATCGGAATTCGTAGTTTGGCTGATTTTAGAGGAATTTTTTAAAGCTCCAAAACTCCACACTTAGAAGAATTTCCAAGTGAAACCAGTCAATGTTAGCCTATGGAAGGAAATTCAAATTACTATAAGTATGGTAGAATAACTTTTCAGGATCAGTAGTGGGCTGAACGATGCAGCACTGAGGTCTCTCCTGATAACAGGTGAGTAAATCGGAATTCGTAGTTCGGCTGATTTTAGAGGAATTTTTTAAAGTTCCAAAACTCCACACTTAGAAGAATTTCCAAGTGAAACCAGTCAATGTTAGCCTATGGAAGGAAATTCAAGTTACTGTAAGTACGGTTAGAATTACTTTTCAGGATCAGTAGTGGGCTGAAAGATGCAGCACTGAGGTCTCTCTAGATAATAGGTGAGTAAATCGGAATTCGTAGTTCGGCTGATTTTAGAGGAATATTTGTATGTTTCAAAAATGGACACAAAAACGTTTCTGGTGAAAAACACACAATGGACTCCTATGGAAGGAAATACAATTAACTGGTAAGTACGCTTAGATTTACTTTTCAGGGTCTGTACTGGGCTCAAAGATGCAGCACTGACGTCTCTCGTGATAACAGGTAAGTAAATCGGAATTCGTAGTTCGGCTGATTTTAGAGGAATATTTTGCTCAATAGCGAAGGAAGGGGGCGGGCCATAGGTGACATGTGTGCATTAATTCCTCTTCAATCCTGAGGTCCCCTGTGGGCCAACTAGCCCACTAGGTACCTCCAGTATGCGCCAGGGAGCTGCGTTGCAGAGAGGTGTTCAGAGGCAACGCCCCCTTTTTTACAACACTCTGCAACGCAGCTCCGTGGCACTTGCTGGAGGTACCTGTTGGGCTAGTTGGCCCCTAGGGGACCTCTGGATTGAAGAGGAATTAATTCCCCAACTTAAAACGCGTCACCGGGCATGTTTGCACACATATCACCTCAAGCCCCGCCCCCTACCTTCACCACTGTGCAAACGCGCCCTGTAGCACGTTCTAAGTTGGGGGATTAAGTCCCCTTGCATACTGGGGGTCCCTGGGGGCCAACTAGCCCACCAGGAACCTCCAGTATGTGCCGGGGGCTGCATTGCAGAGAGGTGTAAAAAGGGGCGTGGCCTCACTACACCTCTCTACAACGCAGCTCCCTGGTGCTTTTCCAGAGTGGGAACTAAACCCCCTTGAATACTGGGGGTCCCTGGGGGCCAACTAGCCCACAAAGAGCCTCCAGTATGCGCCAGGGGGCTGCGTTGTAGAGAGGTGTGGCTCACTGGTTAGAGGAGGCAGACCCGGACGCTGAGATCAGACCCGGGACCAGGGTTCAATTCCCGACGCGGCAGGGTCTTGAGCCCAACATGTCCACGGACTCGGTAATTCTCGCTTCGGTGCCTACTGAAATCACAGGTTCACACTCTGCAACTCTGGGCAATAGCTTGCTTAATCTCCACTACGGCCCCCCGCGGCGGGATGCCTGGCTTTCACCTTGGGGATACCCAGTAGGGGCTATCTCACAGGGAAAAACCTGGACGGGTTCCCAATGCAAAGCGCTTTGAGACCTGGCGGTGATATTGCGCTATATAAAAACCTATCCATCCATCCATCCAGGTGTAAAAAGAGGCATGGCCTCATTACCCCTCTCTGCAACGCAGCCCCCTGGCACGTTTCCAGAGGAGGAACTAAATCCCCTTGAATACAGGGGGTCCCTGGGGGCCAACTAGCCCACCAGGAACCTCCAGTATGCGCCAAGGGGCTGCATTGCAGAGAGGTGTAAAAGGGGGCGTGGCCTCTTTACACCTCTCTGCAACGCAGCCCCCTGGCACGTTTCCAGAGTGGGAACTAAATCCCCTTGAATACTGGGGGTCCCTGGGGGCAAACTAGCCCACCAGGAACCTCCAGTATGCGCCAGGGGGCTGCGTTGCAGAGAGGTGTAAAAAGGGGCGTGGCCTCATTTCACCTCTCTGCAACGCAGCCCCCTGGCGCGTTTCCAGAGGGGGAACTAAATCCCCTTGAATACTTGGGGTCCCTGGGCGCCAACTAGCCCACCAGGAAACTCCAGTATGCGCCAGGGGGCTGCGTTGCAGAGAGGTGTGAAAAGGGGCATGGCCTCATTACACAATTGAGTATTTAATTCCCAAATTATATTTAATTAATTATTACTTAATTAATTTTATACCATATACCCCTACAAATCTAACATCCTGCGACTAAAATATAAGTAAATTAAATAAGTATTTTATAAATTGCATAATTAAAAATCAAATAAATAATGAATTAACAATTAATAATAATTGTGAATTATTTACTTAATGAACGTTCCACCCTGGACCCCTACAGACCTAGCAGCCCATATCTAAAATATAATTAAAATAAATAAGTATTCCATAAATTACATAATTAAAAATCAAAATCTAATTTTATTATTAATGAACAATTAATAATTAATTGTTATTTAAATATTACTTAATTACCTTCCCATCCTATACCCCTACAAATCTAAAAGCCGACAATACCAAATCAAAATAAATTGGTATTACATAATTTACATAACTATCAATCATATAATTGTATGACATTCATTAAATAATTAATATTAATTATTACCTAGATAATTTCCTACCCTAACCCCCTGCAAACACAACACCCTCCGACACTATAAATTACTATTAATAATTATATGAAAAATTCTAAATCACTTAAAATCACAGGCTATATTTAAAAAAAATACCATTTAAATATACAATAGTAAAACAAAATAAATTAATATATCACTAAAATACATTAAAATAATTTTAAATCAATATTTGTAACCACTATATTACTGAAAGTAATATTAAAAACATCAATATTATTTAAAACGATAACTCCGCAAAAAACTATATTCATCTCAACGATATTCTGACATCATGATATTTATGTCTCACAATATTTTATTTCTAATATTACTGTCTCCTGGTATTTGCAACTAGATATTTTGTCCAAACACCTGGAAATATTCTGTAGTCCTTTGGCTCTAGCAAAGCACTCCTGGCACTCCAGGTGATGAGTTCAATATCCATGTGTGAATCTCTTGAGAAAGGCAAACCAAGAGGATAAATTATTAGTATCCAAGTGACCATCATCAGGGCGTCCCTCCATCATAGAGGTGACTCATCGCAAAGCTTGTGCCAATCTCCATGTACCGATCTTCAGAGGCCCTGATCCTAAAGGTGACTGATCTTTAGAACTGTGCCAGCCTTCCTGTGCCAATCTTTAGAGGCCCTCCATCCTAAAGAGGACTCTCTTTCTAGGCCTGTGTCAATCTCCATGTACCGACCTTCAGAGGCCAGACCCTCGATGATATAGGCGACTCTGTCTAGACCTGTGCCGATCTCCATGTGTCATGAAGCTGACACCTGATGGAGAGTCTTTGGCTGTGGCCTAGTCCATTTTCACTGTCATTGTCTGCCAGAGGTGACCCTTTTCAGTAACCACTTTGCTGCTGACCATAGGTGCCTCCCAGAAAAGGCCCTGAATGGAGGAAAAAGCCTGAAGGCAAAAAAACTCAGAGGTTAAATGGAAGTCCTGGACTGAAATACTGCCCAATGCTGACTAGGGCTCGAGGTCGGCAGGCCCGGACTGGCCGTTGCGGGCACCGGGCAAACCCCCGGTGGTCCGCATGGTTGGGGGCTGGGTTTGGGCCCCTGCAAAAACGGCCCTGCAACAAAAACAGCCGAAAACCGGCCCTGGCACAGAGCGCGGTCGCACCCCCCACCCCCCGGAGGGGGGGGGGGGGGGGCGGCCGAGCACTTTGCCAGGGCCGGTTCTGGTTCCCAGTCCGGCCTTGGAGGTCGGAGACACCACTGGCGAAAAAGAGATCCTTCGAGAAGAGTTCCAACGAATACTTGCGCTGCCTTGCGTTACTCCAGATTTACTAAGCCACACAGAGCCATGCAAGGTGATGCAATGGCAATGCATGGGCTTTGTAAATTTGTGCCTCAGTTGCTGCTCTGGATTGGATGAAAAATTTGTAAATTTGTGTCTTGGTTTATCCACAGAATCCAGAGTAGTTAGTCCTAAATGGGGTGGGGGCGTGAGCTCTGAAGTAACTTTAGTACTGAAGTAACTTTACTACTGACTTAACTGCTCAAATTTGGTACTCTGTGTAGTTAACCTTTTTATTATGCCCCAATACAGGGAATTGCAATAACTCAAGTGCAAATCTGTGCAATGGCTGCCTTTTCGTCATAATCTCTCGTGTGTCCTCCAAGTAATGCTGGATGTCCACATCTCTTCATACTAGTTTATTATTGAGCAGTTTAGAAATGATGGAAAATTGAAGAACCCTTAATGACCACGCACATTGCTATAATTGAAGGGACTTTGTAAGAGTCGATGCAAATTTGTGGTCTCCCATCCTCAAGAAAGCACACAAACCTTTCAGTTGTTTTACAATTTTAGTTGCAGCTGTAAAACCCTGGCTTGCTCGTTGCAACCCCAGTCACTTCCTTTGCAACCCCTGGCCTCAGAGCTTGAAAAAGCAGTGCCAAGAACACAGGCGAGGATCCACACTCCTTATTTTCTGCCCATTATTCATTACACTAATGGTGAACAATGTTGTAATGGTCACTACTAGTGTAATAAATAATGGAGCACAATTAACAAGAACAGCATGTACGCTGTGTGTGTGCTTATGGGTGAGAGTGTGCTTATGTGAGACAGAGAATGTGCATGTGCGAACATATGTGCTGGTATGTGTAAGCATGTGTGTGAGTGAAACTGAGAGAGTCAGTGACAAATAGTAAGTGAGAATGTGTTACATCGCATCTCAATAAGTGAGTATGAGTGAGTCAAGTCAAAATTTTCTTAGGGTGAGAACCCCCTAGAAGAGGTCCTGCTCACTTGCTTTGCTCACTACAATTCAGGGGGCGATTATGCCCCAAAACAGTCAAAGATCAAGTTTGGACCCTAAAATAGGTGCTATCGAAAGCAAACATTTGTCTGTGTTGTGTAGTTATGTTTGATACATCGTTATTATGGAACTTCAGCTATGTCAATTATTGTGATATCATCAGGTTTACAGTCATGTAACCGAACATCCTGGAAAATAAAGCGTCAAGAATCATAAGCTGCCCCTTCCTGTGTGTCATTAACGTCAAACAGTATGGGGCCGATTCACAGAACTAATCTGAAATAAAATCCTAAACTTACTACTTTTAGTATTCATAGAAGGCATTTAGTAGTACTAAAGTTAGGACTCCTAACTTTACTACTACTAAACTGAGACAAAATCCTAAACTTACTACTTTTGGTATTCACTGAAGGCATTTAGTAGTAGTAAAGTTAGGACTCCTAACTTTACTACTCTTAAATGCCTTTTGTAAATACCGAAAGTCGTAAAGTCAGGATTTTCTCTCAGTTTAGTAGTAGTAAAGTTAGGAGTCCTAACTTTACTACTACTAAATGCCTTCTGTGAATACCATAAGTAGTAAGTTTAGGATTTTATCTCAGATTAGTTCTGAGAATCGGCCCCTATGTGATTTCACCTCTGCTCATCCTGGCATGTTGGTGAATTCTCTCCAGGGTTAAATCTGGGTTATTTTCTTTATTTTACAGATGGCCTGGACTTACTTCTTGAGGTGAATATTCTGCTAATTATATGTCAAGTGTACATCAGGCATTTACTCAGAGTACCCACAGACTGCAGGTTTAAGTACTGGACTGCGGGGTACAGGATGAGTGGCAAACAGATACTTAGCACCAATACCAATGTAGTAGCATGGTGACTTCACTGAATCTCTGCGAAAGTTGGGCAATACACGTTCCACTTAAATCACTAGAAACATAATCACACTTATGCCATAAATGTAGCTCAGTAAGTAAAACTCAAGTCTCGGACATCTAGTCAACTGGAAAGCAAGCTTTCTATCAATCCGAGGTCAATGAAGCAAGTGCCATTGCGTTGGATAATAGTATTCGGTCAGTTAAAATTATTAGAAATGGCAAAACTGTTGTATGAAGCGCTACATAGAACACAAAAGGTTGCTATTACTATAAGGCGAGTAGTGGTGGAACGCGGTATGGAGAAAAGTAGACTAAGATTGCTGCAGGGCACAGACTACCCACATAATGGTCGGTTTGAGGTGGGGTCCAAACTTTCAAAAATGTTTCCATTCAACAGAGCTGGACATTCAGCGGTAGGATTGTAGACACTTGACGACGACCTCAACAGATGGGATAAGATATCTGTCATAACAGGCTTGCTCATTTGTCAAAACTGCTGTGATGGTGTGTGTGAGGGATCAAATGCATTTCTAATAATAATAATAGTTTATTGTATGGTTTGTTTAAAACCTTTGCAACTGTGTACAGAGACTAAAGGTCATTAATTAAATACTGCCTTTGACAATAAGGTTAAAAATGTCATTGTGTCATAAAATCAAAAAATTCATTAAATACTAGCTTTTAATTATTGGGAATTAAAAATAGAATCATTGTAACATAAAAGCCTCTATTGCTGAGGCTAGGTCCAAGATGCTGTTTAGATTGTACTCGTTTAAAGAAGAGGGTACGGCATCTTCCTAAAAGAAGGGAGAGAAGTTATGGAGGGAGTCCTAACTTTACTACTACGAAATGCCTTCTGTGAATACCATAAGTAGTAAGTTTAGGATTTTATCTCAGATTAGTTCTGAGAATCGGCCCCTATGTGATTTCACCTCTGCTCATCCTGGCATGTTGGTGAATTCTCTCCAGGGTTAAATCTGGGTTCTTTTCTTTATTTTACAGACGGCCTGGACTTACTTCTTGAGGTGAATATTCTGCTAATTATATGTCAAGTGTACATCAGGCATTTACTCAGAGTACCCACAGACTGCAGGTTTAAGTACTGGACTGCGGGGTACAGGATGAGTGCCGAACAGATACTTAGCACCAATACCAATGTAGTAACATGGTGACTTCACTGAATCTCTACGAAAGTTGGGCAATACACGTTCCACTTAAATCACTAGAAACATAATCACACTTATGCCATAAATGTAGCTCAGTAAGTTAAACTCCAGTCTCGGACAACTTGTCACCTGGAAAGCAAGCTTTCCATCAATCCGAGGTGAATGAAGCGAGTGCCATTGAGTTGGATAATAGTATTCGGTCAGTTAAAATGCTTAGAAATGGCAAAACTGTGGTATGAAGCGCTACATAGACCACAAAAGGTTGCTATTACTATAAGGCGAGTATTGGTGGAACACTGCATGGAGAAAAGTAGACTAAGATTGCTGCAGGGCACAGACTACCCACATAATGGTCGGTTTGAGGAGGGGTACAAACTTCCAAATACGTTTCCATTCATCAGAGCTGGACATTCAGCGGTAGGATTGTAGACACTTGACGACCACCTCGACAGATGGGATGAGATATCTGTCATAATAGGCTTGCTCATCTGTCAAAACTGCTGTTGCGTCATTTGAAGAAAGCTACACTCTGTGCCTATTATGGTGTGTGTGGGGGTTAAATGCATTTCTAATAATAATAATATTACTTTATTGTGTGATTTATTAAGAAACTTTTGCAACCGTGTACAGAGACTAAAGGTCATTCATTAAATACTGGCTTTGACAATAAGGTTAAAAATGTCATTGTGTCATAAAATCTAAAAATTCATTAAATACTAGTTTTTAATAATTAGAAATTAAAAATAGAATCCTTGTACCATAAAAGCCTCTATTGTATGAAGCTAGGTCCAAGATGCTGTTTAGATTGTACTCGTTTGGAAAAGACGGTGTGGCATCTTCCTAAAAGAAGTGAGAGAAGTTATGTGGAGAGAACAATTTGGACAGATAATCTCCTATTATGCCATGCACTGTTCGAAAGTGGAAAGCATATCTGTTGATCAGTGACCAGAGGCGATAGTCTCAGTGAGGGCGAGGGCACAAGTGCCGGTCTGTCTGTTCCATTCACATCTCACCTCCTCTAACTTCTTGGAGAAGCGATCCATAAATCTGACCAATGCACAATTCAAAGTAGTGTTCAAGGGATCTTACAAGGCCGAGACCGCTCCTCTGCAGGATCTTACCTCTTTTGCAATCCAACCCCTTCGTAGCAGAGCCCTTCTATCTTCTGAGAGGTTGGGGCATAGACACACTACGTGTGTTATATCCTCCTTGTATTCGTTGCAGAGCCGACACATTTCCTGAGCGCGGTCTCGTTTCCATATTGGGTGGTGACAGGATAGGGGGATGACCCCCATTCTCAGATTTATAAACTGTGGCTTCGTTCGTTGAAAGTATTCATTGGGTAGCACTGGGGTTTCAGTTGCATGAAAGCCTCTAAATGCATTTGGTTTATTCCTGAGAAGCAGCAAGTTTGAGTCTTCTCTGGTTTGTGCTGGCAAAGCAGTCCGCCTTTTAGCACCCTCAAGCCCATGTATCTTGGTCTACTAGTGCTCTTCTTAAACCAGCGGATCTGGAGCACTTTTTTTTTTTTTTTTTTTGGTTTTTAAAAGACCTTTATTATACAGTAAGCGGTTATCATACATTTCACAATCCACATCTCCTCAAAGGCTGTGTGAGCGTGTAGTAGTTAGCTAGGTTCTGAACAGAATTACACAGCCATTCAGCCGACAACCCAGAGGTCCGGCGGCGAGTTCCATGTTATAACTTGTATAACCATCTGCTGACTAATGATATCAATGGTAGATCTCATGGTTTTGCAGTTTATCATCAAAATTCGTATCGCAGTGGTCACCCAGCAGTGGCTTCTTGATTGTTACCTCCCAAGGTCCCGTAGGTCGTGTGAGAGTCAACTGTGGGTAGCCAGAACTGGGGAAGGGGAGTCGGCTATATATGCGTCTCCGATGCTGAGTCAGTATTGCTGCCCGTGTATTGGCAATGCACGTAGTAGCATAGCTCACTGAGGCACAGGAGGAAGTAGGTGTGTTCAGCAGGGTTAGTCTGCAGCATGTTGGGCTAGGCTCAATTGTCGAGTAGTAGAGTGTCTGTGTGTCTTCCCAGTTGCATCACTGGGAGAGCGCTAGGGACATGTCAGCGTCTAATGTACGAAGTATCAAATCCATGTTCAACACGTATGTGGTCAAGTGTCTGTGTGTACCTCTTGCAGTGTGTGAGTGGCATCGCGTCTCCGCAATCCGCAAGTAGCTTGAGGTCCTTGAGGGATTGCCGCCATTTAAAGCAAGGAAAGGGGGTCTGGTCAGGGAACTTGACCAGTAAACAAACTGTTCCCTACGCCCATACATTGGCTGGGAAAAACTGGGGGGCTGGGAAAGTGTGAAAGACAGGGGAAGGGAAGGAGGGGGAGATCGTTGCGGGTTCCGACGTGGAGCATCTATTGTAAAGTGGGGTCCAGCGAGACTTCATGCAATGAATAGGGGCAGTCGAGGGATAACCCTGGTCAAGAGAAGCACACTTTCTTGTACCTATTTCACGGGGCTCTGGTATCAATCTTTTTGTGACTCATGCCTCATTATTGTGTGATCTGTGTGTGAAACCCTTCTGCTCAAATGATAGGCCGCACAGGGAGCTCGGTAGACTGCCACCGAGCAGTCAGTCCCCTGCTGCTCTTGCAGCCTGCTGCACCTGACTTGTCCCCTGGTCCCTCGTGACAGCCCCCACAAGGTCCCGCACTTGAGCTGTCTCTTGCTGCCCTGTGGCCTCCTGCCTTGTTACCATAACCCTTGAGTTATCCCAACCGTGACTCAGTCCACTCTCGATCCTCTCCCAGCACATCACGCTTGCATGGAAAGGAGGTGCTGCTGCCACATTTGGGATCTCCTGGCGATGGACATCCCACACAGAGCTTGTGAAGAATTTCGAAGATGCACCCCTGGTAATCCGATGTTTTAATAATAATCCAATGGGTGCGTGCTATTGTGGTTGCACTTTATGTTCATAAGTGCTATTATAATGGGATCCAGATTAGTCATCGGGGCAAGGGGTCTCCAAAGATGCACAGCTCATTGTTCAGCGTGAGCTGATTCTCATTATTCACGACATGAAAACACTAACCACAACGGCTCGATGCAAAGCCAACACACTTCCAACCACACACCCATACCGTGGAACATGACGTCCGTGTGGTTAAGCGCTTTATCGCCCCACGTATGGCCAAATGGGGATACAAATGCTACAATATAATGCAAAGCTCTGCCTCCAAACTGAACTTTCTTGGTGCCTTGGAGCTCTAATGAGACGTCACCAGAAGAGGTAAACTTTCTAAAACATTGGTGGTAACTGGAAAATCGAGTGTGCTCTCCTACCTCCAGGGCCCAGGAAGAAGGAAGTTTGACTCTGGTACAGGAAAATGCTGGAGGCAGAGGAATTGCAGTCCCCCCCTCTACATCGTGTCTGGAGCTCTTCTAAATAGTTATTTTATATGATACTTCTCTTCAAGTACTTTATAAATATGTCAGGTCTGCTTCTCTTTAAAAAAAAATCATCTCTATACTATAAATAGGCTATGTTACACGCCAAAAAAAGTAGCGAAGTTTGTAAGTCCGTCTCCTCTCTGCCCAAGATGTGGACTTGCTGAGGCAGACGATATCCATATCTTTTATGAGTGTCCGGTAGTGAGCCCCGTCTGGGGTAGAGTGGACCAGGCTATGGAGAGTATCTTTAAAACAAAACTGGGACTGAACATAGCTAGAGTTATGTTTGACCTGGATGAGGACCTTATTAGTGGATTAAGGGAGACACAAGTTGCTTTATTTTTCTGCTTTATTATAATTGCTCGAAGAGAAATTTGTAAGATCTGGAAGGATGCTAGCCCCACACTTTATGAAAATTGGCTTCGAGCAACATTGAGAATCGCACAATTAGAATCAGCACTGTCTCACAATGTAAATATCACGGTTTGGGAACCTTTTATAGAATGGGGAACACTAATGAGGTTGGGCTAAAGCCCGAATGGTCCTATGATTACACCATGCCTTGGTATAAAAAGGCAGGCCGGGTTGGCCCCAGGCGAAAGCAAGAACTCTGGCCCGGGGCGCTCAGGTCAAGAAAGGGCTGTAGGAGATAATTTGCATACGCTAGTGGTGAAATGAGGACAAAAAAAAAAACTTTCTAAAACATACACATGGAAGAAGCTTTGGACAATGAAAACTAGGCACAAAGCAGGAAAATGGTTGTGCACGGTGGAAATTATTTTAAAATGCATTCTGTGAAAGTGTAGTTTGCTGACCTGGAACCTTATGCAGTTTATTTATTAGGTTCTCCTGTCAGCACCACATCTATTTGTATCCCTTCATCTCACATGGATGATTTCCCTTGGATTTAAGTTACTGGAACTCTGCTGGTCTCCAGACACTGCACTGGGCGTTCTGTTCAACGAGGGGCAGCTTATGCCTTTTGATGAGCAAATGGAACAATTCAATATTCATAAGGTTCAATTTCTAGCATTCAGTGTGTTCACACACTCCCTCTGCACCTACAGAAATATTGTGTCTGAGGACCCACAAATGCACGCCGTCATACACTATGTCACATCTTAGGTAAAGGCTGCTCCCGGTCAACTGTTTGGCTAATGCATGGGGGAACATACGCATATTACTTTAGCAGTTCTCCAGAAATACAGAAATAAATAGGTCATTCAATGACAAGGAATGGGAGACAATACTATCTTACCCTTCCATGGTGTTCAGAAATGCATAGGGCTTGCTCTCCCCAGTTAAAATTAACCAGCATTTACCAGGTGCTAGCCCCTACTGTCCGCTTTGTGGTTCTGTGGAAGAAGACATAATGCATATGCTGTGGTCCTGCCCGTCAGTGCTGGTCTGCAATCAGAACCCTATTCACACAGACAACAGAGTGTACTACATGAAACACTTAGGAAGCATGTTCACTAGGGACATGTCACTGAAGCAAAAAAGAAAAACAATCTGACAGCTACATTCCTAGGTCGAGCTCTACTACTTGCAAAGGGAGCCATTACGTGGCACCTAAACGCCAACTCACCTACATTTGTATGAGTGGTGACAGGCTGTAATGACAAGGGGTCAAGTACCAGCAAAGCGCTCAGATGATAAGAGGGTCAAGGGTTACGTAAATGCAGTGCTGTACTTGGAAAAAAATCACTCAGGAACCCATAGATTGGGTGTTAATGTGCCGCAGAGAAAAGGGGTTGAGTCACTTGGGCGGACTTAAAAAGCAGAGTCTGACAGTCAACTTCTACATTTATTTTAGGAAGATCTTCTCAAGGAATTTGGTAACAGAGATAAATGTGACAGCAAGGTAAGACACCTGCTGCCAAGATCGTTGTGTGCCCAGCACATTTGAGGGGCTTAAATGTTTAAAAGTATGGTGATTCCTACACCTTGTGTTAGAAATAGTGTTTCTGGTTGGCAGAGGTATGCATCCTGTCCAAACAGGAACCACAATCCTAGTCAGGGTGAGTCACAACCACAGAATAAAGAATATTTTGAAATATACTGTTAAAAGCATAAAGTATGAACCAGAACTATCTGGTTGTGATAGACCGAGTCAAATCCAAAAGTTCAGGCCGACTGTGATGGATACAGGAACCAGCCTTGGCCTGCTGCCAAGTACCTTATTTGTGTCATTGAAAAAGCCGAGAAGCAAAGAGGTGATGCGCTGACACCGAAACACAGGATGAAGGTGATGTGCCGTCATTAAACCACAGGATGAAGGTAATGCATCTGCTCCAAGACGTGCAAAATTGAGGATGCATCGGTGGGGTCAATGGTGACAATGCGTGGATTTCTGCTGGATCATCACTTTATTCCCACGTTCAAGGGCCCAGGACGTGGTTGCCACCACTTGGCAGGGCAAGACTCACAGATGGCAGTGTCCAGTTGCAGTAGCAGGAAAGTTGGAAGCCTTTGATGTCCATGAGACTTCAGAACAGGAGGCAAGCCAGCAAGCCCTTGGAATCACTTTGGTTCTGGGTTCAAGTGCTGTGCATCCAGTCCTTTTCACCCAGGCAAGGTCGACAGCAAGCAGCAGGCATTCACAGCATAAAAACAGTTATTCCAGAGCAGCAGTACAGCAGAGTGACAGTCCTTCAGCAGCACAACAGTCCATCTTCCTAACAGCGTATCCACAGTTCCAGAAGTGTACTGAGTTGAAAGGGTCAGAAGTCCATTTCTTATACCCAGTGGTGCCTCTGAAGTGAGGGAGACTGTAAAGAAGGGGCTTTGAGGTGCACAGAGATCTCCCCTTCCTGCCCTGGCCCCAGACTCACTACATGTGGTTAAGCAGACCTTTGTGTACAGAGAGGACTACTCTTGGGGTATATTTGTTGATTACCCCTAGTTCTCTCTCTTTTCAATCCTGTCCTAGGAGACCATAGAATAAAATAGATGCAGTTTTAACCATTTTCCTTTGCTCTCTGCCCCACATTACCCCTATCCCTTCCTTAAAACACCTCAGTTCCTCTTCAAGCCCAGAAGAGTTGTAGCCCACATCACTGGCGTGGCGGTTCTGGTGTGAGGAGGGAATCCTATAATGAAGCATGCCACCCTTGGGTGAGTGAGGATTCTTGTCCTAAAATAGGGCACATTCTGGGACCAGTACTTTCACTACATCATAACCAGGGATTTTTCTTTCTTTCCCCTCTTTGCAATTTTTGATATGTACTTTTAGTGAATTTACATTCAGACAGGGAGTAGTACTGTCTCCCATACAGTTCCTAGTGTGTATCAACACGAACACGTTTGCCTCCCAGCTGAAAGAGGAGGGAGTTACCAAACCTCTTGGGAATTCTCATCACAAGAGGGGAAGAGCCTTGAGAAACCATTGGCACTGGTGTGGTCTATCCCAGATCTGCGTTCCACTGTAACGTCCATTCCCTGAAGGGAGATGGACCACAACAACAATTTTGGATTCTCACTCCTCATTGGCAATGGCCACCTAAGGGGACTGTGGTCTGTCTGAATCCAGAAGTGAGTCCTAAACAGGTATGGTCTCAACTTCTTGAGTGCCCAGGCCACATCAAAGGTTTCCTTTGCAATAACACTCTTCCTCTATTCCGTGGGAAGTAAATTCCTAAAGATGAAAGCTGCAGGTTGAGCTAGGACTTCTTCATTAAGCTGTGAAAGTACTTCCCCTATGCATACTTTGAGTCATCCTTTTGAACAATTAATTCCCTGGAAAAGTCAGGGGCCTGGAACACAGTGACTTTGCACATGGCTTGCTTTAGGGAGTCAAATGTTAATTGGATTGGATTTAAACAGCACATGGCTACCCAAACATGGACAGAAGGATGCTTTCCAGCATGCCTCTATCCATGTCACCACCTGGGCTGCTTCTTTGAGGTCGGCTCAGTCAAGGCTGCAATAATGGTGACATATCCCTTGTCAAACCCCCTGTAAGATCCTGAGAGACTTAAGGAGGCTCTCACCTCTGTATGAGTCTTTGGCGGCTCCTTGGCTGTGATGGTTTCTATCTTGCCTAGAGGGCTGCACCTTACCCCACCCACCAGGTGTCCCAAGTACACCACAGACCCCTTCCCTTTCTGGCATTTACTGGCCTTGATAGTCAAGCCTGCATTTCGCATGGTTTGAAGTACTTCTTGCAGGTTTAAGAGGTGGTCCTTCTAGTTGTTATGTAAGACAGCTATGTAATCCAAGTAAGCAGCAATGAAGGCCTCCATACCAGCGAAAACCTAGTTCACCAGCCTCTGGACACATAGCAAGAGCATTCTTGAGTCCAAAGGGCATCATTCTAAATTAGGAGTGGCCCTCTGGAGTGGAGCAGGCTGACCTTTCCTTGGCTCCTTCAATAGGGCAACCTGCCAGTACCCTGAAGTAAGGTCAAAAGTACTCAGGAACTGGGCAGCCGCTAACCTGTCAATCAGCTCATTAACCTGGGGAATGGGATGAGCATCATTCTTGGTGACTCAATTCAGCCCCTGTTATGTACATAGAACCTGAGTTCAGCTTTTGGTACCAGCATCACATGGCCGAACCAGGGGCTACTGGAGGGTTCAATCACCCCTAACGCCAACATCATGGATAACTCATCCTTGATGCTGACCCTCACTTTGTCAGACAGCCTATAGATTTTATTCTTGACAGGGAGGCTGTCTCCTGTGCCCACATCATGGGTACACAGATGTGTAATCCCAGGAGTGAGAGAAAACAGATAAGGGAATAATTCCAGCAACCGGTGACAGTCCCTCTGCTGTTCTGAATTCAGGGTAGGGGAAAGGTTTACTCCTTCCATTGACCCATCCTTCTAATTGGAGGCTAGGATGTCAGGGTCACTCTACTCTTCCTTCCTACCATATGTCACCAACAACATGGTGACCTCAGACCTCTCAATGTGTGGTTTGAGATGGTTGAGATAGAGAACCCTTAGGGGGTGCTTGGGGGTGTTCAAGGCAACCTAGTAGGTGGCCTCTCCCTTCCTTTCAACAATCTCATCGGGCCCTGTCCATTGGTCTTGGAGGGCCCTGGGCTCCATGGGCTATATCACCCACACCTCCAGCACATGCTGACATTTAACAGTGGTAGCCTTCTGGTCATACCACTGTTTAATCACCTCCTGGCTGACCTCTAAGTTTTCAGAAGCTTGCTCGCTTCAAAAACTTGGCCATCTCGCTCCAGAGGGCTAGCATGTAGCTAATCTCATCTTGGGGAGGTTTCCTAGGAGCTTGCTTTCACCACTCCTTGACCAGACCGAGAGGTCCCCTGACAGAATAACCATACAGAAGCTCAAAGGGGCTAAAGCCAACCCCCATCTGTGGTACCTCTCTGTAAACAAAGAATAGGTGTGGTAAGATGATGTCCCACTTATGCCTCATGGCCTCAGGCAGGCCTTTGATCATGCCTTTGGGGGTCTTGTTGAATCTCTCAATAAACCCATTGGTTTGTGGATGATATGATGTGAAGAATGTGTAGGTAACGTCACACTCCTTCCACTTGAACTGCATATATGCAGGCATGAGGTTGGTGCCCCTCTGGTGAAATTACCCATCAGGGCCTCAGCCACTGGACGGTATTGCTGCAGTCCTCAGAGGTATGACATCTCTGTATCTTGTGGCATGATCCACCAGTACCAAGATAAACCTGTTGCCTAAATCTGTCTGGGGATCTATGGGGCCTATAATGTCAATCCCCACCCTCTCAAAGGGGGTGCTAACAACAGGCAAGGGATTCAGGGGAGCTTCAGCTTCTGCCCCATCGTCCCGCTGGCCTGGCAGGTCACACAAGCCCTACAGAATGTATCTGAGGAAATCTTCATCCGGGGCCAATAAAAGTAGGGAACAAGCGTGGCAAAGGTCTTGTCTTGCCAAGAGTATCTCACGGGCCAGTCCCAGTAGGAAGGCCCTGTAGCATTGGAAGACTACCAGTGCCCTTGTTGCCCTATGCACAGGTGTCTTAGACTCACTATACAGTTGTCCCTCCCAGTGCAAGTGGTGATTACCAGAGGCATCACCAGGAGTCTTGGCATCGGCCAGTTGTCCCATGCCCTCCAGGTTTAGGGAATCCTTCTGTGCCCTGCAGAACTCCTCCCAGGTGGGTCTCCCCTCTACTTGACATCCAGCAAGTTGAGGTAGGTCGCCAAGGGAGGCCATGTCCTCCTCAGTGGGCTCCAGGGCAACCTCCTCTGGCGCCCCATCCACCTCAGCTGGCAGACATTCAGGTGTTGATTTCCCATGCCACTTGCCCTTCCCACTTTTGGCTGCTGTATGGACCATTTTACCAGGCTCCAGACTTCCTTGACTCCCCACTAGGCAGCCACGGACCTTTTGATTGCAATAATCCACTCAGGCAACCCCAATATCTCCACATGTGACCTGAGCTCCACTTCCTTTGAAGTAGTGTCCTCCATGTTATTCCTTAAAAAACAATCCACAGGCATGGCAGGGCTCATTGCGACTTTTAGAAACCTGACCCACCCCCACTCAAATGGAACAAGGGCCACTGGGTAGTGACCCTCACGGTGGATTTTATTGGGTAAAATTTGCTCTGTGGCCACCAGCCGACTCCTAACCGTAGTCATCTTGACTCCTGTGTCCCTCAGAGCCTCAACATCTTGCCCATTAATGGTGGCTCACTGCCTATACTTTGTAGTATTGAAAGGCATGTGGGCTTTGTCACCAGGGACACTAGAGTAACCTCACTAACTCCCCCCCCACTGAGTGGGACAAACTCCTCCCCGAGCAGTATACTTGTCAACCCTAGCGTCCCACCTCCAGTGGGAGGCTATGCCCTCTTGGGACATTTGGGATCCCTCTTGTAATGCCCATGCTCATAGTACTCGGAACACTCTAGGGATTTGTTCTGACTTTTGTCAGAGAAGCTCTTTTCTTGGTGGCTAGATTGGGAATGGGACTTTTTGCCCTGAGAACTGGTTTGTGGCCTTGTAAGAACTCCTTCTTTTTATCCCTCCCTGCCTTCTTTTGGTGGGAACCCTGACCACCATTTTGGGAGTCCCCGCAGATGCCTTCTTGGACTCTCTGGGCCTGATCCAGGGGTCTGCCTCGTCAGCAAGGTTCCTGGGGTCGTCATACTCATACATCAAGTAATAGTGCAGCTCTGGAAAACAAATATCAAACATGTGGTCCCTTAGAATGAGGTTGTACAGACCAATGAAATCATCTATCTTGCTGCACCTCATCCAGCCCTTCAGTGCCTTGCTAGAATAGTCCATGAAATCCACCTTGGTCTGTGCAGGCAGCATGTGGCTACCCCTGGATACCTGCCTATATCTCTAAGAGGCAACCCAAATTTCTTGACAAGAATGGCCTTCATAGGAGTGTACTGTGTCTGGCCCTCCGGTGTAAGGAGTGTGTTTCTCCCTACAGTGGGCATGTACCTACACAAGATATCCCCCCAGTACTCTTCAAGAATCCTCTGCACCATCAGAGCCACTCCATGAGCTGAGAACCATTCGTCAATATCGTCTCCCACTATATACATAGGCCACAAATCCTTTGGTATGCAAACCTTTCCCTCTCCATGGGACGCTGAAGGTATGCTGCCACCATTGCTGCTAAACTCCAACTGTTTGGCTTAGATGTCCTGATCCTTCAGTTTAAGTTCTTGTGCCATCCTTTCCTCTTCCATCTTTAATTTGGCTAGCTCTAGCTCCCATTTGAGCTTCCTCTCCTCCCTCCTGTCCTCCAGTTCCTTTGGGGATATGCCTCTAGTAGATACACTGCTCCCTACATCCATGCCATCTACTGGGGATGGGGTGGGCTCGCCTCTGATAGTGTTCCCTCCTTCTCCTCATTGTCAACTACCTCATCCTCCTCTGAGGCAGCCTGCCATCTTTGCACCTCCTCAATGGCCCTGAGGATTAACTGCAGTTCCAGTTTCGTGGCCTACTTGTCTGCTCTCCTCAATCCCTTATGTGTGTAGAGTTTCAGCAGCTCAGGCTGGATGGGGGTATCAAAATTGCAGGCATCCATGTTGCAAAAAGGAGCTTTGGGGGGGACCAATTAAAAAACTTGGGAAAAATGAAAAAGAAATATGAAATTGTCTTTAGATGTGGAACATTAGTGTACACCAAGTCACTGTAAGGCACTGCACAAACACAAGTCCTATCCTCACCGCTGTCTCCAATGTTAGAAATTGGGTTTCTGGCTGGCAAAGGTATGTACCTGCCCTAGCATGCACCCTAAACTAATTGGTGTTCACCCCCTAGAAGCTTGGCACAGAGCAGTCAGGCTTCACTTAAGAGTCAATGTGTAAAGTATTTGTGCAACACTTTAAACAGTAAAACAGTGAAAACACCAAACAAAAAGATACCACACATAGAGCTCAATTTAATGAATAAAAGACCAAAATGACAAACATCTAATAAGTAGGATTGGATTGGAATTATGAATTTTGAAACAATATATAGAATTATAGTGTTTAAGAGCATAAAGTGCCAACCGGGGAGGTCTGGTCACGCTAGACCGGGTAAAATCCAAACGTTCCGGCCAAACATGATGGAGCAATGGTCACATACAGGGACCAGTCTTGGCCTGCTGCAAGGTATCTTAGTTGCGTCGTCGAAGGAGCCAAGATGTGAGAAGCAAAGAGCTGATGCATCAGTGTCAGACCACAGTATAAAGGCGACAAGTCGTCTTCCAACCGCAAGATGAAGGAGATGCATCTGCTCCAAGCCACGCAAAGTTGGGGATGTTCCGGAAATGGAGGTGATGCAACTCGCAGTCCGCGATGTACTTGATCCTCACGATGATGCATCAACATTGATGGAGATGAGTGAATTGCTGCTGGAGAAGCACCTTATATCCACTTCCAAGGGCCCAGGACTGGGTTGGCACCAGTAGTCATAGATGGCAGAGTCCAGATGCCAGAGCAGGAGAGTTGGAAGTCTTTGATGTCCCTTACACTTCAGAACAGGAGGCAAGCCAGAATGCCCTTGTAGGCACTTTGGTTCTGGGTTCAAGTGATGTGAGTCCAGCCCTTCTTGCCCAGTCAAGGAGGACAGCAGGCAGCTGGTCAGCACAACGGAAAAGCAGTTCTTCAAGAGCAGCAGTCCAACATAGTGATAGTCCTTCAGCAGCACAGCAGTCCTTCTTCCTGGCAGAGTATCTCCAGGTCCAGAAGTGTACTGAGTAAGTAGGGTCAGAAGTCCAGTTCTTAAGTGGGTGAGACTTCAAAGAGGGGCTTTGAAGTGTACAGAGATCCTTCCTTCCTGCCCTGGTCGGGACACTACAGGTGGTTAAGCTGTACTTCATGTGGGTACAGGACGCAGCCTATTCAGGTGTATGTGTGAGGCTGTGCCCAGCTACTCCTGCCCAGAATGGCCCATCAGATATGGATGGCCCATGAGTCACACCTAAGCTCCCTTTCTGTGTGGCTGTCTACAGGGAATGCACAAGGCCCAGTTGTCACCCATCTCAGACTTGTACTGGAGACAGCAGTAGGCACAAAGGACAAAGAGAAGAAAAATGCCATCTTTCTAATAGTAAAAAACACAATTGATGGACGGAATGCTGAACAATGTCAAACATTCACCCCCAGTGCAGAGATCTGTGCCTAAATTCATTGTTCTTTTGCCCACCATGCCCTTTCAGTTTGGACCCAATCATATGCAAAACAGTATTGACCATGCTTCCTATGGAGAGCAACTGACCCATGTGTGGGCACATCCATCCCACTCAAGGTGACAAAGAAAGAACAATTGAGGGAAAGAATGCAGAACAATGTCAAACCTTCACCGCCAGTACTGAGATCTGGGCCTAAATCCATCCTTTCTTTGCTCACCATGCCATTCCAGTTTGGACCCAGCCGTATGCACATCAGTCTTGACCGTGCTTCCTATGGGAATAGTCCAGCCACACTGCCAGGCCAGGGCCTCCCTGGACCGGATGGAACAGGTTTCGATGTATCATCCCTCATCAGCCAGGCTAGATTGACTCCAGTGGCATGGAAAGCAAGGGACCCAAGTCTGGGCATACCCACCCCATTCAGGGTGACAAATGCTAAACCAACAGTTGATGGATGTCATGCTGAACAATGTGAAACATTCACTCCCAGAACAGGGATCTGGGCTTAAATCCATAATTTTTTAACTCACCATGCCATTCCAGTTTGGACCCAGACCTATGCAAATCAGTCTTGCCCTGCTCCCTATGGGAACAGTCCAGCCCGAACTGCCAGTCCAGATCCTCCTTGGATGGGAAACAAGCATCCTGGGACCGGTTTTGGGTTATCACCCCACATCAGCCGGGCTAGCTTGACTCTAGTGGCATGGAGAGCAAGGGACTCACATCTGGCCTGGCATTTCTGGCCTGGCATTTCAGGCTGGACTGACCCAGATATGTGACTGGGGGTGCCGGGACCTACCGCAGCTGTCAAAATGTCCAATACCTGCCCTACTCTACGCGGACGACGCTGTAATTATGGCCCGTACACCAATGGGACTCCAACAGGTTCCTGATAGCTATAATGAGTTCATGAGAAACCCAGGCCTGAGAATAAATATTTCTAAAACTTTTAAAATGAGCTGTGGGACAAATGGCAAGAAGCAGAGGGACACCTACACAGTGAACAAAAAGATGGAATCCACTATAACTTACCCTTACTTAGGAACTTTAATTGACCATTAGGGCCAATGGTGTCAGGCTATCAAGGCTAGGAAACTCATTTTTATGAGAATAACAACAGCCCTTGTGAATTTCTCCAAGAGGCTAGGAAAGAGACCCCCAATAGAGCTGACCCATATGGATCAAGCTAAATGCGTCAGCACAGCCACCTTTGGTGCGAGGTTATGGGGGTACTGCGACGAAAATGTAATTCAGAGGGTGGAGAATGCTTTCTTAAGGTACCTGTTGGCGGATCCACGAGGCACATCAACCTACATCTGTCACACCAAGCTGGGGCTTCCATACATTACGGACATAATAAAAATACAACCAGTGCTGCTATGGCACTGGATCTCGACTAAAACAACATTTAACCGCAATGTTTTAAGTTACAGTCTGAAACTAGAACACACATTAGACATCAGGTGACTGAAGTACATTAAAGTTTTTATGTCTGATTTAGGCATGCAAGAATACTATCAGAATCCCTGTCTGATGGGCTCTATCTTGAGAAAAGCACTCAAAAAACAATGCATGACCCATATGGAGGCCAACAGATTTGCCATCGAGGCATCGCGGCCGCCGGTCCAAACTAATCATTTGTTGTAGTCAACCATTTGCATGCCACCATACTTAAGCGGGTACAATAGGTTTGTCCTTACACGTCTCAGACTCGATGTATTTCACAGTTTGGTAAGTTTTCAGACCATAAATGATGATTGGTCCAAAAACCTAACATTATGCCCCAGTGACGGAGTTTCCCCGCAAACATCAATTCACGTAGTCCTGCTCTGTACATTTTATTTAGAACAGAGGAGAAGGTGGATCAAACCCATTTTAAAACTATGGGGTTTAAGGCAGTGTCGTCCGGCGTAACTTGCTCTGCAGCTTCTAGATAATTACTGTTTTGCGAGATATATTGCCCTATTTCTGAAGTGTACCATCAAACATAGGAAGCATATATGATTTTTGTCCTACTTAAACGTTTGCTGTTATATCTCAGATTTTAATTATTTTTAGAATTTCAAAATGCTGCTAATTTTTTTTATGAATTGTATAATAATGTGAAATGTGATTTGTAAAATTGTGCTTTTATGGTTTTTCTGTGTTTTAAAATGAAAACCGAATAAAGCAAATTTTTGATTTGATTTGACTGGGGGTGAATGTTTGACAATGTTAAGCATTCCCTCCGACATTGTATTTTTTTTTGTGTTGCTATCTTTCTAAAAGTGGCATTTTTAAAATTGTAATGGCAAACTGAATGTTACCATTAAAGAGGATATATCATTCCAATTCCATATGTTCCAAATGAGAATGACAGCTTATTGAATGTAACAAGGAATCCCTAGTGTGGGGGATTAGGGGAACATGGCGGCCAACCTATAGCATGGTCGGGAGCTCCGGTGTTCTGCAGCACAACATACGGGAAATATAATTGAATTATCAGACCTTACCGTCGGCTTTTCATTTTCAGCATAACAAGCAGCGGGCAAAGCGGTCTACCCTATCGGAGAGTAAAAATCACCAAAATTAGACGCAAGAAGTAAAAGTAAACCTGTGGCGGATTATATGACTCTGCGGAGCCGGGTGTCCGAAAGCGGTTCATGGTGGCGGTGGTAGCTTCCCTTGACCTTGGTGCGGCGGTGGAGCAAAGGAAGTGTGCGGCCACGGCCATAGTCGGTCTGTCGCGGTGACGTGCGGCTCAGCTGTTGTGTGGGAGCCAGCGCATGGTGGTGAGCCTGGGCATCCGGGTCCGGCTCGTGGGAGGCGGAGCAGGCGTGATCTGTGGAGGCAGAGGCAGAGTGGGAGCAGGTCAGAAACAAGCACGAACCCAGGAACGGACGGGAGCACCACGCAGGGAGAGTAACGGTGAAAAAGAGAGAAGTCAGAAGAGTGTAATTGTGAGTCCAGGTGGGGGGAAGGACTGCTTGCAACATAATGGAGTAACTATTGATTCCCCGGAATATTAGTAAGGGAGAATACCTGAATCACTGTGTGGACTGCCATATGACCCCAGAAAAAGGAGGCAGAGTGGTTTCAAAAAGAAAAAAATATATACAGATGGACTTGGTGAAGTAGAGGGGGAAAGAGAGGTATAAGATCAGTCAGGGCAAGGTAGAACAGTTAGGACAGGGGGAGGACAAACAATCTCTGAGACAATTTGCAAAACAACGTCTGAATTGGCCACCGGAACATTAAATAACACTTATAAAGTCACTTCCAAAGTGGGTCCAACACATAGAAATACTGGCTCGGCAAAAAACAGATATTCCTTGAGGAATGCGGAATGTATGCAGTTGCTAACTGAAGGAGAAGGGGCAAAGATAAGGATAGGGGGATAGGTAGTTGTGCAGCATTGACTCAAGTTTCACCTCCCTTGGCAACACAAACACCCTTAAACCGACAAAAAGACAGCGCAAATAAGCCAAAGAAAACTACAAGGCAAAATAAAATGTACACAGGGAAACCGAGAGTCACGCCATCCCTGAGGTCATATTTTAAATTAAAAGAAGCAGAACCCTAAGACATATCAACACCACTGAGGAATCAATCTGTGAGGTCATTATGGCAACTACGGCAACTATCCCGGGGGATAAGCAGACAGTGACTGAAACTAACTTAATCACCTCAAACAGATACTCTGTATTAGAACATGATATAGATGACACAGATATACCTGTGGGGAAACAGCTGTTGTATATCTCTCCAGGAAGTGAATGCTTCTTAAATGCCTACAAGACGAACTTATGCCTAGAAAAACTATTAGATGGACGAATAAAGGAAAACTCTGTTGATGTAAGTTCAATGGAGATAAAAAATAAATTTTCCATATCGGAGAATAATCAAATGAAAATACAGGAATCCTGTGGAATTTGGAAGCCAAAATAACTGCTATAACAATAAGATTGACAGCAACAAGGGGCTACAAGAAAAGGTAAAGTACAATCAAAGAGAGATTAAAACATTAAACAGCAGCGAAAAGAAAATCAAGGATAAGCTGGAAGCGCTAGAAAACAATTCCAGACGGAACAATTTAAGATTCTTGAATGTTCCAGAAGGTATAGAAAAGGGGAATAAAAGACTTTGTGGTGACCATCATTAAGGAGGCCATGCCAGAATTTCAATCTTGGGATCTGGAACAAGACATACAGAGGGCCCATAGGGATCCCTTTAGACGGGATCCAAAAAGGGACAAACCAAGGAAAATATTAGTAAACTTTCATACTTATGTCATCAAAGAGGCAATACTTTCAGCAGCCCTTAAAGCAAAAACATTCCAAAAATATGACTGGTCCTACTCTATAAGATCAGACATAGCCAGTACCACATTAAATCGACAGTGGGAGCTAGGGAAGCACATCAAAACCCTTGAGACACTAGGGGCAACAGCGTAATTGAAATTCCCTGCCACCTGCTCGCCTTCCACAGTCATGTGGAAGAATAAAATGAACAACTTCAGAGAAGTTAAAGAGGTTGAGAATCTGATAGACCTCATAAATAGTAAAAAAGGCACACATTCAAATTAAGAAGAGATAGGAACGTCGGACCTTCAAGGGGTACAACTGCTCACCTCTCCCACCTCTCCCACCCACTTGGCGGGCCATACTTTGGATGCCATATTCTCTAACGTCGAAGGTCTTCAAATAACTAACATCCTGCCCATGCCGTGGACAGATCATCACGCCATACTCGCTAAGCTCGCTAAGCTCACTATCAACACCCTTCCCAAGAAAAAATTAGCCCTAACATCTCAAAAATCTTTTAAAGACTGGAAAAATATAAATCAGGATGATCTCAGAACAAGCTTGGACCATACCCGCCCAATTGTATCTACCGACCCCAATTCTGCATTACAACAATTTCAGACCTGGTTGGGCCAGGCAACGAATCAATTAGCTCCTACCAAATTACTATCTAGAAACAGAGCTAAACCCACCGCCCCGTGGTATACCGAGGAATTAAGGCTACAAAAACAAACTAATAGGAACAAGGAAAGGCTATGGAGGAAAACCTACGACACAGTTAGCAAAATGTGCTATAAAGAGTCATTGGCACTTTATAAAGTTATGATTATAAAGGCGAAAAAAGCTTTTTATTCAGATCAAATCCATAAAGCTAAAAACTCAAGCAAACGACTGTATCAAATTACCAAATCTTTGTCAGGCAACACCCCAGATCTTACTCCCCCTCCTTCACAAGCACTATGTGACTCTCTAGCCACTTTTTTCTTCACTAAGGTTGATGATATTTATCAAGCCTTCTCTGCCAAATCACCTTCAAGGAGAGCCAATTCCCCCACGCCACCTCCGGCAAACATGTTTCCTGGCTTTCAAGCAGTAACAAGTGACCATATAAAAACAATCGTGTCAACAATTAAAACTGGATCGGCTCTGGACCCTTGTCCTTTTTCAGTTCTCCCGCCTGTAATGGAGTCCATTATTCCAGTAATTACACAAGTCTGCAACTCTATTTTTCTCTCAGGTACATATCCAGACTCGCTAAAAAATACTCTATTAAAACCTTTATTAAAAAAACCTCCCCTTGACAAAAATGAACTGAAAAACTACAGGCCCATTGCGAGTCTCCCGTTCATAGCTAAAGTAATTGAAAAAGCTATGAATTCCCAGTTATCGGAACACATTGAAAAACATCACCTCTTGGATGACACGCAATTCGGTTTTCGGAAGTACCACGGGACCGAAACAGCCTTGATTAAGGCTGCTGACGATATCAGGGCAATCAGATCTTGGTAATGCTGGATCTATCCGCAGCCTTCGACACGGTCGACCATACCATCCTGGTCGACCGTGTCGAAAGGCTCGGCATCTGTCATTCAGCCAGAGACCTGCTGGCCTCCTTTTTAGCTAGAAGAACGCAGGCGGTCACTTTAGGACCTTTTCAATCGGCGCCACTCTCGTCACCATGTGGAGTTCCCCAAGGCTCATCCCTCAGTCCGACACTTTTCAACATCTATGTGTCGGACCTTGCTAATGTCATCAAAGCACACGGGATGAGCCTAACCTCCTATGCTGACGACACCCAGTTGGTGCTAGCCATTAAAGGCGATGGAGTTCAAGTGGCAAAGCAAATCAAAAAGGGATTGCTAGACATAGGAGAATGGATGGCTACCAAATGTTTAAGGCTGAACTCAGAAAAAACAGAGGTAGTCATCTTTGGACCTCTTCTCCCAACCTGGCCATCATGCTGGTGGCCAGAAACTTTTGGCACTCCCCCAAGCCCGACAGCCAAGGTCAGGAACTTGGGAATCATTTTCGACGAAGGACTAAACTTCATGGACCATGCTAATAAAACAGCATCTACAGCCTATCACAAACTGAAGATGATTAGGAAGATTCGCCCTTTTCTCCCGGAGACAGCCATCAAAACCTTGGTCAGCTCCATAGTTCTATCAACTCTGGACTACTGCAACGGTTTATTCCTTAACGCACAATCCAGAGTCATAAGGAAACTACAATCCATTCAGAATGCGGCAGCTCGCCTGCTCTCTGGAAAATCAAAACACGAGCCCATATCAAAAATCATAAAGGAATATCATTGGCTCACAATCCGGAATAGAATACATTTTAAGTCCTTATGTATAGTTTATAAGGCACTCAAAAATCAAGGACCACATTTCTTGAAAGAGCAACTCCAACTCTACAAACCAAGCAGACTGCTACGATCAGCTATCCTCAATCAGCTAGTTATTCCACGCGCCAAAACAGTGTCCTGGGGCGATCGCCGCTTTTTAGTAGCTGCCCCGAAACTGTGGAATACTCTTCCCTAAAATATCAGGCTAAGTCCTTCCCGTCTACATTTCCGTAAACTTCTAAAAACCTGGCTGTTTGACCAATGAGTCCCCATTATTTGTTTTAGCTCTCCTCTTCACAAGTAAGTGCATTTTCAGCGCCGAGACGCCTATGGGTATTTGCCGCGCTTTAGAAATGTCAAAAATAAATAAATAAATAAATAAATAAATACAATGCGACACCCCATATGGAATAAGGGAGGGTTCCCTAGGGTGGGAGGAGGGGTTCGTTGAGAAGAATGCACATTTTCACTTGTAATTAGAAGCATTGAGTGAGGAGCATTAGGGAGAAAAATAAAAAAATATATCCTCATACATGACACCAGTAGACATCAGAAAGAAGGCTTTAAAGAAATAAGGCGAGGACAAAGGAGAGAAGAAAATGAATAATCTTAGAATAATATCCTGGAATGTTAACGGGTTGAGGGTACAAAAAAGGAGGATGAAGATCCTAGAATTAATTAAATTGTCTGATAACGATATAATTGTATTGCAGGAGACGCACCTACGAGAAGAGAAGTGGGAAAACATACTCAAACTAAACAAATGGATAACACATATGGTATCCTCTAAGCAATCAAGCAATGTTAAGGGAGTAGCCATATTATTAAAAAAAGTGGCTAATGTCAAAATAGATGATTGTAAAGTAGATAAAGGGGGCAGATGGGTAATAGGGAACATCAAATTAAATAAACTAGGTCTTACGTTGGTAGGATATTATGGACCTAACGTGGATGACCCTTCCCCTCTTAATGAACTATATAGACACTTATTAGAATCTAAATATAATATTATCATGGCAGGAGATTTAAATATTTTAATGAATCCTCTACTTGACAGATCATCATCACAACACATCATAAGCGCATCAAAAATGAGAAAGAGCTTACAGCAAATGATGAAGAGTTTAGGGCTAGTAGACATATGGAGACTAAATGCTGGTAATAAAATAGAATTTACATATCAAAATAAAAAGTACGCTCATGCCTCTAGAATTGATTTATTCCTGGAGAGTGAGAGATTAAGAGAAAACAACATCAGGGTTACACATCAACCAGAGCACTTGTCTGACCACGCAGTAGTGAGGCTAGAAATGTCCTTGAGGGGAATTGTAATAGAAAATAGATCGACTCTAGACAGAACACTCCTAGGGAAACACGAAGTGGTGGATATATTAAAAGAAGAAGTGGCTGAATTTTTTGACATAAACTCAAACTCAGCAGCACCACATATAGTCTGGGACACTTTCAAGGCTTATCTCCGGGGGAGACTGATAAGTCAGGCTGCTTTTTATAAAAAAAAAGAGAAAAAAGAAATCAAAGCATATGAGGACAAGATTAAAATAGCACAGGAAACTCTTACAGGCTGCCGAAACAATGTCTCATGGCTTGGACTACAGAACAAGTTAAATGAGGCTAAAGAGCAGTTGACAGAATTTTTGAAAGGGAAGATCAAAGAATGATGGGAAGTCAGTAGAATGGCCCATTATGAATACGGGGAAGGGTGCTGGAAATACCATGCAAGGATAATGCAAGTATAGGCAAGGCATTTGGCAACTTCTTTCAAGAGCTGTACACCGAAGAGAAGAGAGAATCCCAACTAGAGTTAGATTGGTGGTTGGATCAGGATCCCCTATCTGGGATAAACACAGACTTTAAAGAAATGCTAAATCAGGAAATCACTACCCTTGAGATAGAAAAAGCAATCTCTAGTTTAAAGAGGGGAAAGGCTTGGGGGGTGTGACTTGGCCAGCTGCAAGATGGCCACACTTTGAGTGGGCTCTGCTGGCCAAGCTTCCTAATCAGCCATTATCCTGCAGACATTTGGGTCTTACCTGACTACAACCGGCATTTCCTGATTTGGGATTCTCTGCTGTCCAGACTGCTGCCGTTCCGATCTCCTGGAGGAGATCTGGGACCGAGGAACCCTGCTCCGACGTCGGCGCCTGCTCTGGGTGCCTGTGCCGGACGGGCCCAACCTTCCCACACTGTGTCCCGTGTGCGGCTGCTGAGGCTCCCTGCTGCCGGCTGGAGGACGTGGGTCCAGGCGTGCAGGACCCACGTTGTGAGTGGCGCTGTTGTGGGGGGGACTCTGGCGGGGTGGGGGCTCGCAGGCTGTAACGCCTGGCACAGGCTGCTGAGGTGATGGTCCCATCCTTTCCTGTTCCGGCTGTGACGCTTGGAGGCTGAACGTGCCTGGGCCTGGCGATGGGAGCGGTGAGCCCCCCGCGTCTCCCGCCTGTAGTGTGGGTGGCGACATCCACGCCTCCGATTTGCCTCTGCCTCTCCTTACTGTGGCCAGAGGAGGCCTATCCTTCCCTCACTGCCTGGCCCTGGAGGGATTTCTACTGTGATCGGACTTGTCCCGGAGGGCTCCTCACTGGCTGATACTGCATCTGCTATCTGGGCAGGCCTGTTGAGTTGTCCCTCTGCCTTGGTGCTGTTCTCTGCGGCTTGCCTGGTTCGCCGCATCGAGGCCTCCGCCATCAGTGCCTGATCCCGCTGGGGCTCCCATCTCCCCATTGGCCTTGCACCTCCCCTGCTACTCACCCCCAGAGTGGGGGCCTTTCAGCTACCTCAGCGCTGCCTGCTCTACTTGGGGCCCATGCCGCATTGGCCTGCACCTTGGCTCATCCTTTCACTCTGCACCTGGTGACCACGCGCAGCCATTCAGTGCACTGTAATGATTTCTCAATTACACACGCAACCCCGCAGCCTCTGGCTCGGCGGTGGGGGGCTTCCACGCTAGGGGCCCACCGGCCTCCCTTGGTGCCTTCTACTCTTGTGTGGTGCTTCATGGATGGAACATTCATTGGAGTAATTGCTTCCTAAGACCCTCCCCACCATTTGTGTCCTCCACTGCCCCTTTGGGTCTCGCTCAGCTTGGTGGCGAGGAGAGGCCTGTTAATCACACTTCTACCTGCAGCGCGCCTGGGTTACTCCACCGCTCCTCCGCTGCTCGGTGGGGCCCGTGGTCTGTCATGGGGAGGACGGATTCAAAGCAGCCCAAAATTACATTTGAGCAACGCAGGTCGACGCGCCAGGACGGCGCCGGCTCGGACGTTGATGACTCTGCCCCCATTATGGATGCGCCTCCGACTCACGACGATGACTTAAAGGCAATCATGCTTGATGTGAAGTCTACAGTCACTGGTATCGCCACTCAACTGGATCAGCTCTCCACCCGCCTAGACTCCGTTAAGGCTCGGGTTGATTCCCACAACAATCACCTCCTCCACGTCGAGTCTAGGGTATCGGATGTCGAGGATGCCGCCATACAAGATCGCCAGAAGCTGCTGCAGATGGACAAGATTTTGGCGGTCATCTGTGGGAAGAATGAGGATTTGGCGGCGCGCTCTCGCTGGAGCAATCTCCGCATTACTGGTGTTCCGGAATCCACCAACATTGCTCGCAAGGAGGACTTCGTGGAGCAACTGGTCAAGGTACTCTTCAGCGATGTTCTTTCCTCAGTTTTTATTGTTGAACGCGTGCACCGCTCCCTTGTTCCTCGTCCGGGCCCAGGTCTTCCACCTCATCCCATCAATGCAAAAATCCTCAACTTCAGAGACCGGGATGCTATCCTGCGTGCAGCACGCGACAGTGGCAAACTCACTCATCAAGGTAATTCGCTATCTTTTTACCCGGATTACACTCTTACCATTCACCCAGCGGGAGTTCCTCCCCGTGAAGAGAATCTTCCAAAAACACGAGGTCTCCTATTTGCTGGCCTACCCATTGAAGTTGAGAGTCCGGCAGGGCGCCAAAACGCTGGTATTCCCTGCCCCAGGGAGGCCCTAGCATTCGCCAAGAAACTCGACAAACCATCTTGTTCCTCTCCTTCGAGCTCACAGCTCGCAGACACTGGACGCCTCAGTGATAATGACTGAATTGTTGTACCAAGTTGAACTATTTGCGCATCTAAATGATGTCTGATGTCCCTCTAGCTTGGCCACCCTGCCTCACTGCAGGGTTGTACGCTGAGCTCTGCCATGCACTCTCAGGATAATTTCCTTTCCCAATATTGTTTCTGCTCTTTCCAGTTGTGGGTTCCTGGGGTGGATTCAGTGGTATCTCAGCCTGTTTGGTGGGTTGGAGTGGGTGCGGGGTTGTGGGTTTTCTTTGCTTTGATTTGGGGACTGTTGGGATGGGACTGCTGGGTGATGTTGGGCTCATCTGAACAGTTACAAGTGCTTGTGCTGTACTCACGCTCACTTTTGCAAATCCTGATTCATGATTTGTGGATGGTTAGGTGGGGAGGGGGGTCTGGGGAGGGCGGTGCATTGGGGTTGCCCCGGGTTATACTGGGGTCAGAGTTCTGATGTTCCGTGTTTACTGGTCCTCTTGACCATTCTCTTCGATTTGCTGGGGTGGGGTTTTCGGGGGGGTTTGGGCGACAGGTGCAGATATTGTGGCCAGCACCTTACCTACCTTTACTTGGGCACACCCTGAATTACAGTTCACCAAAGGTTCTGTGTTGTGGGTGGGGTTGGGGTGGGGGGTCATTGGGATTGCCCCGCAGTTCACTGGCATCTGGGTTTCGATGTTTCGCTTTACTTGTTTGCTAGTGATTAGATTGCATCTCTTTACTGCCACTCCTGTCTTCCCCTGCTGCAGGAAAATGTATGACATTCCTCTCTGTTCAATGTCACTGTGTTTTCCCGATAAGCACTTCTTCCTTGGTACCTGCGCACCGGGGGTTCCCGTGAGGACTTGGCTGGCCTATATATCTAGCTCCCAACCTGCCCAAGAGTTGGCTGGGTATGACCAGTCTGCTTCCCGCGTGTTCCGCGCCCTTGTGTCACTGCTCGCCAACCGGCGTCATTCGGTATCTATCCTATTTGCTCAGAGACACATCGCTCCCACGTAGAGTAATACATGACTGACACCATTTGTTGGACCTGGAACATCCGTGGTCTTAACGATGACCGGAAAGCTAGGCTCATCCATGCAGCGACATACGGTAGACATTTGCCTGCTTCAAGAGACACATCTTCTGCCCGCAACCTCCTCTAGACCCCGGTCGCGCTATTGGGGAGAATCACACTCCTCGTTCTAATCTACATATGCGCGGGGGGTTTCCATTTTGATACGTAGTGGCCTCTCCTGGCAGACTCTGCAGGTACTCACGGATCCTGAAGGTAGATACGAGATGCTGCATGGCGTCTTATTGTCCCAGCCGTTGACGATCGCCGCTGTGTACGGTCCCAACTCTGCGGAACTGGACCTTTCGGGCCCTCATTCCTCCCACCCCCACGCTACCACCCTGCTCTAGTCTTTACTGACTGACAATTCGCTGTACGACGCCTGGCATAATGTGTGGCCCTAAGCCCGCGTGGACACCAAAGTCACAGGAGCTCGGGGCTGCTGGTCACGCATTGTTCTTTGGATTACTTCCCCGGATGTCCTCACTTGGCTCACATCGGCTACCCATATGGCGCACACCTTTTCAGACCATGCTCTGGTTCAGGTCTCTCTCCGTCTCTCTCACACCCCCAGCGGGCATTTACATGGCGACTCCCCCCGAATGCTCTTCGCAACACAGTCTTTTGTGCCGAGGTCCAAACAGCAATTGTCAACTATTTCAACCTCAATGTGGGCTCTTTGGACTCTGCTTCTGTCCTGTGGGAGGGTTTCAAAACAGTTATTCGGGGTGAGTGCATCTCTAAACAGGCTGGGGTCCTTCGTTCCATCTGCACCGCTTTGGACTAGCTGGAAGCCGAAATTAAGGCTCTGGACACCGCTCAGGCAGCCCACCCCAGGCCAGAGAATCTCACGCTTTTATGACAAAAGCACACTGCATTCACTGAAGAGGCTGACAGAGAGCTCGCCTTCCTGGGCTGAGAGGCTCGAGCCTGCCGCTTTGGAAAGGGCGATCGGCCTGGTAAGACGTTGGCGAACCTTCTTTGCCCCCCTGCCCCGTCGCCGCGTCGTACATCATTGCCCTTAGTGATGGTGGCACTGCCAGAACCACCTCTCCCGAGGGAATCAAGACTCATTTCATGGAGTATTATTCGCACCTTTACATCGCTGGTTCCCCCCATCGCGCAAGGTCTTCAAGCAATATTTCGACACCATTGCGTTGGTGTAGTCGGTAGGACTATCATCGGAAATTTGTAGATGAGCCCTTCACTAAGGAGGAGATACTGGCTGCCATTAATAGCCTACCCAGCGATAAGGCCCCCGGTTTGGACGGTATTCCAGCCTCCTTTTATAAAACTTTTGCATCGCTTCTGGAACCACACTTGGCTGCCATGTATAACGAATCCTTTGATAACGGTCTCTTCCCTCTGTCCCTCCGTGAGGCAATGATTACGCTGCTACTCAAGCCTGACAAACCAGATGACAGTCGTGACTCATACCGCCCCCTCTCCCTCATTAATATAGATAATAAAATCTTTGCTAAGTTGGTGGCCTCCCGCCTTCTCCTCCTCATGCCCACCATTGCTCTCCCGAATCAGTCTGGCTTCATTCCTGTTTGCGCCACCTCACATAATCTTGGGACGATTTTCTCGGTCCTCCACCAGATCAACCTCAGTCTTCCCGCGGTCGCTGCCTTTCTAGATGCCACTAAGGCATTCGACACACTTGAATGGCCCTTTTTATTCTTTCTCCTACCAGCCATGGTTTTAGTAATATATTCATCCAAAAGATATCCCTTCTCTATACCCGCCCTCGGCTCACCTCCGAATAAATGGTCAGATATCGGACCCCATCTTGATTGAACGCAGTACTCGGCAAGGGTGCCCCTTATCGCCCATGCTCTTTGCCTTTGCAATGAAGCCCCTGGCGGCCTGACTCCGGCAGCATCACACTCAGAGGGGTACAGGCTTTTCGCCGTGAGCCCTCCTGGTTTCCATGTACGCTGACGACGTTACACTGTGTACTGCATTTACCAGGATGCAAAGGGGCGAACTGTGCTGGGACTGTGAGGCAGTGTGCTCCCAACCCCCTGTTTAAAAGGCTCCCTTGAGCCAGCAAGCTGATGAGCTTTGGAGATGCACCTGTGGGCCTATGAGTGGTACTGTGACCTAAGAGAAACTTGGCAGCATTTCCAGCATCCCCAGATGATTTTTCTTTGCTCTCTAATACTGCTGCTCTTTACTAAAGACGGGCTCAACCCAGAAACACGTGTCTAGAGATATATAGCAATGTCTGCACCAACTTTGGTGAAAAACTCCAGCTAATTTTGAAGTAAGTTTGAACTGTGTACTGCATTTACCAGGATGCAAAGGGGCGAACTGTGCTGGGACTGTGAGGCAGTGTGCTCCCAACCTCCATTCTGTTTAAAAGGCTCCCTTGAGCCAGCAAGCTGACGAGCTTTGGAGATGCACCTGTGTGCCTATGAGTGGTACTGTGGCCTAAGAGAAATTTGGCAGCATTTCCAGCAACCCCAGATGATTTTTCTTTGCTCTCTAATACTGCTGCTCTCTACTGAAGATGGTTTCAACCCAGAAACACGTGTCTAGAGATATACAGCAATGTCTGCACCAACTTTGGTGAAAAACTCCAGCTAATCTTGAAGTAAGTTTGAACTTTGTATTGCCTTTACCAGGATGCAAAGGGGCGAACTGTGCAGGGACTGTGAGGCAGTGTGCTCCCAACCCCGATTCTGTTTAAAAGCTCTCCCTTGAGCCAGCAAGCTGACGAGCTTTGGAGATGCACCTGTGTGCCTATGACTGGTACTGTGACCTAAGAGAAACTTGGCAGCATTT